>NC_090194.1:14031156-14731156 GCF_024679245.1 Pseudorasbora parva | reverse complement strand
GCATTTGTACCTTATTCTGGTGAAGATCAGCACATTTACACAAGAACATGTAAAGCAACCAACCACATTTGTTTTATTTGTCTTTCAGGGGCCTAAACGGCATGAAAATAATAGACCGGTATGGAAAATTTCAAAATATGCTGTGGCAATAATGTTTGTGTATAGGAAACTGGCACAAATGTAGAATTCACAAGCAAAATTTCTGTCTGAAAAGGTCTTTTAAAAAATCTGGTTTAAAATGCGTAAATTCTTAGTAGCTAATGTATATACTTTTTTGTATTTATGTTGGTTTCATATGGTCCTGAAAAAGCTAAATTAAGAAAAGTTAAAATAGAATGACTAATGACTAGAATTTCCCTCACACCATGGATAGTCTACATTTGTGTATACACATCTTAAAGGGGGGGTGAAATGCTGTTTCATGCATACTGATCTTTTTACACTGTTAAAGACTTGGAATCCCGTACTAAACATAGACAAAGTTTCAAAAGTTAAGGTGGACGTTTGATGGGAGTATTTCTTTGTCAAAAGTACTACTTCCGGTTAGTCATAAGTTTCGTCAAGTTTTTTTCGATCATGGGTCCCCTTTGACGTTAATAGGTCGGAATTTCCTTGTATGGGGCAATTCTACCGGAAGAGCGTGAGAGAGAGAGAGAAAGCAACAGGCTACGCCCATCAAAGCGCTGACTCGTAGGCTGCGCTGCACAGGTGATGTGGCTTCAAGAAATTAACAATCATGTCACCAAAAAAGTGCGTTAAGACAGTCCTGTACAGATTGCCAAAAAACCCCGCGTTAAGGCAACAGTGGATGGAATTTGCTTTTCCGGATCAGCAACTGAGTTGCGCGAATGTTTATATCTGTTCGCTGCATTTCGGTGCCGACTGTTTCATAAACAAGGCCCAGTTCGACGCCGGATTTTCCAATCGCCTAATGCTGAATGGTGGAGCAGTCCCAACGATAAAGGTCCCAACGTTAGAACCGCGGGCGGTGAGTAAGACTGCTTCAAATGTCTGTGTTTTTGCCTATGCTCATCAAGTAGCCCAAACATGATCACGTATAGTTAATTGATCAATGGAGCATGCGATGTGTAGTGCGTGTACATTTGTTTAGCTAGCCACTATATGTGTAACTTTATGTTTGTGTATTGTAAAAGCACTCCAAACAACAATACACAAAGAGTGGGGAAATATGTTGAACTAAATAAGCACGCTTCTTCATTCAAATGCGCTACTATTCCATGTCTTTCTATGTAACGGTAAACACTAGCCTGCCGTGCAAAACCAGTCCGCTTACTAACGTTACAATTGTCTACACAAACCACGCGTAAACACACACACACACACACACACACACACACACACACACACACACACGTGCACAACTGCACTTCCCACATGTACACCTTCAAAGACAAAAATACGACGATATAATTCAAGTATAAATATGTAAATAACACAAGTCTCTAAGCATATTATATAGTTAGTGTATAACTTGTACCACATAGAGACGTCCTGCTCTAGTCGTTTTTGCTGCTGCTCCTGTTCAACTTCAGCCTCTGGGTCTGATTCCGGATCATAGATGTATGGCTGTATCTGATTAAAAGCCATATTTTTATTTTGAATAAAGTTTTTTCCCGCTGTTAGAGATGACACATCTTTACAACGCACTCAACACAATAGCAGCAGCGAGCACACGTCATTATTTAGCTCCGCTCACACGACACGCCCCCACCCGCTCGGCTTTTTTCGGAAAGACTCGGAACAGCGCATCTTTCTTATATAATTATAAAAAAAATAAAGACTTTTCGGAGATATGAAGGATGCAATGCTACTCTATAGGTACTCAAGATTGACATGACACTGACTGAAACTGAGTGTTTCACCCCCCCCCCCTTTAATCTTTATTTAACTAAACGTTTTTCAAGGTAAAAATAAAGATCACAAGCTAATTAATAATTGTTTGTTAAAATAGATTAGTAATTTAATGGTTTTAAGTACCCCCCCCCCCCAAAAAAAGGCATAATGCCTTATAGAGTCGCTCTTATCAAACGTTAAAGTAAAAAAAAAGAAAGGAAAAAGAAAAAGGACTAATGCATCTGAGAATACATGATAAACTTCATTAAAAAGGATTGTCTTTTCGAGGGTAAATGCATGGATTGGACAGGAAGTCTACTAATCTGTAACCTGATGCGCAAGGAAGGAAGGACTCAGGAACCAGCCTTCAGAGCTTTCACCAATCATATTCATCACAGAACCCAGTCCAGCCTCATTAGACCACAGCGCTGCACTTAACTAAACATCTTTTCCATAAAATAAATGCTTCCAGGTTACCCTCTGCGCAGGTCGGGCTCGCATCTGATCTCAATTATCGTCGTGCAGCGGTCGAGGATCGAGCCCAGCCAATGGCGGTGATGTTGGACCTCTGAATTCACCGGCTGAAAGCGTCAACTGAGGCGTACATACGTCCTGTATGTCACATTAAACAATGGGGGTTGGGGGTCTTATTGAATAATTGGTTCCTCATGGGTTCTTTCTCGAGGAATATTAATTACGGGATGATTAAAACCTTTTTGGGGTCTTTGGGTGAGCGTTCTGAGGGGAAGTAAGGCCTAGAGCTGGACGGTGTACCGTTTGATGGGTTTAACTGTCATTTTGGGAGGAGATCGGACATTTGGTTTGTAGTTCAAGAGGAGGCATTTCACGTCTAGAGAATTTCACGTGGACTGAGGTTTTGGCAGTGTTTCCCAAATTAATAGAGTCTTTCAGCAACTAATTTTTCATACGGTCGCTGGAAATGAAGAAAAGAAAAGCACAAATCTGCACCACATCTGCTCACACAGAAAAATAATCTAGCCTACTTGTTTTTTTTTCCTTCAAGACAAGATGCCAAAGAAACCAGTGGAAAGAGTTTGTTTGTCTATCTGTGGTCCTTGGATCCTTAAAGACACATATCAATCTTCCATCTTTTTAGTCTCGCTGTGGTTAGTCTTAAAGGCAGCAAATGCTTCATTTTAATGTGTTTATTGGGACTGTGCATGTTGCATGCATAGGCCTACTTAATTTCAGCTAATTGCATTTTCTCCTGATTTAGACAAGACTCCACCATGTGGCAGCATGTAGAACAATCTAATGTTTCAAAACCTCAGTTTATATAGGTATTATCAATTCATCATAGCGTAGCTAGTTTAGCCTATATGTGACACAGATTAACGCTGCCTATTGGAAATGTCCTACTTCCCACTTCTTAAATCGTGATACGAGCTTGTCGTATTTAAGTGCTTGTTGTCGGTTTAATATTTAAGTAAATCTTATTAAAGCCAAAATTATATTTAGCGTCCCATTCATTGATGAATAGGCCTAATAAAATTTAAATTTAATAAAGAAGCAGTCACATTAGCAATCGTTCTTCTCTCTGCTATGTTTTAAGTTTTTGGCACACCCAACTTGAGAACTTGTCCATCAAAATTATTATTTTTAAATATTTAATTTATTTATTGTAAATTTGCTTACATTTTCAGAAACGTTTGGAATTATTAACATCAGTTCATGGGGCTAGTTGTCACACTTTGTAGCAGTTAATATTTTGGGAAAGTTGTTTATTACTGAACATCATTTTCTCTATAGACACACACTTGAAAGTTTTGATTGCAAAATTGCTAATGTTCACTGTCATTGCCCAGAAAAAAACTAAGTTTTAACAAACAAAAAATTAAACAAAAAAATATTTAATACATATTATAATGTTGTTTCATGAAACACAGCCAAGACTTTTTAAGCTAAAAACATTAAACAAATTAAAAAGTAAAAAATAACATAAAATACCACTGTTTGGTCATAAATATTGTAACTAATAAGTTTAAAAAATACTTTTATAATGATGTGACTACTTGACCCTTACATGACATGAAAAATAATTGAATACAGTTAGTTAACAATCTTTAGTTAAAATCTGTCATTATATAGTTTTATCATTATACGAAAACATAAAAAGGTCACATTTTGTATGTTCCGAACACAGATAATGACATGGGGAAAAAAAAAAAACTTGATCCCTAGATATTCCATTGTGTTGACTTTATTCAGTTAAAAAGGAGAAGAAGAAAAAAACTTTCTATACCATATTTCATATATGTAAGTAATTGAATCTGGATTCTGTATTTGTATGCATATGATGCTCAGTGATCTTCTCAGAGCACAAAGCTCTCCTGGTCTCTCTGGGAAAGACTTGGTATCCCGGTGTTCTGGAGCAATCTGCACTTAAGACGTTATTCCACCTTGGATCATCCGCTGCTTCCTTCAACCCACAATTTGCTCAAGTGTGCTGCAGTGGAGATTCGACTACAGATAACAGAGGGTCTGTGTTTTACATACACTCAGCTTGCCTCTCGTGAAATTGAAATATTAATGTATCTATACAGCAGTGGTGTGGAGAACAGATGATTTACAGAGGTTGTAAACCTCAACAGCCCTTGATAATTGAGAGCTGAATAATAATAAAAAACTAGACTTTCATCAAGCTCTTCGGTTTTCACACTTTCTCTGTTTCTCAATCTCTGGAAATTCCACGAGGTCAAGGCTTTTGAAAATAAAGCTAATGTTCTATTTTGCACGGTGACGACCAGCAGAGGGAGACAGCAGACAGTATAACCTGCTAAACTGATATATTTGCTAAATCGGCAAGATATGGGGCCAGTTGACTAGATCTCAGTCGGAGCATAAAATCTCTCTCTCTCTCTCTCTCTCTCTCTCTCTCTCTCTCTCTCTCTCTCTCTCTCTCTCTCTCTCTCTCTCTCTCTCTCTCTCTCTCACACACACACAAACACACACCTATTTTAATATACACTGTAAACCTGAACAACTTGGGGAAAAAACTTAGGCAATCGGTTGGGCTACATCACATTTTTTAAGTTGAGAAATGTAAAGTTTAAGTAAGCAGAACTTGCAGATTTTGTACTCATAGCCTACATTTAAATGGCTCTTAACTTCAAATATTTGAGTAAGCTAATACATACATTTTCATTAAAAGGATCAACTTAAAATATGTTTACTAGTGGCAACTTGGCTCTAACTAGCTAATACCTTGCTAATTGGTGGTAACAGTTCTTTGATAGCATTAGCATAGGTTAGCACTTGCTAAATGAGTACAGAAACACTTAACATATTGTATATCTGTTCTCAAACTAAGCTCTTGCTCCACTCTTTACCATGATAGTAACCCAACAGAGACTCTTCTAACATGACATAGAAAACCATTAAAAAACACCTTGACCTTTGTGCTTATCTTGCACAAAGGTCAAAAAGCCTTAAAGGGGTACTTCAGCGCTGGGAAGATGCATCTGTATTTAAACTGGGTCATTTATGGATTACTGTGACTGAGTTTGAGAACAGACACTACAATTAAATACTGAACGTGTCTGTTCAATATGAGTGAGTCACCACGTGAGTGTCACAGCACCGAGCGAGCACTAACTGCAGGAGTGAGATTACATTTAACATCATGAGCTGATGAGATCGTGATGAGAGCTGAGGTAATCGCAACCACATTCGCGGCATACATTCACAACATGTGTTCAGTCTGGCGCGTTTTCAGTTCATGCCTTTGGAAGCTTATAACTTTCATAGAAATTAATTTGATACATTAAAACACTTACATTGCTCTCTCAGCACAGTTCAGTTTCCATGAATGCCTGAGGCCAGTGTTGCAAACTATTTTCCAAGAAAAGTAGCTAAAGCCTGCCCAAAAAAAATCGCTAAATGTCGCTAGATGACGTCATGCGTTAATTAGCATATTAGTGACGTCATCACGCCGTCCTTGCGTTCAGTCTGCCTGACGTTTTTTCTCTCCTAATCCGTGTTTATTTACTATATTTTACAATAATATAATACAGCCGACTGTCCAATAAATGTTTTCATTTCCTATACCTTTTTGTCATACAATATATGATATAGTGAATTACAAAAACAAAAGATGTGTAAAATCTGAATTGAGAAACTGGATGAACTAAAGCTCTGTGATAGTGAGTAATATAAGTGATAAGCACAAGAGATGGAACTCATCATAACTAATTTATTCAAATATAAAACAAAATAAGCAGATAACATTAAGTGAGAAATTGATGGCAACCTTGTGTGCTCATATGTGTAGCTCACTCATTCACGTTTGTCAGCTGCTGTCTGTAGGCGCATGCAGCTATACCCTCAGCCATTCACTGAACAGGGCAGACGCAGAGAGAGGTGTGTGTGACGGCAGAGGGGAAAAAAGACCTCACGCTCGCAGGACAGTACTGGCGACATTTGTAAACTAAAGTAGCTGAAGTTTGTCCAAAAAGTCACTAGATTTGCTTTTTGAAAATAAGTCGCTAGAGGGGTCTGAAAAGCCGCTAAATATAGCGACAAAATCGCCAAGTTGGCAACACTGCCTGAGGCTGCAGCTGCGAGCTGAGTGCTGTGAGTGCGATCTCCCATCCCCCATGCGCAGGTGTAAAACATGAGGAAATAGCTCCCTCTGCTGGCTGTAGTCTTTAGCCTTTGGCCAATAATTCCTCCTATGACACAAATATCGTCAATTTGCGTCATTGGAGGAATTTTTCCAGAAATAAAATGCATAAATCTCTTGTCTCAGGGGGATATGGGGTGGGGTGGGGGGGAAGCACAATCATTTGAATATACTCCAGGGTTTCTACTGATACAAAGCCATATGCTAATCGCTGAAGTAACCCTTTAAGTATCTATTAGCCTAACAGAACTGCATAATATACATAACTATGTTTTTAGTGGTGTATAAAGAACTTCCATAATGAACCGTTAAGTTTTTATTACCTTAGAATGAGCCATTTCTATCTTCATACCACAGGTCCCCTTACAGTGAAATCATCATTTTGCGCCGTCATGTTTCTACAGTCGCCCTAAAATTCGCAACCTCACCACTAGATGTCGCTAAAATGTACACAGTGCACCTTTAAAGTCCCAGTGAACCGGAAGTAGCGAGTGAGCTTTCTTCAGTGCTGTGACGTATTTCCAAGTGAAATGGAATATTGAATAGAGGGCAGGGTTTTACCTCAGCGGTCCTCCTCTCCATCTCTCGCCTCATATAGCATACGAATGGTAGAGGGGAGTGGTTTCGCATTTTAGACCGCAAGCCATCAAACTGACATCATCTGAGAAGGAACGCCGTTTCCAGAACGGAAGTAACTTTTCAGATTTTGATTAAAGATCATTAAAGGCACAATCATTTAAATATACTCCAGGGTTTCTACTGATACAAAGCCATATGCTAATCGCTGAAGTAACTCTTTAATGTTTTTAAAAAAAAAAGTATTCTTCTCAAATAAGTGTCAATAAACAGAAGGTTCCAATTGTGGCAACTTTCCCTGCTGTAACTATATCCTTTTTCCTGAGCAATAATTGCAATAATGTTCAATAGGTTTTTGTAGCTAAGACCGTACAAACCCAAACCATCAAAATACAGTGAATTGAGTTGTGCTCCACATAAATAATGCTTTGTTTTTGTAAGAGCTCATCTTTTATTACTCCCTCATTTCTTATCTATGATGCTGAAGTGACTTTTCCAACCCTCGATATCAGTTACCTCACTTTCCATGTCTACTTTTCCTCGTGGAGTCAGAATGCAGATGGATAGTACCCTGCTGTCGTTTGTTCTGTATGGAACGGTCATATGGTCAGTGGTTTCTGTCTATCTTCTCATCTGTCTCTACCTGCTCTGCACTTTACGCTGTAGGATTCAAAAAGTGGAGAGTGACTTGGAAAACACAGACTTTGGAGACATCTTATAACGTAATGTATTTTGCTAACATCTGTCTTAGTTAATATTGTAGTTTGTTAGGCTTGTAAATATCATGGTGTGTTGGCTAATGTTGAGGATTGTTTCTTACAATATTTACTGTATTATAAAATGCATTTAAAAATTACATTTTTCTTTATTAGGGTTTTATACAATATAGTTTTATATATAGGACGTGTGATATAGATCTTCAATGCAGGACGTGACATAACTTCCACAACTAAACTGGATAAGAAAGGACTAGTGATTTATATGTATTATTTTATGGCTAAATATGAGTAAATTGTACAGTTGTAAGTCAAGAGTTTGTCCAGATTTTTCCTTTTTATTTTTCTCACCAAGATCCAGCACTTTATTCAATTTATTAAAATATTGTACTCATAAAACAGTAACATTAATTTAGCTCATATATAAACATATTTATATTTGATGTTTCAGATTATGGCTTTATAACAGTGCTTATCAACCACTCCCGGCAGAAGATTTAGAGTTAATAATACAATCAGTCAACTTCCTTATTTGCAAAGGAAATTATGAAATGTGGTTTCATTTGAGTTACTGTCATAAAATGAACTGATGTTTCTTGCTCCCATGAGCCACGACTCATTAAACTCATAGATTAATCATCTATGAAAGTGTTGTCCTGGGACCAAGAGCATTTTTAATAGCCATATAAATTTATTTCTTTATGAAAAGATAATGATAAGAAAATAAATGTGTAGCCTGCTGGGAAAGGAAATGTTATTTAAAACCAAGCACAATTTAAAACAAAGAAACATGATGATGTTAAAAGAATAAGATTTAAGATGCTGCAATTTTCAATTTAATCATAAGTTGTTATGGTGAAAATACAATTTACAAGGCACTAGGCCTATTTAAAGGGATAGTTCACCCAAAAATGAAAATTAGCCCATGATTTACTCACCCTCAATTCATCCTAGATGTATATGATCTTCTTTTAGACGAATACATGTAAGAGTTATATTAAAAAATATCTTGGCTATTCCAAGCTTTATAAGGGCAGGCTGTTTCTGTTTTGAAGTCCATAAAAAAATCTATCCATCATAAAAGTGCTCCCCACGGCTCTGCGGGGTTAATAAAGTCCTTCTGAAGAGAAGTGATTGTGTAAGAAAAATATCCATATTCGAAACTTTACAAACTTTAAAATCTCTAACTTCTGCTTTGCTTCGGAAGGCCTTTATTAACCTTGGCCCCAGAGCCGTGTGGAGAACTTTTATGATGGATAGATGCACTTTTATGGACTTCAAAACAAAAGCAAACATTCTGCCTTTAACGTATAAAGCTCAGAAGAGCCAGGACATTTTTTAAATATATAATTCAGATTGTATTCATCTAAAAGAAGAATGTCATACACCTGATGACTTAGCTGAGGGTGAGTATCATGGGCTAATTTTCATTTTTGGGTGAACTATCCCTTTAACATAACCTACAGCATGCGTATTTCAACAATACTGCATTGGGGGGGGAGCACGGAGCAGTCATATTGAGCTGAAACAGTTGGACCCGGACCCCAACGCACATTTATCATTTAGGCTATGTGATTTTTGGCTTTCAGTTATGACCACGCAGCCTATAAAACAGGCGTGATCACGCATTCAGGCCGAACTTATGATCTCATCCTCTAGTGTTTTCACAGTCATAAAAGGTGTGGCTTACAGTGAGTGGACACAGACAGAGAAGCTTTAGCGAAGGTAAAGTTGAAAGTTTTGTTGCTATCTACTGAAATCGGTGTTTATGCTAAACATGCAGTACCCAGATGATGTTTTCGTGTGTTTGATGTGTTTGTGTGTTACGATGTGTGTTGTCAACTATTCGTGTGAAAAAGATACGAGACTCAGTTTTGTTAGGTTTGCTCTCAGAAAGCACAGTGATGTTAACGGGGTTTGTCATGCTTTCGTGAATCGCTTATAAAATTGCATAGAGCATGAACTTTGCTGTGATACTTACGTGGTCTGGGTGTGATCCTCCATTTTGACTAAATTCATCATTATTGCGTAAAGATACGCAGGCTTGCGGCTTTATGCTGAAAACATTACCCAAGCTTTTATAGCGGCTAAAAAGTTTAAATAAAAATAGAAGGTTATTAATTTACATTTATGTACATTACAATATCTAATATAACTAATATCTGGTTGCAGAACTAAAACCTACAAACAGCAGGAATGTCTTCTGTATGGGTCAGTAGCCTACAGTTTATTTCCATTTTACTCTAACCATGAAGGATAAATTGACACTATGTACTTCTATTTTACTGAAAGTGTTATTTAATGAAGAGTTTATTCAGTAGATGTAATTCTGTTTATTTTGCTTTCAGGATGATTTGGATCTTCTCCTGGAATCCCCCTCCTCTTTGACTGTTAATGTAAGATTGTCATTGTATTTTAATAGTTGCATACAGTCAATATTGTATTTGGGCAAAATTATTTAGTTATCAGCATGATCTGTTTTATTAAGTCAACAGCACGTGGCACCATTAAGGAGAAGCCTGGCTTTAATCCAGCGGAAGATGCTGCTGCTTTAAGGAAAGCCATTGAAGGCATTGGTAAGGCAGTAACCTGGGTGTGGACTTTTAGTGAACTTAAATGCACACATTCAACGGAGATGTTGAAATCCTGTTGCTTTCTATTTGCTTGCTGTCATTGACCTTATGTTACAATGAGGAACTGTGTGTGTAATTGTGCATGTTTGCATTTCCAATTCCTCAGGCACTACTGAAAAGATTATTATTGACATTCTGACTCAAAGAAGCAATGCCCAGCGCCAACTGATCTGTAAAGCATACCAGGACGCCACTGGAAGGGTAAAACACCATCACTGACACACATTCTCTGTGCAAATGTTGCAAATAACTGTTGTCTGATGTTTAAAAATATGCTTATCTTTTTCATCTTAGACTCTTTGCGATGACTTGGAAGGTGACACACATGGAGATTTTGAAGATGTGTTGGTGGCCCTGATCACTCCTCCTGCTAAGTTTGACTGCCAAGAGTTCATACGTGCTATAAAAGTACACACACTTTTTTTCTGTTTGACTGCTAATAGTTTAAATGTCTTTATTTGGGCTTTATTTTTAATTTAACCAAGATAAAATCATTCATAAGTATGAAATAACAGCTAGTAAAACATAAATTATACAATCAATCTAGACTCATTGTAATAATAGCTAAAAACGTACTCCCCTAATCTAAACCTTTCCCTATACCTACCCTTTCCATACAATTAAAATGTACTTTAGCGTTTCATAATTACAATACTTTAAAACTGATGAAAAAAACAGAATGATCGACTTAGGCTGTCTGTTGATCTATCACTGTGGCCTTATAACTAGGTGATGATATTGAAGCTTAAATAGCGAGGAAAGTGAAGTAGAAGTAGAGCAGTAGTGGCTAAATCCCATACTCTGAGTAGGTACTTATATTTTGAGTCTCAGTAATCAGTAAATTATTTAACGACTGCTAAAAATGTACAATTTTCTGGGTCTTAAAAGAGTCTGCGTTTGTGATAAACGTCCATATTTCATGCAAAACGCTAGCTCGCTCTGTCTAGATGCATTTAAATCTGCTTTAAGTTTGCGTTTTTGTCACCTATCACACATGCGCACTTCAAAAAGGCGACAGAAAGCAGGTTAATGCGTTTACATGCAGCGCAAAATCAGGGTAAGAGGCAAAAAAAACACCTGTTCCGACCAGTTTATTCTTACGCCATATATGACCTTACTCCGATAAAAGAAAACGGGTTATCGTAGTTTACATGACCATGTTCGTTGTCGGCTTATTAGGCATAATCGCCTTAAGAACGTGCATGTAAACGCACCCAATGTCATGTGACTTACCAGCACCAGTTACGTCGCTTCACTGCCATCCACAAATCCTTTATGCACACTTCAGAATCTCGCCGGGTCATCCTGGTACTTTTGCCTACTCTTTTATGAGTACTGTGAATTCAGAGATACTTCTTTTGTCATCAAGGCAAGGCACTATATATAGTATATATTTTTCACCTATATAATGTATATAGTAGGGAAGTATGCAATTTCAGATACAGCAGCCACTGTTTCATTGTAGGGGGTGCGTAACTTGAGGTAGGGGCGTGGTTTGTAGTACTGCATGACTCAGTCGGACGCACTTGGAATTTTGGGGTACCGCATTAAAAATGCTGGATGGAAATGCCAGATGCATATACATTCTTTGCCTCAACAGATAATGTGAGATGGCATAACTGGACTAACCAGTGGACCAATTTCATTGCAAAGCATCTCAAATGTTGGTTTGGTCATTCTGAAATCTTGGTTGGTTTGGTGATTCCAAAGTCTATCATTAAAATGTTTTGGCATAATGGCCTCCCATGATTGCATTCCCAAACACCATGCATTCGCCAGATAACATGACAGCGTTTATTGCATTTCGTCTGTGTGCTCTGAGATGCAAGTCATTTATGATGTAGGAAAATAGAGCCAAAGTGACTTCCTGATTGCAGCAACTTCCATTTTTATTACAGATATTTTGTGCCAATTTACCAGAAAGTGATGATTTTGTTCTCAAACATATGCAATGAAACCATGCTTTTTTTGCAAATGTTTTATGTGTAATTCCAATTTGACGAATAAGGTTCAGCTTTAAAAAAGGAAACGTAGCCATTGAAGTTCAGTGCTTGCTAACCGATTGAGTTTCATCACAGGGTGTCGGTACCGATGAAAGCGTTTTGATAGAACTATTTGCATCACGCTCCAACCAACAGATCAAGGCTTTGAGTGATGCATATTTGGCTGGTTTGTATCTTTTTAAGTTATTTATTTCAATATTTCTCACCCACAAAATATTTTTTTGTTACTTTGACCCTTGGATCTCATTAAAATGTTTTTTTTTTTTTTTTTCAGAAACCGGAAAATCCCTGCTTAACGACCTGAAATCTGAGGTGTCGGGGGACTTCGAAAAAACATTGTTGATCCTCGCTGAGGTTCAGTCAAATCATTTGTTTCAGTCCTGCATTAAATTTAAATTCATTCAAATGAGTTATGCAGCTGTCACGCTTACAATTGGTTTGTCTTTCTAAAAGGGCAAGAGGGATGAAAGTACCAATGTGGACATGGCAAAAGCTAAAGAGGATGCTAAGGTGAAGTGAAGACACTTACTGATCAGCTAAATGAATTGATGGGGAAAAAAAATGACCTAAGACTGTGTTCTGCCTTTCTTTCTTCATTTTTGTGCAGATCTTGTATGAGGCGGGAGAGAAAAAGTGGGGAACAGATGAGAGCAAGTTTATCGACATCCTCTGCCACAGAAGCGTTCCTCAGCTCAGACAAAGTACCACCTGCTGGCTTAGTGTCATATCCCACATTTTATATAGTACTTTTGTTATATATAAATTAATTTATAGCATGTATGTTAATTTTGAAGTTACTATAAACTAAATGTGAAAGAGAGATAAACAGAACTGAATGGAATACTGTATTTTTAGAATCACCTATTGATAAATACTATTACTATCAGTAGTGTGAAATGTCTTTCAATCTTTTTCTGTCAGCTCTGGTTGAGTATAAGAGTCTGAGCGGAAAGACCCTTCAGGAAAGCATTGAACGGGAAATGTCTGGAAGACTCGAGGATATTCTGGTGGCTATAGGTGACATAAAACGTGGATTTTAGTGGTGTTTGTTAAGGCATGGTAGTAGGGTATGTTCACACAGACCGTGTTTTTCCATTCCATTACACTACACTACTTTTTTCAATGTAAACAAGATAGACGTTGTCTTTTATCTTTAAAAACATGCAGCTCCAGAGACTATAGATATACAAAGACTTATGAATGAGAGAAACCGCAATGTGCAATATGGCGGAATACGTCCCACCTTCTCAATAAAAGAGCCAATACTGATTGGTAGTGATCACGTCACTGCAGCTGCAGTTAGAAGCTCCGGTTCCTGAGACTTCGGACTAAACATTGGCTCATCTAGCTTAAAAAGTGAATACATTACATAACACTACAACCCACTGAAGAGATCAGTGATGTCTATCACTCAAAGCCTCGCTTTCATTCCCGTTAAAAATTAAAGATTCCGCTCCTGTAATAAGGTATATAGAAGCCTGGAAAGGGACATGGTGTTGTTAAAGTTAAAATAAGTCTATACTGTGCTTTTTTACGCTTTAGTGACCTGAAACGTGTTGTGTGAACTGCCCCTTACTTTTCCTTGTGCAATGTATGTTTTTTAATTTGTAAAAAAAAAAAATATATATAATATATATATAATTAAAATTATATATATATATTAATATATATTAAAATTAAAATATATATAAAATTAATATATATAATTTAAAAATTATATATATATATATATATATATATATATATATATATATATATATATATATATATATAATTTTTTAATTTAATTGATAAATGCTGTAATTTTCCACTTGAAAAATGTAATTGCAAATGTCTCTGCTTTAGTGAAATGTGTGAAGAGCGTCCCAGCATATCTTGCCGAGCGTCTTCATAAAAGCATGAAGGTTAGAACTGGCTTTCTGTATTTGCTTTCCCTTTTTCTTTGTTTTTTCTTTTTCTTTTTTTACATCAATTGAAATGTCTTAAACTGTGAAACGTGACTTTGAATAAGAACTTGTTTTCAGGGTGCTGGTACCACTGAATCCACCTTAACTAGAATCATAGTGAGCCGTTCAGAGGTTGACCTGCAGGACATCAAGACAGAATACAAGAAGCTTTATGGCTCTTCCTTATACTCTGCCATTGAGGTAAGAAACATTAAATGACAATGTATAATTTCTGAAATCCTTTCTTGCTCCTAATAATGTGATTTGTAACAAGATCTCGTTTTGTTCCTTCACTTAAACGCTGAGAACCATTAGTAACATGTGAGTGGCTCGCTTGACCAGTGCCTGAAGATAATTTGCAGAGGAAATAATAATGACATCCTCAGTGGGATGGACTGGTATTCAGTCCCGCTCTAAACATAGCGTCCTGTGTGGGTTTTCTCAAGTGTGGATCTGCTTGTCGAAGTAATGGGTGTGCTGAAGGGTCTTTACAATTGGTCATAAAAGGGTTAGGGATTTTTTTTTTTTTTTTTTGTGGCATTGTGTACAGAGGTTGGACAATGAAACTGAAACACTAGCCTATATAGTGTTGGAGGTTTAACGCCTATAAATGTGTGGCCTGGTGCCCTATCTTCACTGATTTTACATTCCATCAGTAAGAGCCGAGGGTGAAGATTGATTTGGCAGAGCAATAGAACAGCTATACATAAAATATTGCAATCGACACAACACTATGGGAGATATGTTGTTGGTGCACATCTTGCTGATCATCTGTGACCAAGACAGCTAAAAAAAAAAAGTCCTATTTTTCCTCATGAATGCCACTTTAATGTTGTAGTTAACCGTGGGGATCTCTACATTTTCTTTAAACCCAACTTACAACTGAATTGACATTTATTGGTCATAATTAAGTTTTTATTGCGTTGACTTGACTGTTTTTTTGTGCACTCCTGGTGAAGAGTAGGCCTTCTAAAGCTGGTCAAAAAATACTGCTTACTTAAGACAACGTTTACATGACAACGTTTTTAACTAAAGGGTAACTAGAGGCCTGAAATTGCAAACTTTTGTAAGCTAGATTTCAAGTGCAAGTTTTTGAAAATTATATTGTTATCTTCTCTATGTAAACTACAAAAATGTGAATTTATGCAGATGTGTATTAAATATTCAGTCTATAGACGTGTGGTGACATCGCCATCTACTGGCATGAATAAAACGGTGTTCTTAATCGCCTACGTGTGAATAGTGTCGTTTTGTAGCCTAGAAATCTAGACGCACCCTAGTGGCAGCAAATCTAATCTGCCGCAAGTCGAAAAAATCAAACTCTGGTCAGGCCAATCACATCGTGTATAGAGTCGGTGGGCGGGGCTTAACATAGTGACGGCAGAGTTGCACTTGCGTGCTACTAGTAAACACAGAGGCTTTTGAAATGGCAGTCTTTTGAATCAGCTTTGACCACGACTGTGTAAGACTTGGAGTTAAGCTTTTTTTTTTTTGGAGTTAAGAACGGCACTGAAGTCATTCTAAAAAAGGGAAGATGTGTTTGGAGTTTTGCCGACCCGATACAGCGAATGTTTAATCTATCAACGAGCTCCACTTCACGTTGCTCTGGTTGGTTGTAGCGCTATGCTATCGCGTGCAGAGGGAGTTTGAAAGACGACCGTTTCTCCCGCCCCTCGGACTGAGCCCTGTCAATGGTGAGTTTCCAGACCAAACATCTTGATGTGGGTCTGGCTTGTCAGGCTAGTCGTTTTGACATCCGCGAAGGAAAAACGTTGTGTAAACATAACCTTAGGTCAAGACTACAACTGAACATGCAACGTAGGAACTTCCCAGAGGACTTGAAGGCAGCATGTAGCTGAGCATCTTGAAGAGGTTCATAAATTGAATTTGCTAATTCAATTGACTGCATGAACACATCTTAAGCCGTCTTGTTTTCACTAAGGTTCAGTGTAAAACCTCATGTGACTTTAACAGTGTACAGCAGTGTTCATTCAGCAGATTTGACCAGCATGTGTGCCTCTACATACCCTACATACCCTCTGTTAGACCATCAAACACGCTTTGCACTGTGACCTGACGTCCCTATTGTAATCACAAATCTCTTTGCATTAAAGCATCAACATGTTTGTTTCTTTCTTTGTTCTCTTTCAATTGTTTATTTTACTTTTACTATGAAGTTGCTATTACCCTCCAGCTTGCCTGTACCATTCCAAAACCAGTGCTTTTAAACAAAGATCCTAAACGTACACCATATTGTCAAAAATGTTGGTGCGCCTGCCTTTTATATGCATATGAACTTTAACAGCATCCATTTTAATATAGAGTTGGCCCTCTGTTTGCAGCTATAACAGCTTCAACTCTTCTGGGAAGGCTTTCCACAAGGGGTGCGTTTATGGGATTTTTTTTTTTTTTAACATTCTTCTAGAAGCGCATTTGTGAGGTCAGGCATTGATGTTGGGTGAGAAGGCCTGGCTCGCAATCGTTGCTCGAATTTATCCCAAGGGTGTTCTATTGGGTTGATTTCAGGACTCTATGCAGGCCAGTCATGTTCCTCCACAACAAACTCGCTCATCCATGTCTTTATGGACCTTGCTTTGTACACTGGTGCGCAGTCATGTTGGAACAGGTAGCAGACATCCCCAAACTGTTCCCACAAAGTTGGGAGCATGAAATTGTCCAAAATGTCTTGGTATGCTTTAGCACTAAGAGATCCTTTCACTGGAACTAAGGGGCCAAGCCCAACCCCTGAAGAACAACCCCACACCATAAACCCCTTCCACCACCTGTCAGGCAGGTACCGTTCTCCTGGCAACTGCCAAACCCAGAATTGGCTTACCAAACAGAAGAGCGTGATTTCGTCACCCCAGAGAACACATCTCCACTGCTCAAGAGTCTGCATCCAACGCTTTGCACTGAACTTGGTGATGTAAGGCTTTGATGCAGCTGCTCAGCCATGGAAACCCATTCCATATAGCTATTTGTGACTTCTGCGCACGTTGCGCCTCAGCATGCGCTGACCCTGCTCTGTGATTTTTACGTGGCCACCATTGCTTCCACTTTATAATAACGCTAACAGTTGACCATGGAATATTTAGTATTGAGGATATCTCATGAATATACTTATTGCCCATGTGGCAACAAATCACGGTACACCACTTGAATTATCTGAGCTCCTGAGAGCACAAATGTTGGAAGCAAGCTGCATGCCTAACTGCTGGATTTTTATACACTTGTGGCCATGGAAGTAATTGGAACACCTGAATTCAGTGATTTGAAGGGGTGTCCCAATACTTATGGCAATATTGTGTATTTCTAAATTATAAAGGTTCTAAATATTTAGTGAGTCCAGTATGATGTTTAAAGTCAGTAGTCACATGAATTATGATCTCATCATTTTTTTTTTATTGTAGTCTGATACAGCAGGGGACTTCCGTCAAACCCTGCTGAAGATGTGTGGTGAAGATGGCAAATGAAGTGATCCAACACACCCTTCATAACGAAGACATCACCACTGTAACATGGAAGAATGTCCAAATATATGCCTTATTAAAATAATATTAATAAATCAGAAAAGCTTTATGAAATGTATTTCTTGTACTAACTTTATTGATTATAATCATAGATAACGTATAATTGGTTTTAGAATAACCTTAATATAACGCGAATGACAGATTATGTATCAGAATCTATATTTTGATTAGTCAGAACTTGATTACAGTTTGTTCCTGCATTATGAAATAATAGCTAACAGTGACTGTTTCTGCATTGTGAAATAATAGCTAACAGTGACTGAAGAATAAAACATTTTTTATATGCCATTTTGTTTTTGAATTATTGTTTTCAATGTGTAGTTTTGTCCTCGCTCCAGCAGGTGGCAGTGAAGTACATGTAAATGGTAACCTTATGGCCATCATTTAAAATATCCTGGGATACCATGAATAGGAAGAGCATTTATTGAAGTGACTGCTCATTTTGCCTTGTCACTCACTCATAACATAAGTACATAAAACTACAATTAGAATGACATTTGGTCTCAATTCTGATGCTGGAATTAGATTTTCCTCCTGATTTTGGGATTATTAATATCTAATCCCTTGAAACAATGCAGATTGTCTTGAGAAAGTTGTTTGCAGATGCTGGTAAATGGGTAAAATCCGCAGAAGATTCTTAGCCCCTTTTTCCAATAAGGAGACCACTGATAAGATTTGAATAAGGTTTTAATTTGCTGTGTAGAGCATCTGTGAGGTCAGAACGACAGATTGTGGAATGATCGGGAGGCCCAAAAGAATGATCTTGTATGAGGAAAATGAGATCTGTGCTAATATTACATTTGGAGATGAGACAATGTGAACAGTAAAGAAATGTTAATGCAATGGAAACTGATTTTGCATAGCCTAGGCCCACTGTAATTTAGAGTTTTACTGCAATTCATCTGATAGTGCAGATATGTCCAAATTAACAAGAGCATGTGTGCAGTCAGAAGTAAAATATCACAGATTATCTTCATTACTGTTCATAATCTGCAGCTGTTACTTCAGTAAAACGCTGACCTAAACCACATTCTATCTTTTCAATTAGTCTTCAGACAGCAAAAGAACAATGCCCTGGAAAATCACTAATGCCACTGGAATAGGACCAAAAAACTCGGATTACAACAGATTTCAAAATACGATTAAAACAATTGAACCCTCTTTTATTATGTCAAATCTCCATATAATGCAAGACATTTGATGGTATCAACAAGGGATTATAGCAGACCATGCCACAAGGTCAACTTTCAAGTTGCCTACAGAATAACATTCATTGTTCTGAAGGATTACAATGTAGCAATAATAGCTCACGGGCTACAGTTGTGAACTAGGCTACTGAATAACTGTTCTGATATGCACGTAGCGATTTGGTTTTGAGTCTTCTTTTTTTTTTTAACTGCAGCATTTGGAGTGGGTCCACGATGTTGTTACTTAAGGAAAAGTTACTTTTAACATGTCAGAAATATTTGTTTAATTGCCGCCTACTAGAAATGATGTAGCCTATTGTAAACTATTACAGTTTATCTGATATTTATGATATATTTTATAAAAACATGCAAACGTTTTTATAACGCAATCACATATCACAAAGAATTGGAATTGTTTTATTTTTAACACTTCTTGAATCGATTGAGTCTGATTCCCGCCCATTAGCACCGATAATAACGCAAGCCGAAGCATTTTTTTTTTTTTTTACAGTTCCGTAAATAAGCTTATGTCTATGGTTTTGTTAGCTGTTATTCGGCCAAAAAAAAATGGCCGTGAATGAAGGCAACGTAGTAAACCTGCAATCAAAATAGTGGACCGGAAACAACTGCTGGCAGTAAACCATGGCGGATTTACTTAATATGGCAACTAAAATACACACAACAAAAACAAACAAGGCTTTTTATTCAGTTTCATCGTTTAGATATTAATTCAGGCATTTTATATCTTTTCAAAATGATTAATTGAGAAAATCAAACAGTAACAGAAAGTTAAAAAAGGATGAGGAGAAACAGTCACACAAGGTTCTGTAGCGGCTGCCTCGATACATATTCATAATCAATTCAGTGCAAGTATTTTTGACCCATTGTTCACATAAAATACAGAAGATGCTTGCTTGGTCATTTAAATTCCCAGAGTCCATGCTGGTATACATGACACAGTGTTTAATACATTAAAATAACTCCCTTTACCAAAACAACAAAAAAGTCACAGTATTTCACTTCTAACATACAATTCATCAGACACAAAACAGTGATATTTAAGGTAATTTAAATGATAGACATTCCAGAAAAGTGAGGCAACATGTATAGTTTCAGAACCTTGTGATGATTCCATAGGCAAAGGCTCAATAGAAATCAAAATACATAAAGTAACAGACAAAGATAATGTATATCCAGCAGAGAATGTGTATGAAACATTTCTTCAGGCAGATAAACTCAACTGATTGCACAAAACATGATATTCATTGCACGTAACTCTACGGTACGTTGTTCAAAGGCAGATGAGAGGTAAAGATTTCTTGTTCGATTATGTTAGCACAAACTTAAAATAATGCCAAAGAAAATGGCTCAGATGATTTTATTATAACCATTTTTAACCACTGTGGCAGGGCTGATTGTGTCTGTAGTTCATGATGTAGACAGCGGTCTGATGCCACCAGTAGAACATGACGACCACCAGCATGTGCCAGAGCTGGTGACTGGCACCAAGATAGTTCAGCTGGCCTGTAAGGACAGAAAACAAATAGCTGTGTAAGTATTTTAAATTAGTTTATTTACTAATTTGGTTTGATTAGATTATTATAATAATTTACAGGAATTTAACAGAGAAAAATTACCTGGGAAGTATCGTTCTGGGATTTTACTGATGTAGAAAAGGAACGCTGAGGCAGCGATTACATACATGATCATGACTCGAGGAAAAAACACCTGTAAAGAGAGGAAGTGCTTGTCATGAATCAAGTCATGTAAATATTTAAATTAACTCTTTCCCTGCATGTAAACCTCTTGTTGGAGAGCTCCAAAACTAAATACAGACATTTTAAAATAGCATAATAGGGGCACTTTAATGTTGATTATTGAGTTATTTTACATATGCATCTGCTTGCGTATTATATTGCTTGTTTCTGCTTATTTTTCTCCTATGTTTTGATCCGGATATTCTGTCCTCTTATAGTAATTGTGTCACAGTGAAAACACGGAAAGCCATCAATTTATCTCAGGAAAATAGTATTTTTCCTCCAAATATTGTCTCTTATACATGACAAGAAAATGGATCACCTTTACGATTTCAGAGTCAAATCCTCCGTTGAGCCAGACCCAGTGGCAGGCTGGGATAATGCCGTATCCAGCCACCGAGCAGAACATGACAGAGCGCAGTTTCTTCCAGTGCTGTGTGAGATAGAGCGGGTGAATCTGAGCGGCAAACACAGCCAAGATGAGAGCCAGCACCGTCAGCAGGTACACCTGCCTCCAAAACTGAAACAAACATCATGTGTTGTTATAACCGTAGTGGATATCAAAATATCACATCTGTGCTTAAATTAATCAGATAACTAAGGAGCCCATAAAAGAACGTGTTGGAAAAAATATGAGATGGAAGGAAAAAATATATTTTAAAACATTTGGATTCACTGTAAAAACTCAAACTCAAAACAAAGAACTCAAACGTTTTGCGAGCGAATGCAGTTTCTCGGGGGAATCGAAAAAATGGGAAAGCGCTGACATGTAAATGCCCCGTAAATTATATGACAAGTGTTTTTGGGGCCTGAAAACTTGTGGAAACGGGATTCAAAGTTTTAGAAAACGATACTGCTGTTGTCTCTGTGTAAACTAGAAAAACATGTAAAAATGGTGACGTCATATGCATGCATATTACGTGTTCGTAGTGTTCCTTTACAAAGTGGCATCTCCATCTACTGGCATGGCATGAATAACACAGTGTATTTAGTCCTTTTCACGGATTCATGTGAACAGGGTCATTTTGACAACGTTGTCGTCTGTACGTGAAACTTCTCAAAAACAAAGAAAAAACGTTTCGGTTTTTACTACATCGTTGTCGGTAAATGTACACTATTCCTTCCATCTCATTTTTTTCCATCATCATGTTCCTTTAGGGGCTAAGTAGAAAAACTCAGCATAGATTTAGCTTTTTGAATATTTTTTGTTCAAATATATGACAATATGTGGCAAAAAAAAACTTTTTTTGTTACTTCCATTTCATTGTGACAACGTAAAATATAAATAATTAAAAATAAATAATACAAATAAAATAGTGAAAATAATAATACATTTATAATAAAAAAGAAATCAAAGCTGGAAAAAAGAAACCATGCATCCTGGGACTTGAAGTCTACTCATTTAAAACACGTGTCATACACTGTTGCAGTAGAAGGCATAGAAGACTCCAGGCACATAACATCCCAAAATCCCCACGGATATTCCAGCGTAGTCCAGAGCAAGCCAGCGGCGACATGTCTTCTCCGAGCGATGACAACAGAACAAGTGGTAGCCCACAGAGCACAGCATGCAAACCTAACCATAGAATAAAACCCATAGATGGAAAAATACTTATTTGTCCTTGTGCATTCTAGGTACTTTATAAAAAATACAAAATAGTTAAAATTTTCCTACATTTTATGTGTTACCTGAAAACAAAACAGTCCTATTGAATAAATCACATAGTCCTCACGTGACGCCCCCGCAGACGGCAAGACTGTGGCCATGTCATATACTCCCAGTGAGAAGAACAGCAGGAACCCAAGTAGATGACTCCAGATGTTCACAGTCTCATTGGACAGAATGAATATACTGTGGGATATGAGAAATAAAGAGTAAACAAGCAGCAACGCATTCACAGTATCAAAAAGGGAAAGAAACGCACCTTTTGAGGCACAGTTTTGATGGAAGGTGTGCTCTGTATCCATCTGTGATGTATGGATTCTCCTTCAGAAACACCGGGATCTGTTCATAGGTGTACAAGCGGATCCCTCTGGGCACGAGCACGGGCCAGTACTGATAACTGCCCAGCTCGATGTAATGAGTGCTTTTGAGGGGGTTCTGAGGCATCTTGGTTCAAGTGGCTGGAGGGACAAGGCAGATCAATTACAAAAACAAAAGACCCTGCTTGTAACTTTGAGAGCTGAAGTTACCTGTAATCTGTAACTTACGTCCTACTTTTTTCAATAACACACAAAACTGAAACCTTGCAGCATCTATCACTTTCAAAAATCAGCTTAGCAAGACAACTATTAAGCATTTAAACTGGGACAAAAACATAGCCACCGTTTGAGTTTAAATAACATTGTCTTTGCATGTCTTAATGTTTTTGCTACTAAGATAACATTCACATTTAAGTCAATTTTTTTCTGAAAGATTATATTTCATAAAAACAAAAAATAGGCAACACATTCCCGTTTATTACTCAAATATGGACATTTGCATGAACGTTTTGTTTGTGCCGCCACTAGTATGAAACAGCAGCCGTGAGCTGCTGCAGGCTAACAACTGCGATTCAATGAGGATTAGATTAGGCTTTAAAATCCATTAGATCTCAGTGTAATTACAGCAAACCTTTCACCTCCACGTGAAGACCTGCCGTCTATCCCATTCAGCCCGATATATTCCTTAATTTCTGTTTAATAACAGAATATGAGCGTCATGTTGACAACCGGCAGCTAGCCGTCCAGCTAGGCTACAGAAACGAGTGCGTGACATTAAAATCCTGCGACAGACACACAATGCGACAGCACTCTCGCCTCATGGATGAAACAACTGCCTACTCATAAAAGTTTTTTGTGGAACGTTGTATTTAGAAATATAAACTGGAATAAAGCTTGGTACAGTATTTGTGAAGCACATACTACTTAAATAATAAAGTAAAAGAAGTTACATTTAAAATTTTACTGTAGCATATCCAACTAACGTTTGTTAGAGAGATTTAATTTAGATATTGATTATTCGTGTGATTTTTGTTAAATAGAAAAATATTATTAATCTATTGTGTGATTGTGGACGACGTTCAAAATTTAATTAGAAGGAAAACAAATTTTAATATAGTCTATGTTATTCCAATGCGTGTAATAATAATAATTTCACCTTTATTGTACAACTTTTTGTTATTTTGGGAAAATTTCATATACACAAGAAGAAATGGGCAGGATCCAAGCCACCTTTTATTCATTTTCTTCATGAGGCTATAGGACTATTGCACCAGTTTGGAGAATATTGTGAATAAAAAAGCAAGAAAGACTTGTTTTAATTAATATACTTTTTGATGACTTAATCAAAGGTTTGTACACTCTAGCCTTTTTTGTAAATTGTTTTGTAAAAATTATTTTTTATTTTATTTTTTTATATAGGTGTATTAATGTTTTCTTTGTTGCATATTACGTTTTTTCTGGCAATAAAAAAGAATGGTTTTATTTTAGCATGTATATGCAAAAAAAAGAAAAAAAGAAGAGGTTTTACAGAAAAGTCTTTTAGATTTTTAGAATAACATTTTAGATTGTTTACAACTAGATGTTAAAAAGATGTTAGGTTTCGCCCAACCCAATAAAAATGTAGTTTTTTATTTATTTAAAAAAAATGTTTTTTAGCTTACAATTATAAATGTGAAATCTAATAATAACAACAAAATCATATTAATATTGTCAGCATATCCCAGTCTTTTTTCTTTCTTTCAGGTTGTTCCACATACAGAGATGTAGTAAAAAGGAAAAACATGTTTACTTTATAAAATGATTTATTTAATATTAATTATGTTATTAATTGTGACTTATTTCGTTATGTAGTTCTTTAAAGTTGTTATATATTTAAATAACGTCTGGTTCTCAATCACAAATTTACTTTGTGCCAAAATAATCTCTCGTAATATAAAAGATTAGGATTATCATTTTGAATATTCAGACATTCTAATATGCTATAATCAAACATTAAACAGTCTTTTGATTATGCTTCACATTAATCCCTGATTATCTAAATGACTGCTCTGTCTGCCGAGCTGTGAGCTTTCATAAAATCACATAATCAGGAATAACATCAAAAATTCAGTGTTCACTGTATCTCATAAATGAACCATTTTTAAGGTATTACAAGCTTCTACATTTCATCATATATGTATTTATTACATCATAAATCACACTCTCACACTTGGACTGTATTTTAATTTATTTGAATGCATTTAAAATTTCATTTACATAATTATCAAATATCACACATGCAATCTATGGATTAAGTCAAATTATAAATAAAAATAAAAATAAGAACAAATAATTAAATAAACATCTCTACTAATTAACTGGAAAATTGACATCTTGAATAATAATAATGAAAAATCCTTATTTACATTTCTTTCCTTTACAAACCCGTTGATAGTACACTCACAAGAAGGCACTGTGTTGATTTGTACCTAGAAAACTTAAAAAATTAATTAAAAAATGAATAGTTATGAAAGTGATTTCAACCACATAAAAAGGACATGCAGAAAAAAATCAGCAGGATAGATTTATACTTGTCAGAATTAAAATGCAAAAGATGTCATTCAGAAGTACAGCTTTGCACACTGTATCCATACGGGCTTGAATTCCCAAATCCTTCGTCCCTGAAAAGTGACATTAGTCGAAAGTGACATTAGAAAAGTACCTATATATATATATATATATATATATATATATATATATATATATATATATATATATATATATATATATATATATATATATATATATATATATATATATATATATATATAGGTACATCCAAATTTCTAGGCTTTCCAGGTATCTTAAAATTGATCAGAACTCACTTTAAAGTAAAGGACATGTTGTGTTTGGTCATTGACCCTGAACCCGGGTGAATTTGATACAGCGCCCCTGAAAGAAAAAAACCCAACAAAAGCAGGTTGTTACACATGAAGAATTGAGGACCGACTATCCCACCACCCCCTCTTACAACTCATCTCCACCATCTCTGTACCCCATTATCTCTTATAAATGTGAAATATGACAAATCAAATCTCCTATGTCTCTGCCTCATGTTATAAGCTATGCCCTCATTCACTGATTATATATCACATTAACTCTACTGATGCT
Source organism: Pseudorasbora parva (assembly GCF_024679245.1). Taxonomy (NCBI): domain Eukaryota; kingdom Metazoa; phylum Chordata; class Actinopteri; order Cypriniformes; family Gobionidae; genus Pseudorasbora; species Pseudorasbora parva. Next base: position 14,705,179 of record NC_090194.1, on the reverse strand, counting down.
AAATCATCCACACTGCATGTTTTAAATGCATCTCATATGGTAAAAAATAATTGTTTCGACAATATTTTTGTCACACTGACATCTACGATAATTTGAAGTAATTGAGAGGGATTTGATTTTAATTGGTGGTAAGGAAGCAGCAATGATGGAGGTCAGGCCGGTTAATCAAGCAACACTAATGCTTGACAAACCCTGTTTGGACAGATCTGGTACCATGAGTGCAGAACAGGTACCAGTATCGGATATTAAGGCCTATTTATAGCAAATCTGACATGAAAAAAAAAATATTTCTTTGCATCAGACTTGGTATAAACAGTCCTTAACCTCCTAAATTTCCAGGAAAAGGTCTTTTGAAGTTAGTATTTTTTCATGTCATTACATTGTTTAGAGCATAAGAAACATAACAAAATGGTATTTTTTAAATATTTTATTAATATGTTATGCTATGTCCTCATAAGTGGCCACCGGGACTAAAATAAAATAATGCAAATAAAATAAAATGACATGAAATGAAATTATATGACATTTAAAAGGCCAAAACAAAGGGATTTTTTTTCATTCACCAATCAATTTTCAGGTTTTAGGATTTTTGTTTTTAACCAAACTTTGTTTAAACCCGATTCTCAGCTATGTTATGATACATTTAACGGAATTGACTGATATATCATTTTACTTTATGCAAAATTGCCATACATGGGTTTGTCCTCTATTTAAGGCATGTATGAAATCAGTGCCCTGTTTTGTTGCAGAAAATTATATATTGATTAGAAACCCCATAACATTTTCCTAAGATGTTGATTTATAACAAACAATTTGAAAATGAGTCCGATTTAATGATAATTCCAAAATATTATCATATTTCCATAAGAGTGCTTAATTTGATCAATCAGTAATTTTTAAAGACCAAGCAGAAGTTGTTGTCCTCTGAAAAGATGCTCTTTACAGGACATCCAGACTTAAAATTGTCATGTATGTTGTATAGTTTTTTTTAACTAAAATATAAATGTCCTCGTATGTGGAAAGTGGCACCCAGGAGGTTAAACACTCCTAACTCTACCTCTCAAAGTCTAGTAAACAGGAAATGATATGAGAAAAAAAAAAAAAACTGGAACAAATATATATTCCCTTGATTAATATTTCCATATTATTATTATTATCTAGCCTGACGTGGTCATACTCGATTCTAGTCAGAAAATGAGTCTGAAACTGCTCCACTGGGCTGTGATTATGGGGCGTGTTTCAACCGAACCAGGAAAGACCTCAATTGGACAGACCAACAACCAATCAGAGCAACGAAGCGACGCATTGTCAAATGTCAACAGACAGAGCTCAACTGCACTGTGATGCCAAGTCCACGTTTTTTTCCGCGGGTGGTTTTCTATGTCCGCGGTTTGAAGCGACTATTATGTGATATATAGACCCATGAGTGCGAATTTTAGCAGGCAACCCCCCCCCCCCCCCCAACACCATTTTTTTCCCGGAGAACCCCCCGAGAAGCTATTGTTTAAGGCTAGTAGTTGGCAGGTTTTTTGGTAAAAACTTGGCAACCCTGTCTGCACACGCGCTGGAATAAACGATCTTTGCCGGTGTTGTAAAAAAATAAAAGAATTTAATGATACACAGAGTACTTACCCAACATGATAATTTCTGAGAGAAATAGTGAAGGTGAATGCAGATACAAACAAGCTCTGTTTAGGATTCGAACAAATATAATCCAAGCCCCTTTGATGACGTGCATGATTACGTTACTGTTGATCATCTGTCTGTCATCGTCTAAAGCCCACCCTTGATGATTTCATTGGTCCGAACAGTTTCTGTTCGGGGATAATTACTCCTCTATGGATCGAGTCCAGAGTCCAGACTCCAGACCGAACCACCTGACCTAAAAATGTTGAGGGCGGGGCTAAGTTCGGCTGGCATCCAGGCTAATTCTATCTTGTTTTTAACTCATTTTCTCTTGTCATAAGAAGACGTTTTTTAGGCATTTAAGTGAGAGATTTAAATCAAATGAAAATGTTTTGAGTCAGATGAGTCTATTTGTGCCCACTAACTGTCAAACATTTCAACAACATTCACATTGTCCCCAAGAAGGATGTTCAGTTAAACTCAAACTGAGTGTGACAGTGAAATCAGCGAGAGGCCAGAGGTTACTTTCGGCAGGGAAGTGTCAGGCGAGGGCCGCATCAATGACAACCTGAACTCTGACATTCAGGTCAGCCTAATGATTGTAATCCTGACGACTCGTCTATGATGAGTGTGGGTTTGAGGATCAGTTCACAGCCAGTCGGAACACCATAACGAGATATATGACGGGAGTGCGTTTGTGTGTGCGATCTGGTCTGTCTGTGACAGGGCTGTCAGCTTCATTTGTGCAGCTTATTAGTGCTAATGAGCCTTTTCAGCAGACCAGATGAGGGACTGAACTAAGCAGTTGCATGAGCTCTGTGCCAAAGCCCAGTGAGCAGTCTACACACAGTAAGTCGTGTTTTAAGGCATCATAGACCTGTTCTAAAAGGTAGGCAGAAACATTATGCTACCTTCTTAAATACTGTACCTCCTTTTGACAAATCATAGAATGCTTAACAAAAAGAGCAATCCCATAATGCATTGCGACAAGCTCAGTTATGATCAGACAAAGTCCAATTGAGAGAAAAGACCATTAAAATATGTTGTCATTTTGTTCAAAATACTGCTGCAAAGTACCAACAAAAAAGTTCAAATTAAAATGTAAAATTTGTGTGTGTTTGTTATAAATTACCTATAATTATAAATTAACTTATTATATTATACATTTATTATAAATTAACTATAATCAATCACAGATTTTTCTGTAATAAACAGTGTTTAATCACACCTAACTATATTTTTTAATGTAATAATATCACATTTAATCTCATTAAACCAAATGCATGTATAATCAACATAAAGACAGTGGCCTTTATTTTAAATATTTGTTTAATGGCCTCTTTTTATGAATGAAGGCCAGTATCACTGATACCAATACTGCTACTGACATTTATTAAATCAATTATGATTTTTTTTCCACTCAATTTTAGCTATTAATTATATCCATTCAACATTACGGTATAATTGAAGGCTATCAATTGTAACATTTATAAGGCTAAAAAAAATATAACAACTAATTTTAAGTAAACTTAAAACAATCTTCACATAAACCCATTATAATGTCACATTTACCTGTGGCCTACAATATATCAGGGCTCAGTTTTTTTGCTACAAAAAACCTACAAAAGTTATTCAGTCAAGACCTGTGAGTGATTTCCCCCTTTTCTTTAGTTTTTTTTTACATTAATGATAGGTTCTCTGACACATTCTCACAGTTCTTTACGTTCATTTAAAGGGATAGTTCACCAAAAAATGAAAATTCTGTCATTAGATACTCACCCTCATGTCGTTCCAAACCCATAAGACCTTGCTTCATTTATCTTCGGAACACTAAGATATTTTTGATGAAATCCAAGAGCTCTCTGATCCATCCATAGACAACTATTTAACAATTTCAAGTTCGAGAAAGGTATTAAAAACATAGTTTAAAATAGTCCATGTGACTCCAGTGATTCAACCTTAAAGGGATATTTAGATATTAAGATCAATGATTGGGATCGCCAGTGTCACGTGATTTCAGCAGTTTGGCATGCCATCCGAATCATTGATCGATTCACTGATTCACAACCGTTTGGATCTTCATTTAAGGTTTGAACACAAACAAGGAAGAGAAGACCATGCTGAATAAAGTCGTAGTTTTTGTTATTTTTGGACCAAAATGTATTTTCGATGCTTCAAGAGATTCTAATTAACTAACTGATGTCACATATGGACTACTGTGATGATGTTTTTATTCCCTTTCTGGACATGGACAGTATAGTGTGGATACACTTAGATATGCTCTCAGACTAAATATTAAATATCTTAAACTGTGTCTGAAGATGAACGGAGGTCTTACGGGTGTGGAACAACATTAGGGTGAGTCATTAATGACATCAATTTCATTTTTGAGTGAACTAACCCTTTAATTGTATGAAGCGACGAGAATACTTTTTGTGCGCAACAACTTTATTAAAAAATGTCTTTCTATCCTGTGTCAGTCTCTTACACAGGCAAGAAATTGTTGAATAAACCGTTATTTTTGTTTGTTTTTGCACACAAAAATTATTCTCGTCACTTCATAACATTAAAGGGGGGGTGAAACACTCAGTTTCAGTCAATCTCATGTCAATCTTGAGTACCTATAGAGTAGTATTGCATCCTTCATATCTCCGAAAAGTCTTTAGTTTTATCATATTTATAAAAGAAATATGGGCTGTACCGAGTCTTTCCGGAAAAAACCGAGCGCCTGGAGGCGTATCGTGTGGGCGGAGCTAAAGAATGACGAATGTGCACAAAGCGGTGACGTCCTCAAGCGTGGAGAAACCCATCTATCTCAGCTAATACAGATAATGATCCACAATCAAATCTGAGGCTGAAATAAATTGAACAGGAGAAACGGCAACATCAGGATGTCCGTCTCTGTGGTATGTACTGTATTTAGGGGCCTTTGTGTGTCTTTACACGCAGTTTATGAGGACATTATTCGGTTTATGGACACTGTATGTGACTAGACCTTAGAGGTAGCAAGCAAAACGGTTTTGCACGTCAGAGTCAGACTAATGTTATACAGAACAACAATGGAGTCCGTTAGCGCATTTGAATGACGAAGCACGCGATCGTATCGTTTACTGATGTTTACTCATGCGACGGTAGCCAATAGCAGAGACATTTGAAGTTGATTTACTCACCCGCTGCTTCCAAAGCTGACCGAATCTTTATCGCTGGGAACGCTCTGTCAAAAACACACTTCTTTGGTATGATTTGGTGAAGTCCTGTGACAGCAGTGACCGTGGAAATCCACTTTGCGGCGCGACTGAAGCGATGCCTTGAAGCTTCCCATCATTTCTGCGTTCAAATCGGTTCAAATGCAGCGCTGCCTTCCCGGAATGCTGAGCTGAAGCGTTGAAGTCGCTCGACGTCACCCATAGGAATAAAGTGGAGCGCGGCGCGTCATAAGTGTTCACGGACGACTGGATCTGCACCTGAGAGACTGTTTACGGCGTGCATTTCCTCTCTCTCCCTCTAGTCACTCGCGCGCGCACCCTACCAGGAGAAGAGCCCGTACGGCCCATACAAGGACCTTCCGCTCTATTTAACGTCAAGTAGACCCATACTCGAAAAAAACTCGCCAAAACTTGTGAGAAACCGGAAGGAGTATTTTTAACACAGAAATACTCCATCAAACGTCCAACATTAGTTTTTGAAACTTTGTCTATGTTTAGGATGGGAATCCAAGTCTTTAAAGGTGTAAAAAGCTCAGTATGCATGAAACAGCATTTCACCCCCGCTTTAAGGTTGAACCACTGGAGTCACACAGACTATTTTAACAATGTTTTTGATTAATACCTTTCTGGACCTTGAAAGTGTTACATAGCTTTCTATGGAGGGGACTGAGAACTCTTGGATTTAATCAAAAATAACTTCATTTGTGTTACAAAGATGACATGAGGGTGAGTAAATGACCGAATTTTAATTTGGGTGAACTATCCCTTTAAGACTTAATTTACTTTAATTTAATTTATGAACTGTACCTTGTCATTTGCTGTAGGTCTCATGATAGCAACTCTGTCATATTGTCTACGCAGCAATGCTAACACAGCATCAAAACGACTCTACAAATGCAAATTACACAAACATACACAAAAGTACATTATGACATTGCTCAATACATACTGTACATAATCAAGTAACAAAAGGCAACAACTTGACAGAACACTTACTTTAATGGGAGTGTACCATTTGTCTTGAACTGGGGCATGATATATTGGTGGTGGTCTGGGTGGGGGTCTTATTACAGGCTCTTCAAACTCCTCCTCTGGCATTTTGACCACAGCATTTTTGGCTTTGGTTAACCGCGCCCCTTCCTCTGTAGAGCCCGTTTCACCCCAGTGAACCTGTGGATGTTGTAAACTTTAGCGTGTATCAATAGAACTTTTGTTTTTGCCGTCAATGGATTGCTTTGGATGGTTGTGTTACCTCCATGCGTGTAATACCACCAGGCCCTCTGCCACCATAATAAGATGCATCCACTGTGGGCCATTTCTTCTTCGGCAGAGGATCCACCTCAGGTTCCTATAAGATAACAAGAATTTCAAGGCATTGCCAATTCAGCTAATTCACATATATCTAAAGTTCCAATGTACCTACAGGTATCGGACGTGGAGGCGGAGGGCGAGATGGGGGTGGATCCCTGATAACCTGCCACAGGAGGAGAAAAACAGCCCTCATGAATATTAATATCTCATTAATATACAGAAGTGTGTGGGAAATAACAAACCTTGTGCTCACCACAGTGCAGCAGAGAGGCCAGAACCACCAGAGCAAAATTAAACCCACCAGCACCAACAGCACCAGGATCACAATGACTATCACTATCCCATCAGACTATGAGAAATGAAAAGATCATTGTTACAATAAATCATCCAAAAATTGTATATTATACACACAGATCAGGCATAGCATTATGACAAGGTGAAGTGAATAACACTGATTATCTCTTCTTCACAGCGCCTGTTAGTGGGTGGGATATATTGGGCAGCAAGTGAACATTTTGTCCTCAAAGTTGACGTTTTAGAAGCAGGAAAAATGGGCAAGCGTAAAGATTCGAGCGAGTTTGACAAGGGCCAAATTGTGATGGCTAGATGACTGGGTCAGAGCATCTCCAAAAATGCAGCTCTTGTGGGGTGTTCCCGGTCTGCAGTCGTCAGTATCTATCAAAAGTGGTCCAAGGAAGGAACAGTGGTGAACCCGCGACAGGGTCATGGGCGGCCAAGGCTCACTGATGCACATGGGGAGCGAAGGCTGGCCCATGTGGTCCGATCAAACAGACGAGCCACTGTAGCTCAAATTGCTCCAGAAATTAATACTGGTTCTGATAGAAAGGTGTCAGAAACACAGTGCATCACAGTTTTTTGCGTATGGGGCTGCATAACCGCAGAACAGTCAGGGTGCCCATGCTGACCCCTGTCCACCGCCGAAAGCACCAACAGTGGGAGTATAAGAACTGGATCATGGAGCAAAGGAAACGTTGCCTGGTTGATGAATAACATTTTCTTTTACATCACGTGGATGGCCGGGTGCATGTGTGTCGGGAACACAAGGCACCAGGATGCACTATAGGAAGAAGGCAAGCCGGTGGAGGCAGTGTGATGCTTTGGGCGATGTTCTGCTGGGAAACCTTGGTTCCTGCCATCCATGTGAATGTTACTTTGACACGTGCCACCTACCTAAGCATTGTTGCAGACCATGTACACCCTTTCATGGAAACGGTATTCTCTGAACAAACAAGTCCGATCCATGGTGGCCCTACCTCACAAATTACAGGACTTAAAGGATTTGCTGTTAACATCTTGGTGCCAGCACACCTTCAAGGGTCTAGTGGAGTCCATGCCTCGACGGGTCAGGGCTGTTTTGCCAGCAAAAGGGGGACCAACACAATAGTAGGTCATAATGTTATGCCTGATCAGTATATATATATATACACACGAACCAAAGCTCAAATAAAATCGGGTTTCATTTGTTTCCTATAACCAGAGTGTTCACTATGATATTTACTGACCTTTTTTCTGTATTTTTATAGTTAATACATTTATTAAAAATAGTTTTGAGTACTTACACATGTGGTGGCGTATACTGTGATTGGACTTGAAATGAAAGACTGGCCATTATTCAGACTAATGAGCACATCGATGGAGCTGTTGAGAGAGGGAAAGTCCGTTATTACATGATTTAGCGGCTAAGGCGGCGCACAGTTTGTCATTCAGTGAGGCCAGCAGCGCCTTGATAAAGTATTCTTTACAAAACAACAAGATGAATGAAGTTGTTCGATTTGGGAAAAATCCCTTTCATCTGTTCAAAACAATCTTGGCAGTGACGAAAAGCAAACGGTGGATCGTTCTGTGTCTCTCTTTAGCTGGCGAACAAAAATGTGCTGTCGTCACACACGCTGCTTTGTTTCAGCCCTGCGCTGAGCCTGCCGCTTATCAGTTGTCTATTAGCTAAGCTATAAACAGAAACCGAGATATAGAAGCGGCCGGGAAAAGATGATGAACTCGTTCCCTTTGCATGTCGGCTTGTAACAGCTGTAGCTCTGAATGGAGAGCCACTGTTCTCCAACAGAAGCTGGTCGAATGCCACTTACTGTCCAACCTCGGTCAACACTGGAGCAGGACACAGCACGTAATTATCCTTCACTATACTCGGCCTCTCATCTAGAAGGAAGGGAGAGCAGCATGAGATTGCCGTAAAATGCCAAATACAGGCTGAAACACAGAGGCTTTATTTAAGGATGTATTTGCATGCAACTTCCCCATCGGCTAAAAAGAGCAAGAGCCTCTCGAGGCCATGCGGATTTTGGGATCACACTTGCTAACAAAAAAATAATAATAGCATTGTGGCTTACCATGCCACTTATTCATTTGCTGAATGTGGAGTTGAATTATATGCCTTGTTTTATGAAGAGCATCTTTGTGGATAGGGAAGTCTTGTTTTGTTTTACAATAGATGGAATGCTTTGAATGGCTTACTGTAAGGATCCTGTTTATTGACAGATAAAGTGCAGACCACACCCTCTGAGGTTCTTCCCTGCGTGAAGCCCCTTCCTCTCAAAACGATGTTGAACGATTCTAAAACACAATGTTTACACTGAAATTAGTCATGATCATGAGTCCAAAAAGGGATAAAATATAGCACACATGGACTTTTTAGACGTACCATTCACACAAATGCTGGAGGGCTCGAGGTTAAAAATCTCTACACATGATTTCTTTAAAATCTGTAAACACAAATACAACTTAAATAGAAGGCAGCATACAAACCGCATGTAATAAATGTCATTTTTGCTTATGCTAAACCTCACCGAATTTACGATGTTTTTTAGGGCATGAAATCCATCCAGGACAGGAAACACTTGGTCTTTGCTGTCTGCAATATCTATAAGCTGATTATGAACACAAGATCAGGAATTCAGGAAATCTCAGTATGTGCCAGTTCTTGAAAACATCTTGCTACCATTCCCCATGCCAGAATCAATCTCTTGCTAATGTAAAAAGAGCCGGATATGTGCTCTGGAGAATCCAATTATACTCAGCATCATCAGACAAGCACATCCACCACAGTCAATATAAAGGATGCCTCTGTTACACTAATGCTGTTACTTATGCACATAGAAAAACAATATCGCCATGACAACAACATTCCTATGACAGCAATTACAAGCAATAAAACAACTGATGGACCACAACAGATTCAGACAAAAGAGAATGCCAAAAAATAGATTTTGACATTTTCTGTAGAACATTTTGCTTTGCGGTGTGAAATATACCACTAGTTGTTTGGGTGGTTGCCAAGGTGTTTCTATGGGGTTGCTGAGGTGTTCTGAGTGGGTAATATTCACAGAAGCTTTGGTTGCTATAGATCATTCCTTCATTCATTCATTCATTCATTCATTCATTCATTCATTCATTCATTCATTCATTCATTCATTCATTCATTCATTCATTCATTGCTATAGAAACAGGCAGTGTTACGCACGTTAAGGATTGCGCATGCGCATTTGTTTTGTCCAGGCTGAAAAATGCAGCTTTTTGTCACGATTCAAGCGTTTAGAAATGTATGAGACAGTTGTTGTCAGATTTCATTGGCGATCACAAATATGAAATTTAATCGGAAGCTTGGCGAAAAGTTTTAGAGAATTCAATGTTTCCCTATTCAAAAATATAGGAGCTGCACTTGCATGCCCGAGAGGCGTTTCAAAGATGGTGGTTGCTAAGGTTGCTGGTTTTTTGCTATGGGTAGATATGGTGTTCTAGGTGGTTGCTAGGCTGTTATGTGGTTGCTAAGGTGTTCTCATGTGGGTTTTAGCACATTTCTATGGAGTAGATAGGGTGTTCATGGTTGCCGGGCTGTTATGCGGTTGCCAGGTTGTTCAGAGTGGGTTTTAGCACATTGCTATGGAGTAGATAGAGTGTTCTATGTGGTTGCCGGGCTGTTATGCGGCTGCCAGGTTGTTCAGAGTGGGTTTTAGCACATTGCTATGGAGTGGATAGAGTGTTCTATGTGGTTGCCATGCTGTTATGTGGTTGCCAGGGTGTTCAGAGTGGGTATTAGCACATTGCTATGGAGTGGATAGAGTTTTATGTGGTTGCCATGCTGTTATGTGGTTTTTAAAGTTTTTAGCATGTTGCTATCTATGTGGTAGCTAGGGGGTGCCCCTTACGAAAACAAATTTAGTCAATTATGCTATTAGTATACTTCTTTTAAACTAAAAATAAGAAAGTTTATACTATTTTATACTCTACTTATACTGACAAAAAAGTATTATGTTTATTTGGCCTGTACTTGTACTCTTTCTTTTGATTGAGATATATAAAGTATAATCAAGTATTCTAAGTATACTTGGCTTGTGTTGTGTTTAATTGTTTGACTGATTCATTAGCCTATCAACTATACTTTTTTCACATAGTTTTACAAACAGTCTGACATTGTTTGAAAGTACTGATTTTTAAAGAGAACAGATGTGTTCCTAATTCAGATAATTCTGATTGTCTAAATTATTGTGTAGGCTAGTCCACTGGTGGTCATATAGAATCAATGAATGAGTCCACATAGTGTACATAGGAATTTACTTCAAATCTATATTACTCTTTCCCCGCCACTGACTGAATTTTCGAGAAGTCCGGGTATCCATGTTTTCACTGTTATAGGGTAGGACACGCTATGACACATCTTCTAGTACAGAATCTCTGGATCAAAACACAGGCGAAGAAGCAGAAACAAGTGATAGAAGATTGCTCATGCAAATGTACAATATGCAATCATCAAACATTAAGCAGCATATAACTCTGAACAGCCTTGCTGAATGAAATACCCATGAAGAGTAAACGACTGTGAAGCTTTGGGATGTTGATGGACTCGATTTTTGTTTAAAATGTTGCCTTTTTTAATGAAACTTACCCACATTCAAGTGTTAATAAAAAGGATGCATTAAGCTATAATAACATGTTTTTTAAATTAGTTAAAGTACAGTTAAAGGTAGGCTATTTTTCAAGTATAAAATAATTATACGTAAATACATAGTAGCCTAGTATATACTTACAGTGCAAAAATAATAAATAGTAAACTATAAGTATGATGTTCACCTAAAGAAAACATACAAGTATACTTGCAGTATAAAACTACTAAACTAGTAATTTACTGAGAGTATACACTTTCATAAACTAAAAATTGAAATATTTAAATACCGTAATAATATAGGCTACTTATAAGTTCACTTGTACAGATGAAGTACAAATGAGAAAAGTAGTTGTGCACTTAAAATTTACTACTGTTACACTTATAGTACACTTGAATGTATACTTTTTATACACTAAATTTGGGCTAATTTAGTCCCAAGCAGTATTAAAATAGTAAACATTATTATACTTACTTCATAAAGTATACTCAAAAATATATTTGAACATTACTGAAGTATACTTCATAATGAACAAAGTATATACTTCTTTTTCATAAGGGGGGCTGGGTGGTCGCCAGGCTGCTTTGTGGTTGTTTAAATGTTCAGAGAGTTTATAAGATCATTTATATATAAACAATATAGCAGCTGTTCTGGGTGGTTGCTCGTCAAGAGTCCACTCCCAGGTCTTTGTGATATTGTGGTCACTATATGGCTCACTATGGTCCCTCCTTCAATGTCCTTCTATGGGATTTTTCATACGTTTTATTATCCAATAGGTGAAAAAATGTAAGTCTTTAATATTAAGTATGTTTTAATAGCATATTCCACAGCAGGTTTTATCATTTGTTGAAAAGTCTTACTTGGTTTGCATCAAAGTCCTTCACGCCAACACAATAAACCCGTGCACCAAACTGCCTCGCCTGATCCGCCTGAGGAAGCACACAGGGAATTCATTAATTCATTATTAAATATGTTATTAAAAATTAAAGAGCATAATATTTATATAAATGCTAAACATGTCAACATTTAACAGTTGTATTGGACTGACTTTATCTCAGTACATAATTTTCATTTAAGTGCATAGGTTATGCAACATAAATATTTCATATCCGTGTTGTGCTGCTTTACCTCTTTCACAGCAAGGTCATGTGGATATACCTCCAGCTTCCCATCAGTGAGTGCAATGATGATGCTAGATGCTCTTCCACCCTGCTTAGTCATCTGTTCTAATGCCTAACATGTTTTTATTTGTTATGACATTTGACATAATATGTGCAATATATCCATTTGAGAATAAGCTATTTACCTTTATTAAGCCCTCATGCATGAAGGTATCACCAGCAGGTTTGATCTCGCTCAGCTTCTGCAGACCATTATCAATAGCTGCCCTAAATGCCCAGGAAAACACATCAGCTATATATGCTTTTGATCTGTAGAATTTATATTAACAAAACTACAGTATGACTCACAATAGACTAAATGAAATCGCACCTGTCTCCAGTGAGAGGTAACACAACTTCTGCACTAGAGGAAAACACTATGAAGGACACCCTCATTTTCGGGCTAAAGGGATTAGAAACAATAATGGAATGTAAAATCAAATTTACAAAAAAATGATGTTTTTTTAAATATACCCTATAACTATTTAGTAGTGCAGTAATTGGTGTACTGTGACACTATTTGAGGTTGACCACTGTGCCCTCATGCCCAAAACAAGCATCAAGTAGGTCACCATACCACACACTAATCCAAACACACATCTTACACAGACTAAAGTTAAACATAGTAATCTAAAATTAAGTTTATATTTAGTTTCCACACATGTGCAAGAGTCTGGGACTCAAACAAGTGGTTTGAACCAGGCACTTGAGTGTGGTAGTCCTGAAACTCTATAAGTTACCCCATCTGATAGCTTTAGTTAGCCTATTTGTTAGTTGATTATAAAAAAGCAACTTATAAATAGAGTTTAACTGGTCGTTTCTTACCTTACAAATCGATTAGTAAGTTGTTCCACAAATGTATATATCTCCAGCCAGTTGTCAGACACACTGCCTGACCTAGAATGATAGAGAACTGTGAGTGCTTTCGAAGAGAAACAGGGCCATATAAGGGCTCCTGAGAGCTTTGTAGAAAAAATAAATAAAGTGTAGGGTACCTAAAAATACCAGGATAATAAACTCACTGGATTTATTAATTTTATTGATAATATCAGTCAGGCGAACACATAAGACGAGGTGGGCGTGTGTATGCACGTTTTATAAACATAAATACACACACACGCAGTTGATTAAATGCTGTCAAACTCACCGATCCAAAACAAAATATAAATCAAAGGCTCCATGGCAAGACCCATCTTCTCCTTTCCCAAATGAAGTCAGGAGAGAGATGCAGAAAAGTTGGAGGACCCAAGTGGCTTTAATGGCATGATCGCTGTCTCCTCTCGTTCCTGTCATGTACTGCATGTCGTTGTTAAGGGGAACACATCAAATCTAGTAGTAGAAATGCAGTTGACGCGCGTGGACCGAGCGAGCAGTTATTTTACTCCTGCATGACAGCGCGCGCTCGCCATCGAAGAATAAAAAAAACACTCTTTAAAAAGCCACTCCTGCATCGGCCTTAGGGAATTGTTATTCGTATTTTCCCGTTCTCAAAGATCCATCTCATCCACTCGAGATTAATTTTATTCCGTTTTTTCTATTCCATTCTCAGCGGGTCCGGTTAACATGGGACAGGAGTGGTGATTCGGTGCGCATGCGCTGAATTTGCTGTTGCGCTCTTGCAAGAGCGTGTGATCAGATTGAGAGCACCATACGAAATGCCTTTGGCAACAATAGTAGGCTAATGTAGAGGGAATTTTCGCGATTTATACAGTTGTGTCTACCACACAGGCTAGATCATACTGGTGTATACAGCATGTGGGGCCAGTGCAGGCACTAGTATGACCCATTAGCAGTCTTACTTTTGGGTATCAAATTAGACCCGTCTACGTTTATGTAACTGATTTTTAACAAGTTATGAAGTCTTAAAGAAAAAAAAGAAAAAACCTAACTTGTAAGACTAGTCTTAAAGGGACAACCTTACCTTGAAATTAAAGCCATCTTTTACTCACCCTGCTGTTGCTCCAATGCCTTATCCTTCTATCTCATGATGACATGCGCTCCTTCCTATAAGCCTAATGGCAGTAAAAAGCGACCACCAGGCTAAAACATTACAAAATGTATACAAATGTATCGCGCAATAATACAGTGAGAAGCTTGCCATATATGGAAAGCGTTCAGGAGGCATACTATAAGGTTTTGTGAGAAAGAAACAAAGTTGTTATGCAACCGGCCCGTGTTAACAGTGATCAACAACCAAGCCACCCTCCTTTTGTCAATCACAAAAGTCTGACCACCAACTACCCCATCCACACACTACACTACTCGGTTCAGGACCCTCTTTTGCTCCCCGCTGCATCCACCCACCCACCACACCCTGGCAGCAGGGCCATGGGTCCCGATCCCATGGATGCTCGGGGGCTCCAGCACCCACGGTAAGGGGCAAGCCCCCACGGAGAAACACAAGATATACACCGATCAGCCATAACATTACTGCCTCTGCTGGCTTGCCTTCTTAGTGCATCCTGGTGCCATGTGTTCCCCAGGTATGCAGCACACGTACCCAGCCGTCCACGTGATGTAAAAGAAAACACGATTCATCAGACCAGGCCACCTTCTCTCTTTGCTCCAGTTCTGATGCTCACGTGCCGACTGTTGGCGCTTTCGACGGTGGACAGGGGTCAGCATGGTCACCCTGACTGGTCTGATGCACTGTGTATTCAGACACCTTTCTATCAGAACCAGCATTAACTTCTTAAACAAATTTGAGCTATACAGTAGCTTGTCTGTTTTATCGGAACACATGGGCAAGCCTTCGTCCCAATGTGCATCAATGAGCCTTGGCCTACCATGATCCTGTAGCCAGTTCAGCATTGTTCCTTCTCTGGACCACTTATGATAGATAGCTTCTAACACATCAACTTCGAGGACAGAATATATATCTCACAGGTGCCATGATCAAGAGATAACCAGTTATTCAATTCACCTGTCAGTGGTCATAATGTTATGCCTGGTTGATGTATATTCGCCATTCATTTAAACCCCCCCCCCCCCCCCCCCCCAAAAAAAAAATTACAATTTAAGTTGGCAATCCTTTCGTCATGGATACTTTTTGCGGATGGTTTCGAGTGTACCTGCATACAGGCCTACATGGTGCTTTTAAATGGAAATAAAAAATATTTTTCTACATTTAGAGGGATTTAAAGATATTCACATATTCATGTAGCCTACATCAGACAAGAGTAAAAGGTTCACCAATTGTGTTGGTTGAGAGAGAGAGAGAGAGAGAGAGAGAGAGAGAGAGAGAGAGAGAGAGAGAGAGAGAGAGAGAGAGAGAGAGAGAGAGCACCTTAGTTTGTATCTAAATTCGAATAATAGCCCGCAGCCATAATTGATCATTAACGCCTGAGCGCACTGCTGTAAATATGACAGTAATGAGCTCATCTCAGCGATGTCAGGTTAGACGTTTGAGCAAAAGATCATGCACACACACCCTGCCATAAGCGACACTGAGCCAGAACGACTCGGATCAGGGATAAGAGCACAGAGAGACCAGAGGTCAGAAGGATCGGGGCGGAGTCATTGGTTCCCGCAGATAGCCTAAATGATTGCGCTTATAATTTAAGAACCATCGCTCAGAGCATCCAGTAGGATCAGGAGTCAGGACTCTAACACACTCAACGGAGAGTAGTTTATCTGTGCTCTAGATTAAAATGGTAAGATAATGTTTATGATTTAAAAATGATATACAGAAAATGAATTTGGTTTTAAAAGCAGGCCTAATGTCTCAGGGTCCAGAGGAAAGCGCGCGGTTTCTGCATGCTAAGCGCTGGATTAGAAGCTCGCTGAGCAGCATCATCACCTCTCGAGCTGTGCCCGCAGGAGCTGTGCTCGGCCCTTGTGCTGTAACACACACCTCTCTGTGTGACAGCATCGCGTTCATCGCCAGCAAGTGCTCGGACAGACGCGCTACTGCCTACGTGCTCCAGGTAATTCGCGCTCTTCAATGAATGGCTTACTCTTACACTTCTACACAGTGGACATTTGTTAGCATGAGACATTATTTATATAAATAATTGGCTTAAATTCACTAGGAAAAGGGTAGCCGTTGATTCAACACATTTAAACCTCTTTTTACATTTGAGAACTTTACCTTTAAAAAGGTATTTTTAAAATAGCCTATATAAACTGTTGTAATTAGTAGCCTATATTAAACAGTGAAACAAGTATTTTAAAGGGAAAGGTCACCTAAAAATGTGTTTTTTTTTTCTTTTTCATTTGCCTATTTATTCACCTTTGGTGTTCAAAACCTGAGAGTTTCTTCCTTCTGTTGAACACAATAAAGAATGCTGGTAACCAACTGACGGTTACCATTGACTTCCATAGTATTTTTTCCTATAAGGAAATCAATCTGGTTACCATTCTTCACAGATATGGAATAAACTGAGGGTGAGTAAATAACAGAATTTCCATTTTTGGGTGAACTATTCCTTTAATAAGTAGAACAAACAACTACAGTGAAACTGAAAATACAAGATAACTTCCTCTGACCTGACATTAATAAATAAATAAATAAAAAAACGGCCTCCCTTTATATTAGGTGGCCTTAAGTACTATGTACTTATATTAAAAAATAAGTACAATGTACTTACTGTGTTAGGTGTAAGGGAAGTGCCAACTGTGTAATTACAAATGTAACAAGATAAATTAATTACAGACATAATTACATGCTTTTTACATTTTTTAAAATGTAAGTACAATGTAAAAACATGTATGTACTACATAATTAGTGCATTGTATCAAAGGATTAATTACAATGTTAGTACATAGTAGTTAAGGCCACCTAATATAAAGTGGGTCCAAAATGGTGTGAACTAGTGCTGTGTTTTTCCAGCTATTATAAAATTATATGATCAAGTTTCAAATAATCTGATTAAGAATATTATTTGGTTGTTCTTCGGCTGTGTGTGACTGTGCAGATGAGTATGTTTCTTTATCATAACAAAAAAAAAAGAGAGCGGGATTAAACTGCTCATAAAACTTAAGAGATATAACCAGCACAGTGCTACAGCAACCATAATGAAATGACACTGAAAGGGCAATAGACAATTCACAGTGAAAACCATCATGTCTTGTCGAAAATATAAACACTTATAATAGGCTTATTGTGAATCAGAGTAAGACAGAACACGTTTTGGAAGAAGAAGACTATGTGCATTTACTCATTATTTAAAATTTGAACAAGAACTTAGTTTTGACCCAATTACAAAACCACTGCTAGAGAAAATCAGGATTTGTTGCGAGAAAACCTTAAAGTTACTGAGATATAGCCCGTGTGGCCACTTCACCATGTGACACCGATCTAACCATTAAGCTATTATAAATTATGCAAATTAATTGGATGTAAGACATTGGTATTACAAATAGTAAATGCATTAATATTCCGATCTTAAGGACATGTTCTTTTGCATTGATCAGATCGACCCATCAGCGGCCAGCGAATGTCTGCAGATGATTCAGTCGGCTAGGAACGCACAGGAACAAAATCTAGAGGCATATATGAAGAACGGGCATCTATGTTTCAGAGCCATAAAGGATATTCCTGAAAACACTGAGCTTTTAGCTTGGTATGGGAGAGATCTATCCAAACTGCTTGGTCTCAGCACAGAGCAAAAGAACACAAAAGGTTTGAATACATTATATATATATATATATATATATATATATATATATATATATATATATATATATATATATATATATATATATATATTATATTGGATCTTTGGTTTTAGAATGAATCAATGTTTTGAACAATTCGGTTGTGAATGATTCAATGACTGACTCATAAAGATGGTCACTTGTTTTCTTCCTGAATGTATCAGTGTTTTTGAACGAATCAGGTAAATTGATGATACAATGACTCACTCAAATAAGCTACTGAAGGGATAGTTCACCCAAAAATAATGGCGAACACAAAAGAAGATATTTTGAAGAATATAGGGAACTAAACAGTTGTTCTGACTTACATAGAAGGGGAAAAATAATATGGAAGTCAATGGGGTCCAACAACTGTTTGGTTATGACATTCTTCAAAATATCTTATTTTGCTTTCAGCAGAACAAAGAAATGTATACATGTTTGGAACAACTAAGTAAATGATGACAGCATTTTCATGTTTGGGTGAGCTATTTCTTTAATTTCTGAATAAATCAGTGTTTTTGAAAGAAAAGACTGTTAATTCTTAAATGTTTCAATGAAATTATTGTAAATTGACTTCTTATCTTTCTCTTTTTAAGGTTTTATTTGCTCTGAATGCAAACAGAGTTTTCTCTTTGAATTCCCTTTACTGGCACACCAGAGATTTTTCTGCATAGAGAAGCCTACATGTTTTTCGAAGAAACTCACCGTCCCAGAAATTCATTCACTGACTAGCAAACCTACCACAGACTTCCACAATTTAGCTCGAGAGCTGGAGAATTGCAGGAAAACCCGATCCGCGGACGCAAAGAGCACCAAAAGAAGACGTTCTCTTGAATCAGACACAGATGAGAGTGATGGAGAACCGTCGTCTTTTGACATCCATGGGGATAAAGAGGTGTCCATTAAAAGGTTTTGTGTTAATGGAGTGAATAGACATTCCTCTGCCAGCAAAAAGTCTTTCAGCAAGGGCCGACATTTGCAGTGCAGCCCAACACCAGGCACGACAGAACCAGAGAGGCAGGAATTGAAACCTATTACAATATTGGCCAAGCCTGCTTTCACCAGTAGAGGGTTATATGATGTTTCAGGTGAAAAAGACAGGAAGAGCGCGTTCACACAACCTCCACGTATCACGCCTCATGTCGTATATGCCTCCTGCCTTACCAATGGCACCACCCAAAACAGGACAGCTATCCTCCCCAGCATTCTACCACTCGACTTCCAGAGCTCTGTTTTGCTATATAAGGACCTTCCCAAACAGTTGCCTCTTCTTCCCGGCGCAAACCTTTGGCCCAAGCAACCGCGCTCTGCTCCTTTGCAGCCGCTACTGCCCCCCTCTCTGTCTTCTCTCGGTCTACCTATGCAGAACTGGTGTGCTAAATGTAACATTTCTTTCCATATGACATCAGATCTGGTGCAACACATGAGGTCCCACCACAAGAGGGCGATGTCAGATGAGAAGCAGCCGAGTCACAGGGATGAGAGGCTGAAGTGTCCGATATGCAAGGAAGCGTTCAGAGAGCGCCATCACCTGTCACGTCACATGACATCTCATGCATAAACTCATGCTAAAAAAAATATTCCTCTCCCATCTAGTTCCTCCTATCCAAATAAGCATTTAAAATATTTTTGAAGAGTATATATTAAAAGTCAACCTCAAATTGAAATGTTATTCAGTTACTATATATTTTAGCAGTGGTCAATGCCATCATCAGAGATTAGGGAATGTGAATGAGGTCCACTAGGTTCTCTGAGTGTACTCATTTTGTTCTAGGCCCAATGAATTTCAGTGAAAACTTTGGTGGGCACTTACCCAGGGGCATTACTTACACAAAACATTAAAGGGATAGTTCACCCAAAAATAAAAATTCTGTCGTCATTTAGTCACCCTCAAGTTAAAAAATATACCCCTTACAAAAATATACTTCTTTGTTCTGCTGAACACAAACGGAGAAATTTGGAAAAAATAAACAATTAGGTTTGTAACCAAGCAGATCTTGGCAGCCATTGACTACCATAGTGGGGAAAAAATACGATGGTAGTCAATGGCTGCCGAGTGTTCATGAGAACAAAGAAATTCATACAGATTTGGAACAACTTAAAGGGTTAGTTTACCCAAAAATGTAAATTACGTCATTAATAACTCTAATGTCGTTCCACACCTGTAAGACCTCCGTTCATCTTCAGAACACAGTTCTGCATTTACTCTTTAGTACGGTATACTGTCCCTTTCCAGAAAGGTAAATAAACATCATGAAAGTAGTCCATATGTGACATCAGTTAGTTAATTAGAATCTCTTGAAGCATCGGAAATACATTTTGGACCAAAAATATAAGACTTTACTCAGCATGGTCTTCTCTTCCGTGTTTGTTTTCAATCCGCATTCGCGACTGTATTTTAATGTAAAGTATTTTCGATGCTTCCAAAAAATTCTAACTAACAAACTGATGTTGACAATTACATCGACATTCTACATTGTGACTTTAGTCATATGGACTACTTTGATGATGTTTTTATTCCCCTTCTGGACATGGACAGTATAGTGTGCATACACTTGCATACGTTCTCGGACTAAATATAAAATATCTTAAACTGTGTTCTGAAGATGAACGAAGGTCTTACGGGTGTGGAACAACATTAGGGTGAGTCATTAATGACATCCGTTTCATTTTTGGGTGAACTATCCCTTTAAGATTTATGTTTATAGACCTTACGCTGCAGAGAAACACAGCCTTCTTTAGAATTGCATTTGAATTAGCGCTGTATATTTCTATGGTGTCGCTGTCGATGTTTTTAGCAGATGAAGTGGATGTAATTATTGTAGAGAAACTTATCATGAGCATTGTAATGTTTGAAGTGGACGTCTTAACAAATGTCAGTAGACCAGGAAGATTCATTCATAAATGTGCAAGCTCTTACCTTCATACTGTGGAAATACAAACCGGACGACAATGAGCGCAGTGCTGAAAAGGGGCGGGTTACACAAGGTCTCATATTAGATTTAAGTTTATTTTTAATGGTTTGATACATCTGTATAAATTGCTAAATCCTATTTTACATTCAGTGCCCCTTTGTGTTGTTAACTAATTTATTTAGTGAAAGAAGCTACATAAATGTCTTTTGAATGGATCAATGTTACCATGAATTTGTGCTGTCAAAAAAAAAATGATAATAATACAATGTCATCAGTATTTTATTGTACTTCTAAATAAAATATTTTGCTTTTTGCAAATATTTGTATCATATAACAGCATTAAAAGTCTTTGTGAAAGAAGGCACCTACAGATTCTTATTGTTGTATTTGTGCGTTTAAATGGTTTAAACTTTATGGGCCCTATTTTTAAAATACAAGCGTATGGCTAGTTTAACAAGGTTGGCGTGCCAGGCTCATGGTCCAAAAGGGTTGTACCTAGTCCCTCAATTAGCCATGGGTGTATTTTAGACATGATATGGATTAAACCTATCAGAGTTTCATCTCCCAAAAGTCAGTTGTGCGTGCACCATGGCTTATTCGCTATTTACCAGGCGGAATTTGTTTGAAAAAATATTGAAAAATGTTTGTGTAATAAGTGTAGTGTACGGGTGCCGTGTACCTGCATATAGGCACATATTACGAACATACCCTTTAAAGGAAGTGTATGTAAGATAGTGGCCAAAACTGGTAATTCAATCACTTTTAAATGACTGTAGAGCGGTGTCTCCCTCTGCCCACTGAATCGAGGTTGCCAGGTAGGAGCTCTAGTAACTAGAGCAGAGCTGGCAACCCGGAAGCCGAAACACTACTGACTTCGTGATTGGTCGATAGGTGGAGGGCGGAGCTTCAGCCCAAAACACAACATGTCAACATCAACATCAGTTGAGGGCTGGAACAACAACTTTTAAATGACAATATCCTGGCCGGACTACTGTTGTCAGTGATATAAGTATTTGAAATGAACATGATTTCGTAATGTCTAGTGACATATCAGAGCCATTTTATGATTAATTGAAATACATGTTTTCTATACAGTTCCTTTAAATAACAAAAAATACTGTACTATTGACTTTAGAGCAGGTTTTTGTTGGTCAATGTCACGGTCATGTTCAGTTGCCTCAAAATAGAAACACATCAACAATGCGCCTGAACACACCTTGGTTTTCAGACCAGCAAAACAAGACTAGAAACAAGACAAAAATACTAAGTAAGAAAAGCATTTTTTTTTTGCAGTGTACTACCACAAGTTGCTGCAGAAATAGTGTTGGACACTAGGTGACACACGAGTACTTGTTTGCTTGCTAGAATAATGCTCATATATGCATAAACTAAACAAAATAAAGAAATTAGATAAAAATAGATTAGGGAAAATGATAGTGACCACCCAAGAATCAGTTTGTCAGAGATCCTTTATAGGGAAACATGTACACTGATCACATGAAACTACAATACACACAAAAATATATTTTCATATTGTAACAAATATGTTCACAACTATTAATACCACTTACCACAAACAAACAAAAACAATGTAATAGAACAGGTCAGCCAGCGACATGCTCTTAATTCACCCAGGAGATCTATAGCATGTTTAGAACACATTTCATTAAGGTACTTGAGGTAAATGAGATGAATATGTTTCCTTTAGCATAGTGTTACTGTTACAATGAGAATCCAGCCTCAATTTCAGCGATGAAACCACAGAAAAGTGTAATGGTTACAAAAGTCCTTCAAAGTCTTCAGTGCCATAAATCCTAGTGTTAGGACATGATCCCAAATTCACCGTTCACATTCTACTAAGGGACGACCTAGAGCAATGGGAAACAAAAGCCAAATGAATTTGAGGTTTCATATATACTAGTGGCAGGTCATTGTTGGTTAAAAATGACAACTGCAAGTCTGGAAGGAGGGTCTTCAGAAAAGAGTTCAGACCTGAGCGAACGACGAGTGTCCCTCTCCAGGTTGTTTTCAGGACCTTCACTCTCATAAGAAGCCAGTTGGAGCTCTGTAACACAACACAAATATATTAATTTTGCAAGCCCAAATACTTCACCCAAAAATATATTTAGTATGTGATATTTTAACATTTGCATACTGATTAGCAATTGGTCCTTTTTCTTCTGTTTATTTGCATACTGGTGTGTGATTGGCCTTTCCTTTTTGAAAACCACCTATACAGCCATTTCACCATCTAGTTCACACAGTAAGCCATTTCCGAGAAACACTGTTGATATTTTAAAATCAGCCCAAAAACAAACACACCCATCCCTTCATTGCTCCACCCCTAAAATGCAAAATGTCTCTATCATAGCTGAAGTGAATCAAAGCAATGCTCCACCAAAAAAGAAGGAAGAGACAATATAATTAAAAACACGAGAGTTTGCAAGTCATCGGTAGCACACCACCTACTACTTTTGTCCCCAAGAAATACATGTGCTCCTAAGCTGAAAATTTAGGAGTGCATTTAGAAACTTTAGGAGCCCAACTAACTATTTACAGACACAAGTGTTATTTTAGTATCACTGAGATACTATGAAACTAAATAACAGCTTAATAACTAAATTAAAAAATTAAAGTTTTTTAATATTTTATTTTGTCAGTTAAAGGGTTAGTTCACCCAAAAATGAAAATTATTTCATTAATTACTCACCCTCATGTCATTGGACACCTGTAAGACCTTCGTTCATCTTCAGAACACAAATGAAGATATTTTTGTTGAAAGCTGATGGCTGAGAAAGGCTTCAGAAAGGCCTCCATTGGCATTCAGTACATTCCCACTCACAAGACCCATAAAGGCACTAAAGACGGCGTTACAAAGTCCATCTCACTACAGTGGCTGTACAATAATTGTACAATGCGACGAAAATAGTTAGTGCGCACAAAAATCAAAATAACGATATAATCCACCAAATTATTGACGTGAACTCGACGCATGCGCGAGAATATGACGCAGCTCCGCCGTTCGAATCATAGCGAATACATGACCCGGAAGAGGAGGAGCGCCGCTATCGCGTGAGTTCACGCCCGAGACCTACACGGAAGACAATATCTATCTACAATAAGTCATTATTTTGATTTTTTTTGCGCACAAAAACTGTTCTCGCCGCTTGGTACAATTATTGTACAGCCACTGTAGGGAGATGAACTTTGTAACTAAGTCTTTAGGGCCTTTTATGGGTCTTGTGAGTGGGTCAGTGGAAATGTACTGAATGATTTCTCAGCCATCAGCTTTCAACAAAAATATCTTCATTTGTGTTCTGAAGATGAACGAAGGTGTTACAGGTGTCCAACGACATGAGGGTGAGTAATCAATGAAATAATTTTCATTTTTGGGTGAACTAACCCTTTAACATTTCTTTCAAGTAAAGATATATTTCTTAAAGGTTTTAGTTTTTGTTAAAGGAACTGTATGAAAGAAATGTATTTCAATTAATCATAAAATGGCCCTGATATGTCACTAGACATTAAGGAATTATGTTCATTTCAAATACTTATATCACTGACAACAGTAGTCCGGCCAGGATATTGTCATTTAAAAGTTGTTGTTGCAGCCCTCAACTGATGCTGATGTTGACATGTTGTGTTTTGGCCTGAAGCTCCACCCTCCACCTATCGACCAATCACGAAGTCAGTAGTGTTTTTCGGCTCCCGGGTTGCCAGCTCTGCTCTAGTTACCAGAGCCGCAGCTACAAACGTTCCTGCAGCCTATCTGGCAACCTCGAGTCAGGGGGGAGGGGGAGAGGGAATACACTTGCAGCACCAGTTTTGGCCACAATCTTACATACACTTCCTTTAACTATAATAAATAGTAAAATATATATCTATATTTTATAATGTGTCAAATAATGTTCTTTTAGTCTTTCCTTCCTGTGATGGGGCAGAAGCCAAAAGGAAATTAAAATGACAGTTTGTGTAAAAAAAAAAAATAACAACAGGGTAATAACAGAAATTGGACACACTGTGTGACTGCTCAGTCCAATCCACTTTCAACAACGCTTCTCAGAAAATCCCTGACTACACCCATAAGTCCAAGTAGCACAGAGTGAATGCTCACCATCTTCATTGAACACCGGTGCACTGATGAGATACTGCAGGGTTTTCCTGTCCCTCTCAAAAGGACAGATCACCTGCCTCCAGGACAGAAACTCGCTCACTTGCTTGGCCAACTCCCAAAATTTCTGTAAAATGAGTAAAGAAAGGTAATTATTATTAATGAATGCAACAACTTTCCAACTGATAGTATTAGCAAAACATGCCAACTTGCCTCAAAATTGATGTGGCCATTAGGTAATCTATTGACACAGCCTTCATTAAGGAAGTGGATATCCTTTATGAACAAGCTGAAGAATGGAATAACGATCTAAAAGACAAGAAGAGTGAGTTCACATTAAATTATCATTTATTTAAAATGTAAATGTATGAAAATGTGAGATTTGAAACACAAAATTACCATTTCTTGGCTTGTGTGTGCTGTACTACACCTCTGAGTTGCTCCACGCAGGGCAGTTCGGTAGCTGTAGAAGTTGCTAGATGGGTCCATTTGGTGCTAAAACAACAAAACAAACAATACAATGAACTGTGTGCATTCAAAACACGTCTGTATAGTTTAAAGTCCAAAAGACTTAAAAAAAAAAAAATCAGTCATTGTGACAAACTTTTTTGACTAGTAACCAAGAAAGAGTGCAGTTTCTTAAAGGGGACCTATTACACACTTTTTCAGTCTTGATTTCGTCTTTGGGGTCTACTATTTGACATACTAGATATTTGAAATATCTGTCAGTAACGCTCTGTTTAGTTCCTGTCTCTATAAAGCACCTCCTTCTGAAAAGCACACTCTGCACGATTGGTTGGCTGGCCCAGAGTGTTCATCGTGATGTGATTGGTCAGCTATTTCAAGTGTTTTTGGCAAATGTCATGCCCCTTACCATAACTGGCAAGTTTTAACACACTACTAACTCAACCAGGCCTTACCCCTTTATTCTGTTTAATATTGTGACAATGGATTTTAGAAACAGTGTGCACTGATATAAAGAATAACTCCTTTGGAGTGACTAACTTTGCAGACCTTTTTCATGCTCAAACAGCAAGATTACACACTAAAGAAGGTTGAATGTCAAAAAGCATAACAGGTCCTCTTTAAATACATCTTATTCTTTTCTGTTGGGACCCCAACTGCATCTCTTTCTTTCTTCCTAGTAGTTCTCTTACCACCAAGATGTCAAACTTGTCTGTGTTGACTTTATTCCAGGTTTTCTTCAGTCTGGATACAGGGTTCATGTTCATCCCAGCTACACAATAAAACATTGATAATAATGTAATGTCACTTCAATGCAAATCAATACATTTAATAATAATTCAATATGAATGTACTCACTAATAATGGCCATTAACGAGTTGAAGTTGCCGATGTTGAAGCATTCCTGTGCCACATCTATGAAGAACTCCAGCACTCTTGCTCTGTGTTTCTTCTTCACCGGCTGAAGATGAACCAGCAGAGGGCAGCATAATGTCAAAGATATCCAAACATACAGTCAACTACATACAGCAGTGGTTCTCAAATGGCTTTGCTTGAGGATGCAGATTTTGCATTGGAAATCAAGGGGCAATCCAACACAATTGGCTAGTTCAAAAGTAACAAAGTGAACTGCACAGGTTCAAGATATACACAATCATTTATGGCAGTAGTTGCACAACCTTTGGTGTCAACAACAAAATATACAATTTCCGCCTGCTAGCTTTGGTTGGCTTTTCCCCCCCAAAGTAGATAAGTGTACTCACCATGCAAATTTCTGTGGCTATCAGGTAGGTCAGTCTGTTGAACCATTCAACATAAGCCTCCAGGTTACTTGCTTTTCTTTTGCTGAAGAAACTCTGAAGAATAAAAGTTCAATTGTCATTGAAAGTAATCAAGTGTCTTCCCTATCTGTGGCCATTCTAGTTCCATCTTTTTACTGTGTTTTGCATAATTTTTTAAAGGGCTAGTTAACCAAAAAAATTAAATTCTGTCTTTAATTACTTACTGATTTTGAATGAAATTGGAGTAATTTCTGTCCCTCCATTGACAGCTAAGCAACTACCACTTTGACACTTCTAACAGTTCATAAAGATATCTTTAAAATGAACCCATATGAATCGAGAGGATAATCAAAATTTACTTAGGAGACTCGATCGCTTTGTGATGACTGATTGAATTTAGGCTTTCATTCACATATAAACACGGATCACTGAACATAAACAGAAGCTCAACTGTACTTCCTTTGGCAGGTGAGAACAAACCTCATTGGTTCCTGCGGAAGCTCAAATCTGCTGCGTAACACAATGAAAGAACCTCATATGGATTAGTTTTACGATCTCTTTATGAACTTTTTAAAGCGCCTAAGTGGTAGTTGCGTAGACCTCAATTAGGCTCTGGAAGGACATGAGTCTGTAAATAATGATAGATTTTTTTTTTTTGGGGTGAACTAACCCTATAAACTAAAGATGTGTGACCCGCATACCTTATGGTTGTCTGAGGGTCTTTTCTGAGCAAATGCTCGAACAAACTCTTCAGGGCCAATAAAGCTGAGTCTCTCCTACATGTGGAAAACAAGAGAGCAGCTTGAAGACTGAATTCATAAAGTACAGAAACTGATGCTACATGTGGATATCATCAGTACTGACAACCACTCAGATTAAAGCTTGCCTTCACTCACCATCTCGATGTGTGTCAGCTGTTGGGCGAAAATGAAAGGGTCGTCGCACAGGTTCAAAACGCACTCGTCTCTGCGTACTAACTGCTGCTTGGACTTGAGGGCGACCGGTCGGTCCATGGCGGCGGCGGTGGTGCTGGATGTCGCCAGTGACTCTTCATACTGTCCGAGGGTGGTCAGCTTACGTAAGAGGCGCTGAATGAGTCTCTGCATGGCCCTCCGTGAGAGCTAGTCAAAAAAACAACAGAACGGTTTCCAGTGTCAGCATTATAATATCCATTCATGTCTCTAAAGCCAAAAATAACATTTGGTAACTAAGCCGTGTTGTTGATATCACAGCTTGTGCAAAAAGGAAATATGTTAAAGGATTTGGAGCCAAATGACGTACATGCAAATCCAATATGATGCACAAACGCATTTGCATTTGGCTCCAAACCTATGTCATGCAGTCCAATATATCAATATATTCATACAAATACCATTTAGAATTTAGTCATTCATTTAGTCAAAATTCAATTCAGTTGACAGAAAAACAATATCATGAAGCAATCATCAGAATGACATCATCTCAGCTGACCTCGTCTCCGAAGGCAAGGCGGTGGGTTATCTCTTTGAGGCTGCGCATCATGCGCTCATCCCTGAAGTCATACGGAAAGGTCTCGGTCCATTCTGTGAGCAGCTGCACGAGTTTCGGTGCTATTTCCCGTATTCTTTTCTGTTGAGTAAAGCAGGACAATCAGCACTGAATCATCTTCAGTTTGCAAATAACAGCTACTAAATACTCAACAATGGTCAAGAACATTTTCTTTTAGTTAAAAGCACATGCACAGGTGTGTATGTCAAAGAAAAGCTGGGTGGTATGACGGTATATAGCATGCAACAGTTGAAATGTGTTTTTATACTATGGTGTATGGAGTAATTCGATTTGTGTATGTATGTGCATGTATGCGCACACATACATATTAGTTTGAGGACTCGTGCAACAATTTAAAAAAATCTTGAAATATGACTTGTGAACCATTTGAACTGTTTAATAATCATGTTATTAAATACATCACAATTCTGTAGTATATATATATCCATCCGTCCGTCAACTTTTTCTAGCTTGCCTCAGTGTGGGAAGCCCCTCTCGTTACATTCTTAACTCATTTTCTGGTGCAATAAACAGTCCGATGTAGTTTTTCGGTTTCTTTCTCTAACCCAAGATACACTAAAGAAAGTATTTAAATAATTCAACAAAAAGGCATTTAAAAAAATAATAATAATGATATTGAATTAAAAAACAGAGAACTGAATGCATTTGCTATGAACTAGTGTTATTTTAGCATTGTAGTAGCCTGACGTCGTCATACTCAATTCTAGTCAGAATATGATCTGATACTGATCCACTGGGCTGTGATTATGGGGGCGCGTTTCAACCGAACCAGGAAAGACATCAGTTGGATAGACCAACAACCAATCAGAGCAACGAAGTGACATTACATTAGTTGTCAAATGTCAACAGAACTCAACTGCACTGTGTTGCCAAGTCTCCAGATTTGCCTGCTGGTTGTTTTCCATGTCCACGGGTTGAAGCAACCTCAATTATGTGATATAGAACCAGGAATGCCAATTTTAGCAGGCAACCTTGCCAAAATAACACACATTTTACCCCCCAAACGGCATTTTTTTTTCCAGAGAACAGATTTTTTTTTTTTTTACAGTCTATGGTCTTTATAGTTGAGCAGCACGATTCTGGATAAATTTGATTTTTTTTGTATCAATTCTGAACAGACATCATGTAATAATCAGACCAAATTTAATTACTGCACAATATTTATTTCCTTCGAGAGTCATTGAATCATTCATTCAAACTGATTTAAAAAAATAATACTAATTCAAAGACTTCACTTGTTTCATTACTGGATGAATGATTCAGTGTTTTTTAAAGTTTTAGTTTCAGTTTACTACAATAACCCTACTATGAATCCAAAGATTCACACACCTAATGGGATTGATTGAGTTTTGAAGCGTCACGTCACTCCTTGTGCTGGCAATTTGGCATATTAGTATAGAACTGATTCATGAGTTGTCACACTGTCACATGTATGTGTATATCAGCTAAATTAAAAATAGTTTACACGTGGCTGCTTTATTATGCATGACTCCTTTGAATCTTTTGTTCAAGCGTTACATAATGTGCTGCTGTTTTTGCGCTGCTGCCAGACTTATTCATTCATTTGTTATGAATAGTCTTATCTTTTGGTGCGCGTCCATCAAGTACCTTTCACTTGTGAAGTTTGTCTAATTCACTGGATTATCCAAAACCAGACATTACCACATGGTTACGCAACACATCTGAGTCGCATTTTCAGCAAAGATAACAAATATTGTGATGTAAAAATACTCGTGGTGATATAACATCTTGGTCATACTGCCCACTCCTAAGATTACAGCACGTACCTTATCCGTCTGTGGGTCGCCAACTCTCTGATGGTCCACGCAAAGGTAGCAAACACGAGACATGAGCTCAAAAGGATGCAGGAAGAGACGGGAGCTTAGTAGGAAGGTAAAAATGTATGATCTCTGAAACACAAGAAAAACCTCAAGTGTCAATCAAACTTGACATTTACCGTGCAAGGAGAGATTATAATAATTATCATAGGAAAGTATAAAGGCTGTATATGCTTACGTCAGGGTAATAGTCCACAGTAGGGACTAAGAGCTGTATCAGGGCTTCCAGAGAGCCAGCCACAAGCTTATTATCACGATAGTGCAAACCCCCATAGTTCTCCTCCACCGGTTGCCGGTGACTGTATGTAGAACTAGGATTGAATTTGCTTGAATATGGAGTTGTCTGTGGCATGCTGGACCTGTGGATGAAAACATTAGTCAGTCAGTAAAAAAGTTGGAATGCAGCATCTCTCTGAAAGGTGTGAAATGAACACCCACCACCAGATGAATTCTGGTACATCCAAGCAGTTTATCTACTAATTTCCACCAACACAGTGACAGCAAACTTTTTTTTTAAATAAACATATCACTGTCTGCTTGAAACAAATAATAAAACATCCAGCTAGAATTTTACTTTGGTGACTGGAATCACAGAAAATCATGTTTAAGTTCAGTCGCTGTTGGGTGACAAACATATGGAAGCTTGTTTTCACCATGGAATAAAAAAAATGTTCCGCAGAATTGCGAGGTTATATCTAACAGTTCTGAGAAAAAGTCAGGATTGTGATATAAACTCGGAATTCTGACTTTTCTGTTTTCCCCCAATATTCTCCTTGTTATTTATAGAGTAAAACAGACCTCAGTAGAGATTGTATGTATACAACATCGCAAAAATCTCTCTCTTCCCACCTTACATTACATTGTTATCACCCCCTTCCCTCAAAAAAACAGAAAAAAGGGCATCACAGGTGATGTGATGTATAGGCTATAACACTTTTATTTCTAATGGATTATTAAATCTCAGATGGAAACCATAAACAAATGTCACTTTTGAAACAAAATCAACTCGCAATGAAAGAGAAATAGTCAATTGTGAGATAAAAAGTTACAACTACCTTTCTAAAAAAATAAAAATAAACGCAAGTACTAGTAAATAGATTAACCGTGATTAAATCACATCCAAAATAAAAGTTTGTGTTTACATAATGCGTGTGTACTGTGCATAATTAGTATGCATATACGGTATAATACACACACATGCATGTATATATTTAAGAAAAATGTGTTATATATTCAAAATATATTTATTGTGTGTGTGTGTGCTGTGTATACGCACACACAAATATTTATACATGACTATACACACACACATTATATGAACAAACTTTTATTTTGGATGCGATTAATCGATTTAACCCACACAAGTATGTACTTTTATAATAAAGTACGCCATTATCAATCGCTCTCTATTCTCTTCATCTTTTTCAAAGTTGTGAAAAAACACTATTGCAGAGATTTTGTTTGCTATTTGAGAAAAAGGGAACACAAAAAATATTTAATGTATTCTCTTATTCACCACTATAGTAATTTACCCAACGATGATGACTTCCGCTTCTGAGAAACCCAGGAGCGTGAAAAGGGTCAATCATCCCTTTCTGACAAGCCTAGGTAAAGTCCCGATCATATTGATGATTCTACAGATTATTTTATCAGATTTTCCTGTGGTGTGAGGTGTGTTAAGAGTGATTGAATCATCAGGGCCGCACCGATCTAAAATGGTAAATCCATTAACATGAATACTAATTATCAAAAATCCTGTTGTGTGGGGAACCCCAAGGACAAACACACTCTTGTAGATTGTCATGTGGACCGAAACGATACCCAATCAGAAAGTGAGCTGACAGAAGACGGAAGCATAACCTCCATGACTTAATCCCAAAAATGTTCTTCTTCCTCCCCTCCCATGAATTTTCCGTAAAAAGCAGTCCAAACACTATTATCGTCAATTCTTCTTGGCCGTCTGGCACGTTGGTTTACTCTAGTCATATTTGACCGCAAGCTTTTGCGATTTTGTTCAGTCGGGACTAATTCACAGTTGTTTGTGAAAGGAATCTTAGTGCGTGTTGTACTTCCTGTACACATGGCACCACTCCACACACTATAAGAACAAAACTCTTAAATCTATGATTTTTTTACATCATGTCGGTGGTCTCAGAAGATTTAAAAAATATTTTAGTGTGGTCCAGCCTTAGGTTAGTGACAACAAAACACCAAAAGGGAAAGTGGCACTCCTGTCAACTGCCCCAAACCTCTCTCAGGTTGGACCCCAGGGCCCTCATGTCAAAAACGTTCCTAAAAGTGCCCCAGTTACGTACAAAAAGCCCCTGTATGGCATTTCACAAGACTATTGTAGGCCTGTACAAAAAGCTGTACAATCCAAACAAACAAACTAGTTATTGTGCAATATTTCAAGTTTCTATATTTGAATTGGAAGAAAAACTACAAAAAAGGCATTTACCAGCCACAGAGGATGGTATGGGTTATTTCCCATCCTGCTCTGCAATCTCATAAGCTCCTGCATACTAGGTGTACTCTTAACACTAAACACTGTTATTGGATTAAGGAAGAGTCCTGCAGTCAAGCAGGTTTAATGGCAGGAGTCTTTTCTTGAACCACTGATCTCCTTCACTGGGTTCAACATTTCCAATGCATCCTATATGACAGGGCGACTCTGTTCTTTCTACTAGATTAGAGAAAACAGTAAAGAAGGGATAATTGTTTGTTTATTTATAAGATAAAAACAAGTCATATGGAAACTGAAATGCTTGCGATTAAAAGACACCGTTCTAAATTCTAAACGTACCAAAAATATCTAATTTGACCGATACTTCTTTGACAACAGTGACTCACTGACCAATCACGTTGCGTGCGAATCTTCCCTGATAAACGAGTCTCGTGCTTTTCCTTGTTGCTTATTCATCGATCATTAAAGGAATAGATCACTCAAAAATTACAATTCTGTCATCATTTACTCATCCTCATGCTGTTCCAAACCTGTATGACCTTGTGTCTTATGTAGAAACGAGATGTTGTAAAGAACTCAGTCACCATACACTTTCATAGTATAGACAAGATTAAATGAAAGTGAATGTTAACTGAGGTTATCAGTAACTAACATTCTTTTTATCAAAAACAAAGAAAACCATAGATGTTTGGAAGAACACGAGGACGAAAAAGTGCTGACTGTAATTATATTTTTGAACGAAATACTCCTTTAAACGAGACGTCACTAGTAAACAACGTTATTGCTATTGCAACAAGTTCTCTGAAACGGGTCATATTCAGGGAGAAAAATTAAGAAACGGCCATCTGAAATAGACTAAATACAGATAGTTCATCAAAAGTTGGAAGGAGATGGTAACCAGACGGTGCAATAGTCAGTGTAATTACACGAATCTACCCTTCAATAACTATCACTGACTGACTCATCAGACCAGACTGAAAATCACAGATGGACCGTGTGTGCAGTCACTTACACATGTATGAGCAACACAAGCGAACGAAAACAAGTTTAAACAGACCGACTAACGTTAGAAGAGAAAACACTTCTGACACCTAAAAAGTGAAATTAAGAGACAATTAAATATGAACACTGCGCACATGCAGTAAACTCAATGTATTTTTAAGCAAACTGGAAAAACTTGGTTTTAGAAGGAAGGTTTTAGAAAGTATTGTTTGATTGCACATATTTAGTATGTAAACAAAACAAGAGTTATAAAGCAAAAGGGCAGCCTGACATAAGTTAGTCATTTTAAAAGTTTTCGAGCAACCGTGATTTGCAGAACTTACCACAAAATTAAAACGCTAAGTTCAAAAGAATGTTGACGATAGAGATATCCAAGGAAGTCCAACAAAAAGCCTCCAAAACGCGTGCACACCCACAGATCAAGTTGCTTTCTTACAATGAAAGGTCGCAGATTAAGGTCTTCTTATCTTTCTTTTACGTGCGCTACAAATAATCACTTCATTGTTATCGTAGCGCAAGCGGTTGCTTCGTGATGATCGATGGTCTCCATTGTTTTACTAATAATCCAGATAGCGAACATGAGAGAGAAACTAATATCGAATTCCTGTAACACCGAAAGCATTAAGAAGGAAAACCGGAAAATGCGGTCTCGCCCACAAGGAAGGGATTAGCCAATCAGAAGCAGGAAGCAACAACTTGAAATTTCCGAGGGATCTCATTGGCCAATACGATGTCCATCAACTTCCTCGACGCACAAACCACTGACAAATAAAAACTGTTGGTTGTTTTGAAGGTTTAAGTTTGCAAAGACTGCCTGTACACACCCTTCACTTGTTTTTATTTCCAAAAATGCATATTCATTCATTTTGGCTCGGGGAATCGCTATAAATTATGTACAGGGTACTATTATGTATATTGAGAGCATAAACTAAGAAATTTCTGCGCCATAGTGTCATCAAATGTGGATGTACAAATATTCAGTATAATGGGTTACCCCATTCCAGAGAGCAGGTTATGTGACATACCCGGGTATGTTTAAGAGAAAATTAGCAGATAATCTCGACTTCCAGTTCCAAAATCGGAGGTAAATTTCAGGGTATGTAAGTAGCCATAGCAACTCACATAATCTGCTTATAATCAGCAACATAAACTGTTTATAATATTAATGTTATAATAATAATTCAGAAAAATTAGAATACAAAATAAAGTTGAAATGTTTTAGGTGTAAATTATATACAGGCTATATATGAACACACATGGATCTGCATTCAATTAATTAGCTTCAAACAAACAATATAAACCTTATTCTCAGGGAATAAAGATAAGACATTGAAAAAATTATTGCATAATCACCAAATAGGTGTCGATGTGCACTAAGTAGGTTATGTAAATCGCCATTAAACAAAAGAAGAAGAGGAAGTCGAATGGCACGCTATTTCTGGGCACTCTGTTGAGAATATCTTGTAAGTTAAAGGTGCACTATGCAGCTTTTGTCCACTGGAGGGCGCCTATGCAAAACAAATGCGTAGTTTGATGACGCAAAGTGTGAGCGCAGCATCTTGGGAGATGTGCTCTTCTCATCACAGCCGGTGAAAAATAGGACTCGGGCAGAAATCACGTTCATGCATGCGGTTATTAACGTTACTGTAGTCTAAAGCAGAGCAGGACCGAGTGTTATGGACCTGAGCAAAGCTGCTGGAGCGATTGTTAAACAAATACCCGCCTTGCGAATACCGGGACTTTTATTATGACGGGACGGGACTCATTTGCCGGGCGCCTGCACAGATCCGCTCTTCCGGTTATGATTTTGAGGTAATGGAGCTCTGTTTATCATATTAGATACATTTAAGTGTGTTTAAAACGATGTTATGACGTTACTCCGTGGGTTCACTTGTTCACACTGCTAAGAGTAAAGCGCTCCTGCCAAATAAAAGCCGAAACCGAGGGTAACGCAGATATGACGCAATTGACAGGCGACTCTCTCAAATGCAATGCTGCAACGTCCCTGTCCTTAGTTAAAATAGCAATTTTCTCACAATTTACAAATAGTTGGAAACATCTGGGATATTGTAGGTACTCAACTGAACAAAATATATAACACTGGCCTAGTGGTTTTTGGATATTTTACTGCAAAAATACTACATAGTTCACCTTTAACCGGGAACATTACTCTGATTTGTCTGAACTAATGCTGTAAGTTACGACTTCAAACCACGACTCAGGATTTTGTAGTGTTCAGGCAAAGTCACGCCGAACTGCCTGAGCGCAAGGAATTGTGGTTGCTAGATGCAAACAAAGCATGGCGTGCGGTGCTCATTTACAAGTAAGGTGCTTACTCCTTGTTATTTGAGTGAAATGGTGGAGAAAAAAATGGCGCATAAGGCAAGAGAAGCTTTTATGCCTTTTATTTTACAATATTTAAATATTTGGAAATGTATTTGGTATTAACTTATTCTTGCACTCAATGGACTGAAAACTAGCTAATGCTAGAAAATCTGCTGATAATGCATAGCATTTGCTGATAAATAACGTTACAGCATTACCTTATTTTAATATACAATTTGGTTTTTGATGACTTCTATAAACACCGCATCCAGGGGCTGCCATTGTTGTTTCGCAGGCTATGTGACGTCAAAACTTGTAACTGGGAGTACATCCATCTAGTTCGAGTTCACGGGTGGGAAGACTGTAAAAAAAAATAGTGGGAAGTCAAGGGGACATTACTCCGGGACTCATTTTTGGAACCAGCATACCTCGAGTAAGCAAGGTATGGGTTAATCAACTGAGAGTTCAAAGTATTTGTGACGGTAGGTTAACTTTGCTTTCTGTAAATACCCCCCTCATGAGTTTCAAAGTTGTCATCTGATTGGTTTAATTCTACAGGATGTTCACGAGACATGTGTGTTGCGTTCTTTAATGGTCTACCAAACTTCCTTCTGGAAGAAGAATGCCGTCGTGTTTCCAACTTTGACAATGAGCGCTTATAGGATCAGCTAAAAGCTGTTTGTTTTTTAAAGTATGAGAAGTTTGCGGTTCATGCTTTTAAACTTGACATGGAACCAAGATTGGCTGCGTTACATGTCAGTCAAATGAACGTCCTATTGGGCGATCCTTGGCCAATGAAAGTTGCGAAAGAGTTTCAAAGAAACTAAGAAACAAATAGTTTTAGTACTTTCTAAAACCGAGTTTTTCCAGTTTGCTTAAAAATACATTGAGTTTACTGCATGTGCGCAGTGTTCATATTTACAGGAAAATGGGGGAACAATTTTAGATGTGTTTATCTGAAAACTATTACAGAGGCCGAACCAGACATGAATAGCTCACCTTCATGAGCGTGCATGTGAAATTATAAATCTGTGACTAACAAAAGTTTATGATTCTTATGCATTTTGTTCATTACGATCATCTTCACAAATAAATATTTGAAGCCTAAATACAATCGGCAGAAGTAAACGGCTAAACTTAGGCTAGAAAAGAATTACCCAACGGTCACATGACTTGACTAAACTCTTTCTAATTTAAAACATGGAACAAATCGAACTGTGATTAGCTGCGTTACATGTCAGTCAAACGAACGTCCTCTTGGGCGATCCTTGGCCAATGAAAGTTGCGAAAGAGTCCAGACCTTATGCCTGTCAGTCTGAAGGTCTGGCTACGCGAGACTAGCATCCTCACCCTGCTTCCCTTGACAAACCCATATCATTTTTACAAAGGCTTTGAATATATATAAATCTGTGACCAACAAAAGTTTATGATTCTTACGCATTTTGTTCATTATGATCATCTTCACAAATAAATATTTGAAGCCTAAATACAATCGGCAGAAGTAAACGGCTAAACTTAGGCTAGAGAAGAATTACCCAACGGTCACATGACTTGACTAAACTCTTTCTTTCTTTATTTAAAACACATTTTCCCTGAAAAAGAATGAGTTAGAATAGCACAAGTACTGTATGAACACAATGAGGCTGTGAAAACAGACTAATAAGTAGGTTTTTTTTTCGTGATGTTTAATGTCCTCGATAACCTCTTTGTTCCAATTTAGCAACTTTTTAGCTTGTCCCCCACAGACCTTATTTCAGGCATTTCACCAAAAAGCCATTCGAAAAATTAAACACTCATTTGAATGCAGCTATTAGTTTCGAACAGGTTTCCTGAAAACTCTCCTGGTCTGCCATTGGTCAAAGTTAGTCCCTCCCTAAAATGTACATCATTGGTTAGGCAAATGTAGCTGTGTGCAGTATTCCCATGGTAAACACTGCCATCCCACTCTTTCCAGAACAGCATATTTTTTTATTTCTGTGGGTGTGGTCGACTCTAAGTGGGAGTTTTGTGTTATATAAACCTTGTATTACATCAATGCAGAGGTAGGCAAGTCTCATTTTATAAGTAGGTGGATTTCATTTCGAGCCCATACCTCTTCAGCTCCACTCCACAAAGTGTCTGTAAGAATAATTCACCCCTGCGAGGCCCTCACTGAATGATGTGCTTCGCCCACGCCGTTAAGAGGCACCTAATGGTGAGAGTTTGACTTGAGCTCAGCAATAGTGCTTCAAGCTGAAGCCTGTGTTGGATTCCACCCACGGCGCTGAAGCCCTGAAACCTTCTGGCCCCTGCAGGGCTTCAGCTATAGAAGGACGGTGTTATCACATGTGGTAAACACACAACTTCAGCTTACACCCACAAAGACTCAACCAACAGAGCAGAACCCTTTGGGAGCTCCAGTCTTTTATATCTCCAAGCTAGCTGTGATGATGTTGTTCTTTATAGAATGGAGTTTCATAACCAGATCTACGTCAGCACATGATTCACAAAAAAGTTTCCTTTGCTGTTTTTTTCCTGCAAAACATACAAAAGCAATGTTCTGACCTTTTAACTGCATATTAAGTTTCATATTAAATAAGCATTTTGGCTGTACTACATTCTTAGAAGAAAAGGTTCTATATAGAACCTTAAAAGGTTCTATCGGTGCTAGGTATTTGCAACCCCTAAAAGTTTCTATATAGAACCCTTTTTAAGTGCCAAAAGGGTTCTTTCTTGTCATTATAGAACCTTTTTAGCATAAAAGGTTCTTTGGAGTTCAACTTTGTGTTCCAAATACGTAGCGCCAAAAGAACCTTTTAAGGCTTATATAGAACCTTTTCTTCTAAGAGTGTATAGCTTCCTATAACTTTCCACAGTCAAAGGATCTGTATGAGTAAATTCAAGAGTAAAATAAAATATAAGTAAAGCTTAGGAATATGGTACCTAGTTGTCATCTGCTTGTTCTATACCAACACACAATGAAACAAGAAAAATGCTAAACATTCACTTAAGGGAAATTCCATCTGACAATGGAAATGAAACCTGCAAGCCATTGAGGATGAGTGCAATAACATCTGTTGGGTCGACAAAGGATACGCTTGAATAATGGGGGTGGGAGTGTGACTCACTGCTTTCCAGTAAGAAAGTGATTCAGCCCCTGGTTCACTGACCTTCAAACATGGTGCCCTCTGTGTGCGACAGAAAAGTTCAGTACCCCCTCTCAGCAGTCCCCATGTCCACGATGACGTCATCACCGCAAGTGTTAATGACCCTCATTTCACATGCACGCTCATGAAGGTGAGCTATTCATGTCTGTCTCGGCCTCTCCGATGAACACATCTAATACTGTTCCCCCATTTTCCTGTAAATGAACATATGTGTGAATTATTGAGAAAAATAACATGAAGTTACAGTAGACATGATTTGGTCTCTGGTAATATTAACGATGACTAATCACAATGTGTAATGATCACTTCGCAAACAAGTGCCACTCTGTTGGAACAACTGACCCCCCCCCCCCTTTTTTTAATATCTGCTTTGTCTGTTAAGATAATTGTTTATGATTTTAACATTTCTAGCTACAAGTCTGCAACTAAATTCCTGACCTATTTACATTCCCAGAACTAAAGAACAAATATTTTAATAACACCAATTCCTGTAAAACACTTAAAACCGAAATTATACAACGGATAGTTCAGTTTTTTTTTATTTATTCTGAGTGCTTGGGCCGCACGTTTGAAGCCGTTGTAAATTATTCTACAAACATACACCTGTGAACTCATTACATAAATATTAAAATTAATATTTTATAAAAATCTATAATCCCTGTGAAGCCATGGTTTTCAGTGAATTTAGGACAGCTCTATACGACATCCCTCAGGTTGTGTTCACACTTGGCATGTTTGGTGAGATTAAGTGAGTGCTGCTATCTGAACCGTGGTGTGACCCAAAAAAGCAGACAGAGCCCCCTGAAAACGTGGGTCTCTGCCTGCTTTCTAGTGCAGTATGACTGAAATATAATCGCAACAAGGAACATGTAAAGACATGTAAACGAACCAAAAGCAGGACATGATGCCACAAGATGCGACTCAAAAAAACATTTTTTTTGGAAAGTACCAAAAAGCATACCTGTTTTTTTCTCATCTAGCAATGTCGTGTGCGATTGAGGGATTCCTGCCACTGTTTTGACTCCTCATTTTATAAGATCTTCACGACTTCTCAGCTAGTCAAAATACCATCATATATGCTATACACATACAACAGGTGTATTTAACTCAGCACACAGCATTGTTTTGTCCATTGGCAGAGCCTCTGCAAAGACCACAAGAACCAGAAAGATGACCAGCTTTCGGCTTCATACTAGCGTGATGAATCCGATCTTTAAGCATGGAACTGGATGAAATATTTGAATGCTACTGATTCAAATTCTGATTCTGACTTTTGATGCCTAAGTTTCTCCCAAGGTTTTTTTTCTTCTTCTTCTTTTCGCCATTCTGTCACCTGATGGAGTTTGGGTTCCTTGCTTTCTTAATTAGACTTCACAGGGCTTATTGCTTTTAATAAAGTATGTATTTATGTAACAGGAAAAAAGATGTTTTGAAGAATGTTCATGCTGCTCTTTTCCATAATGAGAATAACATTTCCATAGTGTAAATAATCATAAGAAAATATATAGGCGTTTTTAGAAATATGTTATACTTTTTAAAAAATGTATTACATTTTAAGATGAATAGATTCAAATAAATAGATATTGTAATGAACTTGGCATGTGTTTATTTATAGTCGGAGCTGCAGGTGCTTGGAAAAGTAAAAAAATGATACAAACAGGATGTGCTGCAACAAGGCTGTGTCCGTTATATTACATGGCCATTGAGAATCTCCTTCTCCATCCCCTTCATGATCCAAATTTGTTTACCACTTTCTTTGAACAGCGAATAGTTTAAATGTACATTCCAACAGTGCTTCATTGTGCAGCCATGAAGACAGATCTGGTCATTATGAGCGTGTGTGTGTGTGTGTGTGTGTGTGTGTGTGTGTGTGTGTGTGTGTGTGTGCTCAAGGGAAAGGGAGTGGATAAGGGTGCAACTCTTCAAACTCACATAGGCTACATGCACACGCACACAAATTGGGAACAGTAAGTACAGCTGGCCAGGAAAAACAACAGGGTAGAGGGAGGGACTTTCAGGAAGAGAGGGAAACTGAAGGAGAACAACCTCAACCAGGATTTCATTCCCACAGTTTGCTCTCTCTCTCTCTCTCTCTCTCTCTCTCTCTCTCTCTCTCTCTCTCTCTCTCTCTCTCTCTCTCTCTCTCCAATCCAAAGTGATAAAGTATGAAAACAGTACAGCGCCCCTGCGTCACAGCTTGTACACAGCTTGATTTTTTTTTTTTTACATTAGTGTTATCATTACATTTCA
This sequence comes from Pseudorasbora parva, assembly GCF_024679245.1. Taxonomy (NCBI): domain Eukaryota; kingdom Metazoa; phylum Chordata; class Actinopteri; order Cypriniformes; family Gobionidae; genus Pseudorasbora; species Pseudorasbora parva. The sequence continues at coordinate 14,663,976 of NC_090194.1, read as the reverse complement.
AAATAGTGATTAAATTGCTCCCTTGTGTATTGTGGTCGCCTCTATATTTTTGCCTAAAAAGGCAAAAATCCCCATCCCCCATTATCTTTACCATAATTCAAAATTATATCTAATATTTTTTACTTTAATGCAAAAAGTAATTATTATGATTTTTAGTTAACAATTAGTCAAAAGTTAACAATTCATTGATTCCCGATAAAAGTGTAACTGCGCCAGTGGCATTAAAAAAACATTCTATTTAAGCATCACAAATCAGCCCAGCATGGCAAATTTGCTCAACCAATAGCGTGAGTTTGGGGTGGAGCTATCTGTGTGTTGACCTATGGCAAACAGTGACAGTGTTTGTGAGAGTTTTAGTTTGGTGAGGCAAAGAAATTAAACACTTCATCTTTAACTTGTAAAGTGTTTGTAAATCATTGTAATTTCTCTTGTACTGCTTTTGAATGATATTCATAAAAAATAGACATTTCCTTTATGAAATGTGCGTGTACACACACGTTTGTTTTTGTGAAATGTGGGGACATTCAATAGGTGTAATGGTTTTTATACTGTACAAATCGTATTTTCTATCCCCCTACACTGCCCCTGCCCCTAAACCTTATCAAACTCATCCTGTATGATTTATAAGCCTTTTGAAAAGAGGGGACATGGCCAATGTCCTCATATTTCACCCTCTCCTTGAAATACCTGTGTCATACCCATGTCATTATACACATTTGTGTCCTGATATGTCACAAAAACAAGCACACACACACACACGCACACACACACACACACACACACACACACACACACACACACACACACACACACACACACACACACACACACACACACACACACACACACACACACACACACATATACACTCACCTAAAGTATAATTAGGAACACCATACAAATACTGTGCTTGACCCTGTTTCGCCTTCAGAACTGCTTTAATTCTACGTGGCACTGATTCAACAAAGTGCTGAAAGCATTCTTTAGAAATGTTGGCCCATATTGATAGAATAGCATCTTGGAGTTGATGGAGATTTGTGGGATGCACATCCAGGGCACGAAGTTCCCGTTCCACAACATCCCAAAGATGCTCTATTGGGCTGAGATCTGGTGACTGTGGGGGCCATTTTAGTACAGTGAACTCATTGTCATGTTCAAGAAACCAATTTGAAATTATTTGAGCTTTGTGACATGGTGCATTTTCCTGCTGGAAATAGCCATCAGAGGATGGGTACATGGTGGTCATAAAGGAATGGACATGGTCAGAAACAATGCTCAGGTAGGGCTTGGCATTTAAACGATGCCCAATTGGCACTAAGGGGCCTAAAGTGTGCCAAGAAAACATCCCCCACACCATTACACCACCACCACCAGCCTGCACAGTGGTAACAAGGCATGATGGATCCATGTTCATTCTGTTTACGCCAAATTCTTACTCTACCATCTGAATATGTCTCAACAGAATTCGAGACTCATCAGACTGTCCAATATTGGAGAGCTTATAGCCTCTTTTTCCTATTTGTAGTGGAGAGGTGATTGGTTGATTAGATCATTTCATTAATGAGAAATTGAAAAGGTGTTCTTAATAATCATTTAGGTGAGTATATATATATATATATATATATATATATATATATATATATATATTTTTTTTTTTTTTTTTGCTTTTTGTTTGAGCTTAACATATTTTTGTTTAATTCTAATTTGAAAAAAATTGCATCATTTTATTGTGTAATTAATAAAGATTTCTACAGAGCTCTTTGCTTTTCTTGTAGACTTTGAAATCTCATCCTCTCATCAAGACAAACAGTCTGGCAGCCTTATGTGGGCCTCAGCAGTACAATCACAGAAGCTGTGAGAGCGTCTACCGTGAGTGCTCCTGCCAGCCAAGTCACCAGAAAAACAAACAATCTCCTGAGATGGCCTCAACCTTACACAGAAGAAAAACAGCAGATGACCTAACATGGCATATAATGGCTACATTATCTCTTTAAAACTATTTTAATTATCCTTGTTTTTATTTTAATTCTTACACATGGTATTCTTATTTCTTAAGCATATGTTATCACTTTTTTAATTCATTTCTATGTAAATCACTTTGAGTTGCCATCGTGTATGAAATGTGCTATACAAATAAACCTTGCCTTGTCTTGCCTTACAATCCCTTTTTGCTTATTCGGCCGCAGCACATGATGTCTGCTGTATGTAACGTAAAGCAATGCTAATGGCTTTGTTATGACAATGTGCTACTTCATTAATAGAAGGTTGTGCTAATAAAGGTATGCTAGCTTATTTTAGTGTCCTCTGTTTGCATTAGAGGCTCTGTATGTTTTTGAAAAGGCTTGTTAAAAGCAGCCCGCCTTGAGAGGTGGAAATGGGGCCAAAGTGGTAAACACAGCTGTGACAGACCTCTATTGTTTCAGCCACTCATGCAGGGCTTCACAAGAAACACGGAAAAAAGAAAACACAAATGCTAACTGGAGTGTCAACGTAATGCAAGATAATACTAGTTACGGTTAAAATGATTTTATTGCAATGTTTCTAGAAAAAAAGGATGTCGAACATGTTTCAGGAAGTGTGGTTTCCAGGTGGTGGTTATCACAATATGGCGTTTGTTCCCGTACAGTTGTCAAACACTCCCTTCCTGTCTTCCCTTTCTGTTTTCTGCTTCACTAATGTCTCCCTGGTTCTCGTTCTAGGAAGACCCAGGGCATCAATCAGTGTTTGACCTGATTTTGGATGACAAAAGACACACACACACACACACACACACACACACACACACACACACACACACACACACACACACACACACACACACACACACACACACACACACACACACACACACACACATTTGATGAGATAAAGAGCTTGGATCATCTCTTGCTCAGTGTTCCAGACAGACTGTTTCGCTGTGTGTCTATGTCTATGTCCAAGTCCAAAACCAGTACAGCAGAGATTATGCTCACTAAATATCCCTCCACATCCTCTCAGCTTGGCTAAACTGATTATAATATCAGCAAATCATTTATAAATGTTAGTATTCTATAATATATGGTGTTTTGGCATTAATATTGTGCTGCCTACACAATTTTGCTGCCACTTAGGTTTAGAAGTTCCTCTATTTAGGGTTCATGAGCTGAGTCATGCTTAGTTCTGTACCCGTGAAATCAAAATTTCATGGTTCGTTTTTCAGTTTTTTTGGCTTTTAGTAGGAATATGTTAGCCTTACTGTTATATAAGCTGTGCTCCAAAACAATGCAAAATTCGCATTTAGAAGATACAAGGATTCAAAACTTAAAGTCTCTCACTTCGACATGGATCAGTAATTTTGATGACATCATTTTGCACTTCAGCTTCTCATCAGATTTTTTTTTTTTTTTGTCAAATCAAAGCTTTAGGTACAGGACAAACTACTCCCCAATTATCCGTTAAATCCTGGTTCCTAGTAGAGTTGAATAATTGTTAAAAGATTGCGATCTTGATTTTCATTACCTCGATTAGGCCCTTGACAAAATCACACCGGGATATTCAGATCTCCATTAGCACTGATGTGTATGAAACAACTTATCAAGCAGTATCATTATTTCTTTTACAACAATTCAGATTATCACATAAGAACTGGGATAAAAGTTTATAGTTCGAATGCAAGACACTGATGTCTACACTAAAAAACAAAACAATTAATTGGACAAACTCAATTTAATTGAGGGCAGGATTTCCATCCAATAAATTGCCTCTACTAACAAAAAGCAAATGAATGTAATTGAGTTGGTCCAACTCAATTTGATCAAATACAGTTTAATGAAATTAATTCTTTTTATAAAGGGACTTTTTATGCTTGTCAAACTGTTAAAACATTTAATTGGAAAATCAATTGTAAGCAGTTTCATTCATCATTATACCCCACTCTGCATAATGGAAACCACACAATTTAAAAAACATTACAGAAACTATATTAATGTCCAACATAACTGAACATTTGCAGTTCCTTGCCTACAGATCCACTGCCCAGATAGTTGTCAAAAATTATATATATTCATGTAGTTTTAACACAAATTAATGAAGTAAACTTGAAGTAAAATGAAGTAAAAAAAACAAAAACAAAAAAACGTGTAAAAACTACTACTACTACAGATCAACTTAAAGGTGAAATGCTGTTTCATGCATACTGGGGTTTTTACACTGTTAAAGACTTGGATTCCCATCCTAAACATAGACAAAGTTTCAAAAACTAATGTTGGACGTTTGATGGAGTTTGTCAAAAATACTCCTTCCGGTTTCTCACAAGTTTCGGAGAGTTTTTTTCGAGTATGGCTCGGCTTGATGTTAATAGAGCGGAAGGTCCTTGTATGGGCCGTACGGGCTCTTCTCCCAGAAGGGTGCGCACGCGCGTGACTAGAGCGAGAGAGGAAATGCACGCCCAAAAAAACTCTCTCAGGTGCAGATCCAGTCGTCGTTATAGTCCGCACCGCGCTCCACTTTATTCCTATGGGTGACATCAAGCGACTTCAACACTTAAGCACAGCATTCCGGGAAGGCAGCGCTGCATTTGAACCGATTTGAACGAAGAAATGACGGGAAGCTTCACAACATCGCTTCAGTCGCATCGCAAAGTGGATCTCCACCGTTCACTGCTGTCAGGACTTCACCAAATCATACCAAAGAAGTATGTTTTTGACGGAGCGGTCCCAGCGATAAAGGTTAGGTCCTGCTTTGGAAGCAGCCGGTGAGTAAAACTGCTTCAAATGTCTGTGCTGTTGGCTACCGTCGCGTGTGTAAACATCAGTAAATGACACGATCGCGTGCTTCGTCATTCAAATGCGCTAACGGACTCCATTGTTGTTCTATGTATAACGTTACACTAGTCTGACGTCCAAAACTGGTTTGCTTGCTTTAGGTTTAGTCGGATACAATAGTCCATAAACCGAATCATGTCCTCATAAACTGCGAGTAAAGACACACAAATGTTGACTAAATACAGTACATACCACAGAGACGGACGTCCTGCTGTTGCTTTTTCTCCTGTTCAATTTATTAATGATTCTGGATCTTATATCTATTAGCTGAGATAGCCATGAGTTTCTCCACGCTTGAGGACGTCACCACTTTGCGCGCTCGTCATTCTTTAGCTCCGCCCACTCGATACACCTCCAGGCGCTCGTTTTTTTCTGGAAAGACTCGGTACAGCCCATATTTCTTTTATAAATATAATAAAACTAAAGACTTTTCGGAGATATGAAGGATGCAATACTACTCTATAGGTACTCAAGATTGACATGAGATTGACTGAAACTGAGTGTTTCACCCCCCCCCCCCCCCCCCTTAAGAAGAGGTAAAAAAAAAGAATTTTATGAGTTAACGTAACAATCAAAATAGAGCAAATCGCCTTTTTTGGATTCTCAGTTTATCCAGATTCATGCCGCTCCCTAGACTCTATCTATCTATCTATCTATCTATCTATCTATCTATCTATCTATCTATCTATCTATCTATCTATCTATCTATCTATCTATCTATCTATCTATCTATCTATCTATCTATCTGTCTGTCTGTCTGTCTGTCTGTCTGTCTGTCTGTCTGTCTGTCTATCTATCTATCTGTCTGTCTGTCTGTCTGTCATTTTTTTAATGAATATTGTAAATCAGATGTTGAAAGTTGTAGCCCACTTCTTTTCATGCTGGGGGAAAATGATGAGCTGAAGTTTAATACTTTTAGTAAATATAGCAATAGCGCCTCTGCACCCACCATGAATATACCTCAGGATCTAACCTGTTATTGCCTCTTGTGCGTTTCTTTCAGTCTAAACAGTGTAATTGCCTCTGCCCCTGGGATTAAATACTTGTAATCCTCCTCTAGCTTCTGTTGGGGGAGACTCACCTTGTGGGCGGGTATGGGGGCTTTCATTAATCTTCTTTACATCAGATCCTTTTAGTATCTGCACAGAGATCAGCTTTTCCCTTCTAAGTCACAGACATATCCATTCTACTCACAGACGAAAAAAGAAAAACACAAAAACAGCCCATTCATGGGGGATTTGTTTGATATTCCACACCACTAAATATTCGATCTCTCAGCTAATGTTGCCTGGTTAAATAGGAGTTGCCCTAAATGTGCGCTTATAAAATGTATTATTATTATTATTATTATTATTATTATTATTATTAAATACATCAACTTCTGAAAATAATGATGCTTCAATGCTTTTTGGTGTTGCCCTCTTTCACAAGTCCCCCCCCCTCCAGTATATGTGTGTAAGTGTGTCTTTCAACCACAATGCAGTTCTTCATCCTCAGCAGTGTTTGAGGGCCACCAGCTGTTCCTCCCCTCCATCAAGCATCTAGATTCAGAAGATCAGATGTCAGAGGAATTCCCCTTCGCTCTGAGGCCTCTGTCTAACAGTGTAGAGCCCTCCTCTGCAGTGTCTTGCAGGCATGCAGATCCACGTTGATTGAATTTGAATGCAGTATCAGTCCGATTGTGTTTACATGTTTGTTTTTGTTTATGCACATACCATTGCTAGATGCTTTAGGGCACTGGTTCTCATTCATAACAGGCCTGTTCTGATTGGGTGGGTTGCAGACAGCAAGTCTGCGATGCTAAATTCAATTCAGGAGCATTTATGAAGCCATTTTCTTAATTAAAAAAAACAACAACAACAATAACAATATGAGCTGAAAATATGCAAATCACACTTCTGCTGTTGCATCAAAATAAATAATAATTACAAATTAAAACCTCAGTCATTGTCACAAAAATGTTTCGGGTAATTAAGAAATGTTAATGTTAAATGTAATAACACCACAGCTTTAGGGCATCCAAATATTAAGTGGCAACTCTGTGTTGATAGATGGTTAAATGTGCTCTTTAAATATACATCAAAGATAACATATCAGTAAGCAGGAGCATTTGCTGTCTGGTTTCAATTGTTTTGCCATTGCAAGTCCCAGACTTTTTCCAGAGTCCTGCTGTCTACGTATACACTCCGGATACAGCCTGTCTCATGGCAGTCAGAGCCTGAAAAAAGTGGATTGTTATGCAATCTGGTGTCAGCCTACACCATGATCCACGAATGAAGTATGCATGTAGCCCAGTTTCTCAGTCCAACGCTGGCTTTTTCCATCCGCTACATATTGGAATAATTAGGAGTTTTTGGAGAGCGACACTGATCTGTCAAATCAAAACTTGTGGGTTTTGGAACAGTCTTAGGGATACTGCATATTTGATCATCGCTGAAAAAGCTTTTTGGGAAGAAAAATATGCATTGAGCTACTTAATATAATGCATTCTTCCTTTTCAGTATGCAACCATTTCAGGCTCAATAACGTTTTTTGAACATACATAACATACATAACATTGTGTTGGTCTCCCTTTTACTGCCAAAACAGCCCTGACTCGTCAAGGCATGGGCCCCACTAGACCCATGAAGTTCTGCTGTGGTATCTGGCACCAAGATGTTTGCAGCAGATCCTTTAAGTCCTTTAAGTTGCGAGGTGGGGCCTCCATGGATCAGCCTTGTTTGTTCAGCACATCCCACAGATTGATTGAATTAAGATCTGGGGAATTTAGAGGCCAAGTCAACCTCTCAAATTCGTTGTTGTGCTCCTCAAACCATTCCTGAAACATTTTTGCTTAGTGGCGGGGCGCATTGTCCCACTTAAAGAGGCCACATCCACCAAGGAATACCTTTCCATGAAAGGGTGAACATGGTCTGCAACAATGCTTAGGTAGGTGGTACGTGTAAAATACAAATGGATGACAAGACCATTGCTCAAAGCATCACACTGCCTCCGCTGGCTTGACTTCTTCCTATACTGGCACCATGTGTTTCACAGGTAAGACGCACACGCACCCAGCCATCCACGTGATGTAAAATAAAATGGGATTCTTCAGACCAGGCCACCTTCTTCCATTGCTCTGTGGTCCAGTTCTGATGCTCGCATGCCCACTGTTGGCACTTTTAGCGGTGGACAGGGGTCAGCTAGGGCATCCTGACCCTGACAACAAACACAAAATGTATTCTGAAACATTTCTATCAGAACCAGCATTAACTTCTTGAGCAATTTGACAAAACAGTAGCTTGCACAAAACCTTCACTCCCCATGTGCATAAATGAGCCTTGTCCTCCCCCTGTTCACGACTGTTCCTTACTTTTCAATTCCTTACTGTTCCTTACTTCCTTAAACTGACCACTTTTGATAGATACTGACCACAGCAGACCAGGAACACCCCTTAAGAGCTGCAGTTTTAGAGATGCTCTGACCCAGTCATCTAGTCGTCACAAATTGGCCCTTGTCAAACTTGTTAAAATCTTTACGCTTGCCTATTTTTCTGCTTCTAATACATCAACTTTGAGGACGAAATGTTCACTTGCTGCTTAATATATCCCACCCACTTGTGCTGTGATGAGTGGTTATTCATATCAGGGTCATTCACTTCACCTGTCAGTGGTCATAATGTAATGCCTAATCAGTTTATATATATATATTTATATATATATATATATATATATATATATATATATATATACAGAAAAGGGATTATTTTCAACCTTCATTCTGCTCCTCTGTCTGAAATCTTCAGTTTTAAAGTCTCAGTAAACAGTCCCTTTTCTGATGGCTAATGTCATGGCAACGGCCACTCGCTATTGCACGTGAGTGAATGTTTTGAAAACATTATCCATATAAAACTGTAATTTACAGACAAAGCACTATGATATTGTTTACTTTCATTTTGCGATGCAGCTGCTGTCCGAGCCAATACAGTTGGCTGCTTAATCATTCAACAAAATATTGTTTGTGAACTTTCTATTGCACTGTGCCTCATTTACAAAACAAAACAAAAGCTCTGAACAAACATAATCCTTCGACATGATCAACCATACATTCGTTTCAGAAGCTCGGGTCCTTCTGAAGTCTGTGCAGAAATGCAAACAAGCTGTTTAAACTGGATACGTCAAAGCAAAAATTCACCGCAGTACTAACTTACCCAGCCCACCCGCAGCCTGGAGGCTCGAGTCCGATGAGTCCTTGTAAACTCTGGCAGCTCTGAAAGCATACTGATGTCATACAAACCAAGGATGTAACAAAATATTCATGATTTGGGGGAATCAAATGTAGAATTTTAAGACTGAGTCAATGGAAGTCATTGACCTTTTTGAATAGTGGTGTCATGGTGTCATTTTTAATCATAAAGTCTTTTTTTCAAGCTGATTTATTCTGGTAGCAGGTAAAGCTGGTTGGGGTTTTGCTGGTTAAGTTAGTTAGGAACTTTCTTGGGACAGCAGCACACCAGCATCCCATACTGGGCACCAGTACATCCCAAACTTTCACAAAACAACTTTTCTCTGAGAGTTTGAGAACAAAGGACACTCAGAGGTGGACAAAGTACACAACTTCATAACTTGAGTAAAAGTAAAAGTCCTACTGGTCAAATATTACAAGTGAAAGTTGTAAAATCTGATTTTTACTTGATTTAAAGTAAAGAAGTATTTGTATCAAAAGTAAATTTCCTTTTTTTATGTCAGCGCAAAAAATGCACATTATGCCATCATGGTTTAAGCCAGTCAGTGATGCTCCATCCGACATACTAGCTTACAACTATCTTAAACTACTTTAAATACTTGTATAAAAGTTACAAAGCCCTTTACAAAGCTGCTGTCACTTTAAAGGTCCCGTTCTTTGCGATTCCATCTTTCAAACTTTAGTTAGTGTGTAATGTTGCTGTTAGAGCATAAATAATACCTGTAAAATTATAAAGCTCAAAGTTCAATGCCAAGCGAGATATTTTATTGAACAGAAGTTCCCTTTCAAAGCTTACAGCAAACGGCCGGTTTGGACTACACCTCTGCACTTCCTTCAGGAATGACGTCACTAGAACCGTTTGTTGACTAACCCTCCGCCCACAACAACACGCAAAAAAGGGGGCGTGGTCTTGTTGCTCTCCCACGTGGAGAAGAGTGCACATTCAGCACTTACATCTCCCCGTTATGGTAAGAGGCGGGACCTTTCCGGGCAAAGTGCGCTAAGCTGCTGTCCAATCACAACACGGCCCAATCAGAACTTGTTACATATTTCTGAAGGAGGTACATCATAGAACAAGGAAATCATCAGGCTGTTTTTAGGACAGAGGAAACGCTGTACAGATAAGTAAATTGTGTGAAAAATACTGTTTTTTTACACGCGAAACATGATCTCATGTTATATTGGACACTGTAAACATAATCAAAGCTTCGAAAACACGCGAAGAACGGGACCTTTAAGGCCAAATGCATGGATCCAATACACTGATTGTCACGGTTCATGGATTCCCTGTCTCACTCTTGGGTGCGTGTTGAATGTAGGTGAGGGCGGAGCCTGGGATTGGATCATCACGCACCTGTGGCTGATCACCTGCACCAGCTGCTACTCATCACCTTCACCCTATTTAGTCTCTCTGTTTCTCTCTTGTCTTTGTCAGAGCGTTGTTGGATGTTTCCCCTTGTGTCTCCGTGTTGGTTGTCGTTTCCCCCTTCCGTGAAACGCTGGATCCCTTCCCGGATTACCTGTACCGACCTCCCGAGTCACAGCTGCTCACAGCCTGCCCGTGTCGCCAACAGAGCCTCTCTCACTGCTCTGTCTTATCCGGACTTCTTCAGTGTTCTGAGTTTTCACCTTTGTGACACTATCCGTCAAATAAACTAATTACTTGCTTTTGAATCCTGCCTCTGTGAATCCGTTACAGAACGCTCTGACCAACCATGGATTCAGCGAGTATCAACGCCCTACTGACCAGCAGCAACGAGAGACTGGACCAGCAGGAGGCGAACTTAACTGCCACAGGACAGGCAGTACACACCTTGGTGGCACGGGTGGCCGAGCTGACCCAACAGATGCAACAACTCGTCGGTCCCACTGTGCCCGACCCACCGCCGATCCCCCACACACCATCCGCATCGCGGCAACCGGAACCACGTCTGCCTACCCCTGAGAGTTATGCCGGTGAGAGCAATTATTGCAGAGCCTTCCTTACCAAGTGTTCCTTGTTTTTCGCTCTTCAACCGCAGACTTTCAACACGGAGAGATCCAAGGTGGCATTCGTCCTCACCCTGCTCTCCGGACGAGCCGCACTTTGGGGAACGGCGGTGTGGGAAAATCAACATCCTTGCAGCTCCTCGTTCCAGACGCTGGCGGCGGAGATGAGAAGGGTGTTTGACCGAGCGGTAACCGGAAGAGAAGCGGCACGTCAACTCGCAGAGCTCCGTCAAGGTAACCGCTCGGTCTCGGATTATTCCATCGAGTTCCGCACCCTGGCCGCCGAGTGCAAGTGGAACGAGGAGGCACAGTGGGACATGTTCCTGCATGGGCTGGCTGACCGCATCCAGAAAGAGATTTTCATGATCGACCTTCCGGAGAAGATTGACGGACTGATCGAACTTGCGTTGAGGGTGGACGCTCGTCTGAGTCGGCTGAGATCCAGGATGGAGTTTCAGCACAAGAGTGTCGAATGCCCTCAGGCCAACGCTGCGGATGCGGTCAGCTACACCTTCGACCCGGAGCCCATGCAGGTGGGTCGAGCTCGGCTCTCCCGGGAGGAGAGAGCGAGACGGAGATCCCGTGGTCTTTGCCTCTACTGCGGCGGGACCGGACACCTGCTAGACTCCTGCCCGGTAAGAGGACCACGCCCGGCGGTAAGGAGAAGGCTACTGTCGGGCGGGATCTCCGTGGAAAAGACCTCATCCTCCACTCTCCTTCCGGTGAGATTGCTGTGGGCAGCCCAGGAATTTTCCAGCCCAGCACTCCTCGACTCGGGAGCGGAGGGTAACTTTCTTGACTCTGCCCTTGCACACAAACTCAAAATACCCACCATTGCACTTAAGAACACCATCTCTGTCAACGCACTCAACGGACAAGTTCTCCCTGACATTTCATTCACCACTGAACCACTTACACTGATCACGTCTGGCAACCACACTGAACTCATTTCATTTTTTATCCTGGACTCCCCTTTGGCTCCCATTGTCCTCGGTCACCCTTGGCTGGAGTTACATAACCCAAGGGTTGACTGGGGACAAAACTCTGTGTCTGCGTGGAGTGATAAGTGTTATGAGTCTTGTTTGGTGTCTGCTTGTTCGTCTGTGTCTCGTTCTGTTTTTCAGAGTGAGACGGTGAATCTGTCTAACGTGCCTCCGGAGTACCTCGACCTGAAGGAAGTGTTCAGTAAGTCCCGAGCTGCTTCTCTTCCTCCGCATCGTCCCTATGACTGTGCTATAGATTTACTCCCAGGTAAGTCTCCGCCTAAGGGCAAACTATACTCTCTTTCTATTCCAGAGAGGGAGGCCATGGAGAAATATATTTCTGATTCTCTAGCCTCCAGATTCATCCGCCCTTCCTCTTCTCCAGCGGGGGCGGGGTTCTTCTTCGTTGGGAAGAAGGATGGTTCTCTGCGACCTTGCATTGATTACCGAGGGCTGAATAACATCACGGTAAAGAATACCTATCCTTTGCCGTTGATGTCTTCAGCTTTCGAGAGGTTACAGGGAGCATCCGTCTTCACGAAGTTGGACTTACGTAACGCTTATCATTTGGTTTGCATCAGGGAGGGGGATGAATGGAAAACCGCATTTAACACCCCCAGGGGGCATTTTGAATATTTGGTCATGCCTTTCGGCCTTTCCAACTCCCCAGCGGTTTTCCAGGCACTCGTCAATGATGTGTTGAGAGACATGGTCGACCAATTCATATATGTCTACCTGGATGACATTTTGATTTTTTCTTCGTCTCTCCAGGAACATGTTCGACACGTCAGACGAGTGCTTCAGAGGTTGCTAGAGAATGGGCTTTTTGTCAAGGCGGAGAAATGCGCTTTTCATGCACAGTCTGTTCCTTTTTTAGGGTACATCGTGTCATCGGAGGGAATGCGCATGGATCCCGACAAGGTTAAGGCTGTGATGGATTGGCCAAGTCCAGATTCCCGTAAGGCCCTACAGAGGTTTCTGGGGTTCGCCAATTTCTATCGGCGTTTTATTCGCAATTTCAGCCAACTAGCCGCACCTCTGACTGCCTTGACCTCTCCCCGAACGACGTTCAGGTGGTCCGATACAGCCGAGGCTGTATTCGCCAAACTCAAAAGCCGCTTTGTTTCGGCTCCCATCTTAGTCGCCCCTGATTCCACACGTCAGTTCGTGGTAGAGGTCGACGCGTCAGAGGTGGGGGTAGGAGCGGTTCTTTCACAGCGCTCTCCCTCAGATGACAAGATGCACCCGTGCGCGTTTTTCTCCCATCGTCTTTCTCCTGCCGAACGCAATTATGACATTGGTAACAGAGAGTTGTTGGCCGTCAAGTTAGCGTTGGAGGAGTGGCGTCATTGGCTTGAAGGGTCGGGGGTACCCTTTATTGTATGGACGGATCATAAGAACCTTGAATATATTAGATCTGCTAAAAGACTCAACTCCAGGCAGGCTCGGTGGGCACTTTTTTTCGGACGTTTTGACTTTGTTCTCTCGTACCGCCCCGGGTCTAAAAACATCAAACCCGACTCTTTATCTCGTATTTTTGATGCTTCCGAACGCCCGGTTACTCCCGAGTGTATTTTGCCAGAGAAGATAGTTATCTCTACACTCACATGGGAGATCGAATCGAAGGTCAAAGTGGCCTTAGAAGGGGTAACGCCCCCGCCCGGCGGCCCACCGAGTTGTTTGTTCGTTCCGGAGGGGTTAAGATCCGAGGTCCTAAAATGGGGTCACTGCTCCAACATTGCTTGTCATCCAGGGGTAAACCGCACTTGCAGTTTAATAAAGCAACGATTTTGGTGGCCACTTATGGCTCGCGACATTCGCAGTTTTGTTTTGGCTTGCTCGGTCTGTGCAGTTGGTAAGACATCTAACCAACCTCCCCATGGGTTACTTCAGCCGTTGTCTGTTCCTTCGAGACCCTGGTCCCACATCGCTCTAGATTTTGTTACCGCCCTCCCCCCTCCCAGGGCAAGACGGTCGTTTTGACCGTCGTGGACCGATTCTCGAAGGCAGCACATTTCATTCCCTTGCCCAAATTACCCTCAGCCAAGGAGACAGCGGTATCTGTAGTAGACCACGTCTTTCGGTTACATGGCCTCCCGATGGACGTGGTCTCCGACAGAGGTTCCCAATTTGTGTCCAAATTTTGGCAGGAGTTTTGTAAATTACTAGGAGCCACGGTTAGTCTGTCTTCGGGTTATCACCCCCAAAGCAACGGTCAGACCGAGAGAGCCAATCAGGATCTGGAAAGAGTGTTGCGATGTTGGTATCCAAGAATCCTTCATCCTGGAGCCAGCAACTCTCTATGGTTGAGTACGCTCATAACTCGTTACCAGTGTCATCTACGGGCCTTTCGCCATTTGAGTGTAGTGTAGGTTACCAGCCACCTATTTTTCCTAGTCTGGATTCCGAGGTCGCGGTCCCCTCTGTTCACGCCTTTATCCAGAGGTGTCATCGCACATGGACCAGAGCCCGTGAGACTCTGCTCCAGGTGGGAGCGCGCACCAAGGCTAAAGCCGATCGCCACCGGTCTAAGCCTCCCGTTTACGTCGTCGGTCAAAAAGTGTGGCTTTCTACCAAGAACATTCCTCTCCGCTCCGTATCTAATAAACTTGCTCCCAAATTTATCGGCCCGTTCACTGTCACCAAGATCATTAGTCCGGTGACAGTCCGCCTCAAACTCCCTCCGGCGTACAGGAGGATTCATCCCGCCTTCCATGTATCCAAAATCAAACCTGTTTTTCACTCCCACCTTAATCCGCCAGTCCCGGTTCCCCCACCGCCGCGACTCGTAGATGGGGAACCAACTTATTCGGTTAATCGCATTCTGGATTCTAGACGGAGGGGACGCGGTTTCCAGTACTTGGTGGACTGGGAAGGTTACGGTCCGGAGGAGAGAAGTTGGGTTCCTGCTAGGGACATTCTGGATCACTCCCTTATTGATGATTACAATCAACAGGTAAGGTCGGCTAGGGGGAGGGGTACTGTCACGGTTCATGGATTCCCTGTCTCACTCTTGGGTGCGTGTTGAATGTAGGTGAGGGCGGAGCCTGGGATTGGATCATCACGCACCTGTGGCTGATCACCTGCACCAGCTGCTACTCATCACCTTCACCCTATTTAGTCTCTCTGTTTCTCTCTTGTCTTTGTCAGAGCGTTGTTGGATGTTTCCCTTGTGTCTCCGTGTTGGTTGTCGTTTCCCCCTTCCGTGAAACGCTGGATCCCTTCCCGGATTACCTGTACCGACCTCCCGAGTCACAGCTGCTCACAGCCTGCCCGTGTCGCCAACAGAGCCTCTCTCACTGCTCTGTCTTATCCGGACTTCTTCAGTGTTCTGAGTTTTCACCTTTGTGACACTATCCGTCAAATAAACTAATTACTTGCTTTTGAATCCTGCCTCTGTGAATCCGTTACACTGATACACATCTGATTTGACAACTTTGTATATGTGAACACTAGCCTAGAAATCTAGACGCACCCTAGCGGCAGCAAATTTAATTTGCCCGCAAGTGTGGTCTAGCAACTCTCAATACCTATCTGAGCTGTATTCCTCAGAATCTGGACGGCCCAATCACATCGTGTAGACTATAGAGTCGGCGGGTGGGGCCATAATGACGATGGCCGAGTGGCGTTTGCGTGCTTCTAGTAAACACAGAAACTGGCGAACGGCGGCGGTCTTTCGAATCAGCTTTGACCGCGCCTCCGGAAGACTTGGAGTTAAGCTTTCCTCTGAGAAAAGAACAAAGAGCGGCACTGAAGTCATTCTTAAAAAGGGAAGATGTGTTCGGAGTTTAGCCGACCGGATACGGCGAATGTTTAATCAGTCAGCGAGCTCTGTTTCACCGTCGTTGCTCTGGTTGGTTGTAGCGCTATCCTATCGCGTGCAGAGGGAGTTTGAAAGACAACCGTTTATCCCGCCCCTCGATTGAGCCCTGTCTATGGTGAGTTTCCAGACCAAACATCTTGATGTGAACCCAGCACTTTTTAGAGTGTGAAAGGCTTTCTACAAAAACTGAAACACATTTTAAAGAAGAAGAAAACAACCACTGACTTTCAAAGCTGCAACAGAAACGACTTTCGACTTTGAGGATCTTGATATAAATGTAGTGGAGTAAAAAGTACGATATTTGTCTTTCAAATGTAATAAAGTTAAAGTCATAAGTTTCAAGAAAGAAAAAAAAATGAATCAAAGAAAATTATATAATGAAAAAAACGTGCGTCTACATTCTGTATCCAGTGTAGACAGCATCAGTTATTATAATGGGTGCTATTTGCTTTGACACAATGCTCACATCTGGCAAGTGCAAGTTTCAGCTCTTAAGCTACTGAATGCCAGTGGGCGGAGCCTACGGTGCGATGATGTAATACATATTACTATATACATAACTATTCTTCGATGTTTTGCTCTGGAGGCAGTTATATGAAATATATTTTTGTGACATCACAGATGCCTCAATATCAAAACAAGTCACTTTTGTTATTTATTTATTTTAAAATAATAAGGATGTTTTAAAGGGTTAGTTCACCCAAAAATGAAAATTATTTCATTAATTACTCACCGTCATGTCGTTGGACACCCGTAACACCTTCGTTCATCTTCGGAACACAAATGAAGATATTTTTGTTGAAAGCTGATGGCTGAGAAAGGCTTCAGAAAGGCCTCCATTGGCATTCAGTACATTCCCACTCACAAGACCCTTAAAAGGCACTAAAAACGTTACAAATGTTACAAAGTCCATCTCCCTTCAGTGGCTGTACAATAATTTTACAAAGCGATGAGAATAGTTTTTGTGTGCAAAAAAAATCTAAATAATGACTTTATCCGCCAAGTTATTGTCTTCCGTGTAGGTCTCAGACATGAACTCACGCAATAGCGGCGCTCCTCCTCTTCCAGGTCATCTGAACGGCGGATCTGCATCATAGCGATCAGTTCACATCAATAACTTGGTGGATAAAGTCGTTATTTTGATTTTTGTTGCGCACAATAACTATTTTCATCGCATTGTAATATTATTGTACAGCCACTGTAGTGAGATGGACTTTGTATCGGTGTGTTTAGTGCCTTTAAGGGGTCTTGTGAGTGGGAATGAGCTGAATGCCAATGGAGGCCTTTCTGAAGCCTTTCTCAGCCATCAGCTTTCAACAAAAATATTTTCATTTGTGTTGTGAAGATTAAAACAAAGATCTTACGGGTGTCTAACGACATGAGGGTGAATAATTAATTAAATTATTTTCATTTTTGGGTAAACTAACCCTTTAAGCTATGCTATTTTGGATGTATTGGCAGTACAACAACCTCATATACTTCCAAATATCAAGGCAAATAAGATTTCTCATGTCATAACCCCTTTAACTAATCTCATAATTATTTCAATATAAAACTTCTGTAGTAGTTAAGAACACATTAACATTAGTCAAAAAGATGATTAGATGTTTTTTTTTTCTTCCTGACGTAGCAGCTGTTCTCCACCCACCACAGCCAACTTAATGGCAGTAAACACATGGCCCAGAACACACTGCTCTATATCACAGGATACAGGCCTGGCTTGTGTTGGTTTTGAACAATTACGCACTTTCAAAATGAGTGGATCAGTCAACAGTTTCTCCAAACTGCCCTAGTGCTGACCTAGCTATGTTTTCTTCCCCTTCATTTGGATCCCAGCCACGTCACTGGCGCTCAAAAACAACAGGTTTAAAGCTTTGGCAATAACAAACATGTTTCCCTGTACACTATTTATAAGAGTGTTAAGATGATTCAGTAGCGCAAAAGAAAAAAAAGCACTTTTATCTTTTAAAGATCAATGCACAAACCAGTCATATTAAAAACAGTGGGGAACAGAGAAAATAGAGAGTTATTATTGGTTATTAGAAGTGTAAGGCAGCAGTTGGACGTGAGTCAGAAATCAACCAGTGATTAGGAGTAAATATGCCCCAGATAGTTCAAATGTGGGAGAAAAATGCTCCCTTAATAAATTCATCTTTTTAATGTGTTATCTAACATTTGCTTTTCTTGGCATATCTGCATATGGCTGGGCTCACTGTGGGTTTATTTCCCGCTACAGCTACACAATCTGTCTATGTTGTCTTATGAAAATGAAACTGTGATGGTATCAGATAGTAATATCATGGAACTTCCATATACCAAGCCACTGAGTGATCCAATATTCATATACCGTGGAATTATTCTGAAGTACATAAGGCACAGCAGCATAGCTAAATTAAAACTTTTTGTAACATGTTACTTATGGAAATGTTGTGATAACATTTGATCCTGTATTTAACCCTTTCATGCATGAATTATGACGACCTCAGTCAGGATTCTTTTCCCATGTGTTTTTACTGCGCTTGCGTGATCTGAATATCTGAACTCTTTTTTCTCCACATTACTTTTTAATGCTACAAGTAAAGCAACACATTACAAGTAATGTAATCAGATTACTTTTTGATGTTACATGCAAAGCATTACAAATAACATGCATTACATTATCATATTACTGGTATTTTTTATATTATGAGTAAAGCAACACATTACAAGTAACGTGTTACGTAATCAGATTACTTTTTGATGTTACAAGCAACGCATTACAAATAACATGCATTACATAATCATATTACTGGTATTTTTTATATTATGAGTAAAGCAACACATGCAACACATTATGAATAATATGTGTTACGTAATCAGATTACTTTTTGATGTTACGAGAAAAGCACCGCATTACAAGTAACATGCATTACGCAGTTAGATTACTTTTTTGATGTTATGAGTAAAGCAACACATTACATGTAATATGGGTTATGTAATCAGATTACTTTTTGAGGTTACAAGTAAAGCAACTCATTATGAATAACATGTGTTACGTAATCAGATTACTTTTGATGTTACGAAAAAGCACCGCATTACAAGTAACATGCATTACGCAGCTAGATTACTTTTTTGATGTTATGAGTAAAGCAACACATTACATGTAATATGGATTATGTAATCAGTTATGAGTAAAGCAGCACATTACACGCAACATAAATTATGTAATCAGATTACTTTTTATGTTACAAGTAAAGTTAGATTACAAGTAAAATGCATCATGTACTCAGATTACTTTTTTGACATAACTGCAAATGACATTCTAAGAACAAATTAATTTATTTACAGACAAAAATGTTACCTCAGATGAAGTATTTTTAAGAACCACATTCACAGTAATAGTATGATTTGTATCTGAAATATAGCTAGTTATGCATGATGTTTTTTTAGTGTACAGATTATTAATCAGATTAATAAAATATTCCGATACTTTGTGTAATATTTTACGTATTTTTACCGGCAAGAGCCTCATAGGATACAAGGAATGGTATATTTCTTGCCACTGTAGAGGTTGATGTGCAACTGTGCAATCAAAACCCATGCATGTGTAAGAAATGGCTTTTTAAATAATAGTTGTCTGTAGTGACCTCGCATAAAAGGTCGTGTAAAAAAATCTATTTATTTATTTGAAGTATAATGTCACTGTGTGCATTTTTGTAAGGTTAAAAATAAATTAAAATAAAAATGATTTGGTAAAAGTAAATTAAAATTATTATTTTCCCTCACTGGTCTGAACATAAAACAGGTCTTGAGACAAATATATATAGCATAATCCTGTGAGGAGAGATTATAATCTATAACCTTACATGTAGCATTTTTTGATAGTTATGTTGAATGATTGCTCCCTCTAGTGGTCACTGTCAGCCTTATTAGACTGTTTTAAATTTTGCATAATGACAAAATTAAAATCAAACACATCGCACATAAACGCACATGTTGAATTGATTTCTATTTTGTACTAAACTTGTAAATCTATAGGCTATAGGCTAATAACATTCCTTTTAATTCTTGTGGGCATTTTTAATGATATGATTATAAATGCTGATGTTTATAAATGTATGCTTTAGTTATGAAACAAATGAATAAACAATTAAACCATTATTTGTATGAGGAGTCTGGGTTAATTCTGAGACTTTATCCTCGTAATTGTGGCACGAGTAGGCTACAGTATGAATATGCATAAAGGGAGGAGTAACCCGTCACGCCCGTGACGTTGTTTAGTGGACAGACTTGCAGGTACAGTGATTTAAAGTTAACCATGATTTAAGGACACAATGGGCGCACTTTGGGCAATATTAACTTAATAAGACATCATATTTGACCTGAAGTGCTACGAAACATGTGGATTTACATTGCCTTTGAGCAGAAGTTTTTGTGGCGCGTTTTTGTGCTGCTCTCTTTGACTGGTGGACAAGCTTTCGGAGGTGAGTGTCAACAAACCCATGCAATTTGCATATAATATAATATAATATAATATAATATAATATAATATAATATAATATAATATAATATAATATAATATCTCTAAAACAACCCTGTCGAATATAATTTTGTTGTGGTTTTCAGTAGCTATAGTTCATACATTTTTAGTTTTATCTAATCGGATTTTCAATATGACTAAATTCTGTTCGATTAAATTAAAACGATTTTTTTTATTTATGCAAACTACCTAAAATGTGAATAACCAGTTATAACCGTAACGTTTGGAGGTAGTGACATGCAAGCACTAATTAATTAATACCTCACTGTACAAAGTCACTTCTGCACATGTCTAAAATGGGATTAGATATAATCCGATCTGTCCCATTTAATTTTGTTTACCTATAGCGAATGGAAGCGACCTCTCCCAGTCCAAAGCCAAATAGAGATATAATATGCAATTAAATGCATTTAAAAAAAACAAGATAAGAAAGATGTTTAAAAAAAATTTTTTTTTTAAATATATTAAAACTCATGCATTCATGACAAGCACAACTTTTCTGTGATGTGTTTTTAAGGAAACCCTAAGCATTATGATGGATTCCACATTCCGGTACTCTTTTTCTTTTTTATGCTGTTGTGTGTTTCATGACTAATTAACTTGGGCATACTTTTGCAGTCTATCCCTCACAGGTGGAAAATCAAATAATTACGTATAATTCCCTGCACCTACTAATATGGTTAGCATTTTTAAAAGCATATTCATCCCCAGTCACTTTGCTTATCGACTCCTATTGACCCCTTTGACACAGCGCTCCAGAAATGAAGCTGTACTACTGTGCTCTTAAAAGGCATTAAGCACATTCAAATGCATTAATTGAATTCTGATAACGCATTAGAGGCATAACAGCACTTAACAGTCTAAACTGCTTTAGGCACAGAGCAGCAGCTGTCACGGAGCTGTTCAGGCTGATACAATTCTTAATTTACAAAGTACAAAAGCAGCGTCTAACTCAGATACAATACAGTATGTAGGAATAATTCACACACATAGGAGGACAGACAAAAGTGGATGGAATTACGGGAAACAAATTGTGCGATAATTTATGTTACTGTATCTCAAAAAAGCAAGACATTCACACTGAAAGTTATAAGATATTTGGATCTCTCTTTTTTCAGAACATCTTACCCTCTGGCATTCTGTTTTAAGGAATGTGACCTTGGCCCTTACCCTTACAAGTGCAAAATGTGTAATGTTTATGTATATGCTATATTAAGCATATTATAAAACACACAAATAGATTTTTTATATAATCTGTAGTGATGCGTGTTCAAATTACTTTGCAGCTTCTTTCTACGGAGATGGTTTTGTGCACTTGAAAACAGTTGAGTTGTCCGGCCAGACGTCTTTTCATGTGCGGTTCCGAACCTCTGGATCCAGTGGCCTGCTCTTTTTGGCAGCTGGAGAGACGGACTTCCTCTGGGTGGGGCTGCATTCTGGCAGAGTACAGGTGATTAATTAAATACATAACATTCATGTTACTTTAAAGAGGTCTTTATATACAACATTGTTGGCCCTATCATACACCCGGCGCAATGCAAGTGTTTTATGCTAGTTTCAGCCAGA
Organism: Pseudorasbora parva; assembly: GCF_024679245.1. Taxonomy (NCBI): domain Eukaryota; kingdom Metazoa; phylum Chordata; class Actinopteri; order Cypriniformes; family Gobionidae; genus Pseudorasbora; species Pseudorasbora parva. The sequence goes on along the minus strand of NC_090194.1, from coordinate 14,642,070 downwards.
CCCAGTTAGCGTTTTCATGTCCAGCGCTCATCTGTTCGCCTAGTAGGGTGCTGGTTTGTAAACAAGGTGTTCAGATGCATTGTTGGCATGTTGCTATTTTGAGACAACTGAAATCGACTGCGCCATTGACCAACAAAAACTTGGTCATAACTCATATGCATTTGGTAGAATAGAGTTTAACTCAAGTTAGATTCATGTGCAAAACAGAAAAAAAAATGTTTTATTGTAAGAATGCAGTACAATCATTGAGATTATTGCGATTTTTAATTGCTATAAAAGACTGAGTTAAATATTGCGACCAGTTTAAATAAAGCCAACTATGTTGGAATCTAACTAATTAGTATCCTTCTAATTGATCTTAAACTTGCACCCATCCATGGCAGTTACATTTATCAGATATGTAATAAAGTGCTGCTTAACACAGATATTTTTTGCCCAGAGGCAAAAAACAAAAGGCAAGTGATTTCTTGTTGCTTCAAGACAGTAAAGTCTGTTCACCTCCACTTGCATCACTATGCTGACAAGTCTTTTCATGCTGAGGAATACTGACATGGTGACTCTCATTTAATGCAATATGAGTTTCTTAGCTGTATGTACTGTAATGATTTGAAACACAAGAGTATATGAACCTTAAAGTTACTCAGGAAAATCTCTCGGGACAGGAGAGAAAATGACTGTTACTGTTCCAGTTTAATCCAGTTTGGCAAACATTGTGAGGAGCTGCATAATTTCTGTCAGTGAAACTTTGCCCAGTGATAGGACACACAAAATTACCTAACACTTTGAAAATAACCCAACAGGCAGAACCCAGCAGTCTGGGTAAAATAATAACCCAGCAAATATTTCAGTGAAGTAATTGATTTCCTACATTAATGTTAAGATCTTATGTCCATCTCTGTCAGGTGCGGATTGAGCTTGGATCTGGGGAACGGACTGTCCGTTCAGAGAAAGGTATCCCCTTGAATGATCTGACCTGGCATACAGTAGAACTTCAACATGACAATGACAACATCACACTGACTGTGGACAAAAACTCTATAACAACTGTAAGGATGCCAGGACCTGACCTCGAACTGGAAGTCCAAGATGGACTTTTTGTTGGTGGTGTTGGGGATCTGGAAAAACCCTACCTCTCACCAGATAAAGCATATTCTGGCTTTCGGGGATGTGTGGATGAGGTTCTGTTCAATGAGCATAACCTTCTATCCTCTCTTAGGCCTTACTCTGGATACAAAATGATTCATGAAGTGTCACTTGGTTGCAGCCCACAGTTTTCAGCCTCTGTCAACAATTCAATAAGTTTTTTCAGCTCCAAAGCATACATGTCGCTGCCAGCATGGGACGTACCCCAAGAGGGTGTATTTGAATGTGAACTGCATACAGTAAATTCAGAGGGGATCCTTTTATACAGCTCTGCAGGTCAAAGTGACTATATTGCCCTGGAGATCCAAAAGGGTCAGCTTGTTGCTATCCTTAAAATAGGTGCAACTAAGACAGTATTGCGTTCCTTGATGGTCATCAATGATGGGGCATGGCACATTTTGCGGCTCTATTTGTCTCCTTTAAATCTTCAATTTACTCTTGGTTTGGAGATGCACAATTCTAGTTTTGGGATAAATGCCAGCACACTACAGTTTACTGGGCCTTTGTTCCTAGGTGGGGTGGATTTGAGCACTTACACAGAAGTCCGCAAGAATGGCTTGCTCTCTATGGCAGGCAAACGAATAGGAGGAGGGTCGTTTAAAGGCTGCCTTCGAAATATCAGAGTTAATTACCAAAGGATGGGCCTTCCAAAGGCATTGGTCACTAAGGATATTTCTGTTGGCTGTGAACCAGACAAACAGCTTCGACCAAGTACGACAAGTCCATCAATTATTTCTATAGATTATGAAAATTTGACAGATGTCCCACCTGAGCTAGACAAGAAAAATGTCCTTTTACTTAAGGATTTGGAGGTTCTTGAAGGAGGACGGGCACCACTTGAGTCTAAACACATAAAAATTAACCTAGAGTTCGTGAAGCTTGGAATCCGACATTCGCAGGTTATGTTTCGCATTGAAGAGCAGCCGGTCCATGGGCAACTCCGACTCGATGTTGACCCTGATCTGGGTGAGAACACCTTCAGTATGCTGGATCTCTGGCATCGAAGGGTCATGTATGTCCATGGAGGATCTGAGGACCTACATGACTTTTTCATGTTTTCCATCTTTACCAGCAGCAAAAAGGAAATACCTAGCTATCTCAGAGGGAACCGTCTGCACAGATTTAACATCAGTATCAGTCCTGTCAATGATGCCCCTGAGCTTAGCCTCCCAGAGGGCAGTCTCTTCATTCTGCTGGAGCACTCAAGACGTCGTATGAGCACAGATGTCATCAGGGCCATCGACCCTGACACTAACTCCACAGACCTGATGTTCACAGTGCTTGGAAACCTGAATGCTGACTCTGGTTTTCTTGAAATAGAAGAACACCCAGGCCGAGCAGTGACCTCATTTTCCTTAAGCGATCTAGAGCAGGGTAAAGTGAGTTATGTCCACAAAGGTGTCAAGAACTCCAGAATGGCTATTAGGGTGAGTGATGGGGACAAGGTAAGCAACACTGTGGTTTTCAGGATCATCGCTGTTCCCCTAGAACACAAAATTGCCAACAACACTGGAGTAGAGGTAACCCAAGGTGAAGCAACTTTTATTAGTAACAAACATCTTGCTGTGCAAGTGAATGTCCCTAAACAAGCAGTGGATATTCGCTATGACGTCATATTGCCACCGATCTATGGTGAGCTGCAAAGGCTGCATTCAAGTGGGCAGTGGAAGCAAACAGGCACATTTACGCAGAAGCTTCTGGAAAAGGAGCGCATTAGATATCTCAGCACTTTCCATGGTACGCAGCAAAGTAATGTCACTGACAGTTTAAAATGCAAAGTCACAGTCGGTTCAGTCATTACAGATGAGTTACTGTTTTTGATTAGAGTACGCTGGATACGTTACAGAATCGCCAGAAATAAGGTAGAGATAGATGGTGAACACAAAGTCACATTGACACCTCAAGAATTCCATGTTGTCACCAAGGGTACAAGACTTTCGGAAAAAGACCTTCACATTCGTTTGTTGACATTACCAAGGAGAGGACATCTTCTTCTCGATAATAAGATTTTAAAGAAGAACTCTACCTTTAGCCAAGATTACATTACTAATCGCAAGTTGCAATATGAGCTCTTAGAAAGGCCAAAGGATGATACAAGGGACATGTTTCACTTTCAAGTATTTTCAAAATTGGCCATGTCAGGGATTCATGAGTTCAGAATCAGTATCAAAGCAGATATTCTTTATATAATTGTAAAAAATCATGGACTTTCTCTCTTGGAAGGGGAGAGCAAGGTTATTACTAAGACAATGCTTTTTTCAGAGACACCCAGTTCGAGAGCGGTACACTACACTGTCACCAGCAGCCCTAAACATGGGATATTGAAGAAAATAAATCTTTCTAATTCCTCTTCCAGCAATGACAACATAATAGAGTTCACCAATGAGGACATTTTGGAGGAACGCATCTTGTATGTCCATGATGATAGTGAAACCACACATGATGCATTTACATTCCTGGCCTCTTTTGACTCTCTGAAAAATAAACCCCCAGGCACAGAGGGCACATTTGATATTTTGATCCAGTTGGTTAATGACGAGAAACCCGTCCGTGTTGTGGATAAAGTTTTCCATGTGGTACGTGACAGCCAGCGGTTGCTTACACTGGAAGACTTGTGCTACCATGATGCTGACACAGACTTTGATGACAAAGATCTGCTTTACACCAGACGAAAAATCCCCATGGGTGAGCTAGTCCTGGCAAATGACACAATACATAAGCTTTATCAATTCCATCAGAAGGACTTAGAAGAGAAGCAAGTGCTGTTTATTCACAAAGGAGTGAGTTTTGGCCGCTTTGTCCTCTTCATATCAGATGGCAAGCACTATACATCAACACTACTTGAAGTGTCGGCCCAGGATCCATATGTTAAGGTGGCCAATAACACAGGTATTTTGGTCCAGAAAGGACAGATGGCCATTTTAAGAGTTTCTAATTTTAGTATCTCCACTAATATGGATATCAGGCATGATGAAGAAGTGGTCTTTGAGATTTTTCTTCCACCAAGCCATGGGACTCTTCAATGCAATGGTATTAAGGCAAATACTTTCACACAACATGATTTGAAGATGGGTCATGTAATGTATCATCATGATGACAGCGAAAAACTGGAGGACTTTTTTAACTTCACCAGTAAAGTGAAAAGCCTGAATCTGGATGTGAGTGTGGCAGTTAGGGTGTACCTTGAGAGTCATCAGCAACCTCCAAGAGTCATTTACAATAACCCAATCTTGGTGGAGGAAGTAAAACCTGTCAAAATCAACAAGGAAGTTCTCCAGGTTAGTTATGCTTTATTAAAATAATTTTCATATAACTTGGTTATGAAATGCAGACTATCCATTTGATATGCTCACGTGGTCTATTTCAGGTTATTCATGAGGATAACAAACCTTATGAGATTGTGTATACTGTGAAGGTGGCACCCTCTCATGGTTTTCTGAGGATATCTATGGTAGAAGAACATCATTACCATGGCAGTCAGGAGAATCCCATTCAAAGCTTTTCACAGGATGATATCAATAAAGGGCATATTCAGTATGTTCAAACAGAGCATGGCTATGTTAATGACTCCTTCTCACTTGACGTAACCAATGGCGTTCTGACAATCCATGATCTTGTAGTCGTTGTGGATATTATCCCCTTGCACATTCCACTAGAGGTGTCCAATATGACCCTAATAGAAGGTTCTTCTAAAGCTCTCACTCAGGACATAATCAAAGTTGTCAACCAACACTTTTATGGACTCCAAATCTTCTATATTGTAACTGAGGGGCCTCATCATGGCCGGATTGAACACTCAAGGATCCCCGGTGTTCCCATTCCTTCTTTTACAAGAGCTCAGGTAAGTTATTTTCACTCTCTTCACTTGTTTATTTTCTTTCTCTGTGCACTGTTTAAGGACATGTATTTTTCAAATGTAAAATGTTGTTTTAAAACCCCTGAACAGGGGTTCATATTCTATAATAAATTATGTTAAAGAAGAGCACTGTATACTTTTTTTTGCCACAGGCTGAACAGGGGTTCATATTCTATGTCCATGACGGAAGTGAGACCATTGCTGACAATTTTACAGTCGTGGCCAATGATACAGATATTCAGAAGCAAAGTTTGCCTTTTGTGATTTATGTCAATGTAACTCCCATAAATGATGAACCTCCAATTGTAACTGTCAACAGGATCCTCAAGGTGAGTTTTCCCCTCTGAATCTTATGTATTTTACACTACAAATATAACATCTTATCAATACATTATTTGTTAACTTAAATAGTTTACTTAAATGGTTAAGTACTTAAACACACACACACACACACACACACACACACACACACACACACACACACACACACACACACACACACACACACACACACACACACACACACACACACACACACACACACATGTTGGCCCATGTGGTTTACAGGGACTCTCCAATGAATGGCGTAATGGTTTTTATACCGTACAAACCGTACTTTCTATCCCCCTACACTGCCCCTGCACCTAAACCTACCCATCACAGTAAACATTCTGCATTTTTACTTTCTCAAAAAAACATTTGTTTTTAAAGCTATTTGAAATATTTGAAATATAAAGACATTTGAAATTTCCTCATAAACCACATTTATAGAGTAATACCAGTGTAATACCCATGTAGTTATACAAATTTGTGTCCTCATAAACCACATAAACAGGCTCAGGCTCACATACACAAACACACACACACACACACACACACACACACACACACACACACACACACACACACACACACACACACACACACACACACACACACACACACACACACACACACACACACACACACACACACACACAAACACACACACAAACACACAAAATAAAACATAACCTGGGTGAATTCATCTCCTTCCCGCAGACCCAACAGATTTGTGCACTAGCACTAAAATGCAACTAATATTAGTCTAGGAAATCTGGCACATCTTTTTCCATTTCCATCATGGAAAGATTATTTTAAAGAACATTAAAATCAGCATAAACTGTGAGGAGGCCTAGTCTTCAGGTGCCCACTTTCACCAGTAGGAGGCTCAATAAACACATTCTAAAATGGCTTCTAGTGAAACATTTTAAACCTCACTTGACAAAACATGACCAAAACTGTTTCTCTTATTAGGTGTGGGAACGTTCTGTGACAGAGATAACCACTGAAGACCTCAGTGCTGAGGATCCAGATTCTCCCCCTGAGAGCCTAGAATTCATCCTCACTCCACCAAGTAATGGGCATCTAGCCCTGAAGAGTGCCCCCTCCAGGCCTGTTCTGAACTTTACCCAAGAGCATATCAATCATGGCCAGCTGGTGTTTGTACATAGTGGTTAGTTTACATTTTAAAGTGCCTTTCAGAACTGCCCATAAGATTTGATCAGCCATTTTGCTTGATATCTCAGTAGGTTTGTTTTATTTATGTTTCGACAGGTGCCTTGTCAGGAGGATTTCACTTTCAAGTCAATGATGGAGTAAACTTTGCTCCAAGGCAAATCTTCAGTGTCACAGCCCAAACTCTTGTCATCAGCTTAGAGAAAAATCAAGAACTCAAAGTTTTCCCAGGTTTGATTTTATTTTACTTTAAAGAAACCATTTTCAGCATTTCTTCTTTATTGTAGCTTTCTTTAGCTCTAACTCAAGTGCCATTTCATACTGGAGCAAAATGTGGTTACACTTTTTAGTGGGAAGAAAGCCTTTCGCACGAAGAAATATGCAGACTGCAGCAGCTGACAGGTGGCTGGGTGCATAAAATGCTTAGACTAGTCTTAAAAGTTAGTCATTTATTTTTAGAGTGGTCCTAAAAAATTTGTTAAGGACATTTTAAAGTAAGTTACATAAAATGGTAGCTTGGTCTAATTTGAATTGGAAAATTAAGATTAACCACTTGTCCAACCGCTAGACTAGTTCTTAAGAAACGGTCTTAAAGTGGTTAAGTTTATGCAACTGACTACAGTCTGATCTGAGTTTTAGGAAGTGAAGCTCAGACTTGCCATTTCTCTGAAATAGTTATGTGCTGTTTTCTGTGTGATGTATATAATTTATTCCCTGTATCCTTTCCACAGGTTATTCAAAGTTAATTTCTGAAGATGAGCTGCTGATTGTCACAAATGACTATGATGATATTTATGAGAATCGCACTATCACCTACACTGTGACCTCACCTCCAATATTAGGCAGCCTAATGTGGAATCAAGCAGAAAATTCCACACAAGAAATCTCCTCCTTCACTCAAAACATGGTATTTATTAAATCTTTAGTTAAAATATGTACTTCTTTAAAAAAAAAAATATGTGTGGAAGTGTTTTTTGACTTTCAAGGTTTCAAGGTTCAGCAAATGATCTACTACAGATGCCATCCTGCATATGTTTTGAATATATGTATGGTTTCAAGCATGCTTTTTGTCAACATAAGAATTCATGTAACATTATTTAATCATAGTATAAAGTTCCTCGGACAAAAGTTGTATTGTGGTTTTGCAACATGTGCAAACAACTAAAGCAAGTCTACACATTACTTCTTTGTGTCATTGTCGTGACGTCACCACCAGCCTATAATGTGCAACCACAATTTTTTGGCTTGTTTGTGTGGTCTGTAAGTGATGTAGAAATCAATTTCATTCTCTTGCATGTTAGCCGAGCCGACCATATTAGGGAAATTCTAAAACATTTACTTAAAATATGGCTCTTCAACGTAATTAGCTTATCTATGTGAAAAATATTTGAAATGCAATATGGGATCATTCTAACTTATAAATAAGCTTAACCTCTATTATTTTAGGTGAAAGAACGTTCTGTGCTGTATGCACAGACTAAGCCTGTTGACTGGACCGCTACAGATTCCTTCACCTTCACTGCATCGTGCCCCCCAGCGTCCCTCCATGCTCACACCTTTAAGATCCACATATCTTATGAAAATATTGGCCCGGAGCATAGGAGTGCACTCTGTACAAATACTGGTAATACTTTCTGACTTCTCGTGATGTTTATTTGATAAATTGAACACAATTAATATATTATCTTTACACTAACAACTTCCTATTCATTATTCAGGGGCTGTTGTCGCTGAGGGTAGTAGTGTACTCCTAGACAAATCAAAATTGGATGCCTCCAACCTTTTGGGAAAGTTAGATGAAGCAGAACGTAATTTCTATGAGGTCTGGTACGAAATCACCTCTCCACCCCTCCACGGTACAATCGTTGTAGGTGAAAAGAACCTGACACATGAAAGACCAAAGTTCTCCCAATTCAACCTCCACAAGCATGGAATAATTTATGTACATGATGACTCTGAGACCACTCATGATAACTTCACTTTTGACGTGTGGCTAAACCCCAGAGGAAAGCTTGCTCAACGACCCCAGAATGCAGACTATATAGTTTCAGAAATATTTAATATTACTGTGACCCCTGTTAATGACAGGCCTCCTGTGCTCAAGACGGGATCCCCAAGACTCAAAGTGGTCAAAGGGGACACCGTTACCTTGGACACTAAGAACCTTTATGTGGAGGACCAGGACACTCCACCTGAGGAGCTTTATTATACGGTAATCAGCAAGCCCAAAAATGGCTTCCTTGCTTTGGAGGGTCAACTCAACAAGTCTGCTATCACTTTCAGCCAGGCTGATGTAAATCAAGGGAGGGTGCACTTTGTACAAAAGGGGGAACCCTCATCAGGGGTCATCTACTTCAGTATAACTGATGGATTCCACAGACCACTCTACAAGCTCTTTAGCGTAGAGGTCGAGAATATCACCATCAGTGTGGTCAACAACACCGGACTGACTCTGTTGCAAGGTCAGACCACAGTGATTCTGACATTCGAACATCTGGCTGCAGTGACCAATGAGAAAGATGCATCCATTAAGTATATAGTAACGGGCCCACCAAGTCATGGGAGTGTCATGGTTATGGAAGAGCCGGTCACAAACTTTAACCAAGAGGACCTGCACACTGGCAGATTATTTTATAACATGACTGACCTGTCATCTTTTCAAGACAGCTTTGAGTTCACAGTCTTCACATCTGAGAGTAACCTGACCAACCAGGTAGTAAACATCACAGTCAAGCCACTGATCCACCTTGGAGAGCATGTTAGGATCCCAGATGGTATCCCAGTGAAGCTAAGAAAGGACGTCCTTGATGCAACAGAATTGGCCTCCCTTAGTGCTAGCGATCCCATCTTTGAAATCATTGAGCCGCCAAAACATGGTAAGCTAGTCAAAGTGACATTTGACCTTGGAGGAGCCTCTCACTCGGTGGAGTCTTTCACATTCAGGGATGTGGAACAGGGCAGAGTTGCCATAGAGGAAAACATCAATTTCCAAACCATTTATGGCAACACAACAGTGGCCAGGTACAATGTGGTCGATAATGTCACAGCAGTCCATCCACTTAATGACTCATTTGTTTTCCTTTTAAAAGCAGCCAATGTTCAGCCTGCCATGGGTGAATTTGTGTATTTAGTAATACCTTATGACCCCATTACAGGGAAGCATATACTTTTAGAGCCAACCAAGGTGCCAACTTTCAACAGAACAACAAATGCTATGTCACCCATGTACCCTCCATCTCACTTAGATCCAACAACAAGACCACACAGGACTGCTTCAAAGCTGAAACCCCGAAACCGCTGGGGGAACCACACACGAAACAGATCAACTGTTCCTCATGTGACCCGTACCACGATGGGCAAGTTGGACCCCTCCCCCAAAAATACTTTAGTCAGGATGGAGTCTTTACCAAGACCTGCATCTGATCCCCTGCTCATCATCCTTCCACTTCTGGCCTGCCTCCTCCTGATTGTCATTCTTGTGGTTCTCATTCTTGTCTTCCGGCACCGTAGGGAAAAGCGGGCCCACCCGGCAATGATACAGGATCTGACTGGGAACCCTGGTGAAGATATTTTAGCTAGAGGCCCATATCTGGGTCAGCCTGAGAGAAGTCTCACTGTTCCTTCAGTTATAGTAACCCCACTCTCTCCAAGCTGCCCTGACAGCCCTGTTTTAGAGGAAGTAAATGATGCAGCATTGGTGCCAGCAATTGAAAGAGCAGTATCTCCATTTCTTCTTTGCACATGGAGTCCACTTGACCCTCATTCTGCCCAGCAGTGCTCACCAGCAACACCACCCCTTAAACACAACCAGTACTGGGTTTGATTCAACTCCTTTTATTACATCCAGATGTTGCTTGAACCAATTTTGTGAACTATCGTTGTGCATGACCATCATTAGAGCCAACTCTTAGAATTACTGGCAGAAGAAAGTATGTTTTTATGTTTCATACCATACACTGCAAAACTTAAATATCTACTCATACTTTTGTTGGCATTTAAAGTTCTAGTATCAAGGGAAAGATTGCCAAATAACTGTAATTTTAACATTTTTGATGTTAGTCCAATTTTTGTCCTGCTACAGCTTAGATTCTTTTTTTGTAGTTTTGTTACTTGCAAAACAAAGATGAGCACTTAATTTTTTTTATTACAGAGTCAGAATATTTTGCAGTTATAGTTGCCATTATACACTGTCAGAAAGAAATGAGCTTGTCCTTTAGATTGTCACTGGGGCAAAACCTTTAAAGCTTCACTTTTGTACCTTCTCTAATACTATTAGAGGACCTTGTACTTAGTTTTATTAAATACTGACATTGGTAACTAGTCTAATTAGGCCTTTGTGTAGTAACAATAGAGGCTTTCGCACCAGTTATAGGAACTCAGTTATAGGAACTAGCCATCAGGACTTACCCCCGAGAACTAAATGTTCCCTTAGGGCCATTTTCCTGGTTGCATTCACACCGCTAGTAGGAACTCTGAAGTGTCTTTTACCAGCCATCATTTAAATGCATTACTCAACAACAACAACAACAACTAAAAGATGGAGGATACCGTGTGATTGGCGCTATGTTTTTGTTGTGGGTTTTATGATAATATATGGAGAAGGAATGTAGATGTATAAGCATTGAGTTCCTGCATGTGAACACAACAAAAAGCGGGTACTTCCGTCTATAGTTATAGGAAGTATGAAAACCTTCCTCCGATGCAAAAGCGCCTAATAGTTTATGTTTAAGTCATTTTAGGATCACTTAATACAGTACTGTTAACATTTAAGCCTACAGGTAAGTAGAAAAGGGAATGTAAATGTGTGGTAAGTATACAGTAATACAGTGCTTATAGATTATTTGCAAACTATTATAGTTAATTCATAGTTTATATATTATAGTCTCTACATTATTAGCCTATATACAAATATCGACTTCTTCATTCATTGTCACTATAATTAACAAAATTATTATTGTTTAAAGGTACACTATGTAGGGTGAATACAGGGTGATTGGGCCACTTTTTCCAAGTCTTTTCAATGGCAAAAAGGGTCCCAATCACCCTGAATTCACCCTACTATTTTTAAACAACACAGAGGAGAGTTTACTGGCACAAAGTGAATGTTACAGAGATTGTAATAAAATAAGAATCAACATTGGCTTGACCTTTCAGAGATGGCAAGAAATGAGGGATTTAAAAATGTAAAAGCAACGTGGACATGGGAGTTTACTCATCAGATAAATTGGCATATTTAGGCACCATGTAAAGCATTATCTATCGTGAAGGCTAATTTCATTAAGGTTATAACACCAGGAAATACTGTGTCTATTAATAGGTAAAGTTACAGTAACGTCTTCAGTTCATCAGCTTGAGATCCTTTTAATCTAAACTGGTTACATCTCTTAAGCCTAGTAGTTAATATTTCTTGAGAAGTAGGATCTACATATTCATACACACAGACACAGAGCCAAAGCAAACACTTTACATGTGAGCTAATTAAACAATAATACTTATTTAATTACAGTAACAATGAATGAAGAACTCACTATTTGGGATATTAATGTATTAAAAATTTACAATCTAAAAATATATTAACTGATACTTTATTATTGTATACTTAACATAAAGTTTTACTATTTTTTATTATAAGGTGCAAGACAGAATAACAACTACTTCTACAATAACCAAACTTTAGTCCCCCCCCCAGCGTCCTTTCTAATGGATTTCAATGAACTATAGCATTATGCTGTACCTTAAGGCCTTACATTTATTTATTTTTGCTGTAGACAAAGTCTGTCTGAATGGCATGAAATTGAGGAGAGAACTGAAACTGAAACAAAGTTAAATTTGAAAGAAGTTTCTAAGTTTTAAATATTAAGCTGACCACAAAAACCGATCCACCCTCAGACGCACAACAAATTGTATATTCCTTATAAGCTAGATGGCATTAGCAAGATATACAAATGTATTGTATAATTTTTTTTAAGTATTTGCTATTTTTTTTATTGTATAATGCCTATGGCGAATTATTTCTATTCTTCAAACCCACATCTAATTTGTTTTATAATTTTTTAAAGAGAAGGATTACCATCTATTGTTTGATGTCTTTTAATGCCTAGAACTTACTATGGGCTTCAGGTTGTGTGTATTTATGTCTGTGTGACTGAGAGAAAGTATCTCTGAGGTAGATATAATAATGTAAAAATGATTGTTCTTACCGTATAAATGTGTATTCTAATAAAATCATTGCTTTTTTATAACCCTTTGGGCAGTTTGTAACAATGGAATGTTTATGATTCATGGTTGCACTTTATTTTACAGTGTCCTTACCCAAGAAAGTACTGGGTAATGTAAAGTAATTACAGTACATGGGTTAAGGTTAGGTTTAGGGGTTGTTACAGGGTTAGTACCTAGTTATTACCCAATTACAATTACTATAATAAGTGCATAGCATGTACATGGGAATCAGGACAGTAAAAATTTTTTTACCTGATGCATATAATATTAGTGTAGAGATAAACAGCATCACATTATTCAATTTCTTTATTGCTCCATTATTTAAAAACAAAACAAATGCTTCATAAAAACAGACGAGCAGTGTAGTCCTTTTCTCCTTAAGCGTTGTTTTATGCACAATATATGTGGGCTTGTTAGTGATCAGGGTGTAGAAATAAATTCTTCATGATTAAGTCCCTGAGTATGTGAAAAAAGAAGCAGGTAGTGTGTGGAAAGAGAAGCCTAACTTTAGCTCTTATAAATAATTCAAATGCAGTGAGAGATTGACTGCTCTGTACAGCTCAGTTTTTTCCCTCCTAGTAGGCACAGAAACTAATAGTGGTACCGATCTCCTTCAAGAGGTCATTTGATTGGAGCTTGGAGGACTAAGCTTGCTAAACTTCCTTGATGGTTGTTCATTTTTCCCCACTTTCATTCTTTTTTCAGTGGTACTAAATTGTTTTGGGATTGTTTTTGGACCACTTCAAAAGTAAAAATTGTGGAACACATACTAATCCAAATCTAAGGTGGGGGTCTCCTTGGTTTTCTTTTTAACCAATTCTGTCTTGAGCCAGTTTGCTTTTTGTTCTTTGAAATTAACTAGACTGCCACTGATACTGAATCTATATAACCCAACCATTTGCTAGCTAAATTTTTTGAATGAACATTTACTTACATTGACACTAAACTCAAACATAAACTATTTGTCATTTAAAATGTTTTTTTTTAATTGTTTTATCACACATAATGAATTGCTTGATTAATTCAATGCTAGTGATTTTTGCCTATTATATAATTTTATTAAAGACTTGTTTTTTTCACAGACCACCAGTGGTCCAGAGTTTGAGAACCACCGCTCTATTTTTAAAGTTTCACTTCAACTTTTTTTGCCCAGACAGCTGGTAAACGGTTTTTATAACAATTAGAGCTCTTAAAATATGTCCACTGAGCTTTCATTTACTGTAATAAAACGGACTAAAATACTCACATTGAAACATGGGAAAAAACATCTAAACTGAATAATGGAAGTGCTGGTAAACTAGTACCGTGAGTGATCCTCTCTGTCTCGTCTGGAATGTACTCTAGATAAAGAGGGTTTCAGCCCATGTTTTCTAGGTCATTGTTCCTTTGCACTTCTCCTCCAGGGCTGAGAAACTTAGTCTCGTCTTTCTCTCTCAAGCTCTTAATGTAAAACAGACACAGGCCTCTCCCTCAGAGGAGATTAGATAAAGGTTAATAATGTGAGAGTAAAACTTGCACATACTGAGCAGGATCCATAATTGACAGACCAACACAATAAAACATTCAAATGCATAATGTATCTTTATGTCTGTAATAGAATTCAGCAGAATCAGAAGACTGTTCAAAAGACACAAATGCCTTCAAATCTACTCTTATTTTGTATCACCACAGGTCATAGTCCATAGAATGAGTCCATTCCAGTACAGAGAGCATATCAGTACAGGCACACAATTACAAGTCAGTAATCTACTGTATTTTGTTTATATCGACTGTCACAATTAAGCCGATTAAAATGCAAACTTAAAATTGTGGTTTCAAGGGTTTCATGACCGTATCAGATAATATAGGGTTTCACTCAATAATAATGAAGTCTACATTTTAAGGACCATTGTGTATTTCTGGCACACGTTTTCATTGTTATTTTTGTTTGTAACTCCAAGCCACCCAAAAACACTCCTACAAGACAATAACTGTATTTTCATGAATCTATAATAAAAAGGCTGCTTATTTGTGTTTCATTTCAGTTCTGATCATTTGACTTCCTAAGCTTGATCATACATGTCCAGGGCTTCCTCCAACTTGCCTGTGATTTTCTGAAAGAAGCTGATCTGCTGCTGTAAGAAATGCTGCATCTGTGCCTTGAAATCACGCACACGTATGCGATGAAAGTGCTGGATCTCGGCTAGCGTAGCGCAGGAGATGATGTTGCAGCGGTCATTGACTCCTCCGCCCGCAGTGCCATCTTTTTCCTCGCCGTGTTTCTGGCTTTCCTTGGCCTTAGTGAGGGCTCCTGGAGAAAGACAGAGGATGGAAGTGAGCAGAAAAGGGAAAAGAACAAGGAAAGCAACGGTTCAGTAAAAAGTCTATTACACGCAATCACATCTGCAAAAACACACACACATGCACTTTTTCCATTTTAAAGCTCACACCAGTCATGGCTTCTGATTTATGGCTTACAGCTCTCTTTGGAATTTCTCGAGGAGAAATCAATATTCCCTGTGCACTATAAGTCATCTTGAAATTAACTCTTACTTTACTTTTTAAATTCACAGCCCTCTTATTGCACGATTCATCAGTACATTAGTATTCCAAATAAAACAATTCGAATTGGAATCTTATATCAAAATGTAGTAACATGGCTCCATTTTGCTATGTGACGCCTACTTTTCACAATCCAATCAATTCCAGATGGTTAAAACCTGACCTACATATTCTTTTTCGCACTGGATATCCTGTTTTACTGAGGTATGTCTGATTACGGAAGAAGAATAAGTTGCGAATGTCGTTTCACATTGACTTTTTGTATACCATTGCATATATTACATCAAAAGTTTATTTATGGGATGTGTTTCTACATCCAAGGAATCTGAATAACTGCATCTGTGAGTTAAACTGTGGGTCACTGTGGTGTATGCATTCAATTCTACCCTGTGCTGGGGCCCTAAGCTTAGGATTAGAGCCTTCAACACAAAAGCTTTCCCAGTATCGGAATCAATTTCTCATGCAAAACCACATTAGCAATTTGTGTCAGAAAACCCCAGAGATATGATTCTACAGAAAAGAATGACATCAATTTAATTTCACAGTAAAGGAAAAAAAGATTGGTCAAAGGTACTGTTTACACTTCCCCCCACAAAAGGGAAGTCAGGATTACAACAGTGTTGGCTTCATTTCACCATTCCAATATGCATCTCAAGATGCAAGAACTAGCAGGCCCCATATGCTCTCTCTCTTGCACCAGGGAGAAATCAGGACACGCCATTTGACGTACTGCCGAGAGCCTGTTGCTATGTGCCATTTGCTCTAGGTATAAAAAGTTAATAACCCTAAAAACGCTCCATTTTACATCAGCAGCTTGCCTTCACTGACACCATCCATCCATCCATTTCAGTATGAATGAGATGCTTCTGTAGTTTCATAGCAATTTACCATACTGATTTAGGTTTACACTTAAATATTAACCTGACATTGTATAGCATGTCATTTCTTTAAGCTGATAGCATACACATAAACTACCGACCTACTGACCTACATCCACATTTTATGGCATGCCATTTGTACAAGTGGTATTTGAGCAAACGCATTAAAAAAATCCCAAACCTTTTTGAACATGGATAATGTCTGGAAAGTTTGCAAGGTGTCCCTGGTAAATCGCTAAAAGATCGGAAATTGGCTCCAAATCCTGGCGAGGCTGCTCTGCAAAGTAATCCCCAATGGTCTCGTAGACTTCTCCAGTGTGTACAATGGCCTTGTTTAATGGAGTTGCGTATACTTGCTGGTCGAATTCAAAGGCCTGACTTAAAAGTCTGAAAGCCTGTCCAACTCTCTGATATTCCTTTTTAAAACCAGTGATCTGCTTTCTGGCAAATTCATTAATAGTGACGTTGACCTGTATGATGTTTTCGTCCATTTTTTTGGTGAATGTTTTGAAACCATCTATGTTGCTTTCCACCTCTTGTAAATCAAGTGGTAAAGCTGGAGGACAGATAGTGAGGAAGAAGTTAGCACCGACTAAGTCGTCCTTCTCTGCTTTTCGCTTGCCTTGCTTCCAGGCTTTTTCGTCATTGCTGCTGCAGGTGAGGAAATGCTGGAAAACATCACACTTGGATAAAATAGGATGACTCGTCATGTGATTCATCCACCATATTAAACCTTTCCTCCTCTTAGAGATGAAATCCTCTTCAAATCGACCTGTGGCTTGTTTTTCTGGCAAGTGAGGGACCGAAATGACTGGGAACTTTTCTACAAGTCGTGCATAAAGCCAGTCAAAGTGCTTGTATCTTCTATTAACCTGGCTTTGAGTATGACTAGGTGTGAGTCCATAGGACATATAGCTCTTCATGCCTTTGAATTTGGTCTGTTTTTTAGGGTCATCAATAGTGCAAGTGAATGGGTATGGGTTCTCCTGCCATTCTGGACCGTACTGACCCATAGACACGAATAATTTGTCTCCATCTCTGACCATACCTGAAGCTTCACCCAAAACAAAAGCCTCACCGCCGGACTTTACAAAGGTTGAAAACCTATTGAGATTTTTTCCAACTGTTCCTGTGCTTTTGGACTGTTGCGAACTACCACGTCGAGAAACTGAGGTGCTTCTGGTGGTATATCCCGCTTGAGTATTCCCGCGTTTTTCAGGTGTTCCTCCGTGTTCCTCCGACGTCACGCTGTCATCCCAGTCATCGTCCCAATCCTCGTCGCTTCCTTGGCTCGTCTGAAAACTGTGTCGCTGTTGTTGAAGATGTCCCTGGTAAACAGAGGAATGCGTGGGTGTCGACTCGTTTGAGGTGTCTCTCCTCTGAGAACTAGTTTGGTAGTAATAGTCTTGACTAGCGGATGTCCCGTTATCGTGCAGTGATGTGTCAGTCTTCATAATCTCCACGTATGATGCAGGGAAGAGTCCCGTTTCACCTCTGCTGTTCGTCCCCTCCAACCAACCATCGACAACCTCTTCACTACACAAAGTTAGTAGTTCATTCTCTGTCACAGAGATCTCGCCGGG
Source organism: Pseudorasbora parva (assembly GCF_024679245.1). Classification (NCBI taxonomy): domain Eukaryota; kingdom Metazoa; phylum Chordata; class Actinopteri; order Cypriniformes; family Gobionidae; genus Pseudorasbora; species Pseudorasbora parva. The sequence goes on along the minus strand of NC_090194.1, from coordinate 14,624,353 downwards.
GTTTTCAGCGATAAAGTCGTATAAAGCTCTCGCTCTGAGCGCCATAGTTGTGTGGAAACGCTTTGTAAACTCAGTTTCCAAAGTTACAATAGGCAACACTCTCCGCGCCGCTGCGTTAAATTATCCTCTTCAGGAATTTACGGTCTCTGCTTTCTACCAAAACACGTCGAAAACTTTTGAAGACATTATCCAGTGAAAACAGTTTAAAATTCCTCTCAGACGGGTATTGAAAAAGTGGGGTTTGTGTACGCCTGCCTCTCTTCGCTGAAAACGCTCTGCGGTCCAGGGCAGAATAATCGAGGGTGGAGCCAATCAGAATCAGCCCGGGGCAAAGAATAAACGCAAATGCTCCGGCATGCTGCACTATGATGACTGACTGTGACCATTCTCATTATATTACTGATAATGTCATTACTGATACTGATCTGGTATACGTGCTGAGCGCTATTTAAAAAAAACAACAACTAACAGGCCTACTTGATAATAGTTATTTAAAAAAATTCTCAGTACATATACCATGACATTATATATATATATATATATATATATATATATATATATATATATATATATATATATATATATATATATATATAATATATATATATATATATATATATATATATATATATATATATATATATATATTATATATATATATATATATATATATATATATATATATATATATATAATGTCATGGTATATATACTGAGAATTTTTTTAAATAACTATTATCAATTTTATATATATATATATATATATATATATATATATATATATATATATATATGTGTGTGTGTGTGTGTGTGTGTGTGTGTGTAGGTGTGTGTGTGTGTGTATAATGATTAAACACAGGTTATAACTGCACAAATTCTAATAGTTAGAACATTACGATAGTTACAAAGGTATCTATTGTACATAAATTGATGTATGCCTACAGATGTAATGTAAATACATATTTTTCTTTAGTTTTTTGTAAGGAAGTTAATTTGGCCAGGTTTGGGTGTTAACAAGATAATTTAGTTAATTGGAAAGATTCTCTAGTCTACAGACTTTGTTGAACATTTATAAATTATAATAGCCTACAAGTCATTGTGTCCATCAGTCACATTTGATATAATCTTACCTATGAAAATTAAAACATGAAAAATACTTCTCAAACTTGCCTAACTTGCATGTCATAAACTTATGCAGTTTATACAGATATTTTACAGAACTATGTACTGAGAACAGAGAAGGCTGTGTTCATACCAGGAAGCATAACCTGTAAGCTTCATACATTGTGCCACTGGGTCCTTTGCTTTAGCTCACCCAAATGAGTATTGTTTCAGTTTTATGCATTTTGAAAACTAGCATTCCCGATCACGATAGCGTTTCAATAGACATATGATCTCAGATTACACAACACTCCTGTCACTCTCTTTGAAGAAAAGTGTGTTACTTTGACCAGTAGAGGTCACTATCAAACAAAGATCTGGCACTGTTCGTTCCTTGTCACGTGATGTAAAATAACCTGTAGCCTCACATATTCGAGATCTCATATCACGTGATCGCTTAGACGTTCGCAAAACTAGCATGCTTCGCCATAAATATTAAACAAACTCCTGCATAACGTGAAAGAGCGCCGTAAGGGCAGTTCATTATATAGATATCGTTTAAACACTCAAAATACGTAAGAAACAGAAAGAATTTCAATTCCTGTTGGATGAATGAACGTAATACTCAGCGTGACAATGACGTCACGTCGAAGTCGTGATGCTTGAGCCTCTGTGGCTCGCGAACACACAACAAACAGCGCCTTTCTCCGCCCCCACCATTAAACTGTAATGCACTCGCTGTATCACGTCTGAGTCTGAATGATTACGACTTAAAATATATAAATAGTAATGTTTTTGAATGTATTAAAAGCCTGAATCTTTTTTTTTTTCATCAGGACTTGCTTTATACACCCGAGCGTGGGACTTACAGAGGAAGAGGAGTGCACAGCTAACGCTGCTAGCCGCTTTATTCATATATTATTTTTCATATCTGAGAGGCGGGGATTCCAAAGCCGTCAAACAATCGACTTTTGGATGCATTCAATTAACACCAGCGTTTCATTTCATAGTCGCCCTAACTCAGGACTTCTATTTTCCGTAGACAACAGCAAGAAGCTATCGGGGAATTACATGGATTACCTGGTAGAGTATTCTTTTTATTTCTTTTTGAAGATGGCCAGTGCCTGTAGGATCAGGTGTTTTGTTTCATCGCTGCTCCTACATATTCAGATACCTTTAACTGCATTGTTTCTGAACAGTTGTTATGTTCTGTTTGCAACTATTACAGATATATTTAGTAGCTATATGGGTGAAGTCCCTTACAGTTTCTGGTTTGTTTTGCTTACAAACAAACCTAAGCCAATAGGAGAGGATATCCAGAAAGCTTAGCAGTTCTGAGCACTGTTAAATAATAAAACTTCCCTGTTATATTATTAATTTGGTCTTCTCTTTTACCCATAATATATCTTTTTATCCTGCCTTTTGGGAAAAAAAAATGGAAACAAGTATGTATGTAGTTAGATGAGTACAGTTTTCATGTGAAGTAGTTTTCTGCAAGGTATTTTCATTTATTTAGTCTACAAATCTGATCACAAATCCGGTAACATAACCTATGCACCTATTAAAGAAAACTCACAGAGAGGTGAGTAAATTATGACAAATATAATTTTGGAAAATTCTTGTTTTTCTTTAAATGGAAAATTGCAGTGTTTATTATAACTGATTTATAAGTGCACATAATTTTAAAAAAAACAAATCATGTGCCCTTATAATCTTAATAATAATTAAATAATCCCTCTTGCAGTTCTTCTCTTCTCCGATGACATGTTTACTGGTGTGAGGGCGGGACAGCCTGTCACTCACATGAGATCCACCAATAGCAAACCACAACCATCCAATCAGTTTCTCATGGACAAATCAATTCCTCAAGTCCTGCCCTACATTTGATCTTGTTCGAGAAGCCGTTTTACTTTAGCCTGACAAGCCAGACCCACATCAAGATGTTTGGTCTGGAAACTCACCATTGACAGGGCTCAATCGAGGGGCTGGATAAACAGTTGTCTTTCAAACTCCCTCTGCATGTATGCAATAGGATAGCGTTACAACCAACCAGAGCAACGAAGGTGAAGTGGAGCTAGTTGACAGATCAAACTTTGTCGTATCCAGTCGGTAAAAATCCGAAAACACATCTTCCCTTTTTAAGAATGACTTCAGTGCCGTTCTTTGTTCTTTTCTCAGAGAAAAGCTTAACTCTAAGTCGTCCAGAGTTGCGGTCAAAGCTGATGCGAAAGACCGCCGTTCGCCAGCTTCTGTGTTTACTAGTAGCTCTCAAGCGGCTAAGCGCAACTCAGCCGCCATTAAGTTAAGCCCCGCCCACCGACTCTATACACGATTTGATTGGCCTGACCAGAGTTTGGTTTTTATAGCTGTATTGAGAGTTGCTACTAGCTAGATGATACTCGCGGCAGATTAGATTTGCTGCCGCTAGGGTGCGTCTAGATTTCACTTGGATATACGTCACAATAGCGTGCAGCAATCAGGTCATAGACGTGTTTTTCCATTCATTTAATCCATAGGGAAATTCATTTTTAATGATCTTAAAAACTTAAAAACCTTTAAAGGCAGCTCTATTGTGAGCTATGAGGCTGTTATTCAATGCTGTTTAATTCTGTTGAAGGCGTCAACCTGCATTATTTCAGCTTATTTTTATTTATAGTTTAACAGCACAATTTGTGGTGAAAAACGACATTACCCATGATGCTGTGCAGAAATTCAGATAGTCAAAAAGAGCCAAATGTGTCTTCTAGTCCCATGAAGCACTGCGAATGACTTAAGTGAGTAAATTTCGCTACACTCTCAAAATAGTTACATTTTTGCATATGTATGCAATGCTACATGGGATTGTAGTTCTTTCCCTCACTTAATCCGGTTTTAGGTTTGGTACCTTTGTCTTTTTGTCAAATTTTTGCCAAAGTTACTTTAAAAATCCCTATAGGAAAAACGAATGGAAAAAATACTTCCGGAACTAGCACTTCTGATGTGGGTGCGCTCTAGTGCACTCTATTACAACTTCTGTTTCATGCCAATATTATTTATTAAGTGTTCTGGCCATTTTCAATTCATTTTTAACATAATTTGATGTTTACAACCTCTAAAGTGACCATGTTACAATAATTGTTTTATTTTTTATTTTACAGTCTTTGCTTTCTATTTAGTTTAATAGTGACACCAACAGTCACATGTCTTGTGATTATCTCAACTCTATTAATATATTTACATGTGATGACGTGGTCAAAATCTCACATATCACATCTAATCTTTTTTTATGTTTATTATCAGCTTATTTGGCCTTGGCAGGAACTCTTTCAAAGTCCTTTTTTTGCACCATTCGTGTTATATAATTTGCTTACAATATTCAATGTCTGATAATAACAGCTTAATTAGTATACTGTACTGTCATGTTGGTGCCGCTTCACAGCATCCGGTGCCAGTAAACTTCTCGCACATTCGGTGCTTTGATACTTGACTTGGAAATGTGCAGTGAGGTCAAAGGGGTGTTTCCTTTGGGATGTTCCGGTCAGGAATCTCAGAATAGAACCATATCCTCAAGAAACAGAGCTGAAAAGGGGCTAAAAGGGCTGGTGGTATGTGGATTTGGAACATGCCTGATTATGTATTTTTGTACTGGTATATCTCACTTTTGACTTTGGGTCAGTAAGGACAAGAGGATGTTGTTAGACCCCTTTTCTCATTAGGTTGATGTTTGATAGATAATTAAAAAGAAGCCCCCCCCCCACTTCTTGAGGCTAAAATGTGGAAAGTGGGCTGGACTAAAAACAAACCAATACAAGCATATCTTCATAGTTAACAGGTTGTACATAACTGTAAACAGATTTTATGCCCTTTTCATCAACAGTGGGCATAGCAAAAGATTTTAGCAAGCTCAGTGAAAGCTTTATCAATGTCAGCTCCTGGGATTCATGGCATGCATAGTTGGGTTCCCTCTCCCCAAAATGGGTGGAGCTTAAACCTTTGCCTTTGTAGTTGGCATGGATACCACATCATTGTATCTACGTTTCTGGTATGTTTTTCCAGAGCAGCGCATTTCCTTCACGCTTTTTATGTGCTGGCTGTCCGGGGCCAATGGGTTTAGTGTTTGCTCCAAGTTCTAACTGTTCAGGTTTCAGTTAATTCTTTTTGGTGTCCCCATGGTTTTCCATTTTTTAAGAACACAGTGCAGGACCTTAGCTCAGTTTAATTATGGATCTGGCCTCATTGGGTGCGTGGTCTGTTTATTTTTGAGCAACAATGATCCTATTGTGTTGTATTTTGTTCTCTCACTCTGAATCCCAATGCATTTTACCGTTTGCCCAACTGCCGTTTTGGTGACTCTCATTAAAATGAAGCCAGATCACTTATATTTATTTAATCCCTTCAAATGTTATTCATTTTACAGGCAACCTAGCTAATTTACAGCCAAACCGGAAGCTTTATGTAATGGTTAACTGAGGAACTGAGGTCAGACATGAGCAAGAAGTATGTCAGGTTACTCATTTCTGGGCAGTTAAGCACAATTTTTTTTTCTGTTACAAAATAGTGTAACAGTCCTGAAAATAGGCCTTATTAGAGGTTTATGTTTATTTTTGGTCATTTATCACATGATGAATTGGCCTATATTCTTACATTTAGATGATCCTTTGCATTTTATTTCTCCATGGTTTACGTTTACTTAAAAAACTAACAGACTATGTTTACTATGATACTTGCCAAGACTGTCATTTGAACATAAAGAGAGCTCAATTTAGTATTCATGTGCTGTCAGACGGAGCTTTACTGCTTTGGATGTGCAGTTTGCACACACACAACTTCTCACACAGCGTGCACAAGTTATCTTTCGTGTCTTATTGTGCTTGAACATTGAAATTTGCGAGGGTTAAAAGTTGTGTGCAAATGATAAACTTTCATGACTACGCAGCACTGGTCAGACCGGGACCGTGACAGTTCTGTCAACGAGCCCTTGCATGTGCTTTTTTTTTGTGCACTAAACTTATTTTTTAATCGTCCAATTTACTAAATTAAAGACATTTTTGGTTGCCTCTCATGAAATTGGGTCACAAATGATTTACTCGTATAGGCTTAGATTAACTTTACCATCATCATGCGTTAAAATTGTAATACACTACAATTCAAAAGTTTGTCGTCAGTAAGATTTTTTTAAAGAAATTATATTATTCAACAAGGATGCATTACATTGATCATTAGGGACAGCGAAGACCTTCACATTGATGCTAAAGATTAAAACTAAATAGTATTAAATAAAAACATATTTGTACATATATATATATATATATATATATATATATATATATATATATATATATATATATATATATATAATATAAATAAATAATATAAATAATATACAAATATATTTAATATATATATATATATATATATATATATATATATATATATATATATATATATATATATATATATATATATATATTCCACAAAAATAAAGCAGCACAGCCATTTCAACAATGATAATAACAATAAATGTTCAGTATATAAGATAATGAATAAACTACATTTAAAACTAAAAAATAATATTAAATAAAAAATAGTTATTGTACTACTATTTTTTACTACTAAATGCAGCCTTGGTAAGCATAAGAGACTTAAAAAATATTATTGACCAGAAACTTTTGAACAGTAATTTTATTTAAAATAGTCATTAGTTACAGCTCTAATCTCTACCAGGCGTGTTTCTATCACCCATCGTACCATCCACCCTAGAGAACCAAAGAGTATTTGAAATTCATTATGTTCAGTATTATATTCTAAAGTGTAATGCAGCTTCTGGTTATACTAATGGACTTTTATTATTGTTTCTCGTGGACATAGACATTGTGAGAGAAACTGGATCAATGGAAAATAGATTTTATGTTAGTGTGTTCACACTTTTTATGGAATATGTGAAAGCTATTAAGCTAAAACGTTGGGATTATTATGTTTTTATGTTTCATTGTTGACGGCTGTATTTTTGTGTGAAAAATCATATTGGCTCATGGAAAAATATGTGTCCTGGAACATTGTGTTTAAATTGTTTGTTTAACTTTCACCCTGGTGAGCATTAAAGCCTTGGTTTGCGTTGAACTGCCAAAAGCAACAGCAGTAGTTGTGAGCTTGGCTGTCTGTTCAAGCGAGAGAGCAAGTCAGGCAATGCAATGAGGAAGTCAATGACTAGAGGTAAAGATCCAATGATTTACTATTATAACGACACTTTATTGGCGGTTGCAATTACTCAAATGTATTTGATTTCCTGTGATTGAAACCTTTAAAACAGAGCAGCAAAGCTGGTCATTTTTGGGTTTTTGATGGGATCCTGTGTGCAAATGTCCCCCAAAATGGTTCTTAAATGGTCTTTTTGGAAGTATGCTGAAGATTGGATTTATGCTTCCTTCTTTGCAGCATTAAAGGGGTACTTCAGCGCTGGGAAGATGAATCTGTATTTAAACCGGGTCATCAATGCAGTAGAAATGTGAAATTATTTTTGAATTTGGTGTCTTCTAGACTGAGAAAAGACAGAAAATTTATTTTTGTCCCATGGGGATGAAAGACTACAATTCCCAGAATGCTTCGCTGCCCTGTGAGGCCATTCCCAACACCACCAACTTCATTACTGTGACAGAGTTAGAGAAGACACTACAATTAAAAACTGAACGTGTCTGTTCAATATAATGAGTGAGTGACCGCGCGAGTGTCACAGCACTGAGCACTAACTGCAGGAGTGATGAGAGCTGAGGTAATCGCGACTACATTCGCGGCATACATTCACAACGCGAGTTCAGTCTGGCACGCGTTTCAGTTCATGCCTTTGCAAGCTTAACTTTCATAGAAATGAATTTGAGAAGTTAAAAGACTTACATTGCTCACCATAGCTCCGTTTAAATGATCCTGTCTGCAAGCTGAGCTCTCCCTGCCAGCTGAGTGTAATCGCCCATCCCCCATGCGCAGATTCAAAACATGCGGAAATGGCTCCCTCTGCTGGCTGTAGTCTTTAGCCTCTGGGCAAACATTCCTCCTATGATGCAAAAATCGTCATTTTGCATCATAGGAGGAATTTTTCCAGAAATAAAATGCATAAATCTCTTGTCTCAGGGAGATATGAGGGGGGAAAGCACAATAATTTGAATATTCTCCAGGGTTTCTACTGATACAAAGCCATATGCTAATTAGGGCTGTCGCGGTTAGGAAATTTACCTCGCGGTTATTATGGGTGGCTCAATAGCGCGGTATGCGGTTTTACCGCCGTTTATTTTATTATTTATTATTTTTTTAGAAACCTAATTTATCCTGATTTTATTGCATAAAAAGCTCTGTTGTTGAGTTATTATGTAGCATAAATTGTTGCTTTTTAACTGACAAAGAGACACGTTTTAAAACAGTTTTTTTATTGTTAAATGCAAAACAGCAACAAGAACATGCCTTTTTCCATTTAAAAAAAATAAAAGAAATCAAATAATTTTAACGTATCACATGAAAAGAAGAAAATGCATGTTCCATTTTGAAAAACGAAAGAATTAAAACAACGTGTGAAAACAAAACCATGTGAAAATACAGAGAACAAACGAAAATATTACTCAAGCGTAAACGAAAGTGATTTAGACCTGGATCATGTCTTTGTTTCGCGCTAAGAAAACTAACATATTGACTTTATGCGGTTTCAGGGAGGATCGCATGGGGGTAACGATATTCCCCGCGGCACTGAAAACTCTTTCTGACGGTGTGCTCGTTGCACAAATACACATATATTTGCGCGCGACTTTGGACAGTAGCGGGAATCTATACTGATTATCGCGCCACCAGGACAGTGGATTTGCGTTGGCGTCGATGCACTCCTCATGCAGATAGCGGCTGAGCTCGTTATCTGCTCGCGCTCTCTTTGGTATGGGCGCTGACGCGGAGGTTGTCCGTGACTTCAGTAAGTCTCCAAGAGTCTTTTTCTTTGCTGCAGGTGGCACCTCCACTTGCCCTTCGTCTCCAACCACTGACGCACTTGCAGAGGTCTCTTCGTCCTCCACCATCTCTTCGATGATAGCGGATTTTGTCTCCGTGTCATTGATATAATCGTCCCTATATCGAGGATCTAAAAAACTGGCCTTTGCCAAAAGTTTTTTTAAGGCAGCTGGTTCATACTTCCCCTGTAGAACACTACACATTTTGTGCTTTATGTCCGATGTTAAGGTCGTATCCTCGCTTGATGGTTTAAGCACATCTTCTGTCAGGAGTTTCAGGACGGGTTTGACAGAAGACACTGTAACGTAGCTTTCGCCAGACAGCAGATCCGTAAACTCAGCCGCGGGTTTAAGAGCTGCATTCACGGACTCAAGGACAGCGATGTCCTGCCAGCTTGGATTTAGATGGTGGTGTCTCCGGTCATCCAGAACTCTTCTGATAGCCGGGATTTGCTCCAAAACTCTTTCCACCATTTTCTGTTTGGTGCCCCATCTCGTAGCGCAGTCCTGAACAAAGTTGAATAGAAAGGAACGTTGAATAGCCTAGAAATTAGCCAATGGCAACGATCTACTAGCCTATAATTAGCTTACCAAAATAAATTATATGGCTACATTTTAAATTAGGCTATTTATTCGTTTCAATATATATATTTTACTAAACAAAAAATACATTTAAATTATCCTGACTGCAAAAGAATGCATGTTCTTTAAATGTGCACAGACTGATATAGACGTTAAATTGGAGCAGCAATTAGCCTAATTTATATAGGCTATATCTGACCTTTTAATGTAATTTTCGTTTTTTTATTTTGTAAAACATTTATTTTAAACGAAAAAAAAAAAAAAATTAATCCAGCAACAGAAGTAGCCTATTTGACAGTAGGCTATAGATATTGTTTATTTTTTATAATTTAATTAATATACCTAATTACATTTGTATTTTTTGCCTGACATAATCAATAAGTTAGCATTTAGATTACATTTTATAACTTACCAGTATGAGGCCATGCTGAGGAATTTGAAGTTCCGCTTGAGCTTTCGCTAGATCTCTTCTCTTCAACCAGCTCTGAGAAAATGTACTGACCAATGTGTGACACAGGCCCATTGCTCGGGCTGTGCGGTCCTTGACGCTTGCCATTGCATTTGTAACTGCCAAATGTAAATTGTGACCAAAGCAGTTCAGCCATGGCCAGTTCAACTTTTTGACTGCTGCAACGATGTTGGCCCCGTTGTCTGTAGTGATACAGGCCAGCTTCTTCTCATCCAGGGACCACTCTTCAAATGCGTGCCGAAGAGCATCGGAAATATTGTCGGATGTGTGGTTTTCGGGCATAAACACCGTTTCGAGGCAGCGTGATTTCAGAGTCCATTCCTTGCTGAGATAATGAACCGTTAGACTCATATAAGGAGTCATATTGACACTTGACCACATATCGGTTGTGGCAGAAAAGTAGTCGACATTCATAAGCTCGCTTTTGATCGATGTCTTTACCGTGCTGTACATTTTCGGCACAGCAGTTTCTGAAAAGTATGTTTTGCCCGGCAACTCGTATTGCTTGTCAAATTGTTGAAGCATTGATTTGAATGCTGGTTTCTCCACCGTGTTGAACGGAACCATCTCCTGAACTAGATATTGCGTAACAGCGGCTGTAAGGCATCTATGCCTGTTACTTTCACGGCTGTATTTTACAGATTTTGCAAAGGCTTCAGCTACTCCTAACTGTCGGCTGGTACCGGCCTCAGCTGTTCTTTTTGAAGTTGCGCCGCGACCTGATGCTTGAGGGGGCAGCTGCGCTTCAACGGCTGGATGACAGTTGGCGAGATGACGCCTCAAATTAGATGTAGGTATTGCCGCGTGTCACAGGAACCTTTTTGCTGCAAATTTTGCATATCGGTTCATCTAAATTCGCTGGCTCGCCTTTTGCATTGGGTTGAAAGCCGAAATGTTCCCAAACTAGCGACGTGGAGTTAGGTTTTGGGACGAGAGCGTCTGCCATCGTTTCAGTAGGCCTATTCAAAATAAACGAAACACCGGATACAAACAGTTCGCGGGAAAATGACAGTAGTAGCTAACACTCTTGTATCATTATTAATTTATTTAACATCAAATGTACATGATGAATTGTAAAACAGTTTTGTAAAAAAGGCCAAAAAAAAAAAAAAAACACTGAACACTGCGGTTGCCACGGTTTCTGCGGTTGCTTTCCTTCCTCTGCGGTTGGCTTGTCAATAGCGCGGTTTTACAATATTGCGGTTACCGCGACAGCCCTAATGCTAATCGCTGAAGTAACCCTTTAACCTTACACCTGAATGTGTTGCCCTGTGCTTTTGGACTGACTTATGCACTGAAGGCAATTAAACAATCATCTCTGCATCCTTCTCTTGATTGTTTTAACCATCTGAGACCATCTGAGCACATGTCTCTCACTCATTTCAGTGCTTCCATGGTACAATTTAACTCCAAATGTTGAACACCAGGCAGAGACCTGCTCTTCCTAATTGCTTTATAATTAGCTCCAGTGTATTGGGTTTCCAAAACTCTCATGCACTCCAAAATTAGAGCAGTCTTTTCCCTGATGTGTTTTCAAACTATCACAGCTTGGATAAAATTGAGAGGTTTGACACAGAAGCGTTTGAGCTCTGTATACTCTCTCGGGTGGCAAAGCCAGGACTCGTCCCAATTGATTATCTGCCTACCTTGTGGCTTTTGCTCATAGTATGTCATTGGGGCAGTTCAGCACAAGTCTATTGGTCTTTGGATTGCCTTGCAGGGTTTGGAAATTTCATGGTATGCTCTATCATGTTACATATCTAAGGTCCTCTCCTCAGAGTTCAGTTCCTCTGGGCTCTTCCCACAGTTCCCGTCATTGGTGTCTTTGTAGCTAACGGGAGTCTTGCACTCCATCTCTGCTCTGCATCCTTAGGTATTTTACAGAAAGCTATAGTCTGGAGAAAGAATTAGTGCATCGTGTCTCCAATAGATTTTTTAAAAATAAATACATTTGCTAATATTCACAGCTTTTGTCTTTTATGTTTTGTCAGGAGGTGACCTGCAAAGATCTGACCCCATATCTCCCACTGATAAAATCAACATGAAGAACATCTCTTTCCTTAGTCAGGACTTTATTGCTTTAATTATTTATGTTCTCTCCTTTAATTTTCTAATTATCTTATATTCTCAATTTGAAATGATTATGTGGCTGGGATATGGTTAGCTATCATAATGATCTTCCAAATGTAATCAAAAAAGAGAACATTTTAGCTTCTGGTTGGGTGGTCTACACCCAGATTTATTAAACACCACATTAAATGGTTTGGTGAGCGCAGTTTTCGTTTGTGTGTTAATATATTTCCTATTGAAACACTCGAAAAGCTCATCATTTTTGTTAAATAACCAGGATTTTGTTTGGACATAAATATGTATATGTCCAATATGTGTCATCAGTAATTTCCCACCAGAAAAAAACGTTTTAAATATCTGCTAACTGAATTTTGTCCGTTTTTACGGGTACACAAGCGTTGGAGTAGAGTTGGCCTCAAAGCACAGAGACATGAACTGAAAGCCACAAAAACTCCTAAAAAGGTCTTTAAGCTTCTGTAATGTGGGCTTGTGCCCTGTGTGATCTCGTTTCAATGCTAATGGTGTGTTAAATTGTCGTTTTATCAGGAAGATCTTTTAATGGATGCTCTGAGGTCACTAGTCACAGTGACTCTCATGTTTATTCAACAGGCTCAGTTTGATTTAACGGCCATGACAAGCCTCACTGCTTGAAAAGTGGAGCATTCAGTCGGACCTGCAAGCCCAAAGGCTAGGCACCTGTTCTTCTGTCTCACCCACAGAAGGAACTGCAACAGACCACCCACAGTCCATTCACAGACCGTCTGATGCTTATTGCACATTAAAATGGTCAGCGCTGGCCAAAATCAACACTTTCAGTTTGATTGGCTAGATTCATGCAACATTCAGGAGTAAAGAAATGTCTTCTGAATCAAGTTTTGCTTACAAGATTATTAAAGGGTTACTTCAGCGATTAGCATATGGCTTTCTATCAGTAGAAACCCTAGAGTATATTCAAATGATCGTTCTAACCCCCCCCCCCATCATCATTACGTCACACACCCCGTTTTTATAGCGTCAAATAACTAACTAAATCGAGGGGGGATCGAGGCGCGGAGGCTTCAGTTTCTGACAGAGGTGCTGCAGACATGTTTACCTCAGCTCTCATCATCATGAGAGCTCATTCATCAGGATGAATGTAATCTGACTCCTGCAGCGTTTGTGCTGTGACACGCCCTAAGCGGCTACATTACATTATATTGAACAGATATGTTCAGTTTTTAATTGTAGTGTCTGTTCTTTAACTGAACTGATTTTGTGATAATGAACACAATGGGAAAGTGATCCAGTGATCCAGTAGGTGGCTTTGGGAGTGGCCTCGGCAGTGAAGCATCCTGGGTATTGTTGTCTTTCATCCCTATGAGACAAAAATACATTTTCTGTCTTTTCTCAGTCTAGAAAGCACAGATTAAAAATAATTTCACATTTCTACTACATTAATGACCCAGTTTAAATACAGATTCACCTTCCCAGCACTGAAGCGCTGAATCTCCTGAGGGGGTTAACCAGGGATGTGTTTTCCAAGAGCATGGTTAGCTAACTATGGTCGCAAGTTCCATTAAGCTCTGTTTGTAAGAATGGAAGTTGCAACAATAGTTGCCTTTAAGAAACTCACCCCAGGTTAGTTGCACCAAAACATTAAAAGATACATAACATTACATTACATACAAAACATTAAAACATCATAATTTTTTATACCGTTCATGAGCCATTTGGTGTTGCATAGTTCTTTATGGTCTGGGCTAGAAAAGATAATATCTTGTAGGTTCAAATGACACACTATCATCATTGTGTACATGAGCAAGTGTCTTGCCCCAGGTTGCTCCGGGGAAAAATTGGACAGATAATTGACAAATTTCTGGTAATTAGTAAGTTAGACTTGATGTTGCTATAGATAGTGAATGTAAACATTCACTATAAGATAGTGAATGTAAGCAGCCTTGTAGAGAACCCACCCTCAGGCTAGATTTATCTTTGTTTATCTGTGGTTTACTTTGTAAAACCAGTTAGGTGGTGTTTTCAGTGTCACTTTTGCACACTAAATGACCTTTGTTTATAGGCTAGGTTAAAGTGGTTTATATTTCCGAAAGCATGCATGCAAACCAGAAATAAGCAGACATGGTTAAGCAAGTCAGTTGTTCAAACATCAAACATTCACATATCAGAACCGAGACAGAAATGGGACTTCCTCTTTTGAAATGTGATCAAAAGTGACTTTGACTGTGAAGTATTTGCTGGTTTCAAACAAGGTTATTTGAACGTCTCAGAAACTGATGATGGGACATACAATAGTCAAGACAGAGTCCATCAAGTCCACCAAGACCATGAAAATATGTTAATGGTCTTGGCCCTTATTTCTGACAAAATCGAGACCTTGGATATAAACTCAGGTTTTAGGACCACATGCTTTTTAGTCCAACAAGACCAATGAATTCTCGAGTCTAAATCATGGTCTATTTTCATGTTCTCGGACTTCAGAGTATTGTAACTCAGTCTTGACTCTGATTCTTGATTGGTCTTCCCTTTTTAACTGTAGTTTTAGAGTATTAAGAATGTGAAAACTGCATATTTTCAAATTAGCCAAATAATTAAAAAAAGTAACTAAGCAATGGTACATTTTTCTGTAATGAGTCGTAATTAATCGCACCTAACAGCTAAGTGTTTAATATATTTTAATACGTTTACATTGAATCTCCAAATTAATGTAGAAAGAAAGGCCAATATCACTGATACCAGTACTGTTACTGATATCGCTGTGAATTTTTTTTTTGTCCTCAGTCCTCAGCCATTAATTATAGTATTGAAGGCCATCAATTTTAACATTTATTAGACTTCATTTAACTAATTTAATGTAATTGTTCACGCTAAACTAAAAATTGTTAGCCTGACAAGCCAGACCCACATCAAGATGTTTGGTCTGGAAACTCACCATAGACAGGGCTCAATCCGAGGGGCGGGATAAACGGTTGTCTTTCAAACTCCCTCTGCACGCGATAGGATAGCGCTGCTACAACCAGGGCAACGAAGGTGAAACAGAGCTCGCTGATAGATTAAACATTCGCCGTATCCAGTCAGCAAAACTCCGAACACATCTTCGCTTTTTAAGAATGAGAATTTTCTCAGAGAGAAGCTTAACTCCAAGTCTTCCAGAGTCGTGGTCAAAGCTGATTCGAAAGACCGCTGTTCGCCAGTTTCTGTGTTTACTAGAAGCACACAAACGCAACTTGTCCGTCGTCATTATGGTCCCACTCACCCACCGACTGATTGGCCCGGCAAGAGTTTGGGGATTACAGCTCAGATGGTTATTGAGAGTTACTAGACGACACTCAAGGGCAGATTAGATTTGCTGCCGCTAGGGTGCGTCTAGATTTCTAGGCTAAAAAATTGTGTCATCATTTACTCTCCCTCAACTTGTTCCAAAGCTGTATGAGTTTCTTTCTTCTGCTGAACACAAAAGAAGATATTTTAAAGAATGTCAGTGACTAGTTCATGGTCACCATCTATGGAACTCAATGGGGACCATCAGCTGTTTGGTTAATGACATTCTTTAAAAGATCTTCTTTTTTTTCAGCAGAAGAAAGAAATTCATTTTCACTATTCCTTTAAGATTGTGCTTACAAGGATACTATACAAATTAATATACGCATAATTTTGTGTTTTTGTCAGTTCAAGCGCTGTCTGAAACGGCTTTCTGTGTGCAAGTGTTGTGTGTGTGTTTGTGTTTGTGTGTGTCACAGAATCGCTGTGCAGCTTTTTTTGCATATTACCTTTGATGTAGTGTTTAATATAGCTGTTTGTGAATGTAAAAGCTCTGCAAAGTTGCAAAGATCAAAGTGCATGATAAATGGAGTTATTGTCCACCAAAAGAAAGAACTGATTCTGAATTGCCTGGAAAGATTTGTCAGTAATTCTAGTCTTACTTCCTGCATGAACCTACATAGGTTTGTGATTTGAATAATGCCAGCCAGTGGTCTGTCTGAAGCATTGGCTGCCCGAGAACAACTACTTTGACCCTGTTTCTACACTGAAAACAAATCCTCTTTGTGTTACTGTTACCATGCTGAGGAAGTCTATAGAGTCTGGGTCTGGGTGGGAGTATATGTTGTTCTAGAACTTGGATATACCTTTCAGCATTGATGGTGCCTTTCAAGATGTGTAAGCTGCCCATGCCACATGCACGTATGCAACCCCATACCATCAGATGCAGGCTTCTGAACTGAGCGCTAATAACAACTTGGGTTGTCCGCTTAAGTCCAGATTACATGGCGTCCCAGTTTTCCAAAAAGAACTTTAAATGTTGATTTGTCTGACCATAGAACAGGTTTCCACTTTGCCACAGTCCCAATGAGCCTTGGCCCAGAGAAAATGCCTGCGCTTCTGGATCATGTTTAGATATGGCTTCTTTTTTGATCTAAAGAGTTTTAGCCGGCAACGGCGAATGGCACGGTGGATTGTGTTCACCGACAATGTTTTCTGGAAGTATTCCTAAGCCCATGTTGTGATTTGCATTACAGTAGCATTCCTTTATGTGATGCAGTGCCGTCTAAGGGCCAGAAGATCATGGGCATCCAGTATGGTATTCCGGCCTTGACCCTTACGCACAGAGATTGTTCCAGATTCTCTGAATCTTTGGATGATACTATGCACTGTAGAGGATAATAATAACTTCAAGCTCTTTGCAATTGTTCTCTGATAAACTCTTTTCTGATATTGCTGCACTATTTTTCGCTGCAGCATTGGGAGAATTTGTGATCCTCTGCCCATATTGACTTCTGAGAGACACTGCCACACTGAGAGACTCTTTTTATACCCAATCATGTTGCCAATTAACCGAATAAGTTGCAAATTGGTCCTCCAGCTGTTCCTTATATCTACATTTAACTTTTACGGCCTCTTATTGCTACCTGTCCCAACTTTTTTGGAATGTTGAAATCCAAAATGAGCCCATATTTGGCATGGCATTTAAAAATGTATCACTTTCAACATTTGATGTTATCTATATTCTATTGTCAATAAAATATAAGTTTATGAGATTTGTAGATTATTAAATCCCTTTTTTATTCAGAGTTTCTACAGTCCCAACTTTTTTGGAAGCGGGTTTGTACATCGTTACTTAGTGTACTTAGATGAGCGTTACAGTAGGAGGTTGGACCACATCTCTGGCAGACGGCGGCCCACACTGGAGACTGGCTGGTGTTGGAATGGAGACTCTAGCCATGTATTCTGCATGCTTCACTTCCGTGCTTTGATAAGTCAGGATGTGGCAGTTAGGTCGCAGAGTTCCTCTCGAGCGGGGGAATATCCCACAGTCCAGTATGACTAGTGGGACCCAGGAGCTGCTGGGAATTAGAATCCTCATCAGACCAAACAGGATACCACTCAAAATACAGCCCATCAAAGGTGGGAACTGGGTGTAAATCATCATGGAATTGGAAAACAAAAAGAAACTTCCTGAATGAGATACCACTGCACTGAGTTTGTAGGCTTCCCCGGGCCGTTCCCGATTCTGCCACCATAACTCAAGCCATCGCTCAATGGCCCTGCACTCACTGTTGAGAAAGACTAAATAAAATCCCCATTCACCGGTTATTTAGGGCACAGCTTGACCCTGCACATGATGTGATTGTTTGACGGTTCCTAAGGGCTGAGAATAGTATTATTATCTGAAGTGTTCTATCTGATGTTTGGAGATTAGTGGTTGTTATTCAGCATGTTTAAATGCTGAAGGAGGGGAAACGGTGGAAATTTATAGCCTAATACCATCAGTGGAGGAGCAGTGGGAAAAGCTACAGCTTTATTGAGCCCCTTCCTTTTATCCTGCAACAGTTTTAATACTGTGCAAATCCCTATGCGCTCTATTGACTCAGAATTCCACTACATTGATGTTAGAGATAGTTCTGAAAGTTCTTAGTTCGCTTTTAATTCTTACAGAAATGAATAAAAATGGAAAAAAACAACCCAGGACAACCTGTCACTCACATGAGATCACAGCAGTTAGCCTCAAAGTCAAGTTCCACCCTACTTTTTTTTTTTTTTCTTGTTTCAGAATCCATTTCATTCTGATATTTTACATTACAATAGAGAAGAGAATGTCTGTTTCATGTCAAATTTAACTGTATAATGGCTGAAAATATTGTTAGGTTATAGGTAATCTGCATTTCCACAGATAATTTCTCCAACTTTTATCCCTCTTGAGTTTTAAATGAGTTCTATATAGGCTTGGGCGGTATCCAAATTTTGATACCGTCAAACCTCCTCCCTATTTTACCTCGGTATACGGTATTACCGTGAATAATTAAAATATTTTGATTTAAGGCTCAGACAGTGTCAACAAACGTTTGGCTTGTGCCAAAACCGTTCAGAAACTGAATACCAAAAATTAATACTGAAACAATCACAAAATAACATGCACAACAATATTAACAACTGTTATTAGCAACAAATAACAGTTTAAAAAAAGTGCAATACAACAGTCAAACATAATTAAATTAACATAAACATCCAGAACAGGTTTAGCGCACACAAATGAATTAAATCAAATCACACTGCCAGGAACAACTTTAAAGAGCAGCTTATAAAAAAAAGTGTAAATAGACCCACAACAGTCAACCAGAGTTGAATTAACACAAACATCCATATTATAAAAATGATTGCAAAGCAATAGGCCTAAATAAAAATAACTTCTTTCCAGTCTTCTGAACAATATTGTTTTTAACGAAAACCAAATAAAATAGGCTACCTGAATCAATTGATTAACGAATTAATTAATTAAATAAATAACAATAAATGAAATGGGGGAGAAAAAGAAAGAAAAAAGAAACGAATGGCAAGTGGCATCAAATCTAGTCAAGATTTTTTGCTAGAAAAATCAACGTTTACTTTGTCTGGCTTTAACAGGGCACGTCGTGGACTGACAACTTTACCTGCGGGGCTGAAAACCGTTGTGCTTGTGGCACAGACGCACAGTTGGCTTTCGTGCCACCTGGGGAAAACGCCCGGTAGCATTTTTCCACCAGAGAAGTGGGTCCTCGAGTAAATGGCTCCAAACAGTGGGCTGTCATTTGAGCTCCGA
Organism: Pseudorasbora parva; assembly: GCF_024679245.1. Classification (NCBI taxonomy): domain Eukaryota; kingdom Metazoa; phylum Chordata; class Actinopteri; order Cypriniformes; family Gobionidae; genus Pseudorasbora; species Pseudorasbora parva. The sequence goes on along the minus strand of NC_090194.1, from coordinate 14,605,102 downwards.
CTCGGTCCTGTGCCGATGCCGCGGGACCTGCGATTGCATCGGCTTGTTTTTTGCCGATATTTATTTAGGCTTATTCATTCGTTCTTTTAACGAATGAATGAGTTAACTGGCCTAAATAAACGAAAGAACGAATGAATAGGCCTAAACGAATGAATGCATAAAAAATAAGCCCATTAATGTTATTCCATTTGTTAAAATTTGCATTCAGATTTTTAAGTTCCTTATGTGAGTCAAGTCTGCATATATTTGATAAAAAATACAGAAAAAAAGGTTTTCTATTTTAACATAGCCTACATTTTAATATAATTTATTTATGTGATGCAAAGTATGTATGTATATATATATATATATATATATATATACACTGTACTTTTATTTTTTTTACATTTGAGCCCCTGCCCCTGAGGAACTCTGCACGTTTTATGCTTACCGTTATGAGGCAATTGTCAGACAATTGACATTTGTTTTGTGAGTCCCATGTCCACTTGATTCTTGTGGAGTTCATGCTTATTGCTTACATTGCCAGCTGTGTGACAAAAGGCTTCGGCAATATTACAGCATAGTCTGAGGGTGCGCTCGGTTTTTCATCCACGCAGCAGTGAGTATATGCGCCCTTAGGTTCAAGGTATTTCCATCTCTCGCGGTCATCTTTTTGTTGCACAATTTGCAAATTGCCTCGTCTGTATTTACCGCCTCTCCCTTCTCGTTCGATCAAAACCCCAAATACTTCCAAACTGCAGAAGTTGTGTTCTTTTTCGAGACCGAATAACTCAGTGCACGACTCGCCGTCTTTTCCCCTCTCTCTCTCTCTCTCTCATCCACGCTGTCACGACAAAAGCGCATACACATATTTAGGCATTAAATAAATAAATCATATTTAATATGTAATATAGTTTAATTAGTTCAACTTATTAAATATTAAATATTTAATAATTAATACGTTGATCAGGAATATGTAAGTTGATATGTTTTTGTTTTTTTGACGGTTTGACGGTATTGAAACTGATACCGTTGCTATTTTTAGATCCCGCGGTATACCATTTTACCGTATTACCGCCCAAGCCTAGTTCTATATATTAAAAGCGTAGGGCCACCTTGCCAAGACTGAGCTACCTTGTGGTCTCGGCCACACTTTATCAGAACTTGTCCATTCAGCTAGGTTCGTCAACCATAATTCCTTCCAAGAAAAACAGGAGCCTTGGATATGTTTTTGGTGATCAGTTAAACTTCAAAGACCACATTGCTAGAACTGCCTGCCCATGCAGATATGCCTTGTACAACATTAGGGCCGGGACACACAAGCCGATAGTCAGCTGTTATAATTTTACTTCATCTTACCTGAGCATTCAATGCACAAATATTTTTCATAATAACATGAACCGAATGGAATACAGAAAGTAATCACTGTGATTGATATTCAAAGTAAGCAAGCACTGCTTTGTTTACGGTTTGTGTATCTGCAGGCCTAGTTTCAGTTTCCCTTTTTGAATGATGAAAAATGGATACCTGCTAATATAGCCAGATATTTACTTACAGGCGCATGTACAAGCAAGTTGATAGTCGCCTTTAGTCCTTTTGTTGTGTTCAAGTGCAGTTTTTATGGTCAAGACACAGCTGACACAAGGCAAAAGTCAAGTTTTGTCGCTGCAAGTTATTTGATGTCAGCTTGGTGTGTCTCTGGCTTTAGGAAGATCCATCCGCAAAGTACATGTGCCATCTGCAAATTATACCTATGCTCTCAGGTAAAATAACGGACAGACTCAATATTCAGGTTATTTCAATCTTATTTTCTTTGATCCTACGAAGAAAAAAAATCATAAAACACCTTGTAAAACCATTAATCTCAGTCACGAACGTGCCCAGTCAGTGTCACTGTCAACATAACCCAAAACTGTAGCTACAATCTGTCACATACAAAATATGAGCTGCTGTTACAACACGTTAGACACTTTATTTCCCCTTTTGAAATATTTTCTTAATTTTTATTGAAAATAAACGGCTTTCCAATCTGATATGTGATGGGAAAAGGAAGTAGAGCGAACTCAATATACCGGTACCTAGAAAAGTATTGCGATACCCTGCTATTACAAACGGTACAATATGGACTTTTATTAGTACCGGTACTTTAAGGAGGACAGCGCTAATATGAGCTGTATTTCTTAATTTGCGTCGATGTGTGACTGTGACAGCAGGTGTCAGGACGTGTGGTGTGCAGAGCTGAGAGCTCTGCTTCCACCGTTCACTAAACATTGGAAGTAGAAGAGTTAAATATATAATCGCAGCGAATGACAAAGAAAGCAACAGAATTATGTGCGCGTGAGAAGAAAAACTGCCGGACTGAAGCGCGCACGCCTTTCAGACAGCATGTGATCGCCATTCAGTTCTTTCGCGGATTATTGTTTGGGTTTGAATGGTCAAAAATATGTAAAAATGCACGGTCTGGCGAGTATTCAGGTAAACACAGTTGGATATGTCTTTAGTGATCGTATTGATGTAATTGGATCCGTGCAGGACATAAGCCAGACCTAATATTCTGTGTGATTAATGTTATTCAAACACCAATGAAAAATAGAAAAAACACCACGTGCTTGGCTAAATAACTAAAATATATTTGTTAAGAATCTGTGTATAGTTAAATTATAGAGTGAACACTAAGTAAGCAGTTTTATATTTGATTATTAAATTAAATGTTTTTCTTGACTTGCTACTGTTAAATAGACCTAATGTAGCTGAAAAATAAAGCTGTTTTTATCATATTGTTTGTAACTTGCATTTTTTGCTTATTTTTAAAAACAGAGATACAATTAAAACTCTACATTATAATTCTAAAATTACATTAAAAAAATGAAATTACTCATATCATGAAATAAGATCTTGGTTATCCCAACCTGAAAGTGAAAGAAAGGTTAGTGAATGATAACATGATTGATAATGTGATCTCCGTAAGGATGTTCACACTGGCCTTTATTATAGCTATGAGAGGAGGGAATGGTCAAAAACCAGAGCAGGAACATGCAGGCCAAGTGAATTTTTAGTAAAAAAAATAAAATAAAACAATGAATAATAAGTTCTGTTGTCATATTATTCATTATGTTGTTTTTTTTTTTTAAATCATGGTATCGATTTAGTATTGGTATCGAGGTATTTTAGTCTGGTATCGTCTCAAAGTCATAATTTTGGTATTGTGACAACACTAAGAGCGGGTTTGGCAAAAGGCCGATTCCAACCTCAGGTCGAATTGCGTCAAAACTTAATGCCATTCACCTTACCCTACTGAACTAGAAAACCATAGACTGTAAAAAATACATTTCTAATTACATTAAAATAATTTAAACAACTGTTAGTTAACATTATTAGTTAATATTTGTATAATAAACATGGCAGCCATGTGCCCTCCTGGCTAAGCCACTTAACTGATACCTAAACTCCTTACTTCAGGCTTATGTGCCCTCCAGAAAGCAAACAGCCCCTTGTGGTGCCATCCCAAAGAGGCACAAAATTACTTTTACAGACTTTTAGCTGGACTGTTCCCTTCTGGTGGAATGAGTTCATTTTCAAGAAACAGCTGAAGCATCTTTTTCGTCAACACTTGACCTATTACTACTAAAACGTACTATTCTATTTTGTCTCTTTTTTTCTATTGCTACATATAATTGTGCTAGACTAACTGGGACTCACAGCACTTGCATAATGTTTTCCTATTGTTGGTTTGATTGCTTCTATTGTTCTCATTTGTAAGTGGCTTTGGATAAAGGGGATTGCTAAAAATTGCCACGCAAGTCAACTTCTTGAAGTTTCTTGTGTTTTTAAGACCTTGCATCTATGATATAATTTTTCTACTTTCCCTTACCTTTATCCTAGAACAAACAGGTGCTGTTTGCTTTTATTGTGCGCCAGCACGTCTCTGGTGCATTTCAGGCATGGGATTACCTCTTCCTCCCAGTCATCCGATTGTGGCATCAATCACAGTTCGGGCCCTTCCTGTTTCCTGTTGTTGGCCTGTTCCAGCTGGCAGTGTGCCCAGCCTGTATTTACCTGGAAGCACCATCATAATAGTAATGTGGTGTGTATGATGGGCATCAGTTTTGGGCATCAGACCGGCTGGCGGTCATTGGTGGCTGTTTCCCTATAGATGAAAATGCCTCTGGGGCCTTGAGGAGCTTGTGAAAACACCCAGCCCATTGTGAATAGAACTCCTGAATTAGTACGCATTTTGTCTTCTGGATTTAGCCTTTTGTACTAGAGATGCTAATGATTAATAGGCAATCGATTAATTGTTGAGAATAATTTAATCAATGAAACTTTAATCAACAACTATGGTCAATTAAGCGTGGTCATCTTTAAAATGTGTAGTTTTGAGGCTTCGTAACATAATTAAGCAAGGGTCCAAAAACTCTCCAAATAAGTGATTTTTCTGAACATAAGAACTACTTGTGTAACCGCCACAATCAAAGTACATAGAATAAACAACAAAATTATAAGAGCCTGGTGGATGAGTGATCTTCTAGTGCCATTTCAGCGTGAGCTCCTATTCTATGGCGCATGGTAAATCAAAACCTGTCAATCTAACGATCAAACCAATCCAAGCGCATTCCAACTGTAGAACAGTGTCCGATTGGTCTACACATCGTCCCTACAATATGCTCACCCACCATACCTATTTGTTGAACTTTCAAATGACATTGGAAAACCCTGCATCATGGTCGTGACTAGGGATGAAACGGTATGGAAATTTAACATCACTATTATAGTGACCAAAATTATCAATGTTATCACAGTTTTTTTCAAATAAGACAGTGTTCAAAAAGAACAGATGCACACACTGAAAACATTTCAACAAGTTTTATATTTGAAAATCAAAAAACAACAAATACATCAAGCAGCTTTATGCACTCTTTTAAGCAAGATTCGGTGGGATTTCCTTCCTTATATTGTCTGTCGTCAAAAGTACCACATAATTTGGTGGAAAATAATCTCTCAAATTATCTCTATAAATATGTTCTCAAGCAATATTCTCATCAGTGTCCTTTCAGCTATGAAGCATTTAAATCTAGCATATTTTGTGTACGAGCCCAAACGGGCTCATGATTTTCATGTTTCATGATAAAAAAACGTGTTTTTACAGTCCGGGTGGACCGGTAGGATAGCCCCGGGCACTGCTGCGGTCTAAAGCCACTGGTCTACACAGAAAAACCCTGCCTAAGCTCTGCCCCATCACTGGTTGTGTCGAGACATTCGTTAGTCTGGTTGTTTGATTAATAAATAAAATATTAAATGTAGCTGCAAAACGCGTTAAGAATCCGTACAGCGGTAGATGCGCAGGACTTCTATTATGATGTGCGGAAGAATTGATGACGAAATTGTTTGATCTTCGGTAGGCTTGGGCGGTATCCAAATTTTGATACCGTCAAACCTCCTCCCTATTTTACCTCGGTATACGGTATTACCGTGAATAATTAAAACATTATGATGTAAGGCTCAGACAGCGTCACCAAACTGTTGGCTTGGCTCATATATATATATATAGGCCTATATTTTTATTTTATTTTTTACATTTGAGCCCCTGCCCCTGAGAAACTCTCTGCACGTTTTATGCTTACCGTTATGAGACAATTGTCAGACAATTGACTTTTTTTTTTTGTGAGTCCCATGTCCACTTGATTTTTGTGGAGTTCATGCTTATTGCTTACATTGCCAGCTGTGTGACAAAAGGCTTCGGCAATATTACAGCATAGTCCGACGGTGCGCTCAGTTTTTCATCCACGCAGCAGTGAGTGGATGGTGGTTTCGGATATGCGCCCTTAGGTTCAAGGTATTTCCATCTCTCGCGGTCATCTTTTTGTTGCACAATTTGCAAATTGCCTCGCCTGTATTTACCGTCAAAACCCAAAATACTTCCAAACTGCAGAAGTTGTGTTCTTTTTCGAGACCGAATAACTCAGTGCCCGACTCGCCGTCTTTTCCCCTCTCTCTCTCTCTCTCTCTCTCTCTCTCTCTCTCTCTCTCTCTCTCTCTCTCTCTCATCCACTCTGTCACAACAACGCATACACATATTTAGGCATTTAATAAATAAATAGTATTTAATATGTAAATAGTTTAATTAGTTCAACTTATTAAATATTTAATAATTAATTGTTGATCAGCAATATGTAAGTTGATCTGTTTTTTTTTGACGGTATTGAAACTGATACCGTTGCTATTTTTAGATCCCGCGGTATACCATTTTACCGTATTACCGCCCAAGCCTAATCTTCGGCTGACCAATCAGCAGAAAGGGGCGTATAATTCCAGCCTACGTGCAGAAATCGAATATTCAAACTGTTTGTTCATTTTTCTACCTCTGAACGAAAAATCAAGCCGAAATCTAATTTTTCTATTTTCAATATTAAATTAAAAAACGATTGAACGAATGATACACAGATTTAATGTCAAGCCCTGATTATTATTCCTTAAATGTCACCCTAGTCGTGTCTGAAATTGTTCGTTCATCTTTGGCTCAAGCTTCACGTTATTATTTCCTAGTTTTGGTACTGAGGTCAAAGTCCACTTGCCTTGCGTTCGCAAATCTTCGCAGCCCCATTAAAGCAACTTTCTTCTGGCATGTTCTTCTGCAGACAGGGTGACCAGAGCATCTTCGATTAATTTTTGTAAAAGCCAAAATATGGCCACACCTCAGATTTGGTCCTTTTAGATGGCTGGAAAATCTACCGGTGCTGTCACTGCCTTCTGTCATTTCTTCATATTCAGAAAACAGCGTTGCGACAGGATTTACCGCGAGTTTTCAAAATCGTGATAATCACAGCCGTACTAACCGTCAGTACACTTTATCGTGGTTTATTGTGAAACCGGTAATCGTTTCATCCCTAGTCGTGACGCAGTCGGATCCCAGAAGTCCTATGGCTTTAGCCAACCAGTATGTCACAGTCTATGTATAGTCTTGTGGTGTGTTTGGGCTCGTTCAAGACCACCTGCTCTAAATAAAGACATGCTGGGTAGTACCTGATTACATGTAATCTAGATTACATAATCAGATTCCAAAAATGAAATGCTTGTAATTAGATTACATTTTATAATACTCGTAATCTGACAGACAACAGTTACTTTTTTACTGATAACATGTTATTCTCAAAATGGCATTACAGTATTCATAATTCTTTGATTTGCCTTACTACTTCATTTTTATCTTTTACATTTTTCTTTCTATAAAAGCTTACTGCTTAGAAGATCTTCCAGGCTGTGGAATTACAGTCAGACCAGCCACTAGTCATGTGACTATCACTGGAAATCGTTGCCTCGCTGCCTTATCAGGCAATGGCTTGTAACTAAGGCAGTGTTTGTGCATGAAGGCACCTCACGTAACTGATTTTTGGATAGACTTCTTAGGCAGTGTAACAGTTTAATGATCTACAGCAAAATAGAGAGAGCTCTGGTGAGAGCTTTTCTCTCTAGAAAATTGAAAAAATTGGTTAAAAAAGCACTTACTGTTACAGCAACTGACCAGACACACCTTTTGGACGCAATCTTTTTTTTCCAGCTCAACTGTCATGCAATGGAGCGCACAGAATTGTGGGATATCAAAGGCAGCCAATGATATATCTATATGCTGCCTTCAAAACTCAGATTAGATGACCGTATCTCAGGAGGCAGGAAGTGATGCTAACATTATGCTGCGTTCAATCCAGGCAGGTGTTGAGCCTGTAAGTTATGACTTCAAACCACGAATAACGACTTTGTAGTGTTCCAGGCAAAGTCACACCAAACTGCCTGAGCGCAAGGAATTGTGGGGAAATGTAAACAAAGCAGGGCAGACCGTACGGTTATGCTCATTTAAAATCATTTATATCACTAAAGGTGCTTACTCCTTGCTTATTTGAGGGAAACAGGAGAAAAATGGCACATAAGGCAAGATAAGCTGTTATTGTTATACCTTTTATTTTACATTATTATATATTTGGAATTGTATTTAATATTAATTTATTCTTGCACTCAAAGGACTGAAAACTAGCTAACACTAAAAAAGCTGCTGATAATGCATAACATTTGCTGATAAGTAACGTTAGATGAATACCTTATTTTAATAAACGATTTGGGGCTGCCATTGTTTCGCGGGCTATGTGACATCAGAACTTGTACCTGGGAGTACATCCATCTAGTATAAGTTCAGGGGTGAGAAGTCACAGGTTTTTCGATGCTTCAAGAAATTCTTATTAACCAACTGATGTCACATATGGACTACTTTGATGATGTTTTTATTCCCTTTCTGGACATGGACAGTATAGTGAGCTGTGCAAAAACTTGCATACGCTCTCGGACTAAATATAAAATATCTTAAACTGTGTGCTGAAGATGAACGGAGGTCTTACGGGTGTGGAACGACATTAGGATGTCATTAATGACATACATTTTATTTTTTTGGTGAACTAACCTTTAATGCACTTCATGTTGTTGATAACAAAGAATGGGATGTAATTTACATCTCTTTGTATTTTTATATCAATTTGGTACAACAGATGGGTCAAAAGTAATCAAAAAGTTGCCAGATTATATTATTACTATTATATTAAATGTGTAATGTAATGGATTGTATTACTAAGTAAACATTTTTGCCATGTAATTTGGAATCAGTAACCGACTACAATTTGTAAGTAATCTACCCAGCATTGGACACAAGTCTATTTGTTATGTACGAGGATTTTACTATCACATTTTGATGTAAAGCAGTTGATTTTTTATTTAATTTTAATTTTAAATAGAGCACATCTAATGCACAGCACAGCAAATTCAAAGAATTGTTAAGTGATGGTCATCTTCCCTATATTCACAGTAAAGCCAATCTTTTAAGCTTTGAAATGACAGCTTTTTGTAGCATGATAGTAGTGTGTACTATTTAAGAAGTGTGCCACCTGGTTTTTCGGAATTATTGATTAATTGATTCTTAATTTAAACAACAATCGTTCATGGGAATTTATATAAATCAACATCCCTATTTTGTACTGTTGTTGAAGCCTATGTGATGGTGATTGTCAGTGATGTATCAGGACAGTCACCTGTGTGTAAAGATTAGGCCATTGTTGTTGTGTAATTTGCTCTATAATAAAGGGGGTGTGTTTATATCCTTGTGATTATCTACTTGAGACTCACATGTCATTAAACGTTTAAGTTCAACTTCCACTATTTGTCTTATTTTGTAGCTCAGTGCCATATCTTTTGAGCAGATCTATTAAAGGTGAACTATGTAGTATTTTTGCAGTAAAATATCCAAAAAACCACTAGGCCAGTGTTATATATTTTGTTCAGTTGAGTACCTACAATATCCCAGATGTTTCCAACTATTTGTAAATTGTGAGAAAATTGCTATTTTAACTAAGGACAGGGACGTTTCAGCATTGCATTTGAGAGAGTCGCCTGTCAATTGCGTCATATCTGCGCTACCCTCGGTTTCGGCTTTTATTTGGCAGGAGCGCTTTACTCTTAGCAGTGTGAACAAGTGAACCCACGGAGTAACGTCATAACATCGTTTTAAACACACTTAAATGTATCTAATATGATAAACAGAGCTCCATTACCTCAAAATCATAACCGGAAGAGCGGATCTGTGCAGGCGCCCGGCAAATGAGTCCCGTCCCGTCATAATAAAAGTCCCGGTATTCGCAAGGCGGGTATTTGTTTAACAATCGCTCCAGCAGCTGTGCTCAGGTCCATAACACTCGGTCCTGCTCTGCTTTAGACTACAGTAACGTTAATAACCGCATGCATGAACGTGATTTTTGCCCGAGTCCTATTTTTCACCGGCTGTGATGAGAAGACCACATCTCCCAAGATGCTGCGCTCACACTTTGCGTCATCAAACTACACATTTGTTTTGCATAGGCGCCCTCCAGTGGACAAAAGCTGCATAGTGCACCTTTAATTGGTAAACATTAATCGATACTTTAAAAATGCAATTCATATACATGCATTGAACTGCATGTACGATTTGGTGAATGAAAAAGTGAATGAAAACATCCTACAAAGTTTTAAATTTGAAAGTGCACCGTATATAAAGTTATTGTCTCTCAAAAGTAAAAGTCAACTTTGAGTCAATTAAAGGGGTGATGAATTGAGAAATCAACTTTCCCATGAGCCTTTGATATATAAAAGGTCATGGTAATATGAGAATATCCTGTAAGTTTCTGAGCTGAAAACGTCCTTGTTAGTAAAAGAAAAGCTTTTATAGACACCAGGGCCAGAAAACAAGGTTCTCAAATCAATGACGTATTAAGGACACCGGACGTGAAGCTCAGCGCCCGCGCCCGCGCCATGTCTTTAAAATTCAAACACATTGTTTTCAATGAGTGCACACACACCGGCGGCGGCATTCAGCGCCTGTCTGCGGCGACTCAGGAAGTTGTTCAAAATCATGCTGAGACGCGGCGCTGAGCTTCGTGTCCGGTGTGCGACCCCCTTTAGAAGGGTGAAACACCACCTTTATGTGTACGCCTGCTTCTGTAGCCCCGCTCACCGACTCATGGAGCTAAACTGATCGCGTTATTGAGCAATAAACATGCCGAATATGGCAAGAAAATCATTTGTAAACAAGACACAGGTCAACACTGAATTTGCAGACATATTGAGATTAAAACACAATCCTGTTCCTTCTATATTGGATCCGACAGGAGGAATGGTGCAACACACTTATGTGAATAAAACATGTTTTTTTTATATGTGATAGTATTGCATTGTTACAGATATTGATTATGTGTAGGTGTCTAACAGAAAATACCTTAGCACGCTGTCACAGGCTGGAGAATCCCTTATTTGTTGGTTAATTGCGATTCGGGATCAGAACAGATTAGAATGGAAATGTTATGGGCCAGGGGTCTTACCAAGCCCAAAGTCCCAGGGCAATGTGTTTTCCAGACCAAAGCGTAAGCATGTCGGCAGGCCGGGGAATCTTAAATAGTGAAATAACATTCATGTCCACTCTCTTGACTTGATATTTGAAGAGCGCACTCCCGCTTATGTGTTTGCAGTTCCGCTTATATCCACCGATGGGGCAGGCCAAGTTAAGTAATAAAAAAATCAATCAATCATGAGTGGATGAATGAGAGATAAATCATTGTGTTTGTTTGATAAATACATTTTTGACAACCCTGTCAAATAATTTTTCTGGTTGCTGCTTTCAAATCCCTCCCGTGAACTGACAAGGGAGTTGAAGCTCATTAAATATGCAAATATTCTCCAATCCCAGCCGTGGGCCTTTACTTACAAGTCTCCAGTGCAGCACGCCCATCAGAACCCAGCATTCAGGAGAGAGCCTCAAAACCAGTGTAGAAAATAGCCTATTTACTTATTCATTATTATGTTTTTCAATGTAAAAACCCCACGAACGTCATTAGTTGACTTCAGACAACAGTATAACTTTTTTTGACGTCAAGACGGAACTTTAGCATATTGGCCGTCCACTTATTGCGCGCAGACACAAGGGAAAACTTGAACCACCTCAAACACTTCAGCGGATACTGTATAGCGTCATTTGTTTATGCGTTTCATATTTTGTATCTGGCTAACCGGCTAACTCTCGTTGTTACTGTCGTACTGAAATACTACTGTAAATCAGCGGTGGGCTGAAGTATTACCTATAATGTGTAATGTGTGAGAAAATTAAGTTATGAAAAATGAAAATATATTTGGCCTTTGATGCATGTAAACCTGTTGCTGGAGACCTCCAAAACTAAATGAGGAAACTTTAAAATAGCATAATAGTGGCACTTTAAAAGCACCCATGCTGCTATCCTCATGTATGCTGACAAGCTTGTACATAAATTAGAGAAACTTTCCACTGTGGAACACAAAGACTTCAAAACACCCACTCTATGACCTACTGGCTTTTCTTTTTTTCCCTTTTTTTTAAACTTGTATGATATATTACAGGTCCAACCTGTTTTGCATAAAAGTGCATTACTCTCTATCCTGCCTAAGATGATGCACTTTTGCATAATATAATCAATGTATAATATTTTTTTTCTGTTGTAGCCTTGACTAAATAATTTTCATATTTGTTATATTTTTATAAATCATCAGAAGATTAAAGAAAACTCTTTTGAACATTGTTAGTGCTGCCATCTTGTGGATTTGTAAGTGCTTCTAGCGTTTTCTCACTGAGAAGTTTACTGTTCCAAGCATGTCAGTTTTAAGGATATGTTTTCATGGAACCCTGCAGGATATATATTGTTTTTGTCTCTCTCCGAGAGAAACTGGGCCAGTAGTTGTTCTCAGGTGACAAATAATGGGTAGTATTAAATAAATAGTTCACCTAAAACAACAGCTTCACAAGACTCATAAAAGAGAATATAGGTCATAGAAAAAAGCAGTTATTTTTTGTCAGCCTGGTTCATTTTGCATAAAGAAAGCAGTAAATTATTTTTTTTAATGAACTATTACTAAGTACATTTTCTGGCTTTTTTTCTTCTTTAAATTAAATTAAATATTTTAATGAACTATTACTTGAAGTAAAAAGTTCTTATGTCAAATGACATCGTCATTTATTAGCCTTTGACTTTGGGCCAGAAAGCAATGACCAAAGCATACTTGGTTCGTGGAGATGACCTTTCCTTCAGAACATGTAAAAATCTAGTAATATCACATTCCCTGCTTGGTTGGCCATGGTTTTGTCAACAGTAAAGTATTTTTGAATGTGGCAAGATATTCCTTGGGAAAAACAATGTACGGCAATGCTTTGTTTTACCCTCTGGGGATGGATTGGATTGTGAATATTGGTCTTTATACATCAGGTGGTTGGAGGAGAAGTTGAGAAAAACAGGATGGGTGACGTAAGCCACCGTTAGTACATTCAGTGTACTAAAACATTTCTTTGGAATAATGTGCACTGATGAAGCCCATTGAAACCACTTGTATAATATTTGGTTTAATCATAATGCATCACTACTTTTCGCTTACCATCACTGGAGACCACATCATTTTAGAAGCAAACAAACAAACCCTCAACTACTATGTTTGGAAAATAATTGGCTTTGATTGATGTTAAGCCCAGAGTGTTCACTAGAGGGCAGCATTTGATAATCATACACCCAAATTCAGTCTGTATTTCAATTTAGAGTGAAACCCTACCACACCCCCTCCCATTTTTCTCACAGGCCCATGTTCAGGCTATATTATGAATGAATGAACTAATGCATTCTGTTGTGATTTCTCACTGTATTTGTCACAGTTTTAAGTTATCTGCGCTCAGTCTGACTGAGCATGTCACATGACCATGACAATTTAATGCATTTAGCACAAATTTTCCTAGCCTATGTTTGATGAAGTAATCCCGTGTTCCAATAACACTTCTCACTCTTTCATTAAGAGATTCCTCTTGCTAATTTACCTCTAAGCCCGAATTTTTGTTGTCAGTAGCATTTTGTTGTCAAGACACATCTTGTAGGCATTCATTTTCACACATCTGTCAAAGTGCAATTCATAATTCAGTGCACGTATAGATTTAATTTTTAAGTTATATTAACTGTCCACATTATAAAGTGCAACAGTCAGGTTCCCAAAGTAAAAACTCCATTTATTTTATTTTTTATTCATCATAATTTTTTAACAATAACCTATAAATGTTAGAGACAGACCAACTAAGAGCTACAAGAGACAGGCCTACTAAGAGCTACAAGGTTATTAATTGATGTTATGTGCTTTTGTTGATGTCATCAGCCCCTTAATGTTTCTTTTTATATGATTGTGTTTAACAGCATGAATTTCTAGTATGAAAGTTACATTACCTATGATTCTGCAGAGAGATTTCCACCAATCAGAGAATCAAAACTTTGACACATTAAAAACTTCATTTCATTGAATCATATTTCATTCATTCAATATATTTCATTCAATCTTTTGCAATGCTTTTCATGGGATTGTAGTTCTTTCACTCATTTAAGCTGTTAAGTACAAAGTCCAATTCTATGAATTTAACGTTAAGAATTTGTTCGATTTTCACTTTTATGCTTCAAATCTAAGTTTGTCTGTTGATTCACCTCGTAGCTGGTTGGTTGGCTTATAACTCTAAAAATGACTTTTTAAATAAAATAAAAAATCCCTATCGGAAAAATAAGTCTGCTTAAAAAGTGGGTGGGCACTCTATAGCCAGCTTCCTAAAGACATTTGAAAATAAGTTTTGCCCTCTTGAGTATCGGATTCTTGAAATATTTTCTAAAAAACAATAGTTAAAGTCACCCTGTAGAAAAACCTAGTTGTTTACCTACCTAGACAGCAGTTCTAGGTGCACTTGTGATGAAAACACTGTTCCAGAATGTATGCATTTTTTCCTTCAGGCGGTCCCAGAATGCAGTGCAACAAGCTCAGTAAAAGAAAAATGAGAGGAATGTTGATTGTAAATATTTAAACATGAAAAAGCATTGCCAAAAAACGAATTAACTGAATTCTAACTAATTACTTTGTTAGCTTAGCAACATGCTAACATCAAACTCCATTGAAATCAAGTCTTGCTTTGTTGTGTGTTGCAGCCTATGTAGAGTGCTCCAAATCAGTCACTTTTGAGGGTCCATCTGGCTCAGGGTACTATGCTATATAGGCAGAAGAAGGGTTTTGCAACAGAGGTTTTGAGTCTCCTTTTTTAGAGATGCAGCTACAGGCAGCCAACCAGATAAAGACCTTCAGATGTGAAATGTACTTTGTAACTCAAAAAAAGAGGCAGACAGAAAGAGAAAAATGCCATACAATATATTGCACTGACTGTAGATAGCTGGGGTTTTACTCAAAAGGGGCCATATTACCCATACCGTAGCAACATTACACAACACAATGCCTCCTCCTTGTGCAATGTGCATGTCAAACATGCTTTGATCTTCCTTGCCTAGACTATATAGTAGGAAGCGTTTGATCTGTGAAGTTATGTGATCGGTTTAAGCCGTATTACGGGCTTTCTTCTTTATGTGTGTGTGTGTGTGTTTTGGCGGTTAGTTCTACTCTGCTCCGTTGAAATTTATTGGCCAATTTTTTATTTGCTTTATCACTCACTGTCATGACGTCAACCAAAGGGCTCTGACAGCAGCTTACAGAAAACAGGGCTGTTTTTCCGGAAATATATTGGGGTCCTTGCTTATCCCAGAAAGCTGTGGTGACTTTCGGCCCATATGATTTCAATGGAGGCACTGTGTGGTAGACTTGTTTTTTTTCTTTAGCAGTAACTTTTTCTCAACCAGATGGTGTCAACAGATGTCAGATGGCTTTGAGATGTGTTTCTGTTTCTAGAGTGACACACGCATACACCCACAGCGTTTCTCTAGGAGAATCGCAAGTTGCCAAATTCGCATAAACACAAACATGAGTGGGAAGTTTGTATCTAAATTGTTGTAACCTTTCTAACTTTCCTTCCTCCCTCTTTCCCCTTTCTTGCCGTCTTTGTCCCGTCTTCAGTGTTTCAGGACGTTCTGCTGTAAAGGACCCCCCCCTCCCAGACCAGAATATGACGTGGTTTGCATCGGTCTGACGGGTTCTGGGAAGACCAGCCTGCTCTCCAGACTTTGCAGTGAGGCAACAGACAACATCGTCCCCACCACAGGTCAGCCCACCATCATAGAGCAATACCAGACATGTCCTGCAAAGACAAACACAGATCTTTGCACTTCCTCTTTGCCAAACACTTAAGAAACAATTCCCCTTGTATTCAGATTTTACCTTGTGATTGTCTTTTAAAGAGTACTTGATTAAATCTCGGTCAGTGTAGCAATGTAATCTTGTTCAACTTTTATTTACAGGTTTTAGCATTAAAGCTGTCCCGTTCCAGAATGCCATTTTAAATGTCAAGGAACTCGGAGGTAAATGTTCTCTGTTTTTCATGAGAATACTACTTTCATTAAATTTTTTTAATCACAATATATGGGCCTATGATGACCAAGAGTGTCCACGATATAGAGAAGGAACAATTCTTTTAAAAATGTTTAAACAGAAGCTTTAAGAAAATGTTTCTTTTATTTATTTATGCTATTCCATATGGTTTTGAATAAGCTCTGGCTTATAAACACGTTGAAATTCCACTGGTCTGTGGTGATTATGTAATAGGAGGATGTGGCTCTGAGGCTCCGCCTTCTTTAACATGGAAATCTTCTCTGGTTCATTTCTTCTGTTTTTTCAGAAGTAAAAACATAAACATACAGGAGAGCCGCTCTAGAGTAGAAAAAGTTGTAAAAAAGTTATATCGTAAGGAGACAATGACAGTTTTTTCATGCCTAAAGCTTTTTTTTTTAACAGTCTATTGTTTAAAGTGGTATATAAATAGATGTGACGTGACTTCACAAGATTGCCGAATTGCACAGCTTCTGCAAATATCTACATTGCTTATGATCAGATGCTTTCTTAACTATTGTTTTCTCACCGCTGCAATTTTTGTTGTGTTTATTTTGTTATCGAAAGGAAAGCATGCAGCACATATTTATCTAAACACCGCCCTCAGTAGTGTAAACGGCTTCAGATGTTCACTAACATTATACAGCTGCTCAAGTATTTTGAACTTCTTTGCCCCAAAGCAGAGAGCAAAAAAAACTAACTTGATTGTTGAAACTGAGTGTTGAGCTTATTCAACGTGTTGACATAATTTTTACTGAAACAGGAAGACAGGGTGGGACAGCCAATAGTGTTTATCTTATGTCACAGCTCGGCCAGAGCTGTTGAGCTCGGTAAAGCTGCAGTTTCCTCCTTATCTCTAACCGTTTCTCCTCCCAAACTCCTAAATATCTAGACTGGGTAAACCCAGCCTGATCTGCTGGCGATTTGATTTCACCCTGCAACTCAGTCTGGAAACCTGTACATTAATTTCTACTGCTTCTGTTAGCGGGAACCAATCACAGACTGGCTTATCCACCTGGTACGCTATTGGCGGGTTTAACACGATGACAGATAGAGAAGTGATGGGTCGTTGCCCATTAATCAATCTCTTGTGGTCTGATTGGTTAAAGGATTATCCAATTGCATACAGAGTTATTTGAATTATGCTTATTTATCAGGACTCTTGTGCAGTAGAAAATACAGAGCAGACTCCCCAGACCAATGTTCAATCTTAAATTGAGCTTGGTCTGGTGATAGCCATAAAACTAAATATCACTTTCTGTGCAAAATTCAAATGTGTTTGATAGGTTTTCTGGTATGCGCCGACTCGCACATATGATCCGCTCCATGCTATCGTGTCTCTGGACCGGAGCAGACTGTGCACGTTGTGGGGTTCGCATGACTCTAACGTGACACCAAACTTTATTGGCCAATGGAAAGCATATTAACAATGTCTGAATCGTTCCCTATCCCTACATAGTGCACTATGTGCCATTCACCAAGTGGAATATAGTAAATGTGTGTAGAGCCCTGCACGGGCCTCAAATCTAGGCCCTAGCCCGGCCCTGGCCCGAGACGCTGAGGCCCTAGCCCGGCCCGTGTTCGACAGCTTATCAAAATTCTCGGCCCGAGTCCGACTGGAGGCCGTTTTTTTTTTTTTTTTTTTTACATTGTTGCAGCCATTAAAATAGTTCTGTTTTGTTTTTAATGTCAAAGTAGTTATTTTTCGTTTCGTTCCTTTATTAAGTTAATTTAGAAAAATGTTTAGAGCATTTTTTTGTTTGTTAAATTAAAGTTTTAATTTTTTTAAGTGACGACCAAAAGCAGCCAGCGGCCGACAGTGAGTTAACCGCATATTTAATTAATTTAGTCTCTCAAATCAACTCTTGACTTGTCTTGCCTATAATAAAATCCATAAAACACTTTAAGCATCACAATGTTAGTTAATTTCGCCAACTATTACCACCAGTAGCCTAAAAGGCATTTTTGACGAACTGAGGCAGGCTGATTCTGTTCGCGGCTCTCGCAAACGGAGCTAAACAAATAAAAAAAAAAAAGCACATGCAGGTTGTCTTATAGCCAACCTTACACCTACGCAAATGAATATAAATCCCATCTTCAATTCCCGGGGTATATGCTCATTTAACGGAGTTTACAGCAACGGAAGCAAAAGATTAAGATGCATTTTATTCAGCAGCTTATTTCAGATTCAAATACCACATAAGAGAGCGCGACGCACTGGTAAGATAATGATCTCATTCATCTCATTCATTTTTATTGAAGATGATGGTGTTTTTGACTATCTTAGACTTATTTTAAGTTTCATTTACGGCCATTTGCGTTGGCTTGCATTAGTCATTTGCGGCGATGCGTGTTGCAGCACCATCATATCTATCTGACTACAACATATAGCCCATAACACATTGTGAAACATAATTACATTTTCATGTTTGAAAGTCTGTAGGTTAACATAAATGCAGATAGGCCTAATTGTAATAATAAAAAACAACATAGCCTAATTATCGATTTTGAAATCAATACAGACCAGTCAATACAGAACGAATTATTCTTTTGCCGTCAAAACCATGGATATGGCATGGGCCGGCTACTGCCGAAGTTGTCTTTGCTGTATCAATAGGCAATATATTTATATTTAACATGAAGTATAGGGCTTCCCTGTACATTAATAGCACCAGACGCCCCGCGGATGACACGCAACAGAAACGCCACGCTCACACCACGCTTGCAGTGTGTCTCCGCGCTGAAGAAACGCAAGCTGCTGCTGCTGGCGCGGACTCTGAACCTATGCTCTGAACACTGTGCGAGCCATCTTGACAGTCGCGTTAGCTATTATGGTCTCGTGTTGTTTCCACCAGTGCAGAACTCATTGTTCCTTTTAATTGATAAAATAAATATAAAACGAAGGAGAAGCCTATAAAAAGGCCCGAAGCCCGGCCCGCGTTTTAGGTATGACGTGAAAATTGGCCCGAAGCCCGGCCCGAGGGGCGTAAAAAAGTCGGGGCCCGTCGGGCTCGGGCATAAATGCAGGGCTTTAAATGTGTGAACATGCGACTGATTTCAGCTGCAGCTTCAGGGTCTATTTATAATGTAGGGGACGGGATGCTTTAGATTCTAGAGAGCATGTGATTGGACAGAAAATCTGATGAGAAGCTGAAGTGCAGAGGGATGTCATCAAAATCATTGATCTTCATCATCTACTAAATGCGAATTTTGTCATTGTTTTAAAGCACACTAGCTTATAGATAAGTAAGGCTAACATAAAGTAATTATACTAAAAGACAAAAAAACATACATTTTGGTTTCATGGGGGACTTTAAAGGGATAGTTCATTTAAAAATTTTATCATCTTTTAATGAGCCTGAAGTTGTTCCAAACCAGTATAAATTACTTTGTTAGGGTGTACATGAAGGAAGATATTTGAAAGAATGCTTGTAACCCAGCAGATCACGGCCCCCATTGACTACCATAGTATAATTTTTTTTCTACTAGGCAAGGGAAGTTTATTTATATAGCACATTTCATACACAATGGTAATTCAAAGTATTTTTTACATAGAAAAGGTATGGAAGTCAATGTGAGCTGTCAACTGTCTGGTTACAAACATTCTTCAAAATATCTTATATTATGTTCAACAAAAGAAAGATACTTATATGGGTTTGGAACAACTTTAGGGTGAGTAAATGATAGTCATCTTTTGACTATCCTCCCTTTATTGTCTCCTTGCTTAAAAGTCGTACTAGCCCTAAACCTCTGAATGGCAGTGTATGAAGTACTTTCAAGTCCTTATAAGTATGAATAAATTAATATATCCAGACAAACAATTTGAGCATTATGTCATTGACCGGTTAGTTAATATCTACGGAAACATCTGTAACAACATTTGAAACCATTATTTCACATACGATCATTTAAAAAGTAATCTTTGGCAACACATCATCTGACACAGCATGAGGAATATGAATGTTATTTGACACAGATGTTACATGAGGACCCAACCAGAAAGGATACAAACTCATTTCTTTGATGACTAATAGTTTTCTCTTCAAGGTAAATTGAACCACAGGAAGCGCCAGTGCTTGGATGCGGCACGCTAAGGAAATGTTTCAGATGTCACTCGCTCACTGAACCCAGAGCCATCTTGGCCCGCGTTTCCTTTTTCGTAAGAGTGATGGGCTGCAGCTTTGAATGTGTCTTTAAAATGAGTGAGTGATGATAAGAATAAGAGGGTGTTGAGGACGCAGGGAACCCTGAGGGAAAGGAGGGGTAGATAGGTGAGGAGAAAAAAAGGCTGGATACGTAACTGCTGGAACTGAGATTGTTAAAGGGGGACATTTCCACCTGGGGCACGAAGCCTGTAGAGTTAGAGAATAGAAAAAATGTCACCTTTTCAAAGGATAAGTTCTTCCAAAAATGAAAATGGTGATATAATTGACTCACTTTTATGTAATTACAAACTTGTACATACTCTTGTTGAACACAAAAGGAATTTTGAGGAATTTACTGGATGTATTTTTTAACTATGTTGTAAATGTATGTTAAAGATCTTATTGTGGATAATTTATCCGTGCATGTCCCGTTTATCAAAATATCACGACTCAATATTTGTTGAAAATGAAAGACTTCTCTCTGATAACGTATACAGGTCTATTGGAAAGACCTCTATGTATACGTTATCAGAAAGAAGTCTTTCATTTTCAACAAAGATCGAATCTTGACATTTTTGACAACGGAGACTTGACCCCCATTTAGTCTGCATAAACCCTTTTTTTTTTAGTGCAATCCAAGAAACAACCAATGGATGAACCCAGTCCTATTTTTTTCTTTTCTTTTCCCGATCATCTGTTACGATATATGTCACACTATGGAAGAAAATATCTGTCACAAAATTTCAATTAGAGGCTATTCCTAAAAAAAAAAACTTGCACAAGTTACATATCCCACATTCATGATTCTTTTAGGGTGCTTTTGTGTCTGTATTGGAGCTTGAAGGCTTCAGTTCCCATTTGTTTTGACTGCATGGAAGAGATCGACCGGCACATTCTTCCTTTTGTGTTCCTCAGAAAAAAAATAGTACATGATTTTTTAGTGAACTAATCCTTTAAAAGTGATTTATTATTATTATAGGAGAATTTTTGATGAGAATCAGCCCACATTGGTGAGTCATCTTTAAATTGATGAACGACTGAATTTTCCTTGAAAACTGGTATAATTATGTCCTATTTTCCTTTTAAGCATTTTGGAAACCTTTCCTCCAGACCTCCAACGAGTTCAGCTCAGTGTCAGGGGCCTGCAGAGCGCGACCTCTTTTTCCCCAAAAACATAAGTGTAGGGTTACGGCTGGGACATTAACCTTGAACCTGACGCGGAAGGCTCATGTCACACTTTATTGATGGAGGTTGTGTGCCGGCTTGACACGCTGGCTCTCCCGTCGTTTCCGCCATGACCATCGTGTTATTGGTTGGTCTGCCCGTCTGGCCCGTGTTTTGGGTCTGCGTGAGTGATGTCAGGAAGCCGGGAGACGTTCAAAGTGCCGCGCTGTCTGTGCACATTTCCCATCAGTGTCACGATGACACCCTGTGCGATCTGCCAGGCCGACAGGCGCACCAGAAAAGGGAGCCCCACATGCTCGCATTTACCATCTCGCCGTGGCCATCTGAAAGCACTTAGCAGGCTCGCTCTCTTTGTTTCTCTGGACCCCAGCCATGATGTAATGATTTCTACGAAAATGTGCTTTAGTTGCATTATCACATGAGATTGTCATGCACCGGCCCGTTACTGATAAATGCTGTTTTGTTCCGTCACATTGTTCTCGTCTTAATGCGTGTGTTTATGCATTTGAAATGAAAGTAAACCACTGCCTTTCAATGCCCAGACGCCACAAGACCTCCCAGTGTTTTGATTTTATTTTCACAGCCAGTAGATGGAGACTTTGAGTAAAATGATTCCTCAAAGAAACTGTTGATGCACATTTGTGACTGATAGGACGTTGTGTTTTGGAAAAACCAGGCCATATAGGAAAGAAATATCAGGCTGTGTATGCTACCTAATTGTGCATTAATATTTAATAGCGCTTGCTAAAATGGCAACAGCAGATCAAACGATTCTTAATTAGATGAGTCAGCCTCGGACATGGACTGTCTGTGAGATTCCCAAATATTTATTGTGAGTCACAAATTGTCTAAACATCTGCAGAAAACATTATTATTTCTTTGGCGGACTATCGCAAAGTGTGTTTGCTATTGCTGTCAGGGTTGCATGTCAGCGGTTGGAACGCTGTTGCTGAATACCACAGTGGATAGTACCTAATGAGAACTGGAAGTATTACATTGTACATCATACACAGCGATGATATCGGGGAGTCGAGCTCTGAAACTCAATCTGATAGGTGGAGTCTGTTTCCAAATGCGAACCGAGACCTCTAGAACAGTTTTAGTGCTGGTAATTTGGCGAGGCATGACTAAGAACTCAATTTGTGGTGTGACAAAAGCTCAGAAGTTTGGAAGTGGAACCATTAAACTTGCGTCCAGTGTGTTTAGCGAAGAGAAAAAAAGGATTGCGCAGCTGCTTAGTGTCAAGCAAACAGCTTATATGTCTTGGCCGAACTTCAAGAGCTTTGAATAAAGCTGTCGATCACTGTCTGGCATTGATTTTGAGACGCCACCTTTTCAAATAGCATTCTGATTATTATTTCATACTTTAAGATGAAAAGATAAAAATAATAATGCTACTTTTTAGGGCTTTTCGTCACAGGAGATGATGCTCACTAGGCATGCTAGTAATTAATACAGCGCATTCCAATCAGAAAACTCACAAGAACAAGAGGTATAGACAAACTGGTCTCTGTTTTTTCATGGTTAGGGTACAGGCCCCGCAGTGACTCACTTTAACCAAAGCCATGCTGTGCTTGTGTGTCTTGGTGGCCACATTTTTGTACCCCCAAATTGCTGTGCACAAGAGAAACCATATGTTCACTGTAAAAGTGGGCCCATTTGAACTGTGCTGTAGACTGGCCATCAGAAGAAACCATTTTAATATGCTCTCAGGGTCGACTTTAAAGAAACACTGTTGCGTTGAGCGCTCTTCATTTGGACACGGCTTTTCCCACAGGCCTCCCCGAGCGGGAGTGCGAGTTGGCATGCGTTCTTGAAGTCATAAAAATACATAATGCAATATCCGCAATGATTTTTGAAAAGAGGCTGGGGTCCTCACCAAATGCATTCCAGCAATGTTCGAGCTGATACTGTGTCGAAACACGCTGTAGTCCGTTTCCCGCTCAGTTGCCAAAAAGGTTTCCAGAACTTCTCATTGTGCTTCTTTTTAATTTTTTTTAATTGTATATATATATATATATATATATATATATATATATATATATATATATATATATATAAAAAAAGCTTTGCGTTATTTTCACCATGGACACCATCTGATTTATGTCTGACAGGAAAACCACCTTTTTTCTGTGAAGGAGTTAATGTGTGTATTAAATGTTATGACTTCCTTGCTGCGAGCCTGATGGTGTGAATTTATGCGTTTTGTGTTGCAGGAGCGGACTCAATTAAAAAGTACTGGAGCCGGTACTACCAGGGCTCTCAGGGGGTTGTGTTTGTTTTGGACAGCGCTTCGTCGGAGGAGGATCTGGAGGTGGCGCGTACGGAGC
Organism: Pseudorasbora parva; assembly: GCF_024679245.1. Lineage (NCBI taxonomy): Eukaryota > Metazoa > Chordata > Actinopteri > Cypriniformes > Gobionidae > Pseudorasbora > Pseudorasbora parva. The sequence goes on along the minus strand of NC_090194.1, from coordinate 14,581,593 downwards.
TCCACTCGGCCCTGCAGCATCCGCAGCTCTGCACGCTTCCCTTCCTCATTCTGGCCAACCATCAGGACAAACCTGCTGCCCGCACTGTACAAGAGGTAATCCGATACCCGCTTAACACTTCCCTTCCTCACCCTGGCTAACCGCCAGAACAAACCTGCCGCCCGCTCTGTACAAGCTGTAACTTTACACTCGCTTAATACTCGCCAAATACTTCCTATCATCATTCTGGCCATTACCACTAGGGCAAGGCTTTGTACAAGAGCTAACCTAATACTCACTTTGTACCTCCCATCATAAAAGGATCCTAAAAAGAAGCATTCAGTCATCATTTATTCACCCTCATGTCACTCCAAAACTGTAGGACTTTCAGTGGAACAAGGAAAATGTTTTGTCAGTTATACATAGAAAGTCTTGGAGTCCCAAACATTCAAGTGCATTGGTCAAAAAATAAAAATCTTCTTTTATGTTCCACTGACGAGAGAAATTCATACAGGTTTGGAACAATGTTATGGGTAAGAAAATGGTGACATAATTTAAGAGGTTTCCTAATACCAAAGTCCCTTTTAAGGCAAGACGTCACTCAGCACCATTGGCAGCTATTTCCAGTTATGCAAGTACAGCTTCTGTTTACTTTTAAATAGGGATAGAGCAAAATTTCCATAAATTGTTTGTTAATGTTTCATTAAAACAACATCACAACAATAGTATCATAAATTGTGTTTCCTTAGCTCACAATCTCACAAAAATACTGGTTCTCAGGCAAGATGCGATCATGCACATTATAAACAAACAAATTATGCTTCTATAAAAAACTGTTAAAGGTGCACTATGCAGCTTTTGTCCACTGGAGGGCGCCTATGCAAAACAAATGCGTAGTTTGATGACGCAAAGTGTGAGCGCAGCATCTTGGGAGATGTGGTCTTCTCATCACAGCCGGTGAAAAATAGGACTCGGGCAGAAATCACGTTCATGCATGCGGTTATTAACGTTACTGTAGTCTAAAGCAGAGCAGGACCGAGTGTTATGGACCTGAGCACAGCTGCTGGAGCGATTGTTAAACAAATACCCGCCTTGCGAATACCGGGACTTTTATTATGACGGGACGGGACTCATTTGCCGGGCACCTGCACAGATCTGCTCTTCCGGTTATGATTTTGAGGTAATGGAGCTCTGTTTATCATATTAGATACATTTAAGTGTGTTTAAAACGATGTTATGACGTTACTCCGTGCGTTCACTTGTTCACACTGCTAAGAATAAAGCGCTCCTGCCAAATAAAAGCCGAAACCGAGGGTAACGCAGATATGACGCAATTGACAGGCGACTCTCAAATGCAATGCTGCAACGTCCCTGTCCTTAGTTAAAATAGCAATTTTCTCACAATTTACAAATAGTTGGAAACATCTGGGATATTGTAGGTACTCAACTGAACAAAATATATAACACTGGCCTAGTGGTTTTTGGATATTTTACTGCAAAAATACTACATAGTTCACCTTTAAGGTAAAATCATAGCTCCCATATTGATATATCTTAACATTTCCCATTTTTTTTTAATACTCTTTTAAGCGGGGTTGTCCAAACCTGTTCCTGGAGGGCCACTGTCCTGCAGAGTTAAGCTTCAACCCCAATGAAACAAAGCTGAACGAGCTAATCAAGGTTTTACTAGGCATACTAGAAACTTTTAGCAGTTGTGTTGAGGCAAGCTAGAGCTAAACTCTGCAAGAAAGCGACCCTCCAGGACCAAGTTTGGACACCCCTGCTTTAAAGGGTACATAAAACACACAGTGTCTGCCAGTCATGCTATTCTTGAGTACCTATAGAGTAGTATTGCAGTCTTCATATCTCTGAAGAGTCTTTAGTTTTATCATATTTATAAAAGACCGATGCGCTGTACCCATTCTTTCTGAAAACAGCCGAGCTGTGCAGGCGTGCAGTGGGTGGAGCTAAAGAGTCACAAGCACACACACACACAAAATAAATCATGGCATTATCATTGGATAACTTTCGATTCACTATATGTTTGTGTATTTACATTAGATGCACTTGCTTGCCGATTGCCAACAAAACACAGACATTTGATGCAGTTTCACTCACCGCCTGCTGTTTAGACTTGTGACCGGGAACAAACAATCAAAGTTACAGAACTATGCTGCTCCGAATAAAAAATATGCATCCACTGTTTCCTTAACGCTGGGTTATCTGGGAAGCTGAAGAAGGATATCTTTCCCTCACAACCAAAAACACACTTCTTTTGTGTCATTTATTGATTTCATGTTCTAAAAACAAAATGATAGCGCTGCAGACGGCTGCAGAACAAAGCGTGTAGATCGGTCTGCTCTTGCTCTTGTTGATGTGCGCACGCAATCATCTGGAGAAGTGCTCATACAAGCAATTCCGACCTTTATGAAGTCATACATACTCTAAAAAAAACTTTCGGAAACTTCATGTCATGAAGGAGTGTATTTGGCACAGAAATGCTGTCAAAAGTCCAGCTTTAAATGTTGGCCATGTTTAGCATAAGAATCCAACTCTTTAACTGTGTAAATAAGTCAGAATGTATGAAATATTATTAGTCCTCCCCCATTTAAAGTGATTAGAGAAATTTGTGTGATTCATTGTCAATTGTACAGCGACGCATGAAGCACAGCTCAAATGAAAGTCACTTTCAAACCAAGCAGCTTTGTGCTGGTCAGCACAGCGAATTCACATGGCGAATTTTTTCATCCTTGTGCAAAACTCCCAATCGCATGGATTCCTATTTAAATGACTGGATTTCACATACAAAAACATACTGTGCAACGGTAAACGTGTCTGCACCTTTATATCTTCGGTGAGGTACAAAAACTTTACATGACTTTTGAGATATTTATTGCAAATATTAAATGATAACGACATTAGGCAGGAGGGGGTGTTGCGCTGCTGCAGTTTTATTCTCACAGGAGAATTCGCTTGTTGTTTGCAAAAACTGACAGGCCACAAGACATTCTCCCACAGATCTGCAGCACCCAGCTTACCCACTTTCTCAGGCTTTCCTGACAATAAGTCTTTGTATTGTCGGGAGCCCAAAATATTGGTGGTGTGGGGAAACACTACAGCTGTTATCCCATCTCATAAGAGTCTATTCATTTTACAGATCACTATATTTGAGATTCGTTCAAACATTGTTTCAAAAGCAAGTGGCATCAAAATTAAGATGAATTGCTGACCGCTGGTAGTAATAGCAAACAGTTGGAATGCATGGCATGTCTCTGCTGTCACATTTCTATTTTAATGGTCCCCTTGTCACTTTTATGTTTGGACGATTGAGTTACGTCTTTTCCTGAATGATTTGGTGTCCGTGTGTTATTTGGCTAATACCATGCGCGTTGGTTTGTATGTTTGTGTGTGCATGCGTGCACATCTGCTTCGAGTGGAGAAATCAGTCCGCGGGCTGCAGGGTATCACCCAATGCACAAAGCGCTAATTAACTGCCTGAGAAGTGGTCCTGAGTGAGCAGTAAATATCTGCCTTTGGAGAATAACACATCCCTGTTCACTGATGTGTGTCAAAACGGGGCTTTTCAGTTGGCAGCGACACTCGCTCCCCTTGCTGGAGATGCAACTTGGGTTACACAAGATCGGACCTGACCAGCTTGTTTTTCATTTAATTGCTCTCAATCGATTTCAAACTGGATCAGCTCTCATGGACCTCCTATGGGCATTTTTTCAGAGAAGAAAAGATCCAGAGTGCAGAAAACAGAAAAGGAACTGGTCAAATAGTTTTTGGTCAGTATAAGGGATGTTTCTGCCAGCATTTTACAAAATGTATCAGCTGTTAAATTAAATAAATTTTCCACTTTTAATGTGACAAACTATATCAATGTGATTTTCCAATCCCTTTTTTAACGCTAATAGATCAATGTCACTGCTATTTAAATGTGTTCATGTGTTCAACAGGTGATTTTAAACCACTGAAGCGCAATTAGCTGCGAATGACAACTAATTTCAGTATATGCACGTGCTGTCTAAGAGACCCGCCGACATGAAGTCACTGCTCATAAAGCTCGTGAGCACTAAACTAAGTGCTTTTTGCCACCTAACTGGGCTTGAACGGTCACTTTGACACATACGTTTGAAATGCCAACACGGATTTGTATCATGCTCTCACTCCGCCCAACTTAATCTCATGCCATATTGCCAAACCTGCTTTTGATATTTAAAAAGCTAAGCTTTTATTTTTAAGTTTTAATGTGAAATTCAAACAATAAATAGCGTTTTGGCGCTAATGTGGTATAATGTTTAAGCCAGAGGCATTGAAAAGGGGAGTTGCGGCATGCTAGTCTCCCTGCAGCGCGCGTGATGACGTGGCTCATAGAGTGCTCAATACTTCTAGCGCTGTGTCATTGCATTTAAATGGCTTAACCGGGTACACAACAGTTTCACTATACAGATGTTTGCAGCAAGTTTTGGTGAACAGTACAGCATTGTTTTAGTGTGCATTAATTATTAAGTCAACCATATTTACAGGATCGTTTTATTATGGAGAGTGTTAGAGATGCAACATTGTAACATTAATGTTATTCTTGTATTTAGCCCTCAGGTATTCCTTATTAATTGGTCACACTCGTACTAATCGATGGTCAAATGTGACCATACACCGTAACTATTTTTCAATTAAATAAATGTTCTATATCTTAGTTCTGGTTAAAATTTAGTTTCTATTTAGTTACGGTTCAAAGAGGCAAATTAGAGTCATTTTGTGGCTAAAACATAATGTTTATTTGTAATGCCATTACCTAGTAGGTGCCTTATGGCTCTTTAATAAATGTACATGTATCTAATCTAGTTGTTTAAAAAAGTATTGCAGTCTTCGCTTTCTAATAAATATTTAGATATGATAAAACACTATATTTCTTTAAATGTGAAATTTTAAAACGTTAATTACTTGCATCCTAATATTTTTAATGAATAATAATACTTAATCACACACAAGTGAATATTAATGAATGCGAGCACATATAATATAAAAAAAAAATCTCACTTCAACCTGAACTTAAAAGTTGGCAACCCTGAGCCTGTGTCAAAGTGACATGTATTTGCAAGTAAACAGAGTCATTTATGTCTTAAGTGAATGTTGACCGTTGAGAAAGAACACAATTATGTGCTTTGTTCTATTGTAGTTTGGTATTTCTTTATCACTGTTTATTTGTTCTTAGTAAGAGCTTGAGGGTTTTTTAGGCTAGGGATAAGATTAATTAAATTTCCGTGGTATCAAAGGTTTATATAATAAAAACCTTATTTAAAACAAAAATAACTATATTGTGATATATGTGTGTTATCGTTAAAAATAAAAAATAAAGTTAGTCATATCGCCCAGACACTTAACTAATTACACCTTGCTAGCACTGGTTGGACCCTATTTTGCCTTCAGATCTATACCTTTATTCTTCTTGGCATAGATTCAGCAAGGTGCTGGAAACATTCCTCGGAGGTTTAAGTCCATATTGACATGATAGCATCACGCAGTTGCTGCAGATTAGTCGACTGCACATCCATTATGTGAAGGCCAGGCTTGGTGTGGAGGCCATTTGAGTATAAAGAACTCACTGTCATGTTCAAGAAACCAGTTTGAGATGATCTGAGCTTTGTGAAATGCCACGTTATCCTGCTGATAGTAGCCATCAGATGATGGGCACACTGTGATCATAAAGGGATAGCCGTGGTCAGCAACAGTACTCGGGTAGGCTGTGGTGTTTAAACAATGCTCAATCTCCCCACACCATTACACCACCAGAAGCAGCCTGAAGCGTTGATACAAGGCAGGATGGATCCATGGTTTCCATGATGTTTACGCCAAATCCTGACCCTAACATCTGAATGTTGCAGCAGAAATCTTTTTTCCAATCTTCTGTTGTCTGATTTTGGTGAGCCGTGAGAATTGTTGCTGCTGTAGCTCATCTGCTTCAAAGTTCGACGTGTTGCATTTTCAGAGATGCTCTTCTTCAGACCTCGGTTGTGACGAGTTGTTGCCTTTCTATCAGCTCAAACCAGTCTGGTCATTGTCCCCTGAACTCTGGCATCAACAAGGCATTTTTCACCCACAGAACTGCCTCTCACTGGATATTTTCTCTTTTTCAGACCATTCTCTCTGTAAACCCTAGGGATGGTTGTGCACGGTTTCTGAAATACTTAGACCAGCTTGTTTGGCGAACATGGCAGCAGATTATGTCTACATGCCTTAATGCATTGAGTTGCATGTGATGGGTTGATTATATATTTGTGTTAACGAGCAGTGTACTGTGTACTTGAGACAACACTGCATTTGCCATATATGTAGTCCGAAGTAGTCCGTCTATGTAACCAATAAGAAATGTACTCTGCACAGCAAAGCAGTCTTGCTGTTAAATGTTGTCTTGAAATACAATCCTCCCTCTGTACTACTTCATCTGCACATGCTAGTCTGTGGAGATATTTCAGATCGTTTTTCATTTTTGCCAGATATAAATTGCTGAACGTATCAAATGGTGGTCTGCTTCGCGTTGTGGTTTGCATGGAAGAGGCCTGTGCGCCAGCATCAACCTGTTTTGTTTTATATTTCAGGGTGTGAACTGTGATGGATCATCTGTCTTGCCCTGGATGACCATTTCATATTGCGTTTGATTCCAGTAAAGCAAGTAATCCACCTTTGTCAAGTGTCCAACACATACTTTATTGCACGGGACCCCCACATTTTAGGATTCCCTTTGCAAAGGAACCCTCTTTATAAAATATGCAGGCAGCTGTATATTTTTTTAATGTATGCCGACTCATTTAAACTGTTGAAAAATAGCAAGTGTCTATTTACTTATAAAGATAGTGCATTGTTTGCAAAAAATAAAAAAGGTTTTATTTAACTTAACTACAAAAACCTAAATAAATTGAAATGTTTTTTTAAAAATTACATTCATAATACTTGTTCTCAATGATTAATATAATTTCAAAGCTGACAGATCTAGAAAGATACAAAAACAATGCCCCCAACATTTACAACAAGTACAATTTTAAAAGGAAGGAGGAATGAAGAAATGCAAACTACATGCATATCTTTTTTTTTTTTTTTTGTATTTATTGCTGGCTGGTAAGCAACAGTAACATTTTTTGCATGTTTTATCTTAAATTTTCCCTTGCAACCCTCTGGGAGTCCCTAAACGCCAGCTTCAAAACCAGTCAAGCAAGGACAGATTGAAGATATCTAAAATGAAGGACACACATTCAGCACATGCAGTGATGTGACCATCTGATGTTCAGCATTAAGAGATTTCAGTAGTTTTTTATTTATTCATTAGGATTGAGCAGAATGATTAACTAATCGTCCTACAACAATTAAGTTAATTACTTAGGTTCATCAGGTTATCTTGATTTTAAATAATGTTTAGCTTTTATAATTTGCAGCTACGTTGCACTAGACCGACTAGTTGGACTAATCATTTAGACAACTTAATGACTAGTCAAATTTGAAAATATTTGTACACATCACCCAACAACAACATGGTTACATCTTTACAGTTTGGAGGCCCGTTTTAAATAATCAGTTGGATGCCCCACAAGGAGTACAAAAAGACAAAACTTTGTCATATTTCCCTCTTAATAGTCTATTTATAAACACATTCTATATCTTTAACCAAAAATATAGTTACAATCATGAAGACAAAAAATAGGATTTAATCTTCTTCAGCCCCCTCAGCTAAAATTCAATTATACTAAAAACCGGCAGTAGGTGGTGGAATATCATTCTCAGCGTCTGAAATCAAATACTACCCTACAATACAGAATGTGAAAAACAGTACACCAAAAGAGTAGTATGTCCGAATACATAGTATTCGTACAGTAGGTGTATAATATAAATGGAAGTGAAGCAACGCAGCTGGCGCTTGTAGGTCGCGTGACAGTAACAACGTGGCAGATGTAGTATGGCAGAATTACATTCATATTTATGAAATATATTAGAATTTGATTTATACTTCCCACACACATTCATATAAAGAGCAGACTTTGAATGGTCGCAAAGGCAATTAAAATTCAAATGTAGTGCCTACTCAGACCATACTGGACATACATGACTCAGACACAACTGTTGTCTTAACTAAGGAGGGGTTAAATCATTCAGTCATATGATTTATTCAAAACAGCTGATTCATTCAGGAACAAAGCAAATGAGAGTGAGTCGTCGGGTTATTCTAGACAGATTTGTTCAAAAGCATGGATTGAATTCATTCAGTAATAAATCTGCTCAGAGGCGCGTTATAGCTCTACTGTTTAAAACTATTCCCGTTGCCAAAATAGAGGAAAAATCCGCAATATTGTGTCTAGACACATTTCCATAATACTCATATTTACATAGAGACATTTTTGCACCATATCTTGGATTTTTGGAGCGTTTTTTTAATTTTATTATGATGATGTTTTTGCTTCAAGCCCTCTTATTTTCTTACCCTGGTGTGTGCATGGTGTTATAGCGGGGGCTGGGGACATTTTTCGAGCTCAGGCAGAGGCCCCTTCTGCTGTGAGACCCGTTTCAGGTAAAACAGCAAAGGATTCAGTATTCAGTTTTGCCCAACTGTATTTGGATTGGTGTTTGTCAAGTGTAAAATTTCTGTCTTGCATACGAAATATGATGGAGGAAAGGGTTACGATTTGTATGTCTGAAAAATGAGAATTTCAAGAAAACTCATTTTCGTTGACTACTAGAGTTATGACTATGTTTTCCTCTGTGCTTTGTGATGATGAGGTGAAAAAAAAGTACATTTAGGACTTGTTGAGATGTTTTTGAGTGTGAGAATAATTCAAGTGATTGAAAATGTGGCAGTGGGGACCTATTGTATTGAAAATAAATAAACCAATGCGCAACTATCTCAACAACCACATGAAAAATAACATATAATTCTCTCCTTCTTGTGTGCAAACTTGTGTCAAGTTGACCAGAGGCTGCAATTAAGGTTGCTTAAGGGGACAAATGTAGCCACGCAGAGCATATTATTATGATTGAGATTTGAAAGGGGAATTTCTTTACTTGTAGATATGGAAATCTGTCTTCTTATTATTGGACTGTTGACAGTCCAGAGCCAAATGGATGGGGGAAAGCTGTGACAAGACCAAATGAATGAAGATCTAGAAGAGAATAGCCAGTTACACAGTTAGTACCATTCAGCTAGTCCGTTAACACGAGACTAGATCCAAGTGATGTAAGAGACCGGCTCAGTTCAGTCAGTACAAAACTGAAATCTGTGTCCTACGTGGTCTCACAGCAATCTGGGTCCGAACCATAGACAGTAAAAGAAATGGACGGAGGGATCCCATTGCCTTCTACGGCGTTAAGTGATGTCAGTATAGGAGCACTCACTTCCTGATGGCTGAGCGAACTGCGCAGGCTCAGACTGAGCTTGACGACGTAGATGTGACGTGAGCCTCCTGTCTGACAGCTGTGAGTCTTCTAGTAGATGTGGAAAGCGAAAGCTGAATCACGTTGTTTAAATATTTTCTCCCGTTGCTTTTGGCTCACTATGGGCTTCTCCCCATTCTTCCCCCTTGACTTTATCAGACTAGTCTCCAGGACATGTCTCCACGTCCCCCCGACTGTCTCATAGACAGTAAAAGATTGCCTGCGAGCGTCTCCTCAGGTCTATACGGTAATTTCTCAACTGTGCGACAGGGTCGCGTTGGTTATGACGCAATCGTTAGCCTATTTTTACAAAAACAGCTTCTGCGGGGCGATAGTGTAAGATACAAGGTAATGGAGCCTTTTATAAATTGTTGTGTTTCTTTAGAAATAAACAATGGACAAATGGAGTCTTTAAACGTCTCAGATGTAAAGTTATTCACTGTCAAAGTGACTCAAAAATGAATGGGAGTCAATGGGATGCTAACAGCAGGTGATGGCTTGGTTAGCAATGGCAGCCCCTAGGGGTGGAACGCTTTCCGAGCGCTAGATTACCCCCTTGGTCCGAACAACAGACCCGCTTGTTGTTTTCCTCGGGGGCTCGGAATTTGCTCAGCCGACATTGGCATGGTTTTCAGTGCTCTATGCCAAGGCCAGTGTCAGATCAGCAGGAGAAACACCATTCTTCCTCATACCACACGCACACACTCACTCCACTGTCTGGGTGTCTGTCTGGCTTTACACCCCTTCCTCAGTCTCTCATGCTACTTGCTGTGGGAAAGATCATTGCTGTCCATTTTTGCTCCTTCTCTCTCTCTCTCTCTCTCTCTCTCTCTCTCTCTCTCTCTCTCTCTCTCTCTCTCTCTCTCTCTCTCTCTCTCTCTCTCTCTCTCTCTCTCTCTCTCTCTCTCTCTCGCTCTCTCTCGCTCTCTCTCTCTCTCAATCATGAAAAGATTCTTGTGCCTAATGAACCCCATGATTCAGACCAGAGGCTCTTCACTGGTTTCGCTTCAGAACACAGTTTGATATTAGACATGAAGTGGCAATACAGTGCAGTGCTAACATAGTTTATTGTGCAAAAGTAAACACACATGTCCATAAAATTAAACATTTAAATGTGTTTGAATATTTATGAATGAAAAACTTAACAAGCTTCTCTTTATACTTTGAGCAGGAAAAGAATCCCTTCACTTCACATTTTGGGAAATAATCATAGTTTAAGAGTTCTGTTTTGCTTGGCCACAGTGCAAAGAAAAACAAAAAGTGTAAAATGATGACTGTAAGCCTTTTTTTTTTTTATGTTGGCTATGGCCTGAGCAAATGCAGAAGCAGTAATCAGTAATCCTGAAGGCAGACAGCATGTCATGTAATTAATATTCATGGGCAAACATGTTAAAGTAGACCAGGAAATGAGGTTAAAATCTTTCACAATAAGATCTATAATATGCATTACATATGGTGAATTTCTATTTCATGCCAACTTTTAATTTGTAATATTTTAGATTCTAATGTAACTATAAATATTTTATCCTTGTAGAAAGGCAACATGTATTTAATATTGCCCGATTTCTTTGAATAGGTTTGCTCATGGTTTTGGAGAATCAGGGAATGTTGCATAACCTGACCATATTTTCATCTGTTAAATTTGGTCTTCTACCACCAAAATTTAACTGACTTCGATAAAATGAAGAGGCATTTCTTAACCAGTCTTACAATTCTTAAATGATGTGTTTGACTTTGTTTCAAACCTCCATACTAGTGTTGACCATTACAGGTGTGTGTGTCCTTTTTAAATCTCTTCCTCATGCTTACGAGAAGACTCTTGTATCTGATATATGGTACCCCTGGAGCTCTATGGTGCTCAAATCTAAGGGCTCGGCAGTTGAAACCCTACCCAGCAGAGTCACAGTCACCGGTGTAATTTACTGCCCCCATCTCCCCATCTGCTCTCTGGAAGCAGCTTCCCCCATGTGGTAATGGAAGGGGTCAATGTCTTACCTTTAAAAGAATTGCCCGGTTTTCCCCTGCATGACCCACACCCCCTCCCCTTCTCATGTGGCAGATCTCACTGGGTTGTGATTTAGAGTAATAATAAAATTACCACGGCTCTGGAAGTAGACAGGGCACCCGTAACATCTGGCTTTAATAAAGTTATGACTGATAGAGATGGATGCACACAGAACCAACATGAGTGGGAGACACACAGACCCCCAAGCTCCAGAACTGGACCTGTTTCAGATGACAGATGTCTTTGAACCCTCTTCATTAATGCATGCAGGTATCATTTAGAGAGAGAGAGCTGGAAAGCAAATGTATTTGGTCTTGGGCTTATCTGCCCTCTTCATGTCCTCACTGAACCTCTTGACTCTTTTCAATACTAAGACCGTGCTTGCTTAAGGGTACTGTCAGTCCTGGACATTGCTTCCTCGCTAAATTAATTTAGGTATACAATAGAATTGAATCTTAACGTGTTGACCAACATCGAGCAATAGGATGTACAACATACCTTGCGCCACTTTATGTAAGTGGTCCTGAGTAGTTTGTTGTGAATCCCTAAAATACATGGGGGAAAGGGGGCAAGGAGAGTCTTAGAGATGTCCTCATTGACATCAGGCGCCATCAATTGAATGTTTTTTGGGGGGAGGAATTTTTCCTCGTCCTGAAAGATGTTTTTTGAGAGATGAAGACAAAGGCCATCTTGTGTGCCTGAAGAAGGCTGAACTGTGGTAGATCTGTCTGGTTGGGTGGACTCTGTATTCTGTCTGGCCTCGAAAGAAACATGCTGGCCAGACGTTATTGTGTGGCTCGGCTGGCAGCCTGACTCAGGGCATTCTGCTGAGAGAGGTCAATGGTGCTGCCACATGGAGTACTTCTGTCTGGTGGCAGTGCCAGTTTCTGAACAACCAGCAGCCGTCTGCTTGTGGACCATATGGTCATGTATCCTGGAGAGGCCATGCAGTTGAAGCATCCAAATTCTTGCAGTCTAATTGTGCGTTTTTGACAATGTGCTGTATCGAGATTACAGCACGCAAACCAAAGAACACGTTTTCATCAAAGTCATGGAATATCATTTGTTGTGATGTACGAAGCCTATTACAGGGAAGCATCATGTACTAGAACATCTTTTGTGGTTTCATGATGGCAATTAGCGTTGTTTCCTCTGCACTCGGAGCAGATGCGTCATTTACAGTCTGGCAGTTGATGCCCACCGTCTGTATAGAACAGGCTGTTCAAGCCCGATTCTGCAATAGGTCAGACCCAAGCATTGACAGAAGAGCTCCATGGGGATGTGTGAGATGCATTTAAATTCTAACAACAGTAGTACTATGGACCATCTTTTAAGCAGGACCCAATTTCATGTGGTGAATCACCTTTTCTCCGAGATAGACTTGGCCGGTGCAATCTGGGAGTCTAATTTCTCTTTAAGTTCTGTAGAAGAGCTATTTTCAATCCTGGTCCTGGTTCCAGACCCTCAGAAAAAACACAACCAGTTTTTCTGATCTTCACTGATTCAAGAACAGGCACCTGTCCAGGAACCAGCATTATGTGTAAAAAGGGGCTCCAGATTGCTCTCTTGTAATGGACTGTTTTTACATTTGCAGACCATGGGCTGCACCATCCATTCTAATTGAATTACTTCTCCCATGAGCAACTGTTACAACAAGGTATTTTTAACCAATTTGATTTGCAGTCTGAGCGGCAAGCCTTGCCTAACATTTGCTTTTGAGTGTGTTACGCTAGATGGGTGTGAACAAGTGTAAAGGAAAGGGAAATAGCATATGTATGACTGTTTGCTGGGGTAGTATCAGGTTTGGATTTTCGTCTATGAATCACTGCTGATATGGCCTGGGACTCCCGGTTGGGATTAAGTTTAGGTAAAGTGTTGTTGAAGATATCCAGGGGGGCAGGTTCAGCTCCTTTTAATATGTTCCCAATGTTCTGGAGCCAGACTCGGTGAGTTACGAGAACTCTGAACTTCACTTCAGTCATCACTGTAACTCAAACGCATGCTTACATAAGAACCGACAAACACTAGTCATGACAACGGGAAGTTATGCTTGTTTAGGGGGGTCATAGCATCGGAGCAGATGGTCTTTTTCATCTCAGGTGTATGGAGAGATCCAGTGAACACAATACATTTTGTTTTCTACCATATTTGACAGCGTAAACTATCAGTCTGTTACAGCTTTGTCTCTTTGTTCATGTTCTAGATTTGCAAAGACGTTCCTGTCAAGAGAGATTGAGCAATACATAACGCACATGTATACACCTCTAATACATGCACATGTATGCCCGTATTGCTTGGCCAGCACTTTTTGTTTTGAAACTTGAACACGATTTTGGCTGAAGCTCTTGTTCTGAGCTACTTTGTCAGGAATGTTTCTTCACTGAGGAATCCCCAGTGACAGGGCCTTCATTGCCCTGCATGAAATACTGTTCCATTTATTAATATGAGGAAATCTCTTCAGAAAGGGAGTGCAGCCTCCAGCATGTGAATAGAGGGGGCCCATGGAACTGCTGTGGTTTGCTGTGGAATGAGCCTGATTTAACACATGAATAACAGAAACTAGAGCTCTGCAAAACAACTGGACAGAGTCTCAGCTATTGGGGGAGGAGGTGTGCTCTCCATCGTTTGCTTCAGCTCCATCTTTGGACTGAAAACCTTTTCATGTTTTTCTCTTCGAAACTGATGAATATCACAATGCTTACACATTCCTATCTTTAGAAACTCAGTGATATGATCCTTGAAATGACTCTCCCAATTGGTAATGTTTGCAGTATGCTGAAGAAATCAGCACTTTCATTGGGGAATTTCTCCCTTTTTGGGGAGCAGATCTGCAGGTGGGTTTGCGTGTGTGTGGTTAAGTGTACAAAGTTCAGAGTATGATGGATATCAGATGGATTTGTTGATCATAGTTTGAGCAGATTTGTTGATGTGGGCTTGCCAGCAGGTCACCTGTCAGTGCCTGAGGGGGTACGTCTGTGGGTGTATGTTCTTTCTTTGTGGGTGAGTTTCTCAAGTGAAGGTCAGTCCACACAAACGTTTAGGGCAAGAGGACAACTGATTGGCGGTTGGTAGTTGCACCAATAAGAGACCTTGCGGTTCTGCAATGCTGCAGTTAATTAGCTCAATCCCAGCTCCTTTTTATCATGTTGCAGTTCCAGATGTGAACCGTCAGGCTTTACGCAAATTGAGTTACTGTAAATCTACTCTATGGCCAGGAGAACACGCTGTGAAAGCACATAGGCCAAGAGGCTTGTTCATGGCCCCTATCCTGGAACCCATGAGCTTCTGACTTTGTGCAGGGGCATCGGTAGTCAGGTATCTGACAAAGTGATTTAGTCACGGCTTGTCTCCGGTAAGGGTTTATCCCACTGACACCGGAAAGACTTCATATCCAAACATGTCATAAAGTAAAAGGTCTGCAGTAAACCAGGTGTAAAAGCCAATCGGACTTGGAGATTGTGCAGATTTCGTTGGCGCCATGTGAGCCTTGCACATGGCCTGAGGTTAGATTCATCTTGGGCTTGCTCAAGGTTTCTCAGTAGGGATGCTAAAATTTGTGTAATCGTATTTGTGTGCTGATACCAATATCTGATTTCTTAGAACAACATCCCCCTGAACCACTTGGTGCTGCTTTTTATTTGTACTGACACCTTTAAAAATACAAACAAATTTAATTCAATTGCAAATTCAAAAATAAATAATCGTATTGCTATTTGCTTTCTCTTTGTAATTTATTCAGAATTTGACTCTTTTGTTTTTCATCCTGCAAATCACAATTTCTTTTTCACCTAAGCCACACAAGAGATACTTTTTTCACTACATGATTTTGTATCTGTCACCAAATTTTGATTGACAAGACACAATTGCTCTAATTAGGTACTTTTAAACAACTGGCCGATTTTCAAAACACTCAGCTACACTAAATAAGATCCCATTCAAAACGAATATATATTGAATATATTTTTCTGGAAACACTGAGTTTTTACTGCATTTTGACCTCACATCTACAGTGCCCATTGTAAGATTTCTAGCAGAGGCCATCAGGTTTTGATTTTTTTATCCGTTGGTATTTGCCAGAATCCATGATACCATATATCTGAACAAGATGTCCAGGACCTTAAGCAAAAAAATTAATAAAGATCCAGCAGTATATTTAACTGTGGGCATGGGGTAATTTGTATCCCTTTTTACTGCCAAAAAGCTTTTTAGTTTTTTGTCTCATTTGACCACTGAACCAGGTCCCTTTTGAAGTTCCAGTCATGTCTGACAACTGAATATGCTGGAGTTTTGGAGTTTTTGGATGAGCGCGGGGGATTTTTCTTGAAACCCTCCCAAACAACATGTGGTGATGTAGGTGCTATTTGATATTTCTTTATTCCAAACTTCTTAATTTGTGCCCTGATGATGGAAATGGGGATTTTTCAATGCACTTTCTATTTTGTGAGGCTCAACAATCTTTTGCTGCACATCGGAACTTAAGCCTATATTCTTTGGTTTTACTTATTGTGACTTATTGTGGAAATATTTAAGTCATGACTGGACAATTTCATGCCTCTAGTCACTCTGGGTTGCTAAAAGAAAACATAAATGTGAATGGGAATATACTTCAGATATATTTTATTAATAAGAATTTCTAGGGGTGCCAATAATTGTGGCCAAAATGCATGGGAGAAAAACATTTATTTCATAATGTGAGTTTCCCCCAACTTTTTAATTGTTTTACTTCACTGAAAGATTAGAATTTTTTGAATGAAAGCTCAAAAGGATAAACAATGCAGATTTATTCACAGCTGTCTTTGCTCATATTTATCAAGGGTGCCAATATTAGTAAAAGGCAATGTACATAAGCAATGTTTTAGTTCACTGAAACCAGGTTTTCGGAAACGCATTTCAAAATGCTGTGTATGAACTGGTGAAGCAGATTTTGGAATACATCATGAGCAACATTAAAACCGTAAAAAATGTGCTGGAATTCGACAGGAAGGAATTTTAACCACAATAGAGGAACACTGGTTTGTTTTTTTGTGGTCGGTTGTCATAGATAACGTTTCACAAGTCAGCCTCCAATTGTTAAATGATCATACCACTATATGGAGGAGTATGCATATTCTGTATCAGTTAATTAGTATGCATTCCTAAAACATTCTTCAGCGTTTTTTTTTTTTTTTTTTTTACATAAAAAATCTTTATAGCAGAATATCGCCAACTACTGACCTGGCACCTGACCCTAGACAGGATTTTGTTCTAAATACATGTTAAAGTATAAAGCACTGCTGAAAGCTGACCATTCTGACCCCTCTCTTCTGTCTTGATTCATTTTCTGCTGCATCAGCTGCCATCTGACATACCAGCACTCTGTATCATCATTTTGAAGTACTTTTCATGAACGTCACTGGCAGGCCATCCTATTCATCCTGTCTTTTGTAAATGTTACACTTGCTTTTTTAGGTCTGGATATGTTTCACTGTGAAACAATAGACAAATATGGCTTCGTGTTCCAAGTTTGTTCTTGCGCTTCGATGCAGCAGGATTGGGTAATTTTGTAGCAATGAAGTCCCAGACAGGGAAATCTTAATCAACATTCTTGGCATAATAGGAACGCTTTGGCTCAAAGGATGTTTTGTTTGATTATTTCATTTATTTTTTTCCTTTCATTGCACTCTCAAAGGGAAGTAAAAAATTCCAACGGCTTTTTTGGCCCGTTCCTGCTCGCTGTCAGTTAAACTCAGTGTTTTCCTAGATGTGACACTGATGCCATATATTTCAGTGCTGTGAGTGAGTTTAAATGTGGAATCAGAGGCCAGGCTTGAAGAAGTGCTCCCAGTGGGGTTGTCTCTCTCCACAGCAGGGAGGTTTGGGACTGAGCCAATCAGGTGACGAGACGGGACGGCTTCCAGCAACACAGCCAAAACAAGAGGAAAATATAGTGTGAATCTTTTGTGTCAGGAATAATGTCAGTGCAGCATTTGAAATGATTTAGCCACTCAGCCTTCTCTTTTCACACCTGTGCTAGTGGCTTACTCTGTATTTATTCTGGGCTTCTTTAAGTTCCCCAAGGTCAGAGGTCAACGATTTGGTTAGAAGCGCAAATTAGGAGCTGGAGGGGAGAAATCACTTTGACAGGGACATTTTTGGATATTTAAGTGCTGTTGTTGTTCAAGCGAAGGTCAAGGTTTTTCTGGCACTGTGCTGCTCTTTCAAATCTTTAGAGGGTTCAACTTAAAATGATATTTTCTGTCATCATTTTTTTAACCTCATGACATTTGAAATCTGTATGACTTTCTGTAGGACACAACATTAAAAAAAATTAAATTATTCTCAGTGTTATGTCCATAAGTCCAATGTTGTTATTCCTTAAAAGGTTAGGTCACCCAAAAAAGAAAATGACCCCATACTTTAATTACTCTCAAGCCTTCCTAGGTGTCCTGAACACAATCAGAGTTATGTCCAAGCTTTGTAATGGGAGCTAGTGAATGGTACCTTACATTTTAAAGCCAAAAAAGCACATCCATCCATCTTAAAAGTAATTCATGCAGCTCTAGGTGGTTAATAAAGGCCTTTTGATGCGAATCAATGCGTTATATATATATATATATATATATATATATATATATATATATATATATATATATATATATATATATATATTTATATAGATATATATTTATAACTTTGTAAACTATAATCACTGGCTTCCGGTAATGGCCTGTACACAAGTCTAGTTCCGGTGGAAGAGTGACCTCTGACACGACCGACCTGACTGAAAAAAGAAAGTCATATAAACCTAGAATGGCTTGAGGGTGAGTAAATCATGGGATAATTTTTATTTTTGGGTGATCTAACCCTTCAAGTTCTTACTGATGAATATTTAGCAAAGCACACAGTGAGGTCAAATTAAAGCCACACTTATGAATTTCTTTGCAAGATATACCATAAACCTTATTATGTATACAAAGTATTATTTATTTTAAAGAGAAGTTATCTTTTTTTTTATTGCTTTTGCCTTTCAGTATTATTAGTATTTAGATAATCATATGTTAGCGAAGAACTACACCTGTAGTTACTCTGATAGGACTCAATTGTTGAGAAAAGCACTAGAAAAA
Source organism: Pseudorasbora parva (assembly GCF_024679245.1). Lineage (NCBI taxonomy): Eukaryota > Metazoa > Chordata > Actinopteri > Cypriniformes > Gobionidae > Pseudorasbora > Pseudorasbora parva. The sequence goes on along the minus strand of NC_090194.1, from coordinate 14,563,086 downwards.
TATGTTTTTTGCTGATGCTGCTTTGTTTGTAATTTTTAAGTATCATTTTGTATCCAAAAATACCCTTGGAGACCATTGTACATGACACGTCTTTTTTAATTCATGATCTTTCCTGAAGGGCTTCAAGCTTGGATATAATTGTTTTTGAATTGGTCTGTTTGTTGCTTTCTATTGTTGCCTTGGAAATTCTGAAAACACAGAGCTGCTTATAATCAGAAGAAACTTCCTCTATCTCATATATGCTGCGATCGGTTAAGAAGTCAAGTGCTCATCATGTTTGCTGATCGTAGGGCTGTAAAACTAAAAATGTTCTCTCCTGTTACCTAAAGCTTTCCTCTACATCATCTACCATAGCGAACGCTGATACATTCCTGTCTCCCTCCCATTTCTGCCCTGTTGAAAAGGACTGGCGCTAGTACTACAAGTTTGTCCTCATATTCCCCTGGCTAATACATTGGAATTTCTTGGCTGATACCACATACTTTCTAACTTTAGTAGAATAAAGATCTTGTTGTTTTATTTTGGAACTCATTTACAGATGAATATTTACAGATACAATTCATCTTGCGTTCTTATTGGTCAGTAGGGGAAACTTGTTCCAAAATAACAAACCCAGCCAAAAGTTTGATGTAAAATCTTGTTTTAATCTACAGACTAACGGTCTGATCTCAGGATTGATTTGTAGTACAGTGATAGTATATCAGTTGGATCATACCAATGACATCAACAATTATGTTAGCTAAAATCCTTCTAGCATTTGTTGCATGTTCGATAATTCTTTGCAGACATGCAAATAGGACATGAATGAAATTAGGTCAATTACAGCAGTGGTTCAGAATAACAGATGTTTTACTGGACATCACTGTACAAAAATGGTTTATACAACAAATTATTATTTTTTCTCTTAAAACCAACAATTATAGGTTTGAACAATTACCATGAACTGCGTAGAAACAATATTTAGTTTTATATATAGTTTAATGCATACAATACAAAGTATGCATTAAACAAATATAATACAAAGCTGTATTTAATAAGGATGCACTGATATAAAAATTCTGCCCGATATGAGTTATGCTGTTATTATGACAGATAAATTATATGTGAACTTACGTGGCATGTGTATAAGCTATGAACATGAATGAACATCTGAAGGTGTGCTGTTTAAACCATGGAAAGACAATAATAATAATAAATAATTTGTTACATGTATATAGAGCTTTTCTGGGTACTCAAAGCGCTTTACATGGAACGGGGGTATCTCTAGCCTACAAATCTAGACGCACCCTTGCGGCAGCAAATATAATTTGCAGCCAGGGCATCTAGTTGGCTTACTAGCTTGAAAAAACAAGTCAGATTAATCACATCGTGCATAGAGTCAGTGGAGAGGCTTCACATAATGACGGTAGATTTAATGGTACCGCGTGCTACTTTAAAACAAAGAAGCTGGCGAACAGTGGCCTTTCTAATCGGCTTTGGACTTGGAGTTAAGCTTTTCCTTGAGAAAAGATCAAAGAAAGGCAAAAAAGGAAGATCTGATCAGAGTTACGAACGGATACGGCAATAATTTATACTGTTGTGGATATTCATTTTAAGATAGTGCTGGTAAAGATTTAACAGCATCAACAGCCTTTTCAGATTAACTTCAAGTTTTAGATAAAAAAATCCTGAATGTTGGTCGATAACCATTATGGCGCCAATATATGATGTATCCCTTGTACTTTCATGCAATAGTCATATATTCTGTAGTTTTGTTCATGGTTTTGTTTTTAAGAATGTCTCACACCCTGGTAGCAGTTTCATAAACACAGTCACTATGTTAAGACCATGTCTTAAGAACTAGTCTGACCAACTAACTGTTAGACAAGGGGTAATCAATCAAATTTTTTCAGATTTAAGTAGACCAATCTACCTCTAAGTCACAAAAAAATATATATTACCACAAATTAAATTACTAACCTGTAAAACAAGTCAAAGCAGTTTAAGCCACCAGCCCATGTGACCATCTCTCTAAAACTATGTTTCCGTCCACCTATTTGTATGCATAATTTGGGTGATTGCATAAAAACGCTGGATGGAAACACAAAAATGTGCATGCATTCCGAAAATAATATGCATAAAAAACGCACTCAATTGAAGTGGATCTTTTATTCATGCGCATAAACTACCATGGAAACATTTACTGATTAAATCCTTGATGCGTAAAAACAACAACAACAACAACAACAACAACAACAGAGGATGCGATTGACTAACTGAACTAACCATTGGACCAATTTCATTGCAAAGCGTCTCAAATGTTGGTTTTGGTCATTCTGAAATGCCTGAGCAAAAGTCTATCATTAAAATGGTTTGGTTTAATTCCCTCCCAGAAGCGTCTCACACGATTACGCTCAGAAACATTGGGCATCCGAACACAAGATAACATGACAGAATTTGTTGCGCTCCGTCTGATGCAAGTTATTTATGATATAGAAAAATTGAGCCAAAGAGACAGCCAGTTCTTTTCTATTAGACATTTTGCAGCAATTACCCAAGAACGATGCTTATTTGGAAATGTTTTATGTTCCAGTTTTGCGCACAAGTGAAATTTGGATGGAAGCGGTTTTTAAATTATAGCTTCTACTAAGTGACCAATGAATTGCAATAATTTTTATTGGAATGGCCATATTTGACATCAACAACAATATATTTGGGATCATGTTTTTTCCCATTAAAAGTTCATAAGCCTGTTTTGCACTTTTGCGTTTAGCATTATTTCATTCATGTTGTTTTTGATCAATCAGATTTTTTTTTTATTAAACTGAAATTAAAACACTTTTTTTCCACCTTTTTTGCAATGCAGAAGTATGCTTTTTTTCTGTGAATGTTCCAGACTTCCGATTCATTAGCTGCTTTTGCAGAAAAGAACAAAACAATATGCAGTAAACAGTGATGCTACATGTGCTACAAACCAGTTTGTTTATAACTAGCTAAAATAACTCGAAGCAAATGACACCGGAAGCCTCACACATTCAGTATACAAATAGCTGTGCCGCTCTTGCATTAAAAATAAGGTGTATCGTGTAAGAAGTCTCCATCTAATTGAGCCTTATTTCCTTCTCCATCTTCACACACAGATAAAGAAATATTTTGAGCTGGAACCTCTGGCACGAGGCAAGAGCTGGATTCTGGAGGGAAGCACGGTGGACAACATGGACGTGGTAAAGGAGAGCTTTGGTCAGCTCATTCATCTGCTGGAGGAGAAGGATCAGGAGACAGGCAGGATATGACCCAGGGAGGACATCCCATCATCCCTCAGACACTACCGATCGCCAACTCACCACAGGCCAGCACATCCCGGGTCACCATGGCAGTTGTGTAAACTACGTAGTTACTTTAACTCTGTTACTGTGGTGAAACTAATTGAGCCATGGAAAAATGGACGCAAGGATGCATATCTGCAGAAAAAAGAAGGCACTTCAGCCCTGAAGTTTGACACCTTCTCTCAAACCACACGTATTAACCCAGAACACACGATTACCATTGTCAGTCAAATGGTTATATCAGTTCTTTTTAATACAGACCTAGTTGCACATTGCTACTAAATAGATGATTTAATCATATGCTTGGTCACGTAGGGCAACTGGAAGTCTTGTAGTCCGTAGTTCGTCTTCTCAAATGTGATTGTGTGAATGCGTGTTTGCAAGAGAGTGAGAATGCTAGTTTGTACTTAAAAGCCTTAATGTAAGTGCTAATGTATTTTTAAATAATGTCTGTTCTCACAAATGACAGTCTTTAGATGTAATTCAAATATGGCGTCTTAAGTAGTTGTGGCTGTGAAGTGAAAAGTGGAATTATGAGTGATTCCTGAGTCGTAAAAATAATAATAAAATCTTCTCCTGTCATATAATATCTCTAAACAGCATGGAGCCGCACTCGATTGGAGCTTTAGAGCGACCTGTAAACGCACATTTTTGATTTAGGATCATTGATGACGTGAAGGTGTTTTTATAACCTAGTGTTATTTCATAGCTGAACATATCTAGGATTTTGCTCATCTATCTCTTTTTCTTAGATGGTAATGGTTGCCAAAGCCCTAATGAAAAATATAGCACCGGTTTGACTTTGTCATTGACACTAAAACCACAATCAGCCCTTCTAGGTGAACCATGACAGAGCCTTTGATTTTGTATACGTGATGTATTGACCATGTGCTTGTTTCGATATCGCATTACTTGTTTTTGAGTTGTTTTGTATTTTGGCCCTGAATGTAAAACACTCTCTTTGCATAAGCACGCCTCCTCTAGTCTCAAAGTCCTCCCGTCTAGATGAGTTTCCAGACACATGAACAGAGGAGGAAAGTAATGCAAGAGCCACCAAAACCATTCATGTGCCACATCAGCCACACTTCCGAAAGCAAGTATCCTTTGAAAAACACCTTGAACGCATATTCATCGTCAAACTTCTTATGTTTTATTTATATCTACTACAATTTTATACCCTCCGAACCAGTTCAGCTGCCTTTTTGTAATTCAAATATTTGTACATTTGTTACAGATTAGTCTCTGGAAAGGACATGTGCCTGTCTTTGTACTGGAAGAAAAAAAAGGTCTAGGTGGACTTTTATCAGTCATTCACATGTTTGACAGTGTTTATGTGTACTTATGCATAATTTCCACTGAGCGACATGGAAAATAAAGGCAGAAGAAGGACAATGTGTTGTCTTTCATCATTTGCTTGTAGGATGGTATCATGTTTCACTGTTTTGTTTCGTTAATAATACATGAGAACATTATCTAGACTTTTTTACCTTGTCACACTGGTTATTAGGGCTTCTTCAGGGGTTCTCTGTATGATATAAATTCCTGTTTTATGGTGCTTTTGGCAGACAAATGTTTGCACATATTTATAATATTTTAAAGAAAAATATGGCCCTGTGATTTCCACGATGCAGAAAGAAACGGACGGAATTTTGTAATACAGTCATAGATTTTTTGGGGGAAACCGGGTGGTTGTAACACTTTTTTTCTTCAGCGCCCCCTTTTTAGCTACACGTCTTAAACCTTTAGGCAAAGTACCCACATTTGTCTACTGCAAATGGCAACAATTTAAAGTTCTTCAACTGTATCACAGACTTTGTGAGATGTTGACAAATACAAATTGGTCCTTTGTTACAACCTACCCAATTACTAGGGTAGGCTGTAACCAGTGATGCCAGTAATGCGTTACTCTAATCTGATTACTTTTTTCAAATAACGAGTAATCTAACGCATTACTATTTCCAAAACAGTAAACAGATTAAAGTAACTTATCCAAGTCACTGTGAGTTACTATTTTAGTCATTTTCCTTAGTAAAAAATAAAAAATAAATATTTTTTTCATACTTCTTGCATCTCGGGGAGAGTATTTTTTCAGGAAATATTTTTTTAATATCAATTTAAAATATCAGGAGATACATTGTTGACCTTCCTGTTAAAAATGCACTTCCAATATAGTGAGTGTGGTCATTTCTATGTTGAGGTGGAATGGGTGTTGTCGGCAACTGCTGAATGTAACTAATAAAGTCAATTGTAATCTTACTTAGTTACTTTTAAAATCAAGTAATCTGTAAAGTAACTACGTTACTTTTTAAAGGAGTAATTAGTAATCAGATTCCTTTTTTAAAAAATGTACTTCAAACTTCAAGTAATATGCCACAACAACAGTTTTATTTTAAATTAATGGCTACAACAATAAAATGTGTGATTATGGGGAGTGTATGTGCATATTGTCTGTACGAGTGTGTGCGTGTGTGTGCGCGTGTGAGTGCGTGCGTGCGTGCATGAGCAAGAGCAAATTAACATAGACATAGGCATTCTGTAGCATTATTAACATCACAAAAATGTTCTTTGTTCATCCCAAATGTATGTGGATGGTTGTTTCAAAACATGTTACAACCTACCTTTCCACTGTCACCCATTGTTTAGCTAGCTGTATTAGTGTGGAGCTTCTGAAATTAGCAGGAGGTTGATACACCATTCTTTACTAGAGAAACTACACTTTGACCTGATATAACTCTTACAATATTATCTACAACTAGAAGTACTAAACAAAATATTATCTTTTTTTTATTTATTTTTTACTTTCTTACCTGTAGTTTCAGGAGAGCTAGCAACACAGACTCGACAACCTCCATATGGGATCGTAAAGGAAGCCAGAGGAAACTGAAACTGTTATATGACTCCTATCTTATCCGTAATTCGTGGAATTGGTAGTTACAACTCTCCCCGTGTTACAACTATAACTGGTCTCCCCTACTGTATAATGCAGGATTTCATGTAATTTGTTACATTATGGATTAATACATAAAAAATAGGTCAGTACACTTAAATCAAATCGAGATTTAGACTAGTGTCTGTGAACATTAAAGTGGAATTTTTCACCCAGAAAAATTAAAATTGAAAAAACTGAATTGAATGGAAATTGGTAAAAATATACACTGTCAGAAAAAAAGGTACATTTCTGTCACTGGGACGGTACCCTAAAGTACAAAACCGAAAAAGTACTAATATGTACCATTTAGGGGTAAGTAAGGTACAAAGATGTACTTTTTCACTTTTGTACATTAGGGTACCGCCTCAGTGACAGAACTGTACCTTTTTTTCTGAGAGTGTATATATAGATATTTTTCCCTTGATTTGGTCATCTGGAAGGCTTGGAGCTCTCTTCTGACTAAGGCGTAAGGAACGCCGGCATCTCTATGGCTCATCTGCACTATAGTGATTAGTCATAGTGTTTCCCTGTCTATGGATTAGTCATCTACAGTGATTTCCAGCTGTCCTCATAACCTACAAAACTATCGGAAGGAGGAAGTTTCTGTTCATTGGCTTGTAGGGATTCCCATAAACCTGAATCAAAACAGGATCTAGAGCTAAATTGACAAATTTATAGATGTTGGGGATGTATAAACAAAACAGTAGGAGCAAAATCATCCCCAAATTGCATTATATGGGTAATTCACAGATGGCAAAATAGGCTGGCATTTTTTAAATGAGTGCTTCCTGACTAGAGAAAATAGAGGACTAGGACATATGTCTTGCCTTTTGTTTAATAGTAAGAAAACTTGGGCATATTGCCCTCAAAGGCTACATTCACACTGTCAGTTGTAGCAAATTAGCCCTAAGGAAATACACTCATCTACAGGATTATTAGGAACACCATACTAATTCTGTGTTTGACGCCCTTTCACCTTCAGAACTGCCTTAATTCTACATGGCATTGATTCAACAAGGTGCTGAAAGCAGTCTTTAGAAATGTTGGCCCATATTGATAGGATAGCATCTTGCAGTTGATGGAGATTTGTGGGATGCACATCCATGGCACAAAGCTCCCGTTCCACAACATCCCAAAGATGCTCTATTGGGTTGAGATCTGGTCACTGTGGGGGCCATTTTAGTACAGTGAACTCATTGTCATGTTCGAGAAAAAAAAAATTGAAATTATTTGAGCTTTATGATATGGTGCATTATCTTGCTGGAAGTAGCCATCACAGGTACATGGTGGTCATAAAGGGATGGACATGATCAGAAACAATGCTCCGGTAGGCCGTGGCATTTAAACGATGCCCAATTGGCACTAAGGGGCCTAAAGTGTGCCAAGAAAACATCCCCCACACCATTACACCACCACCACCAGCCTGCACAGTGGTAACAAGGCATGATGGATCCATGTTCTTATTCTGTTCTCATCTGTTTGCCAAATTCTGACTCTACCGTCTGAATGTCTCAACAGAAATCGAGACTCATCAGAACAGGCAACATTTTTCCAGTCTTCAACTGTCCAATTTTGGTGAGCTTGTGCAAATAGTAGCCTCTTTTTCCTATATTAGTGGAAATGAGTGGTACCCGGTGGGGTCTTCTGCTGTTGTAGCCCATCTGCCTCAAGGGTTGTGCTTATTGTGGCTTCACAAATGCTTTGCTGCATACCTCGTTCTAACGAGTGGTTATTTGAGTCAAAGTTGCTCTTCTATCATCTTGAATCAGTCAGCCCATTCTCCTCTGACCTCTAGCATCAACAAGGCATTTTGGCCCACAGGACTGCCGCATACTGGATGTTTTTCCCTTTTCACACCATTCTTTGTAAACCCTAGAAATGGTTGTGCGTGAAAATCCCAGTAACTGAGCAGATTGTGAAATACTCAGACCGGCCTGTCTGGCACCAACAACCATGCCACCCTCAAAATTGCTTAAATCACCTTTTTTCCCATTCTGACATTCAGTTTGGAGTTCAGGATATTTTCTTGACTAGGACCACAAACCTAAATGCATTGAAGCAACTGCCATGTGATTGGGTGATTTGATAATTGCATTAATAAGAAATTGAACAGGTGTTCCTAATAATCCTTTAGGTGAGTGTATAATTAATTATAAATATTTGAATCAGTTAATGTAATTAACTTGATGTGGAAGAATTAATACCACAATAAACTAACCTGTTTGTCCAGTGGACACTCAGTAGTTATTTATTTATTCTAAGAAATGTTAATTTCTGGGGTAAGGGAAATATCTTTCCATGGCAGTGAAGTTGGTAGTAGACATGTACCGGTATACGGTAATATGATATATCACAATAATGGACATGCATGATGTTGTCATGGGCACTTCAAAATACACTGAATAATTATTTGTTATGAATTGTTCTGATTTTTAGAATGCACTTTAAGAATACTTTAACCATGAACCGGCACACAGAAGTTTTTTTCTAGGTGAGAGTGGGGTAAGAAGTGTCAGGCCCTTCATCTTTCAAATTAAGTTTACATTAAAGAGTTACTTCAACGAATTAACATTAAGCTTTGTATCATTAAAAACCGGTAGTATATACAAATTATACTTTTCCCCCTCATATCCCCCTGAGAGAATTATGCATTTTATTTTTGGAGGTTTTTTTAACTGAATTTTTGGCTCGTGGCTAAAGACTACAGCCTGTAGAAGGAGCTAGTTCGGCATGTTATCAACTAACCCATAGGGGATGGGATCTCACTCACACATCAGTGTTGCCAGATTGGGCGGTTTTGAATTTGATTGTGTGGGTAAAAATGGGTGGGTGGACAAAATTTGGGCTTGTTTGGGGTCAGTTTGGTGGTTTTCAAACTTCTAAATGTTATAGTTTAATTGATTAATGACAAACTCAAGTGTGCATCTACTCCATAAAATTAGACGCGCTCTCATTCATGACCATGAAAGTAAAAAAGTGCTGTAAGTGATCGCTATGCCAAAGTGGCATAAATATACAGTATCTATAGTGATGAGTGGGAAAGTGAACCAACCAACTCTCAAAACGTGGATTACACCTGTGACTCAAAGACTATTGATAAATGTAAATAACTCTAAGAGCACAGTTGGATAAATTGAATTGAAATCGAATATGGGATTATGACTCCTGTCCATCATTGTGTGCACACTGATCAGGACATCTGCAACTTTTAAACTGTCTAGACTGCGCTCTGCTGAAATAGGTTTGAATCAGCGATTAATCAGTTTTGACTGTTATGTTCTGCATTATGTTCTACAAATATGTACTTCACGAAAGACGTAACATTACTGTAGTTCTGTCTTAATTTAAAGCACAACACAAAGGTAAACGCATTCTTGTTTTTGTTGTAGGACTATCATACAGTATGTAGGCTATCGTGGTGTGTGCAGTAATGTGTGTAATGCCTGCTACTTACGATCACTTATATTGGGCACTTTTTGCACTTAAATTAGTTTATTCGTACATTTAACATTTAAAAATTATGCATGTGTTGTTGTTTTTTTCAATAAGTTAAAGTAATCGGTTAATTTCATGATTTTGACAGTTTCCACTTGGACATTTTAGTCATGCATGACTGTTTTTGAATGTATTTGCCCTGTTTTGATCCATTTTCCTAGAAATTGTATTTATTTGTAGTATATTAAATTATATTATTATTATGTTTTGTTTTAAGGAGATAAACTAATGCTTTAAAGACAACTAATCAACCTTGATTGACATGTGTTACGTCCCCGGTCTAGGGTGGGAGAAGCTAACATAAAATAAAGAACATCAACAATTGCTACTGTGTTCGTGCTTATTTATTTCTCTTTTCTTGTCAGAACTTTCGTTAGAGAAGATGCGGTAATAACGTCAGGCTTGGGTAATGCCAAAATAACAAACAAAACTTAATACTAACTAAACCCAGAATCTCTAAATACCCTAAAAGAAAAGAGAAGGGAAAAAACAAAACAAACTACAACAACCTTCCCTGACTCCCTGTCTAACCAAAAACAGGAGAAAACTGAATTAACAATAAAGAAAACTGGCACCAAATCCCTACAGTTTCTAAACAGAAGACACGGTAAATAATAAAGAATACAATAAAGAATTGACTTAAGCGGCACACTCGCCAGCTCAAATAAAGAAAATAATGAATGATTAATAAATAAGTTTTAGACATCAAGGAACTTATACAACAAAAGTTCTAAAAAAAACAGGATAGGCTACTCCAATGAGATTCACTGAACACAGCAACACAAACAACAAGCCTCTCTCTCTCTCTCTCTCTCTCTCTCTCTCTCTCTCTCTCTCTCTCTCTCTCTCTCTCTCTCGTCTCTTCATCTTCCGGGTATTTAAAAAGAACGAGGGGGCCTCAGATGGCGAATCAACAAGCACGTCCTCATACGTCCAATTAGGGCGGAGACCTAAGAGAGAGAGGAGAGAGAAAAAAGGGAGGGAAAAAAGACACAGCAAAAATACATCTCCAGATGTAACACATGACAAAAATATATATTAAATTATTTTGGCAGTTCACATTTTGGGCGATTTTTTTTTCTTGGAGTCTTAGTGAGCTCTTGGGCTTGAAATCGTCGACCCAATCTGGCAACACTGCACACAGTGTGTATGCTCAGCTCTGGTGATGAATGTAATCTGACTCCTGCTGCATTTGTGCTGTGACTTTCATTCGACTTACTTACACTTTATTTAACAGTGATATTCAGTTTTTAATTGTAGTGTCTATTCTTTAACTAACTGAATGAAATGATCAAATCAAAACTGCGGTGGGGGCGGTGTCATGGTGGGCAAGTGATAACCAGTAACGGTGGCTTTAGGAGTGGCCTTGTTGGGCAGCGAAGCAAGTGCATTCTGAGAGTTGTTGTCTTTCATCCACATAGACAAAAATTCTTTTTCTGTCTTTTCTCAGTCTAGAAGTCACCAAATTCAAAAATAATTTCTACTACATTAATGACCCAGTTTAAATACACAATTATCTTCCCAGCAGTGAAGTACCCCTTTATACAGTACATAGGGATCATCATGTACACCTAACTATATTTTAGAGGCGTACATGGGGAAATTATTGTTGTTTTCTTTTCATTCTAAAACATATGCTATATATCAAACTCCGGTAAAAATATATTTTATGAATCTTATGTTGTACCAGTGGCTCAAAAATGCAGATAGTGGTAACCATTATTGATATGATATTATATATAATATGACATTATTTTATTATACATTTATTTTTTGAGCTGGTTTATGTAAATATTAATTATGTGCTTACGATAATTTCTGATTGTGGTGGTTATCAGTACGTATTAAGGCAGGGTTTCTCAAACTTGAGTTTAGCTCGAATCCTGATCAAACACACTTGTGATTTTCTTTTTATCACCTTCCCAGAAATATATTTGGTGTACTTCTGCAAAACATACTTCAAATTGCATTTAAGTATACTTGAGTTATTGACAAGAAAGTATATTTGTCCTATACTTGTACTGAAACTTTTGATCTAGATAAAGCCTAAAAGTATAATTAAGTATTCTAAGTATACTGTTGTAGTTGTGTTTACTATTTTAATTAAGCAAGCTATTAAATATACTTTCCCCCCCCCCCCATATTTTTACTTAGTCTTATAAACTCATTGTTTGAAAAATATTGATTTATAAAGAAAGCAGATTTGTTCCTAATTCTGATAATCTGAATTTTTGTGTAGGCTAGTCCATTGGTGGTCATATAGGATCAATGAATGAATTTACTTCAGATCTGCTTTACTCTTTCCTAACAATTGACAGATAATATTGGACATTTCTGGCTATATGTTTTCACTGTTACATGGTAGGGGGCACTATGACACATGTCATAAAGAGTAAAGAGTACTCCAAAAGAGTACAGAATCTCCAGATCAAAACACAGGGGAAGATGAAGCATAAACAAGTTATAGAAGATTACTCATGCAAATGTTACATGATCACCAAACATTGAACAGAAAGTAAATCAAAACTGCCTAACGTTACTGAATGAAATGTCGAACCCTCGAAGAGGGAATGACTGGAAACCTTTGGGGGTTTTGATTAAATCAATCTATTTCATCTGTGTTTTGATCAGCATTCTGAATACCATACAGACTAAAGGCCTTTGCACAATGAGTCCGTAATTTGCATGCGAAATTTACGCACTTCAAAAAATAAATTCGACCTCACGTTATGTCAATCATGCTTGCACACTGCCTCCGAAACTTTCGCCCGTCAAAAAAAAATTCGTAACAGGTTCGATTTTCCTGCGTTTTCGCATCCGTAAAAATGCGAAATTTCTGGATAATCCCGCTTGATAGGTGGGGAAACTCCTCTCTACGCGATCGCAGAAGTGGATATCTCCTCAGGACAAACAAATCATCCTTACTAGACGTCACTTTGTCTTGTTTTGCTTTTTTTTTTTTCGTAACGCATTCATTAATGCGCATCAGACTCAGTGTGCAAGGTCTCTGTGCATGACGAATTTTTCGGACCACGAATACGAAAAAACACATGCGAAAATTCCAGACTCAGAGTGCAAAGGCCTAAAGTCTTTGACAAAAACGGAGTTTTCTCTCTTTTTTGTTGAAAATGTTGAGTACATTTAAAGTGCATGAGTACAGTTAAAGGTATTTCAAGGAAAAGAAAAAAAACCTAAATAGGAATAAAGTAGTATACTTAAAGTGCAAAAATATATATAAATATGCAAGTAAACTATAAGTATGATGTTTACTTAAAGAAAACGGGGACATTTTTGAAAAGTGGGGACATTTTTAAAGGTCCCGTTCTTCGCGTGTTTTCGAAGCTTTGATTGTGATTACAGTGTGCAATATAACATGAGATCATGTTTCGTGTGTAAAAAAACTGTATTTTTCACACAATTTACTTATCTGTACAGCGCTGTTTCCTCTGTCCTAAAAACGGCCTGATGATTTCCTTGTTCTATGAAGTCCCTCCTTCAGAAATACGTAACGAGTTCTGATTGGGCCAGCGCTTCCAGTGTGGTGATTGGACAGCAGCTTAGCGCACTTTGCCCGGAAAGGTCCCGCCTCTTACCATAACGGGGAGATGGAAGTGCTGAATGAGCGCTCTTCCACGCCCCCTATTTTGCAAGAAACTGTTCTAGTGACGTCATTACATCCCTGCACTTCCTGCTGTAGTCCAAACCAGCCATTCGCCGTAGGCTTTGAAAGGGAACTTCTGTTAAATAAAATATCTTGCTTGGCATTGTACAGTGTCTCAACTTTTCTGGAATCGGGTTGTACATAAAGTATACTTAAAAATATACCTGAATATTACTTAAGTATATTTCATAAAATTAACTTGAAGTGTACTTCTTTTTAGTAGGGGAATCACAGCTGCCAGTTTTCTTTTTTCTTTCCTATTAATTTAACAGGATATTCTTTCAGTATGACTGCATGTTAAAGAAACTTTTAGTTTAAGCTGACAGCAGACATCCTGAAATATAACTTTTTTTCCCCTTGACCAGAGGATAACTTTAGTAAAAACAGCAGGCACTCAGTTCTTCTGTAACTCAGTTAATAATACCTAAATACAACATTAAAATGGTCTGTGACTTTGCTTTCTGAGGGCAGACAGAAAATTATTCCTCTGATTTTCAGATCTGAATTCCTTTCTTTTTTCAGATCAGTTTTGACAGAATGAAATGTAAATGACGTTGTTAAAGAAAGAACTTCTGAACAATTCATCTTTTGGTAATGGTATTGTGTCTGGAGAAGAGACATTATCTAAAATAACCTGAGACAATTTGAAATTGTTCTGTCGCGCTATCCCAGACGAAGATTAGTATGCAGACAGATGAACACTTGGGATTAATCTTTAAACTTTAACCATGTCTGAAGAACTTCACAAAGCTGTCTGCAAGACAAACTTTCAATATTTTCTTACTTTTCCCCAGTGGCATCCTGTCTGACAGCCTTACAATAATCTTCTTAAAAAGTCTCTTGCTCTCTATCACACTGGTGCAAATGGAGAGTTTCAAAAAGTTTTTTATTATTTTTATTTTGTTATTATGAGTTTCTTTTGCAGCTCTTAAAATGATAGTTCAAACCTGTAAGACTTTCTTTCTTCTGCGGAACACAAAAGAAGATATTCACAGCACAGGAATATTTCAACTATTTTTGCTCACCCTCATATCCATTTAAAGTCAAGGGGATCCTTCCCTTCCTCTCTGTAAAGATAAAAACATATGCACACATACGTATTCAACATGCTTGCCTATAGTCTAAACACGTAATGTATACATGGCGTTGCCGTTTTCACAGTTTTGCCTTTTTAGGGGTTTGCGCAGGGATGGTGGTGGTATAGTTTCAAAACTATTTCAATACCTATTTAATGGTTTGCATTCTCCTGCCACCAGGTGCTGTTGCCATGCAGATGGGCGTCCTAAACGCATTGGGGGGTTTCTGTTTTAGCATTGGTTGGTGTTAAGTGGCGCCAAATTAAATAACTACTGAATTTTCCATGATCACTGAGGCAATCTGTGTTGTTGAAAGCGCTATGAAGGTGCATGACTTGACTTGCAGACTCTGCTCTGTTGTGTGCGTTCATGTGTCTTGAAGGAGGCGTTGCTTTGGAGATGCTCTGAACTGAGGGTGGGGTGGGATCTCATGTTTCAAAGCTAGCTTGCTAGTGCTAACCGCTCCGAAGTCGCCTACCCTACCTTTAAGAATTGCAAACATTTTGTTGACTTATTAGTCAAAGGGTTTATACAAAGGGGATTTTGAGTCTCCTTTTAGCAATCAAACAGCCAGGGGAAAAAAATTCCCAATGTTTTAAGGAATACATTTGTATAAAATCCGGCAAATGATGCACTATATGAACAAAACCCTCTGTGAAAACAGAATGAGGAATAAAAGGTTGGTGTATTTAAATGCTGCCTTTATATCGTAGGCTAATGATCATAAATATGTGTGTCCTAGTTAAAATTTTTTTACATATTTTTACACAGTGCATATTTACATATGAATAATAATTTGAAGCATGTTGTATTTTTTATACACAGTGAAAATTAGCATTCCAAATATACCCGGATGGCCAATTTTTTACCGGTTAGAATCCTAAGCGCAGATCCATGCATACTCCGTCTCCGGCTAATATTGCCCACAACCCATTGCGAGTTGGACAAGGATTTTATTAGAACTAGAAACACAGATTAAAACTACAAACATGGCAGATGTGCAAGTCCCACGGTTTAGAGAGGTTTAGATAAAGAGGTTTGAGTCATTAATCAGTATCTAACCTGATGAAAAAATATTTATTCAGCGTTATCCACATTAGCCTTTATTTCATCTGATACAACATTGTGAACTTTTGCAAAGATACATTTGGCGATTAACTTTTAAATGCATCATTATATTCAAATTGCAAACACATGCGGAAAGTCGCCACATGAAAGACCCACGACTGGCAGATCAGCGTGCTATTACATTCCTCTCCGACATGGTAGGAAATTAAATTAAATTAAATTGAATGTGGAGGGTTTTAACTGTGACAACATGATTGACAGAGTAGTTTAAACGGTGACAGGATAAGCGACCGAGCTGTCCGTTAAAGACAAAGTTATGATAAAATATTTCCCAAAGCTTGCCGTACTCTACACACTCAAACGCAGGGCCGTGCACAGACATTTTGAGGGGCAGTGGCCCAAACCAAAAAAGGGGACCTGCGTGGTAAAAAGGGGCACTATAAGGGGGTTGAGTATCATCTTAATATAGAGAATGAATACAATTGTTAGGCTTTAGTACTAATTGCATTTATGTTTTTCTAATTATTCTTCCAAAAAGTTGATTCTGGGCTAATTTGATCTCTTGTCTATTTTTATTTTTTATTGGAGATTTAAGTAGCAAATAATAATCATTTATTGAATATATTTTGAGACAAAGGTCTTGTTTATGATTTATGTAAATCATACGCAACAGTTTTTTAATAACAGAATGTTATTTTATTCATCAAAATAAACAGAAAATAATGCAAACGTTGCTAGATATTTTTTGCACAAGTATGAACTTTTTTGAAAAATGACCACATTTTTCTTAGGGTGTGCTTTAGCCCCATTGTAGGCTGATACAACTCATATCTATAATAGCCTTTATTACCTTTTTCTTTAAAAATTGTGTATACAATTAATATGGTCTAAATAAAATATCATAAATATGACATATGTTATAGATTCAAGTGTTAACTCACAAAAATGTATTATAATCGGAAATCTATTTTACAGGAGTTAAATAGCCTAGTGACAAACTGTCAGCTATTCAGTATACAGTAGGCTATATGACGATTTACCCGCTGGCATGCTGGAGCTTTTAATCTATGTTTGAACTGTTGAAAGAAACAAACGTATAATTCCGCGGATCAACCACTGTCTGTAATGTAGACTGTAGTTTGTGATTTACCCGTTAATGGGACGACATTCTGGAACTGTCGTCTCCACAGAGAGCGGACCCCGCTGCAGACTGTGAGCGATGCTGCTGAGGGAGCGGGAAAACACGGAACGGATTAGCGGAATTAGTGGATTTTTAGCAGAACAGATCGCTTTTATTACGCTTTTATGGGAATCCTCTGTGCGTGAGGGAGGGAAGGGGGCAAGAGGGGCACCTTAGCCGATGAGGGCAAAGGGGCAGTGGCTCTAGCCACCGGGCCCAAGAAGTCCTCGCTGCAGCCTGTAGTACGATGACGTACTGGATCAGATCCAACGCGTACTGGACGCGCATGCGCGGTGGATTCATTCACAATTCGATGACGTCATATACGCATGCGCAGAAGAGTTTTGTGGACATCATTGAATGCACAGGAAAGTTTTGCTGGATAGATAAATACTCAAACCGCTCACGCAAAAATAATGATTAATAACATGCTCACGCCATCAGAACACACGTTTTGCATTTTCCCTTGAATGTGTAGGGTACTGGTATTTTAAAGTTCTTTACAGATCGTGTTGCATTGAGGATTAAAATTACAGAGACAATTAGGCTACTTGACTCATTTTTCCTTCCACTCAACAGCAAGTATGATCAGAATATATAAAAATTAACTGTTTTGCATGCATGTACAGCGAAACTAGGATAATTTAAGCATCACATTTATGAAAAGATGATTTATTAATCAATAATTACTTAATACTATTTATCAGTACTACAACTACACAGTTTAGAACATCATCTATATTAGTGCTGCAACGACGCGTCGACGTCATCGATGACGTCGACTACGGAAATACGTCGACGTTCGTGAAATGCGTCGACGCGTCGTGTCAGACGTTCATCTCGCGTAATGTTGGCTTCTGCTCCTGGTTCTATCACAAACCTAGACCGCGAATATCAAAAGTATGGGAATACTTTAAACAGAGGCCAAACAGTGTTTCCCACACATAGACTAATTTGTGGCGGACTGCCACATAATCAATAACGGCCGCCACATTCGTCATTCATTCATTTTTACGCTATTTAAAAGACGCACGCATATTCGTTTAGCTGCATTTCCTTAAGTTCTCTCTCCGTCCTTTTGCGCGTCTCTTATTCACTTACACACACACACGCGTTGCATTCGACCGTAAAACAAGTTTTATTGCATTTTGGCGCATTTAGTATGACATAGCTTTTAAAACCAGAGCAGTTGAATAACAGAGTTGCGACACGCCTTCATCACGCGGTCACGGCGCTCATATAATTCTAAACAAACCAGCGCGGTGTCTATCAAATACAGACCAGTGTTTCCCAACCGGGATCCCGAGCAAAAGTTGCGGGGACGCACTTACACTTCGGTTCATCTCGCATCTGATGACGCATCTTTAATATGGGTTGTAACTTGAAAATAATGCTGTATGTATGTTTCTGTCGATGGATACACGCGCTGACTCCTCAGGTATACACTACAACAACAGCGATAATAAAAGAAAAACGTGGGCAAAACGGTCTCTCTTTGTAAACTTTATAAAACGCATGCGAGTGCTGCTGTACGTCCGAATATGAGCAGTCATTTTCACCGTCATCACCCCTGTGTAGCCAGGAGACTCGAATGAGAAGATCTGTCTCTGCACTCGTCCCAAAGCGCGCAAATATTGAGTTATCTTTCAAATCCTGTGCTTAAACGGACAAACTCACAAAAAGTATGTCAAACTGTCATAGCCTACTCTGTATATGCCTTAAGTGAACTTTATACAGAAAATACGACGACTATCCGTGGGTCTTAAAGGGGCAGTAGCATTCACTGCTGTCTGTTTAATGTCAAACAAAAGATAAAGACATCACTCACTGCTCCTGACTGAATAGCTTTTGTAAGTTTAATAAGGATTATTTTTTTGATTTTAAACAGTTAAATGTGTGGTTATTTTACTTTTGATTACTTCATTCCATTTCTCTACCTAAAAACTAATGTTAGACCTACCTGAAAAGCATTGTTTATTTTGTTCTCATCTTTGCTCAATAGTATTTATTTGTGCTGCTGCTTCTATTTAAGTTATCTGTTCTTATTTTCTTTATTTTCATTTGACAGTAGTCCTTTTTCCCCTGAACATAGCAAATACCATGGGCGTAGATTACGAGGGGGACGCGGGGGACGTGTCCCCCTCACTTTTAATAAAATGTATTTTCGTCCCCCGCACTTTTACTAGGTTTTGCCGATCCTAGTCGACCCGCTCCGAGCGGGATTCGAACCTGCGCGAGGGCGGGCAAGTTAACAGGGACGCTAAAAAACAGCTTTCTCTAAACTCGGTTGATAGCGCGCTTCTTGAGGTCACGGGCAAATGTATTTACATAGAAACCAAAGTGAATACATCAAGATTTAAATTTTCAGAGACAAAAAATTATCTATGCAGGACCTGTAATTTTATTCGACTCTAAATATGAGGAGGGCGCTCTCACAGAAAGTCCAAAAGCGGATTCGTAGAGGTAATACCTCTGGAGCTGTTGCTGAGCTGAAGGAAAACAATCGTTATGATGATGAAACGTGACGACGACAATCAGACGATTGCGACAATATATGCTTTATGTGTGTTTTTCAAGTCATCTCAATGTAGGCTATTTATTGACAATAAAGTAGCCTATATGAATAATGCAGCTTTTAATGTTTAGTATCTTCTGCTCACCAAGGCTGCATTTATGTAATCAAAAATAGTTAAAACAGTACTATTTTGAAATATTATTACAAATTAAAACAGCTTTTTTTTCTATGTGAATATATATATAGTAATTTATTCCTGTGATCAAAGCTGAATTTATAATCATTACTCCAGTCTTCAGTGTCACAAGATCCTTCACTAATCATTATAATCAAGATATAATAATCAAGATATAATCAAGATATAAGATATAAAAAATAATTTTATAATCAAGAAACATTTATAATTATTATCTGTGTTGAAAACAGTTGTGCTGCTTAAAAATGTTGTGGAAACCACGATAGCCTACATGTTATTTTTCAGTATTCTTTAATGAATAGAAAGTTCAATGGACAGCATTTATTTGCATTTATTAAATACATTATCTTTTTTAATATTAAAAATATCACGTGATCAATTTAATGCATGCCTGATCAATAAAAGTATTAATTTCTCTCTTTTTTAATTTTACCACAAATGTTTAGATGGTTTCCACAAAAATTAAGCAGCACCTTGAGCAGCAACACTGATAATAATCATAAATGTGTGTTGATCATCAGATCCTCATATGGGAATGATTAGTGAAGGATCACTGAAGACTGGAGTAATGATGATAAATTCAGCTTTGATCACAGGAATAAATGACACTTTACTATATCTTCACATGGAGAACAGCATGGTTTGCATCAGAATATATCTATATTTTTTTACATTCCATAAAATCTATGGAATCTTAATGCACAATTGTTTGTAGTATATAAACCAATCATAAAATTGGCATAAAAAATAGGAGAATAATATTATAGATATTAATTAGTGGTTATTGTTCAGCAGTGTATTTGATATCTTGCCCAATTAAAAGCAAGAGATGTGATAAATTATATTGGTCCAAAAAAAGGGGGGGGGGGGGGGGGGTTACGACATTTCTGTCCCCCTCACTTCTGAAAAGATGGCTACGCCCCTGGCAAATACCAAACTGTACTGAAACGTGAACCTAAAACCGTGATACAAAGCGAACTGTGAGCAGTCTGTACTGTTACACCTCTAGCGTAACTTATGCGAGGGGGTGCCACAGAATTTTGAAAAATTTCAAAGGGTAAAAAAATAAATCGTTAGATTAGTCGACTAATCGAAAAAATAATCGTTAGATTAGTCGACAGAAAAAATAATCGTTAGTTGCAGCTCTAATCTATATACAATAATGATCATACATTAAGACTAGCACATACGCATGATAAATTAACTCAGAGATCTGTATGAATGACATCGCCAGAGCGATCCACCATCCAGTACGTATTGGATCTGATCCAGCAACGTCATCGTGCTACAGGCTGCAGCGAGGGGTGTCTCACCGGGCCACCCCCCTGTGCACGGCCCTGCTCAAACGTATGTACTTTTGCTTCACAAAAATATCAGGCTACAAACTTTTAGGACATAGTATAAGTAGACAAAGTGGGACACAGGATTGGTGTCCTTCATGTTCTTTCCAACCACAAAGCACTTGAATGCGACAAGCTCAATCACCACTTCAGAAGTAAGACGATACCACTTAAAGGCAGCATTATAAAAAAAACACATTTTGAGATATGTATTGTAGGGCCTAATTGAAATCCAAAGGTGGAAATAACATGCATTTGGGATGTTTTTGTTCTGCTAGTCTGAAAAAAACACGTTATGAAATGCCATACTGTGCAGTTTTTGCCTTAAAGGGATACTTCACCACTTTTTCATATTAAACTATGTTATTCCCTTAACTAAGACAAGATGATACACACCTTTCTTGTCTCAGTGTGTGCAATTAATCGCTCTGGTGCACGGTGACATTCTGATAACATTTAGCTTAGCCCACTAAGCCCAGTTCATTCACTGGTACCAAACAGAGATCAAGTTAGAAGCGACCCAACACCTCTACGTTTTCCCTATTTAAATACAGTTACATGAATAGTTGAACGATCAAGTATGGTGACATAAAATAAAACGTGGCGCTTTTCTAAGCTGATTAAAAAGGAGAACTATAATGTATGGCGGAATAGCACTTCAGAGAGTACTTTGACTCTGCGCAGTAAAAAGTCCCGGCTGAAAAAACCTCCCTCACATCTCCTTCTCACATTTCTGTCAATATGGTGGAGGTGAGGGTACTCTCAGAAGTGTTATTCCGCCATACATTATAGTTCTCCTTTTTAATCGGCTTAGAAAAGCGCAACGTTTTATTCACCATAGTATGTCACCATACTTGATTGTTCAACTATTCATGTAACTTTATTTAAATAGGGAAATTGTGGAGGTGTTTGGTGGCTTCTAACTTGATCTCTGTTTGGTACCAGTGAATGAACTGGGCTTAGTGGGCTTAGCTAAATGCTATCAGATCGTCACCGCGCATCAGAGAGATTAAGTGCACGCACTGAGACGAGAGAGGTGTGTATCAACTCGTCTTAGTTAAGGGAATAACATAGTTTAATATGAAAAAGCGGTGAAGTATTCCTTTAATACTTGTTCTGGGAAGTAAGTCGGCCACAATAAAACTCCAGAATTCCAGTATTGCCAATGAAAACGTACTTAACTAGGTCATATTTACTCAAAGCAAAAGGACCATGCGTCTGAAAAGCAATGACCCTTTTGCGTTGCTTTTTTTCCTTTATACAGATGAGAAATGTGCAATTCCTACTGCCGCCGTAACTTCACAAGCATGTTCCCATGAATGATTATAATGAGTTAGGGCTGGGACTAGCGTTGCCTCCATTAGTGAATGTAGCGCACATGCCATTTTGCATTGTATTGCAGCACAAAGGTCAAATGTAAGGACAAAATGTACATTCTCCTCTTTACAATACTGGAACATCCAAACAAGCCCGTCTGGGGTAACGAGGCATGCATGCTCATTTGGGAAACTTTCTCCATCAGCGAGTGAGAAAAACTCTTAGTAATGTTAGGACTAACAATGATAGTCTCTTATAGCGGCTCTCTGTGATCTTTTTTTCAAAGCCTCATGCCAGGCTTTAATTGATGATTGTTTTTAACCTCAGATTCGGTTCTCTGATTCAAATACGATACACTGTCGGCTCAGTGAAGTTGCGCTTTGAGGAAACGTGCGCTTGTTTTGATGGCTCCGTGCATCCCATTTCCTTGTGAAAATTCAAACCAAATTTATAAGACTGCTAATAGAGAACATTTCTGAAATGGCAACAGAACATTAATAAGCGTGAATTTTCCATACAGGGCCATCAGTCACTGGCTCTACAGGCATCTCTGGTTTTAATAACGCTCCATAAACACTTAAGACAACAGACAGAGTGTATAAACCGGGATTAAGGTCTGTATAGTGTGTGCATGAGCTGCAATAGAAACACTCTGGTTTGCCTTCATCAAAAGTGGACAGAGACAGGCAGAAGAGACTGTTTTGACTGCTGTCCAGAGCAGCAGAACTATTCGATTACACCCCCAAGTACATTTCTCATGCTATTTCCAGGCATCAGTCGTACACAGACTGAGCTAAACCTCAGCTGACCAGTGGCTGTCTCGCAGACATCGACTGACGCGCACGTTTGTATTGAACTTCTATGAGAGACCCAGCGGGGATCCGGTGGACTGGTTGCTAGAGAGACCCCAATGAACTGTCAGGAAATGACCCACAGAGCTCTGTTCTCTCCAGACTGGTTCTCTCCAAACATTTTGTTTGTGCCACAAAACACTGTATGCTTTTTGAGCACTGACCTTTTTTTGTACTGGTCTATACCTAGAGAGAAAAAGGGTGTCCTTGCATGAACTTGGCAGAAAATCGTAGAGCTTTCAAATGAATGGTGACTGTACTGCACTGCAAAAATATAGTTTTGTAAGGTTTTATTTGTTAACTGCATTAGTTGAACTAACAATAAACAATACTTCTAAAACCTTTATTAATATTAATTAATGTTAAAGATTTATCTCAATACATTATTAATATCAAACGTTGGTTAACATTAGTTAATGCTATTTGAACTAGAGAAAATTCACTTAGCGACAAAAAACAACTGCAAATTTGCCTCCAATTTATGTGTTTCTACTCTAAATTGCCAAAGGTTTTGGGATGCAGTTTTTTCATGCACATTAAATTTAATGACATTCATTCTTAATCTGTTGGTTTAATATGGAGTTGGCCCACCCTTTGCAGCTATAACAGCTTCGACTCTTCTGGGAAGGCTTTCCACAAGGTTTAGGAGTGTGCTTACAAGAATTTTGACCATTCTTCTAGAAGCCCATTTGTGAGGTCAGGCACTGATGTTGGACGAGAAGACCTGGCTCGCAGTCTCCGATCTAGTCATCCCAAAGGCGTTCTTTCGGGTTGATTTCAGGACTCTTTGCAGGCTAGTCAGATTCCACCACATCAAACTCGCTCATCCATGTCTTTATGAACTTTGCTTTCTGTACTGGTGCGCAGTCATGTTTGAAAAGGAAGGGGCCACCCCCAAACCTCCCCACAAAGTTGGGAGTATGAAATTGTCCAAAATGTCTTGGTATTCTGAAGCATTAAGAGTTCCTATCACTGGAACTAAAGGGCCAAGCCCAAGCCCTGAAAAACAACCCCACCCCATAATCTCCCCTCCACAAAACTTTACACGTGGCACAATGCAGTCAGGCAAGTACCGTTCTCCTGGCAACCACCAAACCCAGATGCAAATGCATTGCATTTGATAAAAGTAAGGCTTGGATACTGCTGCTTGGCCAAGGAAACCCATTCCATGAAGCTCTACACACTGCTCGTGAGCTAATCTGACACAAAGGCCACACAAAGTTTGGAGGTCTGTATAGCTATTGATTCTCCAGAAAGTTGGCGACATCTGCGCTCTGTGATTTTACGTTGCTTAGTTGCATTTGTTTCCAATTGCTTCCACTTTGTTATAATACCAACAACTAACAGTTGACTGTGGAATATTCAGTAGTGAGGAAATTTCATGAAGGGTCTTATTGCACAGACAGCAACCTATCACGCTACCACGCTTGAATTCACTGAGCTCCTGAGAGCAACCCATTCTTTCACAAATGTTTGTAGAAGCTTCTGCATGGCTAGGTGTTTGATTTTATACACGTGGCCGTGGAAGTGATTGGGACAAACTTTTGACAATATAATGTATGTTAACACTTTTAACGCCGAAATGAATCTGCATCAGTCAAGAGGTACAAGTAAAAACTCTGTAAGTTGTTTTACATTCATTATTATTGTAATGTTGTCCTTTGTGACATGAGGTAGTTTAACGTTGTCTCTTGTCGCGTGAGTTCATGTGTTTTGAAGGAGTCGTGGGTTTGGAAACGCTCTGAAGGGAGGGTGGGATCTTTTGCTTTTAAAGTTAGTTTGCCATTGCTAGCTGCTCTGAAAAGGCCTACCCTACCTTTAATTTTAAAAAAAACTGCCAATGCTTCATTTCGATTTGAAAATTAGTCCGAGCGTTAGATGTCGATTAATTTACCGCTTTTTTAGTGAGTTTGTTCAACTAATGATTCATTAAAATGATTTAAACCAGTGAAACATGAAGATAACTCAACATGAAGGCGATAAGTTTGCGGTAAACAATCTTTTTGTCTCACATTCAAATCAGTATACAAACGCATTCACAACTCGGGCAAAATATGCATGAAAAACAGTCCAAAAAAATGATTTCTGATTTTTGTCTTGTTTCTAGTCCAAACATCTAAAAATTCGTAAAACAAGAAGTATTTATTAGACAAGTAATTGTCTTGTTTTGGGAAAAAATAACTAAAAATTAAGTATATATATAAGTATATATATTCGTTATGTTTTTCTTGTTTTAAGGATTTTTTCTTCTTGACAACATGATAAAAATGCTAAGTAGGAAACGATTTCTTTCGAAATGATGCAATATTCCACAAAATAATAAAAATATAAAACCTTACTATAGTACGGTCAATGGATTTTAACTCTATCAGCATGACTATGGGAAAAAGTCTGTCGTCTGTCGTGTAATGTCAGCTGTTTCTTAACATCGTTACAGTGGCTGCCTGCTATTTTTTCCACAACAAGCCAGACACTGACACCGTGTTCACTCCTGATTACGATCTTCCTCCTTGCAGTCATTTCAGATATGATTACTCTTCCCTGTCTCTGCACTATCACAGATGCTGCCCAGCAGGTATTAGCAGGGCCGGGTGCCCATATTTCCCCGGTGGCCACTGCTGATTCAGCTGCCTCACGAGAAAAGAGAGATCACCCCTGCAGCACAGACAGACCTCACCTTTGCTGTGTTGAGTAAGGTGAGGTCTGTCTGTGAATAGCTTTACATCTGAGGCGTTTAAAGACTAAATTTTTCCATTGTTTATTTAAAAGGAACACGACAATGTATAAAAGGCTCCATTACCTTGTATCTTACACTATCGCCCCGTAGAAGCTGTTTTTGTAAAAAAATAGGCTAACGATTGCGTGATAACCAACGTGACTGTCGCACAGTAATTACCGTATAGACAGGAGGAGACCCTCGCGGAAAATCTTTTACTGTCTGAGGCAGTCGGGGGGACGTGGAGACATTAAGTCAAGGGCAAAGAATCGGGAGAAGCCCATAGTGTGCCAAAAGCAACGGGACAAAACATTTAAACAGCATGATTCAGATTTTACTTTCCACAAATACTAGAAGACTTACAACTGTCCGACAGGTTGCTTACTCAGGAAGTGAGTGCTTCTAATTGACTTCACTTTTCGTCGTTGAAGTCTATGGGGTCGCTGTGTCCATTTATTTTACTGTCTATGATCATACGTCAGACTGGAGGTCACTCTTCCGCCGGACCCCAACTCTCTCGTGATCACATGTACCATAGATATATAAACCTAGATTCCTCAATAGTGGCTATTTTTATGGGCCGCTATATACAACAAGATGAAGATGGAGGCTTCAGATAACACGGCATACAAAAGATACATAGTAAAAGTAAAAACATAAAAAAATTACCATAGTAAAAACCTGTAATATCGAGTTAATACATATAAAAAACACAAACCAACACATTCTCACCTGTGGAAGGTTATTCAGTTCCTTAGGCAATTTAAATCTCGGCGGTTTGCCAACTAGAAGAGCTGCAATGTTGTGGCATCCTTACTGTGAATGACGATTCACAGCGGTCGAATGTGGCATCTACGTACACATATCTATGGCATGTACGGCTGTTGCCGGAAGCCAGTGATTATAGCTTTTAAAATGTTGAATATGTATATTTTATCGCTTCAGCTTCAAAGGCATTTATTCACTCACTGGAGGCATATGGCTTACTTTTATGATTAATGGATTCGCTTTTTTGAAGCTTAAAAAAATCTATTCAATATATTTTTTAAATATAACTCAGATTGTGTTCAGCTGAAAGAAGAAAGTCATATACACCTATGGCATGAGGGTGAGCAAATTATGGAATATGCTTCATTTTTGAGTGTCTGTGGACTTTTTTTATATTTAGAAAGATTTTAGAAATATGTTTGTATTGTAAAACATTATAGTTATCGTCCTGGTGTGAACGGTTCTTTAGAGCTGTAACTGAATTTTTTTTATATATATATACACAAAGGCGTCTGTGCACAATATCTAATGAAGAAAAAAAGAGTGTTCCCACACTGTCTGAAAAACATCTCTGTGGGTTTGAATTAATGATACGCGTCTAATGAAGCCTTGCAAAGCAAAGAGGTGGTGTCGTTCTCCTTTCCAATTAGCCGTCTGTGCAACTTCCTGGCAAATTAGTTTCCTCGCTACAGCTCAGACAGTTCCGGTGGCTTCTGCAGAACTTGAATTGGTTTGTGTGTGTGTGTGTGTGTGTGTGTGTGTGTGTGTGTGTGTGTGTGTGTGTGTGTGTGTGTGTGTGTGTGTGTGTGTGTGTGTGTGTGTGTGTGTGTGTGTGTGTGTGTGTGTGTGTGTGTGTGTGTGTGTGTGTGTGTGTGTGTGTGTGTGTGTGTTCAGATCAATCTGCTTGTGACCTAGCAAGGACCAACAAAAATCCTACTTTTAAGGATTCAAGGCCAGGGCATATTACGTTCTTAAAGTTTTGAAAAAAATCCCAACATTGGATTATATATTTAAAATGACAAGATTTACATTTCTATGAAGATTTTGAAAAACTCTCAGTAACTTAAGTAGGAGACTTCTTTTCTTTCAGTATTTTACTTTTTATGCATCTTTACAAATGGCATCATTAACTTTATACACATTAAACATTTACAAACAAATACAAAACTATAAATTCATAGCTGAATCTCTAAAATAAAAAAGACAAATGATATATGCTAAGAAACCAATATTGTTAATTTTATACAATATATAATAAACTAGATTCCTCTGTTTAAGCACCCACATAAAACATGAAACATATTGGCAAAAAAAAAAAAAAATAGCATCAAGGGTATATTTTGATTTTTTTTAAACACAATGCATTGATTCCAACATTATTACTGTAAAACAAAACCACTGTTTTTGGTGTATGTGTCAAAATCATACAAAGATTTTACTGACAAAAGTGCTTTTGTCAGCTTTGATTGTAAACTGAAGCAGATCTACGCTATAATACATTTATTAGTAAACATTAGATTGCAAATAAATAAAACACATGCACGTTTTGCTGCAGATATTCCATTCGGGAGGATGGCGAAAACTGTTTAAGTCTTTTTTTTCTTCACAAAATGTAAAATACACTTTTCAAAACACACATATTACATTGCACATTATAATAAATAATATTCTTACAAAGACGACAAAGAAAAGACGGTAGACAATTCATTTATTCGGACTATAAATGCATAAATAAGAAGACAAAAATGTATAAATAAACATCTAGAACAATAAGCATCTTCCACATGTCTGTGGAAAATAAATAAGAATACATGTATGTACAATATGAACATGACTCTGTGCTTAAATGCAGTCCTGCTGTCCAAGGTGATTTATCCAGTCAGTACCAGAGATACATGGCTATAATCCACGTAATCTTCATCCTCCTCCTCTTCATCCGTCTCTTCTGAGAGCGCTACGGAGGAATATAGCAGCTGTTGCATTAGTATAAAACACAACAGCATTCAGGCACAGAGTCTTACTGCATGACTTCTTGCATCTAAAGATGCTTTGCAATTCACACGAGGCGGTGGGATCACAGCTGAGGGTTGCAGGAGAGGGTGGGATTGAATGGCGCCTTACCTCTGTCTTTTATTAGCAGAGACAATTTCTTGTATTTGTCATTGTACAAAATCAAATCAAGCAAAGAGACATTACGTAATCCCTTCTTCTAAACAAAAATATCGCTTTGTGGAAGATGATTTGTCAATACCACACACAGACTAGGGCTGGTGAAAGATGGTTCTACTTTAAGGCATTAACAAATGTTCTAACTTATCACTGAACCATCTAAACATGCTCATACTAAACATAAAATCACATTTTTTCCACATGAGATTTGTTATGTCACATATTTGAACCATTATAAGGTTAGAACAAAAGAAGTGAAATTGTCTGGGAAGATTTTACGTGAATAATAAAGGCCCGTTCACACCAAGAAGGATATTATAAAGATAATAAATCACCGTCCACACCAGCAGACGATACCGTTCTGTTTAAATACTCGTATTGTCTGTCGCTTTAAATACTCGTATTGAATAAAAAACGTTCTGAATTGTTCCCCCAAAAAAATCGATAAAATCGTTCTAAAAGTCAATTCGATGAAATAGTTTCTCTGTGCTGTTATCGTTATAGCTGTGGTGTAAACTCTGCTATTCTTTAATATTGAGAACGATTTTTAGAACTATATCTTTATGGTTATCATCCTTGGTGTAAACAGGCCTTTTTTCATTTAAAAAAATAAATAAAAAATTAGAAAACACAGAATATGCTAAGAAAAATATCATTATTTTCACATTTGCGCAAAATGGACATAACAAATCGACAGTGAAAAAAAAAGAGTTTTCGTTGAGTTTCCCTTTATTACAAAAAGATGATAGACAAAGATGTTAGCTGGGGTCAGAAATTAAATTCCACGGCCAATATTTGCCTCTTGGAATTGATTTTCTGGGCATATGTTTTTGAGCAATATAAAACACACACAAACACACACACACACACACACACGTTTGTTTCTGTGGCATATGGGGACATTCCATAGGTGTAATGGTTTTTATACCGTACAAACCGTATTTTCTATCCCCTTACACTGCCCCTGCCCCTAAACCTACCCATCACAGGAAACATTCTGCATTTTTACTTTCTAAAAAAAACTCATCCTGTATGATTTATAAGCATTTTGAAAAGTGGGGACATGGCCAATGTCCTCATATTTCACCCTCTCCTTGTAATACCTGTGTCATACTCATGTTATTATACACATTCTTGTCCTCATATGTCACAAAAACATATACACACACACACACACACACACACACAAACACACACAGCATACCAACCATTTCAAAAACTTCAATTAAAATACAAGTCAGAAATATATCTATATATTAAAATACATGTTTAAAAAACTATTTTTGTTGTTAAAACATTTGTGTCCCAAGCACTGGTCAATTTCTGAGCTTGCACCATAATGGTGACAGGCTTGCTTTTCTTTGCCCGTAACACACATGCTCGTCTGTATCGCAAAATCATCACGGAGCCGGTCAGCCGTAGGCAGAGACAACAAAATACAGAGCGCGCTAAGTGAGTTTACGTCCCTATGTCGCTTCCACATCAACACCGTCAGTCACGTTTCTGTCTCTGACGCACAGATAGTGTAACCATTGCGGAGGAGCAGCATGTTCAGAACTGTCTCGCGTCCCAAACGGAAATCCTTCCAGAAAGATTTGGGCTTAACCTCATTAAAGACATCAATAGATGAGCAGAGAGCATCTGCGCTGTCCCGGACGCTTCTAATGCATCAGAACGTCTCATTGCCACTGAGTTAAAACACAGAACGTCTTTGCGAGAGGAAGCCAAGACGAGGGCAAATACACGCTCTCCGGCGGTCCTCGTGTTCCTTTTGGGGGCAACGGGAGGGGCAAGAAAGAGGGGTGTTTTTCGGCAGGGGGAGGGAATGCGGGACAGGGGTGCGGCCAGGCGTAGCATCCTCTACTTACAGTTGCAGGAGCCCAAGTGTTTGACCTCCAGGACGAGACCCAGGGAGCAGGCGGCCTGCTTCATGGCGCACTCGTTCGGGTAGGTCACGTTGTCGCTGGCGCAGACACTGTCTCCTGGACGGCCCTCGGGACAGTCGTCCTCGCACACTGCACAGCGTCCCCGTCCCGTCCGCTTGTTCCACAGACACTTTCGTCCCTCCCGGCATTTGATGTCTTCACAGGACCTGGCGTCTGAGGACGAAGCATAAAGACGAATGAAATTAGAAGTTCTCCCAAAAATATGATTTCACTTTGGGTAAAACCACTTCTTTGGGTCACATTCGGCCGTGCTGAATGTTAATTTTAGTCTTGTTTCACATAGTGTGGTTTGAGGAGGTATTAAATAACGCAGAAAGGCAGCAACAGTCACAGCTACCCATGTGAAACATGAATGTGTTATTGCAACAGAAAACAGAGTAATGAGAACCACATGTTTAAGGAGGATTGTGCAAGCACGAGATTTTGTCTTTTTCTCACCTATGCATTTCCCCTCGTAGGCTACTCCAATGGACCGTCCCATGATGCACGTGGCCCTTCGGAGATGGCAGGTGTTGGCGTACACGATCCCGTCGTTCCCGCACAGGTACTGCTCCGGTGAGGTCACCTCAGGGCAAAGCCGGTTGCAGGTCACGCAATAGGCGTTGCTGGTCTGGTCCAGTACACACGTCGAGCTTCCAGGACAACGCACGTCATAACACGACTCTAGAAAAATAGGAACCAGTCAAAATTTGCAGCTTCTGTGGCTAACAACCTTTTACACCTATATGCTACTGATATAAAACTAGCTTATGCATAGCAGTATTTTGTATTTATTATGAGTTACACTTTATTTTTAGGTGTCATTGGTACAGTATAATTATATATTTAAGTACTGAGTAACCGCATGTACTTACTATAGGGTAGGATTAGGGTTCGGTTGAGGGTTAGTTGCAATTAATTATAGATATGTTTCTGTTATCAATCAATCAAAACTTTTATTCAGGACACACATGGTCCAAAAACATGTAAAACCAATACAGTAACTGTAATACCAATACAAACACACACAAAAAACAACAACACAATATGTATGATTGTATGTGTGCTATTTGTAATGTTTTTGAAAGAAGTTTCTTCTGCTCATAAAGCCTGCATTTATTTGATCAAAAATACAGAAAAATGTTTAATATTGTGATATATTATTACAATTTTAAATAATTGTCTTTCAATTTATTATACTTTAAATTATCATTTATTTCTGTGATGCAAAGCTGAATTTTCAGGATCCTTACTCCAGTCTTCAGTGTCACATGATCCTTCAGAAATCATTTTAATATTCTGATTTATTATGAGTGTTGGAAACAGTTCTGCAGCCTAATTTATTTGATGAATAAAAGGTTCAAAAGAACTGCGTTTATTCAAAATAAAAACATTTTAAAATAATATAAATCTCCTTTACTATCATTTTTTTATCAATTTAACACATCCTTGCTGAATAAAATTATTGATTTAAAAAAAAGAAGAAAAAAAATTACTCACCCTAAATTACTGACCAGTAGTTTATATTGTTGTTAAAAAAGATTTCTATTTTTAAAACACTTGCTTCTTTTTTTATGTATTTCTTTCTCTCTTTTTTTCATCAAAGTATTATAAAAAAGTATCACAGGTTATGAAAAAATATTAAGCAGCAGAACTGTTCCCAACTTTGAAAAATGAATCATCATATTAGAAGGATTTCTGAAGGATCATGTGACACTGAAGACTGGAGGAATGATCCTGAAAATTCAGCTTTGCATCACAGAAATAAATGACAATTTTAAAGTATAATAAATTGAAAGCTAATTATTTTAAATTGTAATAATATATCACAATATTACATTTTTGTCTGTATTTTTGATCAAATAAATGCAGGCTTGATGAGCAGAAGAAACTTTTTTCAAAAACATTACAAATAGTAATGTGTCCAAACTTTTGGCCTTTACTGTATATGGTGGGTGCAATATTTGTATAATGTAATGTTTCCTAAAACAATTCCTATATTATCCAATAAACTGCACAGCCTAGGTAATGTCACCGGGGGGAAAGCTGAGGCTTGTTTCGATTAAAAAGGCATTATTCCTTCTTTGGAAGAATGTACTCCTAATTTGGGCGCAACAAGACTAATTAATCAAGTAAGCGCTGATCTCAGTTTGACTTGAGTGACCGTACTTTTGCATTTCCCCTGGTACTGCGCAGTCAGGTCAGGGTGCCTCTTGCACTTGGCCCTAAGGACTGCACACTCGTTCCGGTACGTTTTCCCATCGGAGCCACAGACGGGCCCTTTAAAGGTCACATTGGAGCAGTCTGGGGCGCACACGCAGCGGGGTTTATTCCGCTTGTTCATTTTGCACCTCTTTCCGGGACCACAGTCCACATTATCACAAGTCTCTGTAGAATCAATAAAGAAGGTTATTAATAACTGATCAAGTGAGCTGACACATCAGTTCTGTAATAAATGTTTGTGGTTTAAATGTCATGTCTGTCATGCACTATTTATATTATATATACCATACTCAAGTGTTCCTAGCATGAAATCGAAATTCTATTTGAACGTTTAGCTTCTCCCAGATCATTTCCCGTCATCCAAATGCTTTACCTTTACAAGGTATGCAGTTTGGTGCACCGCCATTGAAGATCAGCCACTTGAAGAGCGTGTTATTGGGTACATCCTCCTCGGTCCACGCCGTGCCCAGACGTCCGCTTCTACAACAGTCTTCCCGACTCATCCCAGACATGTACAGATCCTGGCATCTCCCGTTCTTTCCCTGCTCAAGCCAGCAGTTGCCAGCTGGAAAGAGTCACTTTATTACCCTCTCATACATGCTGATTACTTTTCTGTTAATGTATCACTCATACAGGGATGTAGTAGAATGGAGCTAATTGGAGCCAATTAGTGCTGAGCAGGGTCATAACCATGTAGGACACTCAAAACAGGCAATAAGGGTGTTGCAATGACCGATTCATTTTTACATTGGGTCACCTTGATATTAAATATCTGTTTGCATCTTTAGTGCCAAGTTGCTTTATGCTTATAAAACAAAAGACTTTTGCTGGATCCAGGTAAAAGATCAATCAAACATTTGAAAATGATTTTAGGGGTATTTAAAAAGGAACTTGGGTTGAAATTCCAAATGTTCAAAGAGTCCTGCCATATGAATCCACTCAAACGCTGAAGAAACACTATATTGTGGTTGTGCAAGCGTTTTTGTGCATTGCACGGAAACATGCTCTACCGTTTAGACATAATGCCATTATAAACAAAATAAATTAATAAAATACCCCACGTACTGCAGTTTAACATATCATCTGATAATACTAATCGCTCAAAGATCAAGACAAGAAAGTGCCTGTCTAGATGTGTGGATTTCCACTATAAATTCTAATAGCTAGGTGTCTTGAAAACAAGTTCACTTATACATTTTTAGAGTTTTTACGCATGAGAGGCGCCAGCGCGCAAACGCACCATTCAAGCTGATCAAGTCCAAATCAATGCTTTAATGGCTTTAACACGGGATAACATTCCCCATTCAGACGGTAAGACTGATAAATAAGCATAAATGTCACTTTACCTTGGACTTTCTGCTGTTCCATCAAGTGCGCGAACCATATGAGAAGCGCGATCACGCCCTGGCGGAGCCGCGGTAACTGTAGCATCCTCAGAAAAAGTGGAGACAGACTGACTACAGACAGACAGATGTTCTCCCGATGCTTCGCACTCAGTGACTGTCATACACACGGAATCCGTCTCGCTTTTTAAATCTATATGGGGTCTCGAGTTGGATGCCTGTGGTGGGCGGTCTTCATACTTCATTGGGGGTGGGGAGAGCATTGTAATAGTTTGCCCACCGACATTTATCAGGTGACATTAGTAAGTCTAGAAACTTTCTCTCCTCAAGAGCAACATTAGGATTTGGGGCTGTTTGAGGGGGTTCAAAGAGTTGGATAACAGCAGAAAAGTGATTTGGGGTCTGTTTGCATTTATTGTGGATAGAAGGCTGATTATTACAACAGTTATTTGATATAAATAGTTTTTCTTTCAACATATGCCAACCTTTGAGTTTGAACTGTATTTAACAGAACCTGCAGAATTGCTGGGTAAATATAGTTTATTTTGATGTGATTAAAAAAGATTTCAAAAACTTTTATCGTTGTAGGATTGTAAATATTCTCAGAAAACTCAAATGCTCAGTGTTAATAAATTATGATGTGCCATCTGAGGCTAAATAAAATGTAATATATGTTTGAACAGAGCTGTGCCCAAAGTAACAGGGCTGACATA
Source organism: Pseudorasbora parva (assembly GCF_024679245.1). Classification (NCBI taxonomy): domain Eukaryota; kingdom Metazoa; phylum Chordata; class Actinopteri; order Cypriniformes; family Gobionidae; genus Pseudorasbora; species Pseudorasbora parva. The sequence goes on along the minus strand of NC_090194.1, from coordinate 14,528,296 downwards.
TTTTATACTTTCTATCGCCATCATCAGCACTGTGCTCGACCTTGAAAAAGGCCTATAAGAAAGAGAAATTATGTTTATTTTATGTGGATATTTCTGCAAATATCCAGTTCAATGTACAAAATCATGGAAGCTTGGTTACAGGGTTAACAATTTCCAATCATACCAGCCGACAATAATAATAATATATAAGAAGATGAGTGTTCACAAGGGGATGAGGCTGTCAATATATATATATATATATATATATATATATATATATATATATATATATATATATATATATATATAACAATATATATATATATATATATATATATATATATATATATATATTGTTATATATATATATATATATATATATATATATATATATATATATATATATATATATATATATTGTTATATATATATATATATATATATATATATATATATATATATATATTGTTATATATATTGTTATATATATTGTTATATATTAGTTATGAAATTGTATAGTATTATTAAGATAAGGGGAGTTATAAGATCAACAGGGCCGATGCCTAACTTGGAATCTTGTGTATTTTTTATTATAAATGTCTTTTAAATATTATATATAGCCTATACATACACACAGAGAGAGAGAAAATAAATGCAAAATACTTTACTCAAAATGTGCATATCTGCTAATATGGCATAGTAACTGGCAAAAAAGGACACGTGTGAAGAAAGAATACATAAAAATGTTTCAAAAGTTACTGATTTGTTAAAAATGCCTGGACAGGCACAGGAAGTTAAAATCAGTTTTTATGTGTCAATTACCGACACAAAATGCCCTCCTTTTCTTGGCCTATCTAACATGAACTAATGGATTATAAACTAGCAACTTTTTTAAAATGAGTACACTTTTAATCAGTGAATACAGCTCTATGGTACTTTACAGCAAAACAGACAATATGAAAAGAGGCAACAGCATCTCAGTGCGTGGGAATGCTTATGAACTATTTGAGTCCTCTACTTTGAATAGACTTAGACAGTTTTCCATCCATTTCAGTTTGCACGATAAGCGTTAATCTTTTAAAGTGGTCTGTTACGGTGAATTTGGATGGGTAATAATAGACTCAAGGATACGGTCATTCTAATAATAGTTGAGACAGTTGTTTGGTCCTCCCCAGGGTCAAACCTGCAAATATAGCACAACAAATCCTCCTTCAAAAGAAAGCAATCAGGGTGTTGCATTACACCCCGTCGACACAACTAGTGACTGGACAGGACAAATTCCTGTGACGCTGCTGACGTTGCATGCTTGCAGAGTAGACGAGGAGTTTAGATGAGGTGTTACATCCATGATGCAAATAAGTTCTTTATTGCCAGCTTCAGTGGTTTCATGAAGAACCTTTAACATCCACAGAATCTTGCAATGCACAAACGGTTCATCAGATTAGTACAATATTCATAAAACTAAGAGGAAATGGTTCATTTAAAAACAGTTCACTAAAAGGTTCTTTGAGGAACTGAAGAGAGTTCTTCTGTTGCATTGCTATAAGACCTTTTAGAACCTTTATTTGACTCATTCCTAACTTTTTTCTAGTTACTATTAATACTGACAAGTGAATTCTATTAGTAGGACATTTTTGGTGTTGAATTGTGGTTCAGGGATGTAAAGCTGAGTGAAACGACTTCTCAAATTAGAATAAATGTAAGACGGACTTGATTTTGTTCATGGGGAATTGATTGTGGATCTCATGTGAGTGACAGGTTGCCCTGTCCTCACACCATTTAACACATCACCAAAGAGAAGAGATGGAGCTAAGAAGGAGCTGAAGCTAATGGGATTCAATATTATAGGGCACATTAATTAAAAAAATTATGATATACACAAATAAATAAATTATAATAGGCTAAATATGGCAATATTCCATAAAAAATAAGAATTGTCCATTTTGATTTCATGGTGACTTCGTAGGCCTACTGGTAACATAAAATAGATATTGGGACAACCCTCCAAATCCTTGAATTCAGGTGTTCCTATAACTTCCATGGTCACATATGTATGAAACCAAGCACCTATAGGCATGCAGACTGCTTCTGTGGCATTCAGATTAGCTTATGAACAGTGCCTAGAGAGTTTAAATGAATGGGTTTCCATGGCAGTGCAGCTGCAATCCTTACATCACCAAGTGCAATGCAAACGTTGAATGCAGTGGTGTAAAGCATGCTGCCGTGGGACTCTAGAGCAGTGGAGACGTGTTCTCTGGGGTGACGAATCACGCTCCTCTGTCTGGCAATCTGATGGACAAGTCTGGGTTTGTCAGTTTCCAGGAGAACAGTACTTGCCTGACTGCATTGTGCCAAGTGTAAAGCTTGGTGGAGGGGAGATTATGGTCTGGGGTTGCTTTTTCAGGGATTGGGCCTTGCCCTTTAGTTCCAGTGAGAGGAACTCTTAGTCCTTCAACATACCAAGACATTTTGGAAAATGTCATGCTCCCAACTTTGTGGGAATAGTTTGGGGATGGCCCCTTCCTGTTCCAACGTGACTGCGCACCAGTGCCGAGCTCATCCATGTCCATAAAGACATGGATGAGCGAGTTTGATGTGGAGGAACTTGACTGGCCTGCATAGAGTCCTGACCTCAACCCAATAGAACACCTTTGGGAGGAATTATAGTGGAGAATGCGGTCCAGGCCTTTTCGACCAACATCGGTGCATGACCTCACAAATGCGCTTCCAGGCGAATGGTCAAAAATTCCCATAAACACACTCCTAAACCTTGTGGAAAGCCTTCCCAGAAATGTTGAAGCTGTTATAGCTGCAAACTCCATATTAAACCCTACGGATTAAGAATGGGATGTAATTAACAGTTAATGTACATTCATGTGCATGTAAAGGCAGACGTCCCAAAACTTTTGGCAATAGAGTGTATGTCTGAGGTCGAGGTGGAAGCAGCTGCAATGCTGTCCCTCTGTCGGAAAATTGGGAGAAATGCAAGACTCTGCAAGTGTCTCCTACCACACGTTGTTAATAACTATCACAGTGAGATGGGGACATACGTTGCACAGCTGTGGTCTGTGGTTAGAGATGTCACTGGTTTGATCGAATGCCACACAGAATCGTCTTACTGAACAAAAACAGCCATCGGCTGTTTAATAATGGCGAGTCGTGCGTTTGATCTGTTGTTTTTATTTTTTCTTGAATAAGCTTGTATATTAGAGACTATAAATATGTGTGTAGTGCTTTACATGAGTCTCTAAATATACGCAGTAACTATAAAGAAAGTGCTTTATACATTATATTTTAAGGACATTAAAGGGAGTTCACCTTCAATAGTTCACCCAAAAATGAAAATGATCCCATAATTTACTCACCCTCAAGCTATCCTAAGTGTATATGACATTCTTCTTTCAGACGAGTTATTCGAAAATTACACCATTATTTACCATATAAAAAATGTCCTTGCTAATCCAAGCAATATATTGGCAGTGAATGGCAGGCCAAAATTTTAACATGTTAAATATGGATATTGTTCTTACAAATCCCACCAGAAGGCTTTGATCAACTCCCCTGAGCTGTGTGGATTACTTTTATAATGGATGGATGCACTTTTCAAATGCCATTTACTGCGATTATAATGCTTGGAAGAGCCAGAACATTTATAATATAACTATGATTGTATTCGTCTGAAAGAAGAATGCCATATACACCCAGGATGGCTTGAGGGTGAGTAAATAATTGGGCAATTTTCATTTTTGGGTGGAATATCCCTTTAACTCTCTGATGGTGATGAATGACTCAGTTTAACATGTGATTTTGGAGACATCTGCCGGTGACGGTTGGAAATGCGGAGCTAATGTCAGGAACTCATTTCATGATTTTAGGTTAAAAAGGATAAAGGATAAAATCTTATAGAAGACATAATAAAGGAGGAAAAGGGCAAATTTCTTAATTACAATTTTAAGCTCTGAATAAAAAGCATGATCTGTCTGTTTCCTGGCCACGAGTCAGCTGACTTAAAGCAAAACCAATTGGATTTCGTCTCTCAGGAAGCAGACCGCAGCAGCACGCGCTGCGAGTGTTTGAACTTTACGTGTCCAGCCAATGTAAGTTACATACATGAATACCGAGGTAAGTCTGCGTTGGAAATCTTTTGTACAGTTAAATTTTCTTACCAATCACCTGCTTAACAAACATACAAAACCGAATCATATTTACATTACTAAATCGCTAATGGCATTCGATAAACGAAATTGTCCATATTGTTGTAATAGCCTGTAACGTTTTATTTACATGTTAAGCAGGTGTCGGTTCTGTACTTTGCAAAAAGTGCCGAATTAACGGGACTTAAAGCGGAGAACATCACTGTTCCTTCAAACATAACATCTCTACAGCTGTGGCAGGAGTTGGAGACCAGACATCCGAGGTGAATTATTATCACAACTAACGTTACATGAATAACTTACTTCTTTCAAATCAGTGATATTTACACTGCAAGTGATCGCCGCATTATAATCAAACAGTTGTGGTCTTTACTGCCATTCAATCCACCAATCTGAGACTGTGTTTATGCCTTGCGCTCATTTGCAGTGAATATATGATAATTATATATATATATATATATATATATATATATATATATATATATATATATATATATATAATTTTTTTTACATAATTTTTATTATGTATTACGTAATCTCTTGAAAAGGTTCTTTGTTATCAGAATGTTAATTTCTGGCATATATTATTAACTAACTTAATCATAGCATTAATATATATATATATATATATATATATATATATATATATATATATATATATATATATATATATATATATATATATATATATATATATATAATATATATATATATAAATCATATAACACTGGGAATTATTATAAAATGTTTATTCTGTTCTGTACAGATGTATTGTCTTCTGAAAATTGTCTGAGAATCAATAAAACTGTTAATTTGTTTGTCCTTCTGTGCCAGACTGTCTGTGTTACGGGATCAAGTGGTTCTGGCAGTGCGGCAGGAGTACGTGCCTCTGGGTGTGCAGCCCTTGACCCTCAGAGAGGGAGACGAGGTGGCCATTATACCACCCCTTAGTGGAGGGTAGAGGAGTTACCAAGGTAGGCATCAAATATGTCTGTTTTACACACACAAACACTATATATATTACATGTTATATATTTAATATTTAAATTATACAAATAAATTATATAATGTTAATTTTTTACATTTTCTGTTTTTTAAAGGTATGGCTGCAGATGAGGGTCAAGATGTAATTACACTCACAACTGACAAGCTTTCTGCTGATGCCGTCTCTGAATCTGTGACGTGTCCCTCATGTGGCGCTATATCTCTGTTTATTGGTCAGTCTTTCATAGTTGGATATTTTTTTCTGTTTAGAGCTTGCTTTCTTGTTTTTTTTTGTTTTGTTTACGGTTTATTTATACACTTTAGAAACATAAAATCATAACAAAAAAGGCTTACGAGAGCGAAGAAGAAAAAAACTAAATAAAATATTTAGAATGACCCTAAAATTCAAGATATCAGGGCAAAAATGCCCCTGTATGAGTTTCTCATATTTATCACACAAGTGATGTTTTTGTCCACAATAGCACGAGTGCAAATGTGATATTGATTTTATACAACAGTTAGTAAATACAAAGTTAATATTGTGTATAATTTAGAAACAATATTGTCGTTTTTTTCCCCAAAGTTTTTGCTAATGAAAATATTACCTATAAAGCAGAATTGTTTCTTTGTTTTTTAAATTTATGAATCTGCATTTTTGAGTGAATCAATGGGGTGAACCAATGATGCAATGGCCCATTCATAAAGATGCCATTTACCTAATTCCTAAATGAATCAGCCAATCGAATGACCCAATGACCTACTCATTTAGACATTTACTGCCAACTACTGGCAGTTTAAGTTTCTTGTTTGGAGAATTATTTCATATTTCATATTGATAAATGCAACATGTTTGACTTTCTGCAAGAACCAATGAGGTTCATTGTTGTGTTATGTTGTTGAAGCGTCAAAGTGGTAGTTGCAGAGCTATCAATAAAGGGTTAGGAAGCTCTCAGATTTTAGTAAAAGATCTGTGTTCTGAAGTTGAGCGAAAGTCTTACGGGTTTGTAACGACATGATGGTGAGTAAATGATGACAATTTTCATTTTTGGGTGCACTATCCCTTTAAGGTCTTTCTTAAGCCCAGCTGGTATGCTGGGCTTGCAAATTATCGAAGCGCAAAGACTGCTAAGTAGTACATGTATTGGCTAACTTGGAGATTGAGCCTTCAACACAAACGTTTAAACCTAGGATGGTGTCAGTCTGAGAAGATGCACCATCCAGAGTAGAAGACTGAAAAACGGATTCCAATGTAATCTCCTTTTTCAGGGACTACCAGAGATAATTTTGAGGGGAAGAAAGTAAAACAGCTTGAATATGAGGCATACATTCCAATGGCAGAGTCTGAACTGAGGAAGATCTGCAGTGACATCAGGAAAAAGTGGCCCAGCGTCAGACATATTAGCATTCAACATAGACTTGGGTGAGTTTTGCAGTGTGTTTAGATAATGAATGTTCATTACTTGACATCATAACATCTGAAGAATATTTCTGTTCTTTTCCCGCTCTGTCCACAGTGTGGTTCCTATAACAGAAGCAAGCGTTATAATAGGGATCTCATCACCGCACAGAAGTGATTCCCTGGAGGCGGTGAAGTACTGCATTGACACACTTAAAGCAACTGTACCAATCTGGAAAAAGGTATGAACATACCTAGTAGTGCATGATTTTTGATTAACCCTATAGAACATTTCATGAATAATGTACTAAAAAAAACAACAATTTTGTTCAACAAATGGTCATTAAAAGGAGGTGATTACTTTCCGGTAAATGCTATTTGTCAGTAGCCTGATGTGGTCATACTCAATTCTAGTCAGAATATGAGTCTGAAACTGCTCCATTGGCTGTGATAATGGGGCGTGTTTCAACCGAACCAGGAAAGACATCAATTGGACAGACCTACAACCAATCAGAGCAACGGAAGCCTGAGCTCAACTGCACTGTGTTGCCAAGTCTGCGTTTTTTTCCGTGGTTGTTTTCTATGTCCAAGAGTTGAAGCGACTATTATGTGATACATAGACCAATGAGTGCGAATTTTAGCAGGCAATCTTGCCAAAATAACACACATTTTACCCCCCAAACATAATTTTTCCCCCGGAGAACCCCCCGAGAAGCTATTGTTCCTATAATGATCATTGTAGCCAACATGATCATCATCTTTAAGAGAAATTATGAAGGTGAATGCATATACAAACAAGCTCTCCGTTTAGGATTCGAGTAAATATAATCCAAGCCCCTTTGATGACGTGCATGATTACGTTACTGTTGATCATCTGTCCGTCATTGTCTTAAGCCCGCCCTGATGATTTCATTGGTCCGAACAGTTTCTGTTCAGAGATAATAACTCCTCTATGGAGCAAGGCCAGACCGAACCACCCGACCTGAAAATGTTGTGGGCGGGGCTAGGTTCGGCTGGCATCCAGGCTAATTTGTCAGCCTCAGGAGGTCAAAATAATTTATTAGTGTTTGTTATTTCCTTCGTACATTTTGTAGGTACAATGTGGCACATAAAACCAATGTGTATGATTGTTTATTATATATATATTTTTATATACAAATAGTAAGAAATAGTCACAATTAATACAACTTAACTAAAATATCATATAAATAAAGTAAGCCTGAATAGGTAATAGGGTTGCAAACGTTTCTCGATAGAGACTAGCTAGTTTTGCGGTAAAGGCTTTTTGGTAGACATTTATAAATGTACGTTTACGATTAAGAATGCACATTATTTAATTAATCACTTTTCCTTAAAAACTTGGCAATAAAGGTGATAAATACAGTCAATATAATTTGTGTAAAAAATGCCTAAATGGAATTTGGGGGTTTTGTCTTTCCACCATATTGTCGTTTTAAATGATACTACAACATAAAATATTATTTTAAGGAATTTTAACAGGTTAAAATTCACAATAATTTCATTAAATATTTTTAATGCAATTACTTGAATATTAAGTCTGCAGATTGTCAAAATCATGATTTGTCTTTTACTATAATTTATTATACACTTGATAAATCTCTGAGGTGCACAACAGACTCAAAAAACATTTTTCAAGTTAGTTAGTAAAACTAGCTAGTTTTCAATCTAGGTTAATTGGATTTAATCAAATGGTTCTTGCAACAAAAAGGAAGGTCGTTGTGCCTCTATTCTTAAAATAAGACACAACCTTGTTTGTTGAACATTTAGTTTTTGTTTCTTTATAAGATATAGTTATATAATAACATGTTAATTATTGCCATCAAAGTGTAATCATTTCTCTTTGTATATTGCATTGTGCAATCGTTTGCAACATGTTTGTAATTATTTTGTTCTTTTCAGGAAATATACGAGTCTGGGGAGCCTTGCTGGAAAGAGAACAAGGAGTGTTTGTGGGCGGATGGTGGAAAAGATTCCAAGGAAAGTTAAACTGTTAAATGAGCTACAGTAAATTAGTAAATCTTGTGAAGCATCATCAGGTTTTTATTGAAAAAATACAAAGTTCAAGGTTTCCTGTCACACCTGATGAAACACAAATATAGATTTGAATCAAAAAGGGTATATTCTGCCCTTTTTTTAAAGAATAGAAAGTCAAAAAGTGCAAAAACATCATGTAAACATTAAGGAAAGTCTTTGTCGCCTATGTTGCCTTTGATTAGACAGGCCTCTTTTCCTGTCACACCATCAGTAGAAGTTAAACCCTGAATTAATACAAAATCATACCAGCTTATTTATATTAACTTTGTCATTTCAAAACATTAAATAAAAGTTTGCATCAGCATTTTCTAGACATTTCAAAGTATTTGAGCGTAAAAAGTGTTGTCTGCAAATACTCACAATCTTATTCTCGAGTAGTATCAGAACATTTCCCTGACGTTTTACACAGAGTACACAAGATTCTTGCATAGTACAAAGTTCTCTGGCAAAGATCTTTTTTGTTTTTCGCTCATGGGTTCTGGTAAAAAGATTCTGAAATACATTTGTAGCGTTACACTGTTAGCGAACATCCAGACGCTGCCTACTTTTAGATGAATATGTTAATATGTGCTGCACTTTCTTTACAACAACAAAATAAACTAAAATAACCGGTGAGAAAACAGCAGTTAAGAAAGCATCCGATCATATGTGGATGTTTCCACTAGGTCTGCAATTCAGCCCTCCAGTAAAGTCACGTCTCCTTTATTTATATAAACAATAGATTGCTTTAAAGAAAGCAGCTTTACCGTATTAAACATGAAAAAATACTCTCTTTTAATTAGAATTACAACTCTCGCTCGACTTGACTCAACTCTCCAGTGTTAATGCTTTTACTCGCGTCTGACTTCCAAGGACTGAACTACAGAGGAAATTAACAGAAGATTTCCATTTCAAGGAAGGCGGAGCCACAGCTCTTCCATTATCGCCACAGTCCAATGGTAGTTTACTAGTCAGAAGGAACTTTTCCAGAAAGTTCGCTATAGCAACCTGTTACGAAGTCCCAATTTTGCTTGAAATATATCGGGGTCATATGTGGTTGGTAATTTTAGTACTCAACTATAAAATAAATGATCAGATCTGTTCAAATAAGAACTCAAAAGGTCCATTTACTCATATGCCAGCATATGACGGCAATAATCAAAAGTCACAATAAGCCCCGTTTCCACCAAAATTACCCGGAACAATTTGTACCAGGAACTTTTTTACAGGAACTTTTCTCCCCCCCAGACCTGCAGCTGTCTGCGTTTCGACCGCGATAAAGTTCCGAGAAGATTAGGCAAATTAGTCCGGTGATGTAGGACTGCGCGCGACTGCTCCTCCAAATCAGTGAAGGACAGTAATCATTTGTGTGTGTACCGATTGAAAGATTTAGTGAACTGTTTACATGAGACGTTATCTAAACCGATCTGGTGTTTACATGTGATGACTTTCAATCGCAATCATTTTGTCACATGCAGTTTGTCTGCCGCACCAAAAATGTCAACGCTGTTTTCTCCACCAGCTGGAGTGTGTTAACTGTAGCCATAGCAACTCTTAACGGCCACCAGGACTAATACAGTATTATTTATAGCTATTTGTTGTAAAGTGTAATAATCATCTCAGAAAAAAAAATCTTCTGTCAGGCGCAGTTAAAGTAAAAACTGCCTGGGGCAATATACGCTGTGTCATTACTCCAACATTATCTTCATAACTTACGAAATAAAAAGTTTACCCCTCAGAAAAATGTACTTTCCTCTCTTGTCAACATGAGCGCGGCGCGCGCCGTCACGTCATGTAAGGACACACACTTAAAAGTAATCGGTCAGGTCGTTTACATGGTGAAAAAAAATTAATAACGAGTATGGAAGAGATTCAAGCTTTGCTGCTTTTGCTGGTTATGTATAGGTTTACTAAAGAGGTAATTAACAACGACAGAAAAGAGCACTAATATGCAGATTCAGCAGCATGCAGCTGCAGCATATTCAGAAAGCTTGTAAAGCTAGATTTAAAATGACAATGTATATTATTATCAGCTATTACGGACATTGAACGTGAGATGGCTGAGACGACCGCGCTCCACCAGACAGAGAGCAAGACTGATATTTACTGAACGCAGAACGAACCTCGCAAAAGACTTTTAAAAATGCCGGTTGAACTGCGTGAGCTCAACCAATCAGCATGTTCAGCGCCCAAGTCCCGCCCTCGAAAGTTCCTGAACTTTGAAAAAGTACTACCTCGCGAGCAGGGCCGTTTGGAGGGGGAAATATTTACCCGGAACTTCAATTTTACCCTGGTTCCTGCGGTCTAAACACACGAAGTACCACCCAAAGTTCCTAGTTCCTGGGTAAAGTTCCTGTGGTGGAAACGGGGCTATAGTCAAAAAGATCTAGTTGAACACCAACTACTTAGGAAATAGGTGAAAGTGGTAAGACAATGCAAAAAGATACACCAGCTAGCAGAGAAAAAGCATATGGGAACTGAATGGGATTGGAATGGCAGTTTTCAGTTAATGCGTTGTAATCAAACTGGCAATTTCCAGTCTTAAAAGCGGTGACATCTCCAAACGAGTCTCGGTCGATTTCTTATGGCGCCTCGCTGTTTTCTTTCAGTTCCTGATCTTCCCCTCCGGTCTCGTCATCCTTTATCAGCTTTTGATACTTCCTCTTGAAGAATCCAAGCTGAACATATTAAACACATTGGTTTTTAAAGGAAGACAATGACACAAGATGTACACTAAACAGACATTGTGGAAAAGAAAGATAAATAGAGCACCTTATAAAGCAATGCGACGGCAAGAGCCAGTAACAACAGACCGCCGATGACACTCCCTGCAATGACGCCCACCGGAACGTCCCCTTTAGCACCAGGTTTGCTCACTTTGACTTCAACCTGCAATGAACTCATGTAAATTTACTCGACATGGGTTACCCATGTTGATGATGCTGCTGTATGTTGATCGTACCTTCAGGTGTTTCTGTTCGATGAACAGCAGGTCCGGTTGAGACGTCTCTATATCAGCTCTCACAGAGAGCACAACGTACAGGAAATCAGCCTTGGATGGGCAAACAAACACACTTTTACCCCCAACGTTGATATGAGAAAAGCAATGAGATGAGTGCACTTACCATTGCAAATGTGCCATTCCATATGTTTGTAGTTAAATTCACGTAATAATCAGTCTTCTCGTCCAAGTCCTTCAGAGTGCATTGCATTAACAGGCATGTGGCCGTTTTGCAGTTCTGTGGATGGTGCACAGATGAGCAATACGGTTACGGCATTGAGGATGGAAATTTCAAGACATCCTGTTATTTGTAATCCTAAAACAGGATTAGTCATCATGCATATCAACAACTTAATATAAATCTAATTAAAAACATTATTACACAAATAATTATTATTGGGTTTCATACTTTATTCATTATTACTTCCTTTTTATGGCACAAAATGAATGTTTTTTTTTTCTTCTCATTCTTGGATCAAGCACTGACCAGTTCCTCTGTTCCTCTAAAACTCTCCTCTGTGAATCGGGCTGGGTAAGGTTTCTGACTGATCTTAAGTGGGTTGATCAGATTGCTGTCTGCACAATGGATTTTTTCAGCCTGTTGCAGAAAAAATCGTTGTCAAATCATTTCCACGTGCACAGACACTGCTTTCAGTCATATATTTATGAAGGATTAATTCATTGCGTGTATAAAAACAAAAAACAAAAACTGTTATTGCTCCTCACAGGTGAAGTTTTAATGCTGGTTATGTACAGGAGGGGATTTCCTGCTCTAGTGCTGTTGGGCAGTGAGACATTGAGGTAAACAAGACTGACTGGGACAGTTCCTGTAGAAACCTGTAGAAATAAATACACTCACATTAGCAGGCTGAATCACTACCATGAACTTCCTTTTCAGAGCCAACCAACAGATGGTGGTAGTGAACAGCCTGAAGGATTTATCCATTTCACAGCTAAATGAACTCACCTTTAAATTAAAGTTAAAATATGGGCCGATGTCCGTGAAATCCCTCACTGTGGATGCAAAATTGTCCTCTTTTTCCAGCAAATAAACATCTAAGTTTGATTCTCTGACAAAATATAATACAGACATTAAGAAATATAATGGGGTTAATGTTTTATTTAATAAATGGATATCAAGTGGAACTACTCATACTGTATATATTGGTGTATGGTTTTAAAACAACAGAAATTATATCAATTACTAAATTACACATGATTTTTTGCAAGCAGGGTTCCCACACTTTATAATCAATTAAATTAAATTAAATTGGCAAATTGGTATCGCACAGACCCAAACAAAAACAGACATTCGGACACGGAACGCATTTCAAAGTTAAATAAATGGTTGTTGTAGCATTGTTTTTCAGAGAAACGATAATAATCTAAATTATCGTTTCAGAATTATTATCGCTTCCGAATACTAAATATCTGTAAACATACATGCAGCACCTTTAACTTTCATGATTTTTCATAGTAATTAACACTACTTTTCAAAAGTTTAGAAAATTGTATTGATCAAAATATAGTAAAAACAACTTTTTTATTTGAATACATTTTTAAATGTAATTTATTCCTGTGATGGTAAAACTGAATTTTCAGCATCATAACTCCAGTCTGATAGTCTTCAGTGTCACATGATCCTTCATAAATTATTTGATGCTCAAGAAACATTTATGATTATTATCAATGTTGAAAAGAGTTGTGCTGCTTCATAAATTTGGGCAAACTGTGATACATTTTTTCAGGACTTTTTAATAAATATAGAAAGTTTAAACTATAAATAGCGTTTATTTAGAAAGCTCTAATATGTAATTGTTTTAACTGCATGGCATGTTTGATCAGTTTAATGCATGTTTGCAGAAAAAAAAAAAAAAAAAATATTTGCCTAAAGTTTGAACAGTACTGTATGGATTATTAGAGGATTTTTAAAAATCACTTTATTGCGATCAGTCGAAAAAAGCATTTTTTTTAAAATGAGAAGTCATTATTTAAAACTGAGCTAGAAAAATGTGTACTGGTTTAATTACCCTTTATTATTGTATTAATTTCCATGACTTTTTACAGGTATGGAAATCACACATTTGAAATTCTCCAATATAATTTAATGCTTTCCTGAAATGTAACCCTGTACAGGAAACAAAAGTCCCAATGCAACAACTGACCAATCAGAATAAGTCATTCCTGATAGGTGTTTAATAAAGGAAATGTTGTAATGTTATAAAAGGGGTGTGTTGTCTGACCTGCTGAGGATTATCTCAGAGTTGTATTGGACAGGAATGGAGACAGAGATCTTATTATCAGCGGGAGTTTCCTCTGTGCTGTCGCTGCAGAAATAAACCAATCAAACATCGATTAACAAGATAATCTCTGTTCACATTACTAAACATGTGGATCTGTGATCTCATAGGCACCTATTTGCACTTTTCTAAATATCTATATTTACCTTAAAGCTTCAAAGACAACCTCAGCATCTTTTTTAATCTGATTTAAGTTGAAGTCAAAGTTTACCACAAATGTAACCTGAGAAAAAGGAACAAAACCGTTAAAATCATATCAGTCAGATCTCAAAAACTTAAAAATCCTTGCAGGTATCCGTCTCACCAGTTGGTCTGTCCTCAGGGCTGGGTAACTCACTTGGCAGGTGAGTTTGTCTGAATCTTTCATCAGAGTGCACTTCACCTCTGTTCCATCAATCTGGAATATCAGAAAGCAAGAACATACAGTACACATTATATTGGACATAAATTATAGTTAGAAACTTGGAAGTGTGTGAGATAAATGTAATCAATGAATTTTTTGGATTAGTACCTGTGGTGTAAAAGAAGCGTAGAACAGGTTACTGGAGTAGCTGACTGACACGCGTGCATTGTACGCATTTTCCTTCCTGTTCATCACTGTCACAGTGAAGGAGAGTCTTCTCTTGTTCTGGCTGACCACCAGTGGTGTTTTGCTAGAAATAATTTAAAAAAAAGACCTACTTATACACACTTGTAGTTTTACATATACTCTTTTTGGATTCCCCAAAGAACCTTTCAGTGAACTTTAAAGAACCATTGTTTTCTTCATGGAAGCATCAATGCCAAAAAAGAACCTTTATCTATTAGTTGGTGTTTTATCAGTGTTTCATAAAACACTTTTTTTTGAGTGCTAGTTAATTAGATTCAAATGCAGGGCTAATTTCAAATGTCCTAATAAGAGTTTTTTTTAAAAAAAAATTACCATTTCTGTCCTGTTTAAGTCTACGGTTGAAGGAATCTTACCCAAGTTTCTCTTCACGCTCCACACTCAGTACCAAGTCACTGAAGCAAACTTCATCTGGGCCACAGTCCTTTGAGAACGGGATCTGGACCAAACCAAACCCAAGAGATAAACACAAGGATTTAGGAAGAGTTTCCTGAACAAAGATGATGTATTCTCCTATTCTTAATAGCCCAAGTCAGAGGTTTATAAACTGTGGTCCAAGGGGTTCCATGGAAAATTTGATAGATGATAAAAAATAATTTAATAAACACTTAGCTGTCTTTAAACTCTAGGAAGTGGGATCATCATAAAAATGATAATTGTATTTGGGGGTCATTGAGATAAAATGGTTTAAAATCTCCTGACATAGAGTTGATTTTTTTGGTCATTAATTGCTCTTTTTCTTAACACATGCCCATCACAGTAAACCACAGGAAATTAAAACCCGGAAATTTGCTTCTTGCAACACTCACAGAAAACTCCCACGCATTGGGACTGAAGACATCTAGAACAGGGTTTGCGTCTGGATTGCTGAGAGCTACATCCACACGCAAGGCAATTGAGTTGACAAGGTCCGGGGTCTCCTGCACATAGACATCATGCTCTTCACACATCTCCTGCACAGAGACGCTGATGTCTTTCTGGATGACCCGATCCATGTTGCTGAAATAACCTCTAGGGCTGACCCGAGAAGACTGCAGATCAGCATCCAGGGTCAGGTTGTACTTGATATCTGTTTTTATAAAAAAATGTTTAAATGCATTATTTCTTCAAACCAAATGTGTCCATCTCCTAAAAAAACATGACCCAGACCAGAATCAGTATACTTACCCACTGGCCCTAGTGGATTCGTTGGTTTAAATGTTGCACTGAAACACACTTTAGCCTTGAAGCAGGACACCTGCCTTCCACTATAGCGACACGGTTTACTCAGGATACTGATCTTATCAGGGGTGAAGAAAACCTTGGCTGTGACCACTGCAACGGCTCTACTCCTACAACCACAATGAAAGAGCTCAAGAATGCATCAATTAAAACTGAGCCGTTCAATTGATTTATGGGTTTTGGAACAAACAGGAGAGTCCCACAGAAAGTTGATGCTTAGAGAATTGCTGAGGTGAAAAATGGGATTCCAGAGGACAGCTGGAGCGATCATTTCCCTGGCCACAAACACATCCAGATATCCCACCATGACTGAGGCCGTCGATGCAGCTGTTACACACTGCACTCAGTTGTTGAAGGTGGGCCGTTAATGAAGTATTACAAATTAGCATGGTAACATGGGACGATCTTATCGAGCCGTTTTACACCACCACAAAGTTTGAAAATCAATTGGTTCAAATACTCACCAGAGTTGGACGACTTTCCCAAAAGCCCCCACTGTGACATCTGGGATCGAGTCTCCATTCAAATCTCCGCTGGCGTCTAGAGAACGGCCGAAGTACTTCAGTGCTCGGTCCAGTTTCCATCCAATAATTTTCTAAATTCGTGAGAATATTCTAAATGTTGGCACTTGCAATTCATTATATATGTATTGAGAACTCAATGAAAGATTTGTACTACCTGTGAGCTCTGCTTTCTGATGGTCTTTCTGTCTCCATAATAGATGTAAATAGCACCTTGGCCATCGCCTTCCAATGGGGCGCCAACCACCACGTCACTGAAGCCGTCCAGGTTCAGATCTGGGACGACAGTGATGGCCGTCCCAAACCGAGCATTCTTTTGAGAACCCTCCAAAAAACCCTGGTTACTCAAGATACCCTATTAAAAAAATAAAATGAAGAATAATGCTGTCTTATTACACGGCTCCCTGAAATGTCCCCTATATAATGACTTAAATATCCATCTGAAATTCCCAATTACCCTCACCAAGGCTGCATGTTTTTCTCAAATAAATGCAGCCTTAGTGAGCATAAGAGACATAAAGAAAATCGTACCAACCCCAAACATTTTGAATTTGGTGGTATTTAAGGTGCATTTCATGTCATGTTGGAATTATCGTAATTACGAGATTCAGACCTGTAAAAAGCATTCACGTATTCATAGAAATACATAGTTCTGTCATGATATTCTAGATGGGGCAGGCTGATGTTTCTAATGCAAGCTGATAATTACGTAATCCACTTGGCACAAGCTGATTGGTCAATGTTGCATCTGCAGCCAATGAGCTTGTTGCTCAACACATTTAAATGGCTGGTTTTAACATGCACTATAGCAGTGCGCTTCAGAGTTTCTCTAAAACCGTCCACCTTCCCCAGCTCCACCTGTATAAATCTGCTATCGGTTATTGATATATGCCATTTGTAAAGCAAAACTATGTCTTACTCACAGCAGTAATGCTTTGGCGTATGCATTGGCAGAAGCAAGCTCCTATACTTGCTCTGCAGCAGCAGAAATAATCAACAGCAGCAACAATTCAGCAGTAGCAGCAGCATAGCAGATCTATTCCACCAATACCAAATACATTAACAGTGTCATATCCATTACCGTGCTAAAAATCTTCCAAAAGTTTTCATAATATAACTCATTTACAACTAGTAAACTCTAAATTTTATGAATAAAGCTCCGACTTGTACCATGGAAGAGTAACCACTGTACCACCTGACCACTGCGGATTCATTTTGGCATAAAAAGTGAACAGCTCTGATGCTGCCTCTGAAATCGCATACTATATAGTAAGCACTATGTTTGGTTTGAAACTTATCGCGTGACCATTAAAAAGTGTGTTCTATATCGTATGAATGTGTGGTATGAATGGAATTCTGTACATACTACATCCGCCATGTTGTCACTGTCACATGACCTGACACCACAGGTCATGTGACAGTGACAACATGGCGGATATAGTTAGTACAGAATTCCATTCATATGGCCATGTTGTCACTGTCACATGACCTGTGGTGTCAGTTGTGTTGGTTTAGTGCCATTCACAAATCCTCTCCCGTGGCCTCATGGGATAATAAAGAATCCATCGAATGCAGACTTTAGAATCTCGGCAGAAGTAGTAGGTCATCCAGGGACTTTTCGCCTACAGTTTGTCAAATGCTAAGTATTATTAGGACATACTACTCGTACTGTTCTTCACATTATATATAGGGAAGTATTTGATTTCGGATGCAGTGCGAGCAGAACGTCACATATTGACATCTCGGTAATTACAACATTGTGTGAAATGAATGCAGCATTAGTGTATATAAATCTCTTCTAAAACCTTCTCTTTATTAGTAGTTGTAGTTTGTAGTGTAGCTTACTACAGAAAAAAGAGAAGGACAAGGGAAAGAAGTGAAAGAAAAATAAGCATAGCACAAAATACAAAATCACCTTGGTAATGGTGAACAGGTAGACGCGTCCTGTTTCATATTTCTCCTCGCTCATGTACATTGGAGCTCCAACCAGCAGAAAATCAGTCACACCATCAGCGTCCACATCAACGGGACAGAGAACACTGCCAAAATAAGACCCGATCTGCAAACCACAGACAGAACAATTACATACTACAGGACTTTACTGTCTAATAGAACTCAAGATCACTGAGGGTCAAATGTACCTGATCTCCTCTATATGAGTCTATGATGAGAGGTCGACTCAGGCTGTCAATAATGTAAACTACAACCTGTCCTCTATGAACAGCACGAGGAGCACCGGCCACATAATACTCAGACGAGTCGTCAGTCACAGAGCTGACAGAGTAGCCTGAGTATTCCAAAAAAAATATTCAACTGATATTTCCGTTCATTAGATGCAACAAAACGAACTTATCGATACTGCTGGTAAAATGCTTACCAAGTAATGAACTGTGGTTTCTATCTTCCAAGATTTCCTCAAAAGCAGTTTTAGGCAAAATGTCTGATTTTTGGGCAGTTTGGTGAACAATGGTCCCGATCCAATCATATGCTCCAGCTGCTCCCAGTAGGACCACATCCTATAACCAAGACTCAATGTAAACCACCAAGAAAAACCTACACAGAAAATACACAGACATATAGAGCCAGCACCTTATTTCTGGTCTGATGTGCACTGAACCCCACTTGGGACATTTCTAGTTTGAAATTATCCCCAGTACTTTTTCCAACACCTAAAGACGTCAATGAACAAAAACAAGGAAAATTCTTATTAACATGTTAGTAAAGAAACGTGTGTCACTTAGGTTACTTTTAACAGGCTTTCATTTATATAAAACACACATTAAAATCAACATAATCACGGACCTTCAATGTTGAAGATTCGATCTCCAAGAGTCCCGACAATCTCTATAAGCGTCGCCTCCTCAGACACATTGAAAAAGTATTTCTCGGTTGGATTACTGGCTATTGACTTAATCTCAGCGATGAGTTTGCTTGTGTCAATGTCATTCCTTAAATAATATCCAAGCACCTAGAAGAGTGCAAAAATCCACCTCTTAACAACATTCACATATACTGAATATTAAGACCCATATATGTATGAATTCATGCCTTCACTTAGGACTGTATATATTTTCATTTTTACTAACCGCAATGCCAAAGCGAGTGATATTTTGGCTCTCGCACGCCGGAATAACGGTTTTCCTCAGATTTGCATCATGTGACTCTCCATCAGTTACCACCACCATCAATTTAGTGGCTCCAGGACGACCTCCGTTTTTGGGTAGGAATGCCTCCTTTCTTTGAGTTCCAATTCCCCACAGACATGCACACAAACCCAACAAGGGAAAAGAAAACATTTAGTGCAAAACTGTAAAACTAAAGTGTAAAAATGCCTTTTATGTATAATTATTTTTTTTTGCTTGAGATACATGAGATTTATGTGATCTGTGAGTAAATATTTCTTGTGAGCAGAATATTTAAACTTATTTAAATATTTAAACAATTTCTAATCAAGTTGTAATTGTCAAATGATGCAAAAAGTCTAATACTACTACTACTACTACTGCTAACTAATAATAATAATAAATTAGCTTTAGACAACGAAATCAAGTCTTTTAGACATTAAAAATTAAAAGTAAGACATAAGATGTGATGTACACATCCACCGTTAGACTTTGATATGACAATTTACATATTTTATAAAAAAGTCATAAATTACTGCATATGCAGTTAAATGAGATTCTTTGTGTGTCCTTGGACCACAAAACCAGTCATATGGGTCAATTTTTTGAAATTGAGATATATACATCTGAATAAACTGAATAAATAAGCTTTCCCTTTTTGTATGGTTTGGCCGACATACAACTATTTGAAAATCTAGAATCTAAGGGTGCTCAAAAATCGAAATATTGAGAAAATCACCTTTAAAGTTGTTCAAATGAATTCCTTACCAATGCATATTACTACTACTAATACATTTTTATATATATTTACGGTAGGAAATTTACAACATATCTTCATGGAACATGATCTTTACTTAATATCCTATTTATTTTTGTATTAACATATCCTAAAAAATTGTGTTGGCTATTGCCAAAAATAAAAGTGTGTGGTTTTGTGGTCCAGGGTCACATATTTCAGTAACAGTGGTTCACTTAGCTGAAGTTGTTCAGAAAGAATCATGCATACCTGGCAAAATCAATAGCTTTGAAAGTATTAGTCTCTAATCCTTCTTTCTGCCGAATATTCGAAGCTGCTTTAATCATTGACTCTTTTGTCTGATGGGAATTCAGGTAGAACTCGAACGAAGTGTCAACAGCGTACTGCATCACACTGACCTGAAACCAGAAATTTATATATTAGAAAAACAGGTGTGTACAACCAACTGTGTACAACCAATTTTACACAAGCAGTTTGACTGGCCTGAGTGCTTTGAGGTCCAATGTCTAAGTTTTCCAAAAGTTTCTTGAGGAAAGCGACGATCGGTTCCCATGGGTATATACTGTTGGATCCATCCAAAACAATGGCAATGTCCATGAGACTTCCACAAGCTGTTTGGAAGAGAAATAAAACAGCATAAATGTTAATATTCTACTGGAGATTCCCAATAAAGGTTAACCTGACCCGTTAAGTTTCAGAGACGGAACATGGAAGTGTGTTTGTACTTTGAATGGCAGGGGAAAAGACCGACTGGAGTGTAAACTGTGGGCTCACTTCAGCACAGATTCCTGGGTAGAAGTACAGACTTCCACAAAGCTGAGCCCAGAGAGGACCACATGTCTGAAAAACAAACACAAAAATAACATAATATAATAACTGAGCACATGACATCCCACATAAACTAACTTAAAACACATGTAGAAGGACTTAAAAGATTGGAATCTTAAACACCCACGTGATGTTATTACTTCAGTAACTTGATACTTTAAATAAAGATTATATCAGCTTTGACATTTTGCTTCTTACACTTTACAAATACAATTGCCCAGTGATTGGCAGTAAAAGCGCATTCAGTTTTTCCAAAACAGGTGAACATAAATCTGACAACATTTTATTATGCTGGTTGTTTTACGTATGGAGGCAGTGCAGAAATTATATATTCGTGCAAAGAAAAAAATTGTGCAAAGACCATCAGAAAAATAAGTCTTTTACTTATAATTTGAGTGAAAAGATGTCTGTGTTTTACTGTCACTAGTGTTCATTTCAGGTGCAATGCATTGAATTGTATGTATAGGTACGTTTTTAGATTTTTGCAGAAATGTAGGTGGAGATTTTTCAATATACGTTTACGTTTTTCCAATGAGCCTGCATCGTATCAGTCTTACCATGAACCCATTGTTTTTGGTTGTTGGAGTTAGAGTAAGACCTAGACTCATGTTGATGTTGTTGCTGTTGGAGATTTTTGGTATGTCGACAGAATCTGAGGGCACATTAAACATGATGACATATTCCGCTTTACTACATTATATTTCTTGAATACTTTTTAAAATTCAAGAATCTGATTTTGAACTTCACAGCATGCTCTATGACCAGATAACACTTTTTAATGTCAATGGGAATAATGGGAAATGTTTGCTTACTCTGAAGGTTAAGTGCCTGACAGCTGGTTCCAGGCTTGTTAACCTCACACTTAAAGATTTCTCCCTTCCGGTTTTGATTGTATCCCTTCCATGGAGAACCCACCAGGAGCCTGAGGAACAGTATTAGGAATTAGTTCAGTCCTACTATCCTACAGGTTCAGGTGAGTTTCCGGAGCGCATAGCAGATGTTAAGGATATTCTATAATATTTTTTTTAATGTGTTTTAAATGAGCAGTAGCCCAGCAGGGTGTGTATTTGAAAGCGGTTCCAAGATTATGTGTGTGTGTAGGCGCACTAAACATCCATAATATAAACACACCCTCTAAATTACATAGAATATCACTACAAGGTCGCCATAATGTGATAAGGTGCTTTGCCCAGACTAAACACAGCATTCCTCAAACAGTGAAACACGAACTCACTCATTTCCCATCCTGTGACAGAAGAAACAGAAAAACAAACAGCATAGTGGGTGGGATATATTAGGCAACAAGTGAACATTATGTTCTCAAAGTTGATGTGTTAGAAGCAGGAAAAATTGGCAAGTTTAAGGATTTGAGCAAGTTTGACAAGGGTCAAATTGTGATGGCTAGACGACTGGGTCAAAAGGATTACCAAAACTGCAGCTCTTGTGGGGTGTTCCCGGTCTGTAGAGGACAGTATCTATTAAAAGTGGTCCAAGGAAAAAACAATGGTGAACCGACGACAGGGTCATGGGTGGCCATGGCTCATTGATGCACATGGGGAGAAAAGACTGGCCCGTGTGGTCCGATCAAACAGAAGAACGCATAGTATTTCTTTACAAAGTGACATACTAGCCTGGCATGAATAACGTCATTTTGTCGTTTTTGCAGATCAATTTTTAGTACATAATTCGTGTAAATGTATCCTGAGTGTCTATTTAAAAAATAAAACATAAATACACTTAAACTTATTTTATTTTAGCTAGTTCCCTTGAAATACTAAAATAACTAGAACTAATTACAACATTTCTAAAACTTTAACATGAAAATTAAATTGGACAAAATACTAAAATAGCACAATATACTGGTGTTATTTGTTCAATTAAACGTTTAAATTAAACAGACAACATTTCTAAATATTAAATGGCACTTAATTTTGTTTAATTCATGTTGCTTAAAGGGTTACTTCAGCAATTTAGCATATGTCTTTGTATAAATAGAAATCCGGTAGTATGAATGGTCCGAATGGTCATCCACATTATGGTCACTCGAATGGTCACTCATATTATATTGAACAGACACGTTCAGTTTTTAATTGTAGTGTCTGTTCTCTAACTGAACTAAATCATTTTATGAAAATGAACACAACGGTAGGGGGTGTTGCCATGGTTGGAAAGTGATTCAGTAATCCACTAGCTGCGGCTTTGGGAGTGGCCTCATAGGGCAGTGAAGCAAGTGCATTCTGGGAGTTGTTGTCTTTCATCCACATGAGCCTTTTTCAGTCTAGAAGGCAACAAAATTAAAAAAATAATTTCACATTTCTACTACAATAATGACCCAGTTTAAATACAAAGCTTAATGCTAAATCACTGAAGTAGCCCTTTAAGTGTTTTGCTATTTTACAAACTCTTAAAATCGTTTGTAATGGGAAAAATCATGCAGTAACAGGGTTGCATGTAAAATGTCAGATACAGCTGGGCTAAATATTATTTTTTTGGTCATTAAAATTAGTTAATTATAAAGTATTCAGTATTTTGAATATCAATTCAGGAGATTATATCCAAAGTTCGACATTGTTGTAAGATTGTAATTGTTGAATGCAGTTAGGTGGGACAGCCAAAAATCACCATTTAGAAAGGGAGGATACAGATATTTGATGCAGTTGACTATTTACTTATGCTAGGTTCAATTTTAATTAGTTTATCTACCACATATTAGAGTTCTCGCAACAACAAAAACTGAATGTGTGCTTCTAATGAGAAACTTAAATAGGATACTAAATAGGGAAAGTTCGGGGGATTCTAGAAACTAACATACAATCAATATTCAAAGTAAGTACATCAGAGTAAAGAGGGCGAAATGGATTCTGGGTGTATTTTATGGGTCTCTAATGTTTTTTGTTTGCAGGAGGATAAACACGATCAGTCAGACGGAGCTAATGCTGGACTCACAGTGAGAATGATGACATCAGCACCATTCACAAAAGCAATGACCATCTAACAAACATGATGTCACCACAGCTTTCCAAAGCAGCCCAAGCTAGAGCAGGAAATGCCTCATCTGACCTATTGCATAACAGGAAGAATGTTAAGAAGTACTGGTATAAAGCTTGTCTAGACAGTGAAGGTGGTCATAAGCAGGCAATAACACTTTATAGGCACAACAAATTATGAAGTGACCCAGTAGGATTATAGAGATATCAGATGTTAGAGAAGTTGTGACCAGTTTACATTAAACTTTTCTTTGTGTTGTAGAGGAAAAGTTGTACATTGTACCAACAATCGTGACATATTGCTGCTGTTTGAGAACATGTGTTGCTATTATGTGGGAATGAGGGGAAACCCTTAATTTTCCTCCAGATAGAAACTATTGTGATCTCCCAGATGCAGGCAAATTTAATAACCACAGTAAGTGTGTGTGTGCTGTTTATTGAGTGGAGTGATACTGCAGGTATCAGTGTGTGTGCAAATATGCATACACTTAGGGCAGTATGAAGCACCCTATGTAGAAAACATGTACATGTCAATGTAGAAAACGCGGAATCCATTTGGCAAATTGGACAACACAAAGCAAAATGAACAGAATGATTCTGAAAAATAAAACATTTGATAGGGCTCTATTATTATAAACAAAACAAAACAAAAATAAAATAAATAAATTACTAAATAGTTTTATTATTATTTAAGATTTGTTATTCTTAAAATAAGTTAAGAATTCAATTGATAAAACATGGTTTTTGAATATTAAAATGTAATTATTAATTTTAATAACCATAATTATAAAAATCATTTTTGTTAAACATCTTCTTCTTTCGGCTGTTCCCTTCAGGGGTCGCCGCAGCGAATCATCTGCCTCCATTCAGTCCTGTCCCTGTATCCTCTTCTCTCTGACCGACTACCTTTACATGTTCTCCTTCACTACATTCATAAACCTCCTCTTTGGTCTTCCTCTTGACCTCCTGTCCGGCAGCTCTAACCTCAGCATCCGTTTACCAATATATTCACTCTCCCTCCTCTGCACATGTCCAAACCATCTCAACGTGGCCCCTCTTACTTTGGCCCCATTTACACTGCATGGTTCAAGTGACCCAATTCCGATTTTTTCCTCTCATGTGGCACAGATCGGATATACCATGTGAACGTGTAAGCAGTAAAAAAACGGATGGATTCCGATATCCTCAGATCGGATTCAGGCCTCACTCATATGGGGTAATAAATCCGATATGATTCGGATACGTGCATTTGCGTCTGCCATGTAAGCGGACAGATCGGATATTCCCCAGTAAATGCGAGTCGTACGTCATTGAAAAAAGGACGGAGGCGAATGACGTCAACCCAGGTGGACACAAACTGCGATCAAGGGCCAGTGTTGCCAAGTCCACGGTTTTCATGCAGAATTGGGCTACTTTAACAGTTCCCTATATCGAGGGAACTTCGCACTGCGTCGAAACGACGAATTGGGGATGCTCCCTAAGCATAACCGCATCTGAAGTATGAATGAAACCTGTCCAATCCTGATTGGTGCAACGTCATGACGTAGATGTGACGGCATCACCGGAAGCTATAAAGGGATGTCCGGCGCATAGTAGCGTCAGTTATCGCTCTTCAGCATAACGCTCTGTGTATATTGTCCTGTCTATTTACTGTTGTACGTCTTTCTAGCAAAGTAAATTAAATATATATAGAGTACAAATGGCGACTAAGAGCACTGAGTTCAGGCGGTGTGTGCCTCCGTGTCCTCGATTTATGTCAGGCACGGACACACACTCGCTTTGTGTTCTATGTTTGGGTGTGCAGCATGCCACAGCGGCTCTCGAGGGAGCCGCTTGTGAGCATTGTGAGAAGCTCACACTCAAGGTGCTTCGCTCGCGGCTGGCCGTTTTTAATGACGGCGGTCAGCCCCGTGAACCCCGTGGTTCGGGACCCGCAGTCGCTGAGGCGGCTCGGCGTCTCAGATCATGGGGTTCACAACTGGATTTGTCAGCGGAGATTGAGACTGCCGAGGCACTTTCTCAATCATCCGCTGACAGTCCAGATGACCGTCCTCCCCGTGTGGAAGCCCGCGCTGCGGCTTCTTCCCCCGGGGTGGGCGGTCCGATGCTCGTGCTCTCTGGTTCTGAGGAGCCAGATGAGTTCGACATCGAGGCGGGGGATGAAGATATATTGTCGCCACTTCATCCACCCGTCAATGAGGAGTTAGTGGAGGTGTTGACCCGTGCTGTGGCCAAATTAAATATTGAATGGCCACAAGAGAGGCAGGAGATCCAGCCACCCAGCAGGCTGGATGACCGCTTTCTCTCTCGCCGGGCTCCAACACCTCGCCGGGGCTTACCATTTTTCCCGGACCTGCACAACGAGTTGAGCAGGTCCTGGAATAAGCCTTATTCAGCGCGTGTTTCCAACCCCCCGGTACTGGATTATTCTAACGTACTGGGGGCGCGCGAGGCTGGTTATGGGACGATGCCGCGGGTGGAAGATGCTCTCGCGAGCTATCTTTCGCCCGAATCGGCATCGTCCCTTAAAGCCCCGGCACTGCCCACCAAGCCATGCCGTGATACATCTGCATTGGTGGGCAGGGCATATATGGCGGCTGGGCGGGCTGGTAGTTCCCTGCATACATTATCTATTTTGCAGGCATACCAGGCCGACCTCCTCAAAGAGCTAGATGAGGGAGAGGGTCCCTCCCCTGAAGACATTTTAGAGCTCCGTAAAGCTGCTGACCTGTCTCTCCGCATCACCAAGGAGACGGCCCGTGCCATCGGCCGCTCCATGGCATCTATGGTGACTGTGGAGAGACACTTATGGTTGAATTTATCGGGGATGAAGGAGAGGGATAAAACCTTTCTCCTTGATGCCCCGATTTCGCCTTCTGGTCTGTTCGGCGACGCCGTTAATAACGTCGTCGACAGATTTCAGGAGGCGAAAAAACAGTCAGCAGCTTTTCGGCAGTTTCTCCCTCGTCGCTCTAAGGGGAAGGCTGCCCAAAGCGGGCAGCCTCAGCCGTCCACTAGCTCCTCGCACAGGCAGGTGCAGAAGGAGAGCGTCGCTTTTCGAGCCCCTCCTCCGGGAGCTTGGCAACAAAGGCGGCGCTCTCAACAACAGCAGCAGCAGCCTTCGAGGCCGAAGGGCGATCTGAGGAACGTCATTCTGGCTAAGAAGGCTGCTGCAAAAAGGTCCTAGCATCGGCTGGACCTTTAAGAGCGGTCCCCCCCGCGCGGACGCAACCGAGGTTGTTCTCCGCGCGGCGCTCGGGGGAAAATGATGTGGTAATCCCGCCGTCACTGACGCTTCGGGCCACATCGTTTTCCCTGGGACAGGTGCTGTCCCAGTCGCCTCAAAAAAGACCTGCGACGTAACAGCGCTTGTCCCCACACACCGAATATCGACTCCAGCTGCTCCCTGCCGGGGCTCCGCTTCAGGGGGCTGGGGACGAGATTCAAATAACACCCGAGGTCAGCCTCGAGAGGCTGATTCCCTTAGTAGATTATCTCGGCGCATGGAAATGCCTTCCGAATATATCAAAATGGGTCCTGCGTACTGTAGAGACAGGGTACAGACTGCAGTTCGATCACCCCCCTCCAAAATTCAATGGGGTGACATGGACTGCAGTGGTGCCACAGCGGGTTCGGGTAATGGAACTAGAAGTAAAATCCTTGCTGGCGAGAGGAGCCATAGAAAAGGTTCCGATGTCGGAGAGGGATGCCGGGTTCTACAGCCGGTACTTTATAGTTCCAAAAAAGGATGGAGGGCTACGGCCGATTTTAGATCTGAGGTATCTGAACCGGTCTCTGAGGAGATTCAGGTTCAAAATGTTGACTATCTCTGCCATCGTGAGTCAGATCCAGCCCAAGGACTGGTTCGTCACGATAGATTTAAAAGACGCCTATTTCCATATATCCATCCTTCCATGCCACAGGACGTTTCTGAGGTTCGCTTTTGGGGGCGAAGCATACCAATATCGTGTACTTCCGTTCGGTCTAGCTCTTTCCCCTCGCACGTTCACGAAGTGCATGGATGCAGCTCTGGCTCCATTGAGACTGCAGGGCATCCGTGTGCTGAATTATATCGACGACTGGCTAATCCTGGCGCAGTCGTACGAGATGGCAGTTCAACATCGAGATGTAGTTCTGTCACACATCCAGTGCTTGGGGTTGAGACTCAATTCGAAGAAGAGTGTGTTACAGCCGGCCCAGAAAACGAGTTTTCTGGGGGTAATATGGGACTCGGTTTCGATGCGGGCACATCTATCTCCCGCACGAATCGAGACCACTCTAGCGATAGTCTCAAAAATAAAGCTAGGCCAGAATATCACTGTAAAGCACTTTCAAAGAGTATTAGGGTACCTAGCGGCAGCATCCAATGTCATTCCCTTCGGCCTGTTACACATGAGGGCTTTACAGTGGTGGCTAAAGACCAGGGGGTTCTCCCCCAGGGGGAACCCTTTTCGTATGATCAGAGTTACGCGCAAATGCCTTCGGGCTCTAATCATATGGAAGAAAGTCTGGTTTCTGTCCCAGGGACCAGTGCTGGGAGCATCGTGTTGCCGGAAGACCGTTTCAACAGATGCATCCCTCACTGGTTGGGGCGCGGTCATGGAAGGCCGCTTTGCGAGAGGTCCGTGGGAGGACCGTCATTCCTCCTGGCACATAAACTGTCTGGAGATGATGGCGGTCTACAAAGCTCTGAGGAGTTTTTTCCCGGATCTCCGCGGACACCACGTTCTGGTCCGCTCAGACAATATGGCAGTCGTGGCGTATTTGAACCGCCAGGGGGGGTTGAGGTCGCGCCCTCTGTGCAGACTGGCGCATCTCATCCTCCTCTGGTCACAGGAGAAATTGTTATCACTCAGGGCTATGTACATCCCAGGGATACAAAATCAGGGGGCAGACATACTGTCGAGGCAGGGGCTGAGGCCCGGGGAGTGGCGGCTCCACCCAGAGGTGGTGGAGCAGATATGCGAAAGGTTTGGCCCAGTGGAAGTGGATCTCTTCGCGTCTCGAGAGACGTCCCACTGTCCGCTGTGGTTCTCCCTCACTCATCCAGCCCCATTGGGGCTGGACGCCATGGTACAGACGTGGCCGAGGCTGCGTCTGTATGCATTTCCCCCGATCGCTCTGCTCCCCGGGGTCCTGGAGAGAGTTCGGCAGCAGGGAGTCAGTCTTCTTTTGGTGGCTCCTCGTTGGCCGACTCGAGTATGGTTCTCAGACATCATAGCTCTGCTGGTGGGTCACCCGTGGCAGGTCCCTCTGAGGAGGGACCTTCTGTCACAGGCGGGGGGCACAATATTTCACCCCCGGCCAGAAATATGGAGCCTGTGGGTCTGGCCCCTGAGGGGGCCAGGTACCAGGAGGCGGGACTACCAGCAGACGTTATAGAGACCTTACTCAGCTCTAGGGCTCCATCAACTAGGAGATTGTACAGCCTCAAGTGGAATGTCTTCGTCACTTGGTGTAGAGAACGTGAGGTGGATCCAGTTAACTGCCCGGTGGCTTCAGTGCTGGAGTTCCTCCAAGATCGTTTCTCTGCAGGGCTTACCCCGTCTACACTCAAGGTGTACGTGGCTGCCATTGGGGCTTTCCACACTCCTCTGGGTGATGGGCAGTTGGGTAGGCACCAATTGGTTGTACGATTCCTCCGCGGGGCTAGGAGGATGAGGCCTGTAGTCAGGACCAGGGTTCCTTCCTGGGATCTGGCGGTGGTTCTCGAAGGACTGGCTGAGGCTCCCTTTGAGCCACTAGAAACAGTTGAACCTAAGTTTCTGACCCTTAAGGTAGCTTTCCTTTTGGCTATTACATCTCTGAGGAGAGTGGGGGATCTTCAGGCCTTGGCTATTACGCCGACTTGCCTGGAGTTTGCCCCCGGGGGAGTAAAAGCTATCCTGCACCCTAGACCGGGCTACGTGCCTAAGGTGCCTTCTAGTGTGGTCAGATCTTTAGTTCTACAGGCTTTCCATCCTCCGCCTCATGTGACGGCGGAAGAAGGGAGACTTTTTCTATTGTGCCCCGTCAGGGCTCTTAGAATATATATTGAGAGGTCAGCACAGTGGAGGAAATCTGAACAACTTTTAGTATGTTTTGGTCCGCCTAAGAGGGGGTTGCCTGCAGCTACTCCCACTATAAGTAATTGGATAGTGCAGGCGATTGCCTCGGCATATCAGGTGCGCGGTCTGCCTTCACCTATAGCCGTAAGGGCACATTCCACCAGGGGCATGGGCTCCTCGGTGGCTCTTCTTTCGGGCGTTCCAATGCAGGATATCTGTGAGGCGGCCGGTTGGGCCACTCAACATACTTTTATTCGATTTTACAGTCTTCACCTCCCTGCGACTCCCGGCGCCAGGGTGCTCCAGTCCTAATTGTGCCTGGGTTCCAGCTTCACATTAGGGCAGGCGTACCCTTGGTGTGGCATAGTGGGTACTCGTTCCCCAATTCGTCGTTTCGACGCAGTGCGAAGTTCCCTCGATATAGGGAACGTCTCGGGTTATGTATATAACCCTTGTTCCCTGAGAGGGAACGAGCACTGCGTCTCGTCGCCACACCGCGTATCGCCTGAGAGCGTTCTGCTTCATCGCGATAATTGACGCTACTATGCGCCGGACATCCCTTTATAGCTTCCGGTGATGCCGTCACATCTACGTCATGACGTTGCACCAATCAGGATTGGACAGGTTTCATTCATACTTCAGATGCGGTTATGCTTAGGGAGCATCCCCAATTCGTCGTTTCGACGCAGTGCTCGTTCCCTCTCAGGGAACAAGGGTTATATACATAACCCGAGACGTTTTCAGTTGCAATTGGACGGGTTTTGTTGTGAAAACCTGGCAACCCTGTCAAGGGCTCTCCTCTTTTTCTCCGCATTACGAGAGAAATGTTTTGCCGACCTTTAAAGATGTGTGGAACAGCGCAGACAGCAAAACATTGTACAATCATTTTGTCTGTGTCCATTGCATATCGCGCTGTTTTACTTCCTTTCACCGGTTAAAAACGTCTTGGGCTGTTTTGCCAGTGTACAGTGTAAATGCAAATATCGGATACGGGTCGCTTTTGACAAGATGATGTAAGCAGGTCGTCAAAATAATTGGATATAGTCACCAAATCGGAATTGGGCATCAAGATCTGCAGTGTAAATGCAGCCTTAGTCTCCAAAACATCTCACATGTGCTGTCCCTCTGATGTACTCATTCCTGATCCTATCCATCCTTGTCACTCCCAAAGAGAACCTCAACATCTTCAGCTCTGCTACCTCTAGCTCTTCCTCCTGTCTTTTCCTCAGTGCAACTGTCTCCGAACCATACAACATCGCTGTTCTCACTACTGTCCTGTACACCTTTCCTTTCATTCTTGCTGGTACTCTTTTATCACGAAACAGACCTGACACTTTTCTCCACCCATTCCAACCTGCCTGCACACGCTTCTTCACCTCTTTTCCAAACTCCCCATTGCTCTGGACTGTTGACCCTAAGTGCTTAAAATCCTGCACCTTCTTTACCTCTTCCCCCTGTAACCTCACTGTTCCACTTGGTTCCCTCTCATTCACACACATGTATTCTGTCCTGCTGCGGCTAACCTTCATCACTCTTCTCTCCAGAGAAAACCTCCACCTCTCTAGACATTCCTCCACCTGCTCCCTGCTCTCACTACAGATCACAATGTAATCCGCAAACATCATAGTCCATGGAGATTCCTGTCTGACCCCATCTGTCAGCCTGTCCATCACCACCGTAAACAAGAAGGGGCTCAGAGCCGATCCTTGATGCAGTCCCACCTTCACCATGAAGTCCTCTGTCTCACCCCCAGCACACCTTACCACTGTCCTACTGCTCTCATACATATACTGTACCACTCTAACATACTTCTCCGCCACTCCAGGACCTCCTCACACAATACCACAGCTCCTCTCTTGGCACTCGGTCATATGCTTTCTTTAAATCTACAAAGAGCTCTTTCTGACCCTCTCTACTTCTCCATTAACATTTTTAAAGCAAATAATGCATCTGTAGGGCTATTTCTTGGCATTAAATCATACTGCTGCTCACAAATGTCCACTTCTCCCCTTAGCCTTGCTTCCACTACTCTTTCCCACAACTTCATTGTATGGCTCATCAGCTTAATACCTCTGTCATTTCCACAACTCTGCACATCTCCCTTGTTCTTAAAAATCGGCACCAAAACACTTCTCCTCCATTCCTCAGGCATCCTCTCACTCTCTAAAACCTCGTTGAACAGCCTAGTTAAAAACTCTACTGCCATTTCTCCTAGACACTTCCATACCTCCACTGGTATGTCTTCAGGGCCAACTGCCTTTCCTCTCTTCATCCTTTTAAGCTTCAAGCTCTCCTAACTTCACCCTCGCTAATACTTTCTACTTCCTGGTCAACAATATTTGCCTCTACAACTCTTCTCTCCCTGTCATTTTCCTCATTCATTAGTTCCTCATAGTACTCTTTCCATCTTTCCCTCACCCTCCTGTCACCTGTCGAAACATAATGGCTGATAAAAAAAATTTCATGATTTATTTTAAATTTAGGAATTTGGAAAATAATAAAACATATTTAACAGGGACCTAAAAAATATAATTTTTGTTAAACTTCTAATAAATTGTTGATAATTGCTATTTCAATATTTTAATTTAAGTCCAGAAAATAAAATAAAATAAAACTGAATCCAGAAAAATAAAACAAAATTTGGGAAAACAAATAAACAGATTTCATAATTCATAGGGCACCAGAATTAAACATTTTGTGAAACTTCTATTAAATTGATGATATCTGTATACAATTTGTGATTTAAATTAATTCAACATGCTTTTTGACTACTAAAATTCTATTTAAGTCCAGAAAAAAAACAGGAATTTGGGTTAAAATGTACAGATTTCATAGGGCCCTAAAGGCATGTCAGAGGCCTATTTCTTAGGTCATGTGACCCCCTCAAAATTCAATAAAACCTGAGAAATGGGATATAGTTTTACAAGTTATGTCTGTTTGGGAAATGGGAGCGTAGTTCTACCTGGAAGACTCTAATGTCCCGTCATTCACTAATTATCTATCTAGCCAATCTTTTTTCATCATCTATAGTAAATAAGTCTGGCATTCACCCCCATCCTCCCCACCACCACCAGGTCGGTCCCTGTCCAAACATCAGGGGTTAGGCTCTGCCCCTGCCTTCCCTTCCCACTACTCTCCGGATTCGGGCTATGGGCACTAAAGACCTTTATCATTTCATCTATTCAAAACTCATTGTATAACTGTAAATAAATCTTATTCAGATGTTTTTCTCGCCTCCTGAGTTTTTCGGGTAGAAATAAAGAATATTGATCAATTCTTAAATAACACAAAATCCAACATAGGGACAAACACAGTTGTCACAATAAATAAAAAATAGCATTCAATTCCCTTCATATATTTACACATGCTTTACATATCTTACCAATTGCCTTGACCGTTGCTGAACTGTTGTACAGAGTAGCCAAACTGTTCTTCGGCTGACCCTGAGAAGATTTTAGCTCCGGAAGTACCCACATTAAAACCCTGAGAGTTATCGACGCTGAAACCTGTTGGGACATGAAAAAAACAGTCCTTTGTCTAAACAAATATAACAGCATACACATACTATACCAACAACAACACTAATAGAACAACGATAATAAGGAATTAGAGATATTCCTGCATAATATCCTCTGAAACAGAGCGGTATTTTTAATAGGTATGTGATATGTAGACATGCCACAGCATGAATGTGAACCTATGAGTGACTGTGTGCAGTAAGACTTTGATGTTGGGTTTCTTGGAGATAGTAAACAATATTTAGTCACATAAACACAGAGATGATTCTCCTGCCAAGGCTTTATGGGTCAGTGGCATGAGTGTGTCTAAAGCTAGGAACACACCAAGCCGACGCCGATCAACTAGTGGCGACGAAAGCAAACTGCTAAGTTGGCTCACGTTGGCAGAGTCTTGTGTCCAAAGTTGCCCAGACACACCAAGCCGACGCTCGACATCCGACGGCCAAGTAGCACCTCCGTTCTGCGCCTGCGTAAGAGGAAATCGCTTTCCGTGTTGGCGACAGTAGTCTGTTTTCGTTATTCGAAGCGAGCCGGGAAACCGGAAGAGCTATAAAGATATAAATCAGCTGTCGTTCTCGTTCACCACGCAGATGTGTCAAGTGTCCAATTTTTAGGTTTGAATTATTTAAGTTTACCAATATTTTGAAAAACTTTTACACTTTTTTCCTCTTCAAGAAATTATATGATTTCATAAACATTATTAAAATAAAATAAATTATTAAAATAAAAGTACTTTTAACAACTTTCCTTTTTATACATACAAACAAAAATCTTATCCCCATATCTAATTGACATTTCAATTGTTATTGTCTGTTAATTGTAGGTCCCATTGTAGAAATATTGTCAGAGCTAACATTGTCCTTCCTTGGCACCGTATAAGAGACAGTGTTGAATAAAAACGTGCTAAAATGAGAGCCACATAAAATGTAGAAACATGCCTGAGCAGGGTTTCATTGCTCAACTCAAAGCTCATCTTTAAACATAATTTATCCTGGCCATCTCGTCTCTCTGTTTATCTTTATATTATCGTCTAATCTTCGTTAAAAGTTCTGTAGAAAAGGACTAGCATGGAAAAAAAAATGTGTGAGAGACACAATCCATAAAGTCATGAATAAAGGAACACATAAGCCTATCTTCTCTTAGAGTTCTTAAAGAGACAGTCATCACACAAAGAGAGCCTTTAAATAGTGTAGTGTGCGGACACATGGAATGAGACAAAGGACGATTTAAGCATGAACATGAGCGGAAACAAAAAAAGAGAGAGGTCAGGCTGTGGGGTTAAAGAGAGGGAGAGAATGTGTTTCCAATCCAGTGCATTCATTATGATCAGTAAGCTAGTTCAGACTGATCTTTGACACCATTCTAGGGCACATCCTACAGCATTTTGACCAGCCTAACGTTTGACCATTGTGTGGGTTTATGTGCGATAGGCCTACTAATAAATATTCTGAATAAAATATATACAGGCGACTAATTACAGGCAGTCTGTGATTGCTTAGCAGCTTTGTGCATTACTCTTAAAGGGGTGATGAATTGAGGAATCAACTTTCCCTTGAGCTTTTGATATTTAAAAGGTCATGGTAATATAAGAATATCCTCTAAGTTTCAGAGCTGAAAACTTCCTTTGTTAGTCAGAGAAAAAAAAAGCTTTTTAGACACCAGGCTCAGCAAAAGGTCCTGTGCTTCATACTTACGTCAGTGCGCAACGAAACACCGCCTCTACCGCGCGTCTAATCCAGTAGCCCCGCCCACCGACTCATGGAGGGCTCGTGCTAGCTGGTCAACAACAATAAACATGCCGAGGAAGATTAAGATATTGCGCTATTCCTGGTTGTGGAAGAACACAGCCGCTACATGAACTTCCTTCGGATCCTAATATTAGGAATGGTTCAACTTTATTTTTAATGAAGTTCCAGGTCACGTGGGGAAGACATGTTCATTCCGTTTCACTGCAGGATCGTTTGTAAACAAATCTCCAATCTATGCTGGATTTGGATCCGACAGGAATGGTGCAACACATGTGAGTGAAATGCGTTTTATATGTAATAGTATTGAATTGTTATAGATCGCTTTGCTTATGTGTACGTGTCTAACAGTGCATGTATGGGCCATCGCTCGCAAAGCCTGGCAGGCCAATGAATCTCATTATATTCCGTTCTTGTTCTGCTATTCTCTCTCTCTCTGTCTGTCTCTCGAGTTGACATCTGAAGGGCACCTGCGTGCCCGAACATGGATGTGTGTGAACAAGGATCTTCCGATCTTGCAGGCTATGTAATATGAAAATAATAGTCCAATCAATCGCGGGTCGATGAGAAATAAATCATTGTATTTGTTTGAGCCCTGTGGTCGAGAGAATCATTCTGGTTGCTGCTTCTCCCTCAATCTCTCCTCTCCGTCATGTGAACTGACAGGGGAGCTGAAGCTCATTAAATATGCAAATATTATCCAATCCTAGCCTTTTACTTCCAAGTCTCCAGTGCATCACGACCATAGACCGTAAAAAAATATGGACGACTCGACATCATCCGTTTCCGCTTGGCAGATTTGAAGCTTTTAGGCGGCCTGCACGGCGCGGACATCTTGGGACCGAGTCTGCGCAGTAGCGATTTCGGGACCGGAGTTGCGCAGTAGAGCGCAGGAAGTAGAGCAGGAAGTACAGCTGCGATATCAAAAGCCCGCCCACACTCTCGCAGATGCAGAACAATTAATTATGTTGGTGTGAAATAAACAGTTATGGAAATGTAGAAATTAAAGCTAAAGCTCCAATCTGCTCCCAAAAATTCCGAAAAAAGTCCGTTAGTGCCTCAGTGACAACTTCACTCAGAGAAGACGTCAGTCTCAGCTGTCAATCATGACGTCACACCCCCCGTTTTTAAAGCGTCAGATAACTAACTCAAACTAAACTTATTTTTAAAACGAACACCTGAAATGAAATCATCGAGATGAAAACTGCCTTCAATAAACTAATTTTGGGGGAAAAATATTTGAAGTGTAATTTTATTATTTAGTTTGCCTCGCGTCCATTAGAAAACACAGAGGGGCGGCTATACTGGGACCGGTCACCGGGGGGCGATCGAGGCGCGAAAGCTTCAGTAAATGAGAGGGAGACTGCAGGCTTGGTCACGCCCATTAAAACCCAGCGTTCAGGAGAGAGCCTCAAAACCAGTGAAGAAAATAGCCTATTAATTATTAGTTATGGTGTTTTTGAATGTAAAAACCACAGGAACGTCATTAGTTGACCTCAGACAATAGTATACTTTTTTTTTTAAACGTTTTTTTTCAGCAATGCCATAGAACAAAGATTTTTGAATTGAACAATTCTTAAAATATCTGTTTTTGTGAAAAACATTTATATCACTGATTCTTGAGATAAGGGACAAAACATGTTTTAGAGGTTATAAAATTAAACACTACATTATTAAAAAAATGGCATTTTTATAGACAAAGCTCTCAGATAATGAACCATGTAAGGTATACTCCATAACTTATTTTGTGTGTGTGTGTGTGTGTTTTTCTCTTCCCTTCTTTACTATTTTTTTATTACCCCCCCCCCCATTAATTAGCAGTTGTCTATTGTGTATTTTTTTCTTCATGTTTGTTTTCCCCCACACTATATGTATTATGTAAATTGTATGTATTTCATGAATTAAAAAAAAAAAAAAAAAAATTTTTTAAAAACTTTATTTGTGTCATCTCTATCAGACACACTTAAAAGCATGCTTATTTAATTGAATCTATCCAAAAACAGTGTAAAGTATTCCGTTATGTTATACTGGTGTTCAGTAAAGGAGCTCAGTCATAAAATACTTTCTCGTTTTTTTTCTTTCTTTTTTCCTGTGGTGTGACAGGCAGCGGGGCGAGGGACCGCGAGAGCGGGCCGGTAAGTAACTCTCGCGGTCCCTCGCCCCGCTGCCTGTCACACCACATATCCCCACACTATTATGAACAACTCGTTTTCTACATTTCTTTATTCTCTTCCATCCTTTTAATATTAAACATATATTACCAATGTTCTTTGGAAATTAAGACACAACATCACGTAGTTCCATTGATGTTTTAACATTTTTACACAATAC
This sequence comes from Pseudorasbora parva, assembly GCF_024679245.1. Classification (NCBI taxonomy): domain Eukaryota; kingdom Metazoa; phylum Chordata; class Actinopteri; order Cypriniformes; family Gobionidae; genus Pseudorasbora; species Pseudorasbora parva. The sequence goes on along the minus strand of NC_090194.1, from coordinate 14,490,764 downwards.
ATTGAAAAGAATAAGACATTTCTTTCAAAATTAACAAAAATACTGATGGTGTTTTCAAAGGTCCAGCTGGGGCCAAATATACAGTACATACAGTATATGTAAATAGAATCATAAAAACAGCATTAAGAATTGCAGAAAATATATTAAAGAAATATAATGCAGAAAATATATTAAATCACATTATACTGTTTTTTAGAGCACTCCTCAACCATTATTCATAAAATCTGACATAAGAGTTGACATCTGATGGATCTGACAAAATAGACATGTTTTAAAATAGGCTTGTGGCGACACATAGATGTTTCTTGTACATTTGACCTCACTTGCCGGAAGTGATGGTACGGGGACAGCTGATACATAGTGTTGTATTTGAGGTAAAAAATATCTATATATAATACTGTTCGGTTTCTTGCACAAACCTATCGTTTCGTGTCTTGAGACATGTATCGTCACAAGCTGCTGTGTTCAATATGGATTTGTATGTCTACGTGTTTTTTACTCTCATAGTGGCTTTTTAACGGTTGGAGTTAAAAATCATCATTTGTGTTCTACTGAAGAAACAAACACACCTACATCTTGGATGCCCTAGGGTTAAGCAGATTAACATCAAATTTTCATTTTTGGGTGAACTATCACTTACACCATGTGTAGGCCTACAGTGGAGCAATTTAGTTTTCCCCCCTCTGTTGTAGCTGCCTTAATATCAAAATGGCAAGATTTATCCCACAACTATTTACAGAAACTATTAGCCTACACTGCGATGACGGAGCTGACATGTTAAGGCTGTGACCGAAGAGACGCTAATATTGTTTGTTTAAAATATTTATAAAAATCCTTTTTATAAAAAAGTGTCCTACTGTGAGATCCACAATGAGCAGGAAATAGTAAGAACTCTTCAAAGTTAAAGCAGCCCATGACACTGCCTGATTTATTGAGAATTATTAAAAATAATTGTTTTTTAAATCGCAGTTGACACAAAGTGAGCACACAACTTTTAAGGATTTTTTTTTTTAATTATTATTTTTTTTAAACTTTTTAATCATAAAAACGGGCTTTTGTGTTTGAGACAGGTTTTGTCCCTTCTCTCAAACGCAATCGAGTCGCTGCGACACGCAATCTTTTTCATGTTAAAATTTAAGTTTTTGTCCTAACCAGTCGTGGTGCGACAATCCTGTTTCAGAAATGGTTTCTAGTTCGGCTTAGTTGTAACCGAGTTTCAACTGGAAGTGGAACAACACCCTGCAAAGTGTAAAAGCGTCTAATGTGAGTTTGAATATCATTTAAATGTAAGTTACTCATAGCCTACTGAAAGCAACAATGCAACTCACCTCAGAACTTGAAAATAGGCTAAATTAACACAATAACGTTCAAACTGTGAACTCAATGTCAACAAGTATATTATTATATGATAGACACGTTTATTTGTTTATAAGATTGTAGTATTATTAATGTAAAAATGGTGCACTCACTACTTTGTAGCTTTCCTGGCAAAGTCACACCTTATTGCCTGAGCACAAGGAATTGTGGTAACGTTAGCTGTATAAAAGCATGGCTGACTGTGGCTTATGCTCAATTACAATAATTTCTATCGCCAAACTCCTTGCTTATTTGAGAAATGGAGGAGAAAAAAACAGCACAAAACAGACAAGAGAAACTTTTATACCTTTTACTTTACGTTATGTGTTGGAAATGTATTTGGTATTAATTTATTCTTGTACTCAATGGACTGAAAACTAACTAACGCTAGAAAACATTTGCGGATAGAGCAATAATTTATGTTAATAAACAATTTGGTTTTTAATGTATGACTTTCATTAACACTGCATCTGTTAGGGCTGCTATTGTTTGTTCGCGGGCTATGTGAAATCAAAACTCGGGTGGGGAGTCTTGGGTTTGACTGCCGTTAGTGCACTTTCACTACTAGAAGGTTGGAAAAACACGGGTTACGGGTTGCCTGGAAAGTGGCATTACACTCAGGTTTCAGTCATGTGCAAACCATATGCTATAGACTTCCATAGTATTTTTATATTTCCTACTATGGAAATCAATTTCTACAGTCAACTGTCTGGTTACCAATATTACTCAAAAAAACGTTTTTTTTTTTGCTCAGCAGATAAAACTCTTACACATATTTGGAATAAATTGAGAGTGAGTAAATAATTACAGAATTTCCATTTTCAACATTTCAAATCCCCCAGTTCTCGCCATCTTCGAAAGGCCAATCCAATGTTGATTCTGGTTTTATTATACGCTCTGTTACCTTCTCTTTTTGCCAGCAGACACTCTTCTGTTCTGCCACTCCCAACAACAAAAAATCCTGCTCTGTCTAAAATATTAACACTTGTAAAGGGCTTGCCATGTTGAATCAGGGTAAGACAAAAACAAGTTATGGAAGGATTGATGGTGTAGTGACTCCTTATTTAAATTTTGTTCATTTTGAACGAACATTTTGAACATGCATTTAGAAGTTTATATTTTTTAAGTATTGAAAATAAAAATAAAGTTCTGTAAGTACTTGTATTTTTGCAACACTATGACACAATTTAACACTTGGGCCAAATACAGGAAATATGTCATGTACGTAGAGCGGAAATGTGGGTATTTGCGTGAAGTTGAGGGTTTTAGAGGAACTTGCATCAGCATGTCACCTTGAGTTTATAAAAGTGGTAACTACTGGTATTGGACAATAAAAAAATAAAATAAAATAATGCATACATTTTCTTTCTAACAGACATTTAGTTCTTTCTAGACCTAGAAAACTGCTAAATTATAATTATAAATTATAATTAAATTAATAGCTAAATTAAATATAAAACTAAATTAAATATAAAACCCTGTTATAAGTCATAGCTATATCCCAATATACATTACACATTTAGACTGCATGAGGCGGCATGATTCAATTATTAACAAAAATGCACTTTAAAAATAACTTTACAAAAGGAAAAGTCCCCTAAATTACCCTTTTGTTTATCAAAGGTCATACTTGATGAAATGCCAAATTGTGTGAATCGTAGTTTAGACAGTGCAGATCAAAAATAGATGAATATCTGTTCGTCACAGACCCAAGAAAACGATGCATTTTTGCATAAGTTGGCTACTTACACAGAACAGCGAGAAGTACCTGCAGCATATTTAAGTCCACAGTGATATCCAGCATCAACATGAGCTCTCCAGTGTGTCTGCATTTAGATCAGTGTGTGTGTGAACAGCTGAGCAGTGCTAGAATTGAGAGACTGCGCACTGCAGGGACATGGGTGGAGCTGAAGTCCAGCTCACCCTCTCTGGATGTAATTTGTGAATACTGGGTGGGGCTAGAAGGTCCAACCACACCCTAACTCCACCCATACCTCTATCCCTCCACCCATTAGACCCACAGAGGTAGAGCTGGGCTAGGTTAAGCTCAACCTGTGACGTCATTTGACTCAGCAGTGAGAACCGCTTGCTAGAAATGGGCAGAGGAGGATGACGGGGGATGTTTGCTCACTCTTAAAGGGTTAGTTCACCCAAAAATAAGAATTCAATTACTCGTCCTCATATCATTCAAAACCCGTAAGACTTTCATTCATCTTCAGAACAAACAGAACTCTGAAAAATTTGAGAGATTTCTGTCCCTCATCGACCGTCCACACAACTGCCACTATGAAGCTCCACAAAGTTCATAATGAGATCGTAAAACTAATCCATCGAGCGGTTTAGTCCACATTATCTGAAGAGACAAAATCGCTTTATATGACGAACTGATTGAATTTAGGCTTTTATCCACATATAAACATTGATCACAGAACATAAACAGAAGCTCGACTGTATTTGATGCACGAGAACAAACCTCATTGGTTCTTGCGGAAGCTCAAACATGATGCGTAACACGAGAACAAACCTCATTGGTTCTTGCGGGAGCTCAAACATTATGCGTAACACGAGAACGAACCTCATTGGTTCTTGCGGAAGCTCAAACATGATGCGTAACACGAGAACGAACCTCATTGGTTCTTGCGGAAGCTCAAACATGATGCGTAACACGAGAACGAACCTCATTGGTTCTTGCGGAAGCTCAAACATGATGCGTAACACGAGAACGAACCTCATTGGTTCTTGCGGAAGCTCAAACATGATGCGTAACACGAGAACGAACCTCATTGGTTCTTGTGGAAGCTCAAACATGATGCGTAACATGAGAACGAACCTCATTGGTTCTTGCGGAAGCTCAAACATGATGCGTAACACGAGAACGAACCTCATTGGTTCTTGCGGAAGCTCAAACATGATGCGTAACACGAGAATGAACCTCATTGGTTCTTGCAGAAGCTCAAACATGATGCGTAACACGAGAACGAACCTCATTGGTTCTTGCACAGAGCAAGCGTGCTTGAGCTTCAGTTTACCAAAACTGATGTGTGCATTAATTAATGTTTATATGTGATTTAAAAGCTTAATTCAATCTGTTCATCATATAAAGTGACCAGAAGTCAGAAAATTTGAATTAAACCGCTCAATTCATATGGAGTAGGTTTAGGATCTCTTACGTGTTAGTTGCATGGACTGTCATTTTAGGCTTTTTTTTTTTTTTCGTATCACGCTGAGGTTAGTTCATGTGTTGTTTCTTTAAATAAGTTTGGTTTTAGTTAGTTATTTGATGCTATATAAACGGGGTGTGTGACTTCATGATTGACAGTTGAGCAAAGGTATCACTAACAAACATTTTTTTTGTGATTTTTACATTTTATTTTGATTGCATACAAGTGAAGTGAAGGTGAGCTTCTTGTTTTATCTCCCATGTCATTGACAACAAGTGTTTTGCAGGCGTCTTCCATCTTTTATTCAAAGCTGCAAGTGCAAATAATAAGCCCTATTTGTTATGTACTGTAGATATCGTATAACGTGAGTTCGAATCTCAAGAAAAACATGAGTTCGTTCTTTTACTCATGATCAACACAAAATTACACAATGTGTTAAAATAGCCATAACACTTTGGACCCCATTTTAATGACCTGAGTGCATGGTCTGGGGGGTGTCCGAATCCATGTCGGCGCAACATGCAATAAACCAATAAGAGTCTCTTTTACCATTCCCTTTAAAAGCCAGCTGCGCTTGCGCCCTGACGGATTCGCTATTTAGATGGCAGAATTTGTGAGTGGAAAAAACTATACGCTTCTCTAGTGAGGAATCCTTTTATTTTCAATATTTAAAAATGTTTGATGTGCTGCTATGCTTCCCTGTGTTTAATAAGCAGAGTGTATGTACGTTGCGCACCCGCCTATAGGCGCATATTATTAACGTGCCCTTTAAATAACATAAAATAATGTGCTATTGACTTTGAAGCAGGTTTTTGTTGATCAGTGGCCCAGGATCAAAATAGCAACATGCCAACACTGCACCTGAACACACCTTCTTTTCAACCAGCACATCCGTGGGCACGGGTGCATTTGCTATCTAAACAACATGTCGCTGGATGTGAAAATGATAACTGCGTCATGTTGAAACCAGCAAAAAAAAAAAACGTCGCATTGCACAGGGTGTATGATAGGGCCAGTGATTCGTGTTTTTGATTAGCCTACCACACCCTTTTTGAGAATACTCGATTTTGCGCCGCATTCTTGGGTCAACATAATTTGTTGATCCTGGAACAACATTCCTGTCCGAAAATGTAATCCTAACCATAACCCTACCCATAAGTTATCTCTGAGATGAAATCAGAAGGAAATGATAGATTAATAACACTGATGTAGAAGCACCTAACACTGGTTGTAAGCTTAAACTTGACATAAACTGTAAACGTGTCCCTCAAATCTGCACTGTCAGAAAAAAAAGGTACATTGAGGTCACTGGGGCGGTATACCTTAAGGTACAAAAACAAGTAGGTACTTCTATGTACCTTTAAGGTACTAATATGTAACGTTTAGGGGTAAATAAGGTACAAATATGTACTTTTTCACTTTTGTACCTTAGGGTAGAGTGTGACTGGTTGATTGTAATGTTGTTTCAGTAACATGTTACAGTCTTGGTGAAATCAGGTTCAGCGTGCTTGCACACCTTAGTTGTCACACAAACTAAACCCACATGCACACATTCAAACGCAACCATGTAAGGTAAAAGACATGGTGTGTGGCAATAGAATATGATAAAAATCAGTCTACAATCTCTATGTGTGTTATATTACCTCAACATTCATTACAAAACTAATAAACACTGCAGCAAGATCGAGGGAGTGACAGAAACACTATCGCTATTGGAGCAACCAGCAACACATAAACCCATAAAAATGCATGCCAGTCTCTTAAGATATGCTAAGTATTCCAGAATAGCCAGAAGGAAGAGAAGAGAGATCTGGCCAACAAAAACAAGGTTTAAAGAACATAATTTAATCTGCCCCTGGGGCTTGAACAATCACAGCAGTAAGAATAATTCATTATAAGTATTTCACAGTTACAACCAACTGTGAATTTAAGTCATGAGTCTCAGAAACACTTTTCATATAGTAGTCCTTATCCAAAGCAGCTAGTTAGCGACTTGCAATTGACAAGCTTCAAATGATACACAGAATAGTTTCAGTTATGCTTTATGCTTAACAGTGGACATACTGAAGCAAGTCAGGACGAGACAGGAACTGACAGAGGCATCTCACCCAACCCCCCTGTCTTTAAAGTGACACATCACAGCTCTCATGCAAGTACAAACTCATTCATCCATACATGTTGAGAACGGCGCACAACTGAGCACAGAGTAATCAAGTCATTAGATTCAACAGTTGTGAGATGCTTTAAAATACAGTCTAATTATCATAACCGAGACCTCCAGCAAATGCCAGTTAACTGAATATCAGTTATTAATCTGTACACTTCGAGGTAACATCACTGTCATGTAGTCACAGAGCGGAGCATGCATGTCCCATTCATGCTGGATTCTCACACAGACCCTCTTGTTCTGCCTGGTCCTGTTCACCCCCCTTCTGTGGCAACTGCTTTCTCTTGAAGAAGCCAACCTGATGGGAAATCAGTATAATATTACTTTGTTTAATGGCATATTTTTACTAAGCACTATGAAACATTGATACCAATACTGATATCTCTATTACATGGACCCAACTTTTATCCATTAATTATAGCTATTCAACAATACAATATAATATTAATCGCTCGGAGCGGTCGACGTCAGCATGTGCCCAGCAGCCAATACTTGTGCCGAAAAAGCTGCGCCGACGTCAGCATTTGTGACGTTGCTCCGACTAAGCTTTTCAAACCGGAAGACAGAAATCGCTCTGAAAAATGCAAAAATAACTATTTTCACATATGAATACCATTAATGAGTACCCTTAGTGTTTTCAATGATGTGCAGCCCATACATATCTGTTTACATCTAAAAAAAAAAGTGTTTTGGGGTTTCATGACCCTTTAAAATCCCCTACAGCGCGAAACATGAGTCCTGCAAACGCTTGTTTGTGATCGGAGGACAAATGGCTTCTTAGTTTCAAAATGGTTTGGGTACAAGGTGATCGCGTTGAAAATAAAGGCATTTGTCTAGCGTTAGAAGCTAGTTTGAAACATTGCCGCGGCTCATTTAAGACAATGACAGCTCCGAAGAGACGCCACTTTAGTTCGAAGTAGTGCTAACAATAATAAAGAAAGATGATGATCAACACCTTATGTGTTACCACTGAAATGTAGATGTAATATATTTCCAAATGTAAGCCCATCTTATGATCTAAATATAATGCTAAAATCAACACTTTTCATGATAAGTTAACCTTGAGAGCTGTAATAGTAAAAACGTGCAAAAGAAATCATGCCCCTTCAAACAGAGCATTCAAATCAGAGAGCTAAAATCAGGGTAGGAAAAATGCCTTTTATTTCTAAATTAGGATTTTTTTTAATGTAAAAATCATAATAACATTATAGGTACATTACAACAATAGAACATAAAACAATGCAAATCATGACCCCTTTAATGATAGTGTGATCATATAATGTAGCGAAGAAACAGATGCTGCATTAATTATAATGAAATAATTATATTATATTATAAATAAAGCATTTTCCATTGTATAATTACAGTGTAGTTGTACGGTATACACATAAAAAAGGTAGAAACCGGTCACTGGGATGGTACCCTTTAAAAAGTATCTAATATGCACAATTTACTAATATGTACCTTTGAGGTGCTTATATGCTTTTGAAAGGGTACCGCCAACTTCTCAATTTTTTTCTGAGAGTGTAGTTGTAGTTCATGCTAAAACAAAACCACATACCTTCCATAGAATCAATGTAGCAAGAACAAACAGGAGGAGTCCACCAAAGACACTTCCGATTATAACACCGATGGGAATATCGCCAATCGCTCTTTCTTTACTAACTGTAATTTTAATCTGCAGCAGAGTCAGGAAAGATAAGATAAAGCACATCAATGACCAATAAAGCAACACCGCTGTACAGTCTAAACTAGCAGGATAATATAACAGCTTTCACAATATTATATACATATTATAAAATGTATGTATGTATATATATATATATATATATATATATATATATATATATATATATATATATATATATATATATATATATAGAATAGAATACATTTGATTTTTTACGCTTAATGGGGACTTTATGGGAACTGTGATGCACTACCATTTAAAAGTAAGTGGTATTAAATAACAGAAAAGAAATTAAGAGACTTGAAAACCAATAATGTAGGTGTGCGTGTGTGTCTATATATATATATATATATATATATATATATATATATATATATATATATATATATACACACACACATACTGTACATTAATATATATATATATTTCAAAATGGGGAATGAAAGTAAACTGTTTCTAAATACGTTCAGATATTTGTGTGGGAAAAACAATGCAAATGTGCTGATTAAAACAAACATACTGGTCAACCAACTTCCCCATTAGTTCTAAAGTTAACAGAATGGCTATGGTGGTCAACCAATAAGAGTCATACCAGCTTAAACCAGACTGAGTTGCGTTTCCTGTACAACAACACAGCTCACTGCTTAAAGGTCAACTCTGGCAAATTTTTAAGTTTATCTTGATCTTTTTGAGTACAGTCTATAGAAAAAAAAAAAAAAAAACGGATAGGTGCTTGCAACGCAGAGTTATATCAGTTAATGCCCAGAGCCCCCCCTCAGCTAAAACGGCAGCTTTGGGGGCATAAACGTAAACGGTGTCTTTGTGCCTCTTAACAGACACAAAATGCAATTAAAATGTCTGTTTAACATGAACAGGGCCCTTACATGACAACGAGATGCGTTTAGCCACTTAGCCATTGTTTAAATTCACCTAAACAGTGTGTTAGAAGGCTTCAATCATTCCAGATTCAATCATAGGCTCTTTTTTACGTACAAGAGCATGTACCCACGTGCACTCTTCAAAAGCGGTGCTTTAAATCTCTTGACTAACTAAAAGATGTAAAAGACATTTGTATGTTTTCTTAAAAAAGATATAGATTGTACTGAATGTCAGCGTGCTTATTTTGCTCAAGATAAGGATTTATTAAATCCACGTCATGCAAACAAGAACCTAGCCTATCTAACCACAGCTTGAGGGCTGTCGTTCCAACCACACAACTTTGCAACGTTGTTTGCGAATGTTCGTTGAAGTTATGGTTTTCGGGGAACACTGACTCATTGAACTATGTTGATAATAGCATAGTTGGCTAATGATGCTTTTGGGAAACACAAATCTTAAAACCAACTGGAAAAAAAAGAATCATGAACTGACCTGTTGTTGTTTGTGTGTGACGACTATGAGATCAGGCTGAGCTGTTTCAATGTCAGCACTTCCAGCCACTAAAACTGACTGAAAATCAGCCTAGAAGGAGATAAACATGGGATGTGGAATGAAGCTTCTGCTCAGGACAGAAATGGCAAATAGAGATAAAACAGTTCAGAGGACACTTACAAAGGCAAAAGTGCCATTCCAGATCCTTGCGGTGATGTTTACAAAGTAGCTAGCCTTCATCTCCAGATCTCCGAGGACACAAGTCATTTGTTCACATTTTGCTGTCTTACAATTCTGGAAATGATAAACTGTGTTACACAAGTTTGGAATGTTTTTAAAAGAGGTCTTTTATACTCAGAGAGGCTGCATTTATTTGATCAAAAATGCAGTAAAACTGTATTATTGTGAAATTTTATTACAATTTAAAGTAACTGTTTTCATTTTTAATATATAAATAATATGTAATTTATTCCTGTGATAAAATTTCTCCAGTCTTCAGTGTCACATGATCCTTCAGAAATCATTCTAATATGATGATTTCAAGCCATGATACTTTTTTTCAGGATCCTTTGAATAGAAATTATACATTTTTACTGTAACCTTTGATCAATTTAAGGCATTCTTGCGGAATAACAGTATTATTTTCTTTCAAAGAAATCAAATCCTACAGACAACAAACTTTTGGAGACTATTGTATGTGCTGCTAATTGTGCGACAACGCTCATGTTACACTCTGTGTAATTTCACATAAACACACACATACTGACCAGTTCTGTTGTCCCTCTAAAGCTCTGTTGAGTGAAGCTGGCAGTGTAGGTTTTCTCTCTGATGTTTAACGGGTCAGTCAGAGCGCTGCTTTCACACCGCACATTTACAACCTGCTCATCAGAAACAGAGCTTCAGTGATGTGCTGGTACATTTTGATCCCAGCCTTGTATTTACAGCATTATGTGCAGTAAAAGACTTTATTTGCATAGGAAGTGCTCCGCAAAATTATAGTAACTATACTTCTTAATCGAGCATTACACTTACAGGTGCAGTTTTGACTGAAGTCACATATAGTAAAGGATTTCCAGCTTTGGTGCTGGTGGGCAGCAAGACGGTCAAACGAGCCCGATTGATTGGGAAGGTTCCCGTTGAAACCTGGAGAAAGGCATGATTCAAACAGCTATCTATTGCATATTTCACATTGCAAACCCTAGGGGGAACTACACTATATTGCCAAAAGTTTTGGGACGCCTGCCATTACATGCACATGAACTTTAATGAACTTTACTTTGTAAGATTAAGAATGTTCTCTTCTAGGAAGGCTTTCCACAAGGTTTAGAGTGTGTTTATGGGAATTTTTGACCATTCTTCTTCTGTTGGATGTGAAGGCCTGGCTCGCAGCTTCTGCTCTTATCCATCCCAAAGGTGTTCTATCGGGTTGAGGTCAGGAACTTGCAGTCCAGTCAAGTTTCTCCACACCAAAATAACTCATCCATGTCTTTATGGACCTTGCTTTGTGTGCACTGGTGTCATGTTGGAACAGGAAGGGGCCATCCCCAAATTTGAAATTGTCCAAAATTTCTTGGTACGTTGAAGCATTAAGAATTCCTTTCACTGGAACTAAGGGGCCGCACACAACCCCTGAAAAACAACCACCCTTCACCAAACTTTACACTTGGCACAATGCAGTCAGGCCCTTCTCCTGGCAACTGTCAAACCCAGACTTGTCCATCAGACTGCCAGACAAAGGAGCGTGATTCAACACTCCAGAGAACACTTCTCCAGTGAGTCTGGTTCCGGCGTGCTTTACACCACTGAATCCAACGCTTTGCATTGCATTTGGTGATGTAAGGCCTGGATGCAGCTGCTCAGCCATAGAAACCCATTCCACGTTCTTGAGCTAATCTGAAAACCACACAAAGTTTGGAGGCTGTAGTTATTGACTCTGCACACTAGTGATGTTAGGTTCTTGAACGAATCGTTCTTTTGAGCCGGTTCTCAGCAAGTAACTGGTCGAGCCGGTTCACAATCGAACTGTAGTTCCGTGTTGATGACGCAAGATGCAAAAGCGGAAGTAGCACGTCCGACTGAAAAATAACCAATTGAGGCGGTTCAAAAATCTGTCGAAGTTTGCCAAGGATTTCCGAGGCGAGGCTGATTGATGGAAAATGCTTATGATGATGACTACTGTTATTAAATAACATTTTATTAAAACATGCAAAAACCATACATTTTATTTATTTATTATGCATGAAGATTATTGTAAATAAAAAAGTATACGTTTATAAGACTTTAGACATGTAACATATCCGCGTTTGTTGATCAGTGCCTGTAATACTGTATGTACTGTTGCGCAATTTTCAGTTGAATCCGACGTGAAGAATAAATTAATTAACTGACCACAACACAAACAGCATTAAGCAAATGAAAGGCAAACGCACTCACGCAAATAACTACTTGATTATTTCAATATGCGTTTATATAGATTATTACTTTATTTGTTCCCTTTATATAACATGACAGAGAAATGTATTAAATAGCATGAAAAATGCATAGTTACTTCATTGCATGATGAGGTCAGGAACCTATGAATCGGATTTTTGAACCGGGTCATTCAGGCGAACTGTCCGAGAAGAACCGGTTCGCGGAAATAAATCGGACTTTGCATCACTATTGCACACTGTGTGGCTCTGCATTCGGCATGCGCTGACCCCGCTCTGTGATTTTATGTGGCCTACCACTTCGTGGCTGAGTTTCTGTTGTTCCCAATTGCTCCCACTTTGTTACCAATAAAAGTTGACTGTGGAATATTTAGTAGTGAAGAAATTTCACAAATGGTCCTATAGCACAGATAGCAACCTATCACGATACCACGCTTGAATTCACTGAGCTCCTGAGCGTCTGCATTCCTAGTGCTTTATTTTATGCACCTGTGGCCATGGAGGTGATTGGAACACTTGAATTGAATGATTTGGAGGGGTGTCCCAATACTTTTGCCAATATAGTGTATATTAGTGTGATATTAAATGTCAATTTTGTTGACTCACTCGTAATGTAATGATGAATTCTGGGCCGATGTCATTGAAATCTGAGACTGTGTGTTTGACTTGATCCTCAGCACCAATGACACAATAATCCAAGCTTATGTCTCTATAAAATGAATTGAAAATATTATTTTTATATACAAGTATATATATATACTTCATTATGAGCTGATTAAGGTTAAAGCATTAGTCCTGACCTGCTGAGGATAATTCCAGCATCATACTGGACTGGGATGGATAGATGGACCTTGTTATCAGATGTCACTTCCTCCTCACTGTCACTGGAAAATATTATGCAGGGTTTTTCACAGTTAAAAAAACAAAATACAGAAAAGTAAAAACAGAAATGTCTTAAAACAGTGTCTTTACCTTTGCACTTCAAAGTTCACTACAGCATTTTTCTCGAGTTGATTCAGGTTGAAGTCAAAGTTGATCTCATATCTTACCTGATGAGACAAAATTCAATTGTTAAAGAAATCAAAAATTGCGTATACACACACACACACCTACACACAAACACACACATGTTGTAGACATCATGATTTTTATAATGTACAAACTGTATATTCTAACCCTAACCCTAAATCTACCTATCAGAAATGTTCTGCATTTTACATTTACATTACATACATTTTACACTGCTTCTAGTCCCAACAATGTAGGTGGTCTTTATACTGTCCTTGTGGGAACATTTGGTCCCCACAATGCAATATAAACCTGTATACACACAAATACACTTTTCTCTTACCGTCTGGCCAGGTGTCAGGGTTGGGTATCCAACTTGGCAGTCAAGCAAGCCTGTTTTTGAAGTGCATTTCACCTCAGTGTTATCATCCTGCAAATATAAGCAGGAAGGTTCACTAATACAATTTCTCGTAGACAAAGCCGAGGAGATTTATGTCAAATCATAAAATGGTGCCCATACAGGGGGTGTAGAAGAGGCATAGAACAGGTTATTGGAGAAGTTAGCAGACACTCTTGTATTGTACGCATTTTCCTTCGTGTTCGTCACTGTCACAATGAAGGAGAGTCTTCTTCTGTCAGAGCTGACTAGAAGTGAAGATGAGCTGCAAAACACAACAAAATCTGTTTGTATTTCAGGATTCTGGTTCTTTAATAACACATTACACATTGCCCTGGTGGTAGAAATGTATTATTTATTTTGAGTTAACTTCTAAAAGAAGGTTCACTTGAACAAAAATTATGTCATCTTTTTTTTAGCAGACCACTAAACATTAAATCATTACTTGAAATGCTCCCTGTTTCAAATAGCTTTAGTAAATTATTTATATTGAAACAAAATATGAAATAAAATTTCAGTCTGACCCTCAAAAAAAAAGTTTTATGATTTTTTGTGTGTGTCCAATTCAGTGTTATATTAATAGTTATTATATAGCCTACTATTTTAGAATTTATTATGTCAATATTTTGAATTAACTTTTATTTTATTTTTTCTGTTTTCATTTTAGTTTAATTTGTAGGAATTTGGTTATGTGATTTAAAAAAATATATTTCTATTTAGTTTAAATTTATAATTAATTTAACGACCAACCTCCAACCAGCAGCAATTTGTTTTCAATTTATTTTTCAGTTTGTGTTAGTAATTTCAGTTGTTAAACTTAGTTACCATTTTTAATTTTAATTTAAGTTTTTTTTTAAGGTAATATTTATATTTATATTTTATTTTAATGACCAAAATCAATTTTGAATAGTTTTAGTTTTATAACGATAACAACATGTTAGAATTTGACAGGCCCAGTCCCCACACTAGTGTAGCAGGCATTGGAACAACATAAAGGTAATGAATGTACATTTTCATGTGAACTATCCCTTTAAGCGGTTTAAGACACCAGCCTTTTAAAACATATTCTAATATGCTTACCTTGGTGCATCAACAGCTATCACAGTCAGCTTCAGGTCACACTTACATTTGTCGTCAGAGCCACAATCCTTTACAAAAGGTATCTGAGCAAAGAGAAATGCAGTTTTGATGATGTTTAAAAACTTTGAAATAATTGACATTGGAAGTACAGGTGCCTTTAATTAAATTCAGAGGGAATCTTACAAAAAATTCCCATGCTTTGGGCTGAAATGCATCTAGAACAGGGCCAGTTTCTGGATTCTGTGGGCTGATGTCGACTCGCAAAGCAACTGGACTAACAAAATCAGGAGTCTCCTATACACCATGAAAACAACCATGTAAAATCATCATTCAAGCACTTATAAAGCTGGAGTACAGTGAGCACTGTTATTATGAACAGCATGAGGATTGTGGTAACTGGCAAAACTCACCTGCACATAGACTTTATGATCTACACAGGTTTCTGTTTCAGAGACGCTGACAGCTTTCTGGAGAACACGATCTGAGTTGTCAAACTGGGCTCTTGAAGTGGCTCTTGATGACTGCAGGTCTGCGTCAATGGTCAGTTTGTACTTGATATCTGAAGAACAGTGTTTTCCATTCACTTTCATGGAGAGTTTTTAGAAAATTAACATACATATGAGATACAACATACATGAGACGACCTTACCTACTTTACCCACTAATGTAGTGGGTCTGAATGTTGACCTGAAACAGACTCTGGCAGTAACACACGGCACCAGCCTTCCACCGAACATACAAGGTTTACTCAGAATGCT
Source organism: Pseudorasbora parva (assembly GCF_024679245.1). Classification (NCBI taxonomy): domain Eukaryota; kingdom Metazoa; phylum Chordata; class Actinopteri; order Cypriniformes; family Gobionidae; genus Pseudorasbora; species Pseudorasbora parva. The sequence goes on along the minus strand of NC_090194.1, from coordinate 14,475,347 downwards.
AATCTTCTCCGGGTTGAAGGAGACCGTTGTTGTGATAGCTGCAATTCCCCTTGACCTGAGATCAGAAATACTCTAAAGATCACAATTTCAGTCAATGATTTACTAGATCTTAAACAACTACACTGAGACCCTCACCAGAGCTGCACTGCTTTCCCATCTCCTCCGACTGAAATATCAGGGATTGAGTCGCCGTTCATATCTCCACGGGCATCTAAAGAGCGTCCAAAAAACCGAAGCACCGGGTCCAGTTTAGATCCAAGAATTTTCTGCAGAAAACAAGAGAAAGATAACAAAATAATTTTTTTTAGTATAAAGGTCAAGTACAAATAAGCTGCTCATAATTAAAAAATAATAATAAGGAAGAGGATCTTATAGTTCTTAGAAGTGTGATATTTGTATTAGAAATTTCAATTTTAATTCAAAAGCAAGTTCACTTTGCATACATTTCCATAGGTTGAGATTGAGATGATGAAACCGACACCGTCGATACTGTTCATATCACTGTGTATCAAACGTTGTAAGCAATAGACCAATCACAGCAGACTGGGTCATCTGACCAATCAGCGCAGAGTAGACCAATCAAAACTGACTGGGCCAGCTGACCTAGATCAGAGCAGGCTCTAAAGGCTACAACATACTCCCCAAGAACAGAGAAAAAAGTTATCACTCCCAGGGCTGCGAGAACAAAATGACGTCATTTTGTTCTTGCATCCCTGGTTTGGGAGTTTTCGCAGATTGTTCTCGACACATCGTCTGAGCAGAACTTTTTTCTTGCGTGTGTCTGAGAACTATCGTGTGATTGGTCAGACATTTAAAGTGGGCCTGCGAGAAACGCAGATGTTCGGCACCCGCTTTTCTCGTGAAGTATGGAATGTACCGGCCAAAACAAACTTTGTTCTTGTTCTTGCCACCTCAAGAAAACAAACAAATTTCTTTGTTCTTGCAGAGTATGTTCCAAGCTTAAGAAAGGATGGGTTTAGAATAGATTTCCGTTTCAGACGCTGTTAGAAAAAAGGTGAAGCTGCAATATTTTTGACCTTGGAATGCATGTAAACCTATTGTTGGAGACCTAAATTATAATTAGGAACATTTTAAAATAGCATAATATGAACACTTTAAGTCATAATTTAATAACTTGAGTTGAATAAATGAGTTGACATTTTATAATCTGAAATAAAATATTATCTGACCAGTAATAAGAGTCTGTTAGGTACACTGCATTACTTTCATTTAACAGACAAATATTTTTCAATGAATAATAAGCAGAATATTATATTAAAATATTCTATATTAAAAATGTAATTATAATATTATATTATTAATATTATATTATACTGTTAAAATATTATTATATTACAAATTTATAACAAAAGAATTTAATAAAGTTTTATTTTCATGACTGGTCAACAGCATAACCAGCAAAACTTCCTTGAAATCTTACTGGTAATATCAGCCGGAATATTAAAATAAAAATTAATGCATTCTACCTGTGAGCTCTGCTTTCTGATGGTCTTTCTCTCTCCATAATATATGTAAATGGCACCTTGGCCATCGCCTTCCAATGGGGCGCCAACCACCACGTCACTGAAGCCGTCCAGGTTCAGATCTGGGACGACAGTGATGGCCGTCCCAAACCGAGCATTCTCCAATGAGGAGGGTCCCTCTAATTTGCCCTGTTTGCTTAAGACGCCCTAAGAACAACATGAGACAAGAAATAAGAACATGAGTCTTTCTAGGATATGAGTGAAAATCCCTTTACTTTCAGAAAATTATGATTATTTATGTCACCTTGCTAATGGTGAACAGGTAGACTTGTCCAGTTTCATATTTCTCCTCGCTCATGTACATCGGAGCTCCAACCAGAAGCAGATCAGTCCCACCATCAGCGTCCACATCAACGGGACAGAGAACGCTGCCAAAATAAGACCCGATCTGCAAACCACAGACAGAACAATTACATATAACATGACTTTACTGTCTTATAGAACTCAAGATCACTGAGGGTCAAATGTACCTGATCTCCTCTAAATGAGTCTATGATGACAGGTCGACTCAGGCTGTCAATAATGTAAACTACAACCTGTCCTCTATGAACAGCACGAGGAGCACCGGCCACATAATATTCAGACGAGTCGTCAGTCACAGAGCTGACAGAGTAGCCTGAGTATATGACAGGAGAAAAGAATCAATAACTGAGAAAAATCTAAAATACTTTTTGTATTTTTGCACTGCAGGGTTCAAAATATGTACCTTTAAGGTAGCATTTTAATGTTTGGGGTCGTTAAGAATTTTTTTATGTTTATGAAAGAAGTCTCGTATGCTCACCAACACTGCATTTATTTGATTAAAAAATACAGTATTATTACAGTAACATTGTGAAATACTATTACAATTTTTTTAAATACATTTTGCAATGTTATTTTTGTCCTGTGAGCAAAGCTGAATTTTCAGCATCATTCCTTCAGTCTTCAGTGTCGCATGATCCTTCAGAAATCATTCTAATATGATGATATGATGCTCAAGAAACATGTATTATTAGTATCAATGTTGAAAACAGTTGTGCTGCTTAATATTTTTGTGGAATCTGATACTTTTTTTTAGGATTCTTTAACTCTTTCCCCACCAAACACTGAATTTTCCGGGTTTCTGTGTTTTCACTGTCAGACGCTAGGGGGCGCTGTTACGCATCTTCTGAATGAGTAATGAATCTCCTGATCAAAACACATGCGAGGAAGACGCAGTAAAATAAGCAATGGTATGTAACCATATGCATATGTAAAACAACACGATCATCAACATTAAACCTCATAGAAATCTACACTATTTTTATTAAGTTTATGAAACTTATATTCAACACAATATTCAAGTGTTGATAAAAAAGAATACATGAATAAAAGTTTTTAGTTTTTTTTATAAAGAAGAGGGTCATCTTTATAAAACAAAATATTTTATGGGCTAATACATTTTTGTGAAAATTGTCAAAAACCATGGCGGTGGCTGGAACTTTTCTTTAAATACTGGTGGGAAAAGAGTTAATAAACAGAAAATTCAAAAGAACAGCAAGAGGTAACAGTTTGTAACATTATAAATGTCTTTATTGTTATTTTATCAGTTTAATGTGTCCTTGCTGAATAAAAAATGTATTTTAAAAAAATTACAAAAAATCCTGACCCCAAACGTTTGAACAATAATAAAGATGTGAATATAAACACACATGACATCTATATTAGATTTTGGTAATATAAAAAATACACATCAATTTAGTCACACCGCTAACTCACCGAGTAATGAGCTGTGGTTTCTGTCATCCAGGGTTTTCTCAAAAGCATTCTTGAGGAAAATGTGTGCTTTCCCAGCTGTTTGATGGACGACGGTCCCGGACCATCCATACGCTCCGACAGCACCCAGCATCATCTCATCCTGTGGAATAAATCGGCACCCACATTTTATGCGAATTCGTATGGTACATTAAATATTAGTTAGGCTACTCCATCAGATATGATGTGTTGAAAGATTATTGCACCTTTTTGTTGGTCTGGTGTGCGCTGAATCCAACTTGGGACATCTCCAATTTAAATTCTTGACCTTGATTGGTGCCTTAAATCAAACAAGTCAAAATATTTATATGCTTATCGTTACAAAAGTGTCCTGTTGTCACTGTATGAAAGAACGCTGCATGCATTTGGCACACATGGAAGCAAGATGAGCGATTTACCTTCGATGTTAAAGATTCTGTCCCCCAGAGTTCCTGCGATATTGATTAGAGCTTCCTCTGATGACACATTGAACATGTAGTTCTCCGTCGGAGTGCTAGCGATCAGTTCGATCTCCTCGATGAACTTTTTAATATTGGCATCTTCCTTGAGAATCTGTGAATTCATTGAAGATACTTTTACATTAAATTTAAAAATACTTGTGTTTGTTTTGTCGTCCAGTATCTAAACGACCTTAAAACAATATGTAACAAAAACTATTGTCTGCAGTGTGTAAAATTAGATATATTTTTTAACACCATTTTCTGTAATGAATCTCTACTCATGTAATTTTACCTAATGTTCTCTCATTTGAGCAGATGTTATATAATACCATACATTTTTCAAGTTTTGGCAACACTTTATTTTAAGGTGTTAGGCCGGGGACACACTGCAAGCATGTTGTGAGCGTCTCTGCTGCGTGGCGTGTCCGTTTTTATTTCGGCTCCCATGTTAACCGGTTAGAGCTTGCATACTGCCTGCGTTACATGCGCGGCTCACGCGCGTGTCAGGTCCGGATTCGAACCCAGACTGTGTTGCTGGAAACCCTAGGTTCTAACCACTGGGCTACTGAGCAGTGAGGATCTATTTGGCAGATATTAACAGGAGGCAGGTATAGAAGTAACCAGAAAAAGTCTTTACTTAGTCTTCTTGAGACAACACAAAGGATCCAGCATCAGAGGAGCTTAGGAGAGCAAGGCCCAAATCCACACTGGATTTTGCAGGCAGCAGAGTCCAAAACATGAAACAAAAGATTACCAGAGAAGCTGGTCAAAAGGGTCTAAGCAAAGTCTTTAGGGTAGTCTGAACGAGTCAACACAAAGGCATAGAGCTAGGCAAGAGAACTTCAAGACTGAGCAAAGGTACAAGCAAATGCAAGTCTTTAAATATACAATAGTTAACACTCTAACAAGCTAGGCACAGGTGATTTCATTGAACTGATAATGAACAGTGAACTAGGAAGATGTGGAAGGTCTTGTGCTCTCAGTTTCCCTCTGCTGGACAGACCGTGGTGTGACAGGGCCTCCCCCTTTATGGCCGACTCCCGACGGCCCAGGACGGTCAGGATGCAAGTGATGAAACGTCTTGATTAGGTCTGGGTCTAAGATGTGTCGTGCTGGCACCCAGGTACGTTCCTCAGGCCCATAACCTTGCCAGTCGACCAGGTATTGAAAGCCACGGCCGCGGCGTCTTGAATCAAGCAATCTTTTCACTGTGTATGTGGGACCACCTTCTATAATGCGAGGGGCTGGAGGGGCAGGGACTGGGGGAGACAAAGGAGAGGTTAATACGGGTTTCAAATGGGACACATGAAAAGTAGGTCTTACTCTTAAAGATCTTGGTAGGGCAAGCTGGTATGTAACAGGGTTGACCCGTCTGATTATTTTGAATGGGCCAACAAATCTTGGGGCAAGTTTCTTGGATTCAACCTTTAACGGTAAGTCTTTAGCTGAGAGCCAGACTCTTTGTCCGATTCTGAAGTGTGGAGCTGCCCTTCTTCTCTTGTCTGCATACCTCTTGTAGCGGGTGGAAGCACTCCTCAAGGCTACATGAGCCTTTTTCCATGTCCTTCTGCAGCGCTCCACAAATCTCTCAGCATTAGGGACTCCAACCTCTATCTCTTGGCTGAAAAACAATGGTGGCTCAAATCCAAATTGACACTTGAACGGAGACAGACCTGTGGAGGAGCTTCTTAAGGTGTTGTGAGCCAGCTCTGCCCATAGTAAGAAACGACTCCAGGAGGATGGCTGATGAGATGTGAAGCAGCGAAGGTATTTCTCCAACTCCTGATTTATCCGTTCTGTTTGGCCATTCGACTGAGGGTGGAAACCTGAGGAGAGACTGACAGAAGAACCAAACAGGGACCAGAACGCTTTCCAGTAACGAGACATAAACTGGGGACCTCGATCCGAAACAATGTCTACTGGAATTCCATGGATTCTTACAACATTCTGAAGAATAAGATCAGCAGTGTCTCTGGCAGAAGGGAGCTTAGGTAACGGAATGAAGTGTGCAGCCTTAGAGAAGCGGTCCACCACCACCAGTACAACAGTATTACCTTCTGATGCTGGCAACCCCGTGATAAAATCCATAGAGATGTGCGACCAAGGGCGTTGTGGGATAGGCAAGGGATGTAGAAGGCCGGCAGCGCGCTGATTAGAGGATTTCTGTTGAGCGCAGACTGGGCAGGCTTGTGCAAAAGATATGACCGCTCTTGACATCTCTGGCCACCAGAAACGTCTCTGAATAAAATCCAACGTCCTCTTAGTTCCTGAATGTCCAGCAAGGGCAGAAGCATGACCCCAGTGGAGGACCTCAGATCTTGCTTCCTTGGGCACAAATAAGCATCCTGCTGGAACTTCATTAGGAATCTGTACATCACGTAACGCCTCACGCACAGTATCCTCAATGGACCGGCAAACCGGTGCGAGAATGCAGTTTCTGGGAATAATGAACTCTGGGGAATGGTCCTTCTGGGACCAATCATACTGACGTGACAAGGCATCAGCCTTAACATTTTTGGATCCAGGTCTGTAAGAGATCACAAAATTAAAACGGGTAAAATAGAGAGCCCACCTGGCCTGCCGGGGGTTAAGGCGCTTTGCCTGCTGTAGGTAGGACAGGTTTTTGTGGTCTGTCCACACAACAAAAGGATGCTTAGCCCCCTCCAGCCAGTGCCGCCACTCCTCTAGTGCAAGTTTTACAGCAAGGAGCTCTCGGTTACCCACATCATAGTTTCTCTCTGCTGGCAACAGGCGTCTGGAAAAGAAAGAGCATGGATGGACTTTGTTATCTGTGATAGACCTTTGGGAGAGCACTGCTCCAACTCCCACTTCTGATGCATCCACCTCCACGATAAATGGCAATTCAGGGTCTGGGTGTTCCAGGATAGGGGCAGACGAGAACAGTCCCTTTAACCTGTCAAACGCCTGCTGAGCCTCAGCAGTCCAATGGATACGAGTGGGCGACCCCTTAGTAAGAGTGGAGATGGGCGCTGCAATAGTGCTGAAATTGCGAATAAACTTCCTGTAAAAGTTGGCAAACCCAAGGAACCTTTGTACCTGTTTTAGTGATTTGGGCTGGGGCCAGTTGGTGATGGCAGATACCTTCATCGGTTCCATCTGGATGCCTTCTTGTGAGACGACATAGCCCAAAAATGAAACTTGGGGCACGTGGAACTCACATTTTTCAAGCTTTACGAAAAGGTGATTCTCAAGAAGCCTCCTCAGGACCTGTTGGACATGTTGAATGTGTTCCTGTAAAGAGTCTGAGAAAATCAGTATATCGTCTAAATAGACAAACACAAAACGATTCAACATCTCCCTCAAGACGTCATTGATGAAGGCCTGAAACACTGCTGGGGCATTAGCTAACCCAAAAGGCATGACTTGATATTCCCAGTGGCCCGTTGGTGTACTGAAGGCTGTTTTCCATTCGTCTCCCTCCTTTATTCGTACTAAGTTGTATGCACTTCGTAGATCTAACTTAGAAAAGATCTTAGCTTTCTGGAGCAGTTCGAAAGCAGATGACATTAGCGGGAGAGGGTAGCGATTCTTAACAGTCACTTTATTGAGCCCACGATAGTCTATACAGGGCCTAAGACTACCATCTTTCTTAGGGACAAAAAAGAACCCAGCACTGGCTGGTGAAGATGATGGGCGAATAAACCCAGTTCTCAAAGCATCCTGGATATATTCGTTCATGGCCCTAGTCTCTGGGGCTGAGAGGGAATATAGGTGACCTCTAGGAGGGAGTGTGCCAGGAAGAAGGTCAATAGCACAATCGTATGGTCTATGAGGGGGTAACTTAGTAGCACGTTGTTTGCTAAACACTTCTCTCAAGTCATAATATTCAGGGGGCATGAGTGTTAAATCTTGTGGCTTTTTCAAGGCACTGGCACTCACCTCTTCAACCGCTGCCAGAATTTCTTTACTCCCGGCCACAGTAGAAGCCGGAGAGAGACAGCAATCAGCGCATACAGAGCCCCAATGGAGGAGAGTTCCAGAGGTCCAGGAGAATTGAGGGTCGTGAAGCCGTAGCCAAGGGTAACCTAGAATTAGGGATTCTCTGGAAGACTTGATCAGATAAAAAGAGATGGTTTCATGATGGTTAGTCTCAATGGTCAAGCATAAAGGAACTGTCTTGAACTTGATTATTCCAGACCCTATCGGCCTGCCATCAAGCGCTTCAACCTTCCAGAACGAAGAGCAAGTCACATAGGGGATACACATTTTCTTAGCCAAATTAATATCCATAAAGTTATCTGCTGCACCAGAATCTACAAATGCTTTCAAAGTCACTGTCTTCTCATTGCTGTTCCCCCAGGTTAGAGTAGCTGGCAGCAGTAAACGGGAGTGAGGAGTGTCAAACTGAGCAGTTCCACTCGCTAAGGACCCCACTCCCCTTAGCGAGCCTTGGCTTTTACCGCTAACTCAGGGCAAGAAGAGCGCAAGTGGTTCGAGCCACCACAATAGAAACACCGACCTTCTCTCATGCGTCTCTCTCTCTCCTTAGGTGAAAGGCGGGCCCTACCCAGCTGCATAGGTTCCTCCTCTGTCTGTGGAGTTAAATGGGAAACCTCTGGGGCATTAAGGGATGGTAACGTGAGCATGTCTCGGGTAGTGCAGCGTTCTCTTCTTCTCTCACGAATACGGTTATCAATACGGACAGCCAAAGTTATGAGTTCCTCCAAACTTTTACCCCAATCTCTACTGGCTAATTCATCCTTAACCCCTTCAGAAAGGCCATGATAGAAGGTTGAAATGAGTGCCTCTGAATCCCACTTACTCTCCGAAGCCAAAGTACGGAATTCAATGGCATAGTCGGCCACAGATTGATGCCCCTGATGTAGCTCTAACAGTCTCCTGGCTGCCTCACGGCCACTGACTGGATGGTCAAATACTTGTTGAATAGTATCTGTGAACACCTTTAGATCAGAGCAGATGGGGGACTGCTGTCTCCACAGAGTTGAGGCCCAATCCAGTGCACGATCACACAACAAGGAGATAATGTATGCAATCTTAGCCCTCTCAGAAGCAAACATGGCTGGTTGGAGTTCGAAAATGAGTGACACTTGAGTAAGGAAACCCTTGCAGGTACCAGGCCTCCCATCGTAGCGCTGAGGGGTTGGAATCCTTGGTTCTTGGGGCATTGGGGCAGTTATTGGTGGGGTCTCTGGTGCTGGTAATACCACAGGTTCTCGAGGAAAGTGTACCTGTAGTTGTTGCAGTGACTCCCCAATCTGGTTCACAGCCTCTGTCAATCTTTGGAGCTGTGTCTCATGTGTTCCAAGCAAAACTCCCTGTTTGCTAATGGCTCCATGAATTTGTTCAGTATCTGCCAGGTCCATATCTTGTATGGCTCAGTCTTGCTGTCAGGTCCGGATTCGAACCCAGACTGTGTTGCTGGAAACCCTAGGTTCTAACCACTGGGCTACTGAGCAGTGAGGATCTATTTGGCAGATATTAACAGGAGGCAGGTATAGAAGTAACCAGAAAAAGTCTTTACTTAGTCTTCTTGAGACAACACAAAGGATCCAGCATCAGAGGAGCTTAGGAGAGCAAGGCCCAAATCCACACTGGATTTTGCAGGCAGCAGAGTCCAAAACATGAAACAAAAGATTACCAGAGAAGCTGGTCAAAAGGGTCTAAGCAAAGTCTTTAGGGTAGTCTGAACGAGTCAACACAAAGGCATAGAGCTAGGCAAGAGAACTTCAAGACTGAGCAAAGGTACAAGCAAATGCAAGTCTTTAAATATACAATAGTTAACACTCTAACAAGCTAGGCACAGGTGATTTCATTGAACTGATAATGAACAGTGAACTAGGAAGATGTGGAAGGTCTTGTGCTCTCAGTTTCCCTCTGCTGGACAGACCGTGGTGTGACAGCGCGGTCTGAGCCACGCGGAAAAAGTGTGCATGCTTCAAATAGAAGAGAGGCCTATTTTTCACGCGACACGCGAGCGTGTTGGAAGAGTTTTTCTAGGCAAAATAGAATAGGAAAAGATGTTTATATGCCATTTTGACACAAATACATATTAAAAAATGAAATTTTCATGTTTGAAAGTCTGTAGGTTGACATAAATGCAGATAACTACATAATTATAGATTTTGAAATATTAAACCTGTCAATACAGAACAAAATGTTCTGTAGCCTATTTTGCCGTCAATACCATAGATATGTATGGTCAATAGGCTTCTGCCGACGTTGTCTTTGCTGTATCAATAGGCAATATATTTATATTTAACATGAAGTATAGGGCTTCCCTGTACATTAATACCAGCAGCAGCGCCGCGTCAGACACGCTTCTGGTGTGCAAAGAAGGAGAAAACGCCAGGCAGCCGCCTCGCTGCTGACACGCAACAGAAACGCCACGCTTGCAGTGTGTCTCCGGCCTTACACGTTAAATCTATTTACTATAGTAAAATAACATAACAATTACTGTGCATAATTACTAGTAACTAACAAAAAACCCTACCTTGTTTAGTAAGTACATGCAGTTACATAGTTATTAAGAAATTGTATAATTACACTGAAACAACATAACTGAATTATGAATGTAATGTTTTTTTTTTCATGCTGATCTCTCACTCACAGCAATGCCAAAGCGAATGATGCCATCTCTGTCCAATCTCTCAATGACCTCTTGACCTTTATAACCATCAAAAGATTCCCCATCTGTCACCACTACCAGCACCTTAGTGGCACCTGGACGGCCACCATTTTCTGGTAGGAAAGCTGTTTGTCTGAAACACAAACCATCACATATGTTTGGTTTTTTTCCAAAATTTTTTTGAATGAAATCAAATAAAAAAGGGGATATGGTACCTGGCATTCTCAAGTGCTGCAAAAGTATTGGTTTGGTCTCCCTCTTTTTGTTTAATAGCAGAAGCTGCTAAAATAACTTTTTCTTTATTTTGGTCAGAACTAAAAGGATAAAGAAAGGATAAATCCACCGAATACTGCATAATACTGACCTAAAAAAAAAAAAAATCCAAATTAAGTCATCTTTGAAAGGTGAATTCTGAAATCCACTGCCCCCTCAATATACCTGTATATATCCACATTAAGCATTCATCAATATTTATCCTCCTCTTATTATAATGATTTTGAATTATTCTTTCCAGTTATGATATTATTTAATCAAGAGAACCACTAACTGTTCCTTGTTTTCTAAAGTTTTATTTGGTCTCTGAGTGGTAATTGAGGGCCTGGCCTAGAGATGTGTGGTGACGCTAAACACTTGATAGCAACATATTGTCATGTGTTTGAATTTTGGAGATATAACACACCCCTAACATGCCAGGAGTGCAGTAACAGTGCTTGCTCACTTAGCCCAGCTTCCAGATATGAAATATGGAGTTGTCTTTCATTTGTATTATATTTTATTCATTTTATATTTCCTTTTACTGCAAAGAATCAAGAATATTGCCTGTACTATTGTCTGTATCTCTCACTGAGAGAAAGCACATGTTATCAGTATGTTTTGGAAAACTTTCTGGTCAGAACTGGAGCTTAATCAGCTCCAACCTTGGAGAGACTGTGTATCTTTGTATGTGAGCAATATTCTGTGTTATAGATCAGTGTTGAGAAAGTGTACAATGGGCATCTAAGAGATGGGTGGACATGTTGTTCAGGTCAAGTTTGCGCCTCCTCCAGATCTGGAAGGTCGCTACGTGCCTAATTCCAGGGTAAAAGCTTCAACAAGGGATTTATGGACACATCTGATTTATTGACAATGTTTGGAAATTTACCATGACTGTCCATTTTCTCTGAGGCAATCAGAATCATTTAACTTGCAGTAATGACATCGATAGACCTTGAAAACTGTATAACTGTTGGGACAACTGTATGGACGGTACAACGAGATGGGGAGAGACGGAGCGTAGCCTACGAACTCCTTGTGAGACTTGAAGTTGGCTTCTGATGATGAAACTGCAAGCTATTCTTTAGTAAATTTTTCTGTAATAAATTGCACTCCTCACTCTTGATCTTCATTTTTTTTCACTACTGGTCTAAGGTCATAAACTGTTAACCCCTAACATCTAATAAATCAAATACAAAACTGGTATAAGCTATAAGCTTTGGATAAGCTATCAGTATAAGCCTAACAGCTTAACAGTACTTACTCGAGTTTGATCTGGTCCGATATCAAGATTTTCCAAAAGCTTTAAGAGAAAGTTTATAACGTCACCCCATGGATAAATACTGTTTGATCCATCCAAAACAATGGCAACATCCATTGGCCCACCACAAGCTGAAAGAGAAATTCAGGTTTAGAAGATTAAGAATGACAAATTTACTCTAGAAAATATGTATTTTGTAACTTTTTGACAGTAAAAAATTAAGAAGTACTTTGAAGGGCAGGAGCGAAGGCAGGCTGGAGTGTAAACTGTGGGCTCAGTTCAGCACACACTCCTGGGTAAAAGTACTGACTGCCACAGCGCTGAGCCCACAGAGGACCACATGTCTGAAAAACAAACATTTATTCTATAAATTTAATCCAGCTTGAACCATAAAAGAGTGTCTTCAGTATATGACAAGGATTGAATGAATGTTTTTAAAGATGATTCTGGTGACTGCGCCCTCTGATGGTGACACAATGTTACCACAACATACCATAAATCTGTTAGGTTTAGCTGTTGGAGTGAGAGTCAGACCCAGACTCATGTTGATGTTGATGCTCTGCACACCATCTATGTTGACAGAGTCTGACACACATATACAGATAAAAATCAAAATCCTAATATTTATATTTTTGAAGCCTTGAATCAAAATAACGTCCTCTTCCTCTTGCAGCGCCATCTCTTCTCTGATGTGTTTACTCGTGTGATTGCGGGACAACCTGTCACTCACATAAAATCCACCAATAGCAAACCACAACCATCCAATCAATTCCCCATGGACAAAATCAAACCCCGCCCTACATTGATTCTTGTTCGAGAAGCTGTTTCACTCAAATATAAATCACAATAGAGAAGAAAAGACTATCGCAACTTCAGTTTTATGCGAAAAATGTATGTTGTTTCAGATAGCAATACAATGGTGCTATACACTGTAAAAAATTATTTCGAAAAAAAGTTACCTGGTTGCCTTAAAATTTTTAGTTCATTGAAATTAAAATTTTGAGTTAATACAATGAACATTTTTTGAAATTCGACAACCTTTATTAAAATATTATTAAAAGATTTTGTAAGCATATTGGGTAATTGTGTCTTTTATTTCTGATGACACAGTGAAACATGCCATAAAGTGCTATTTTCATGATTTATCAAATTTTTATGTGGTTCAGATAAAGTAATATTTTGAGTTTCTATTTATTAAACAAATTTCCTTTATTTTATCAACTCAATTTTTTAATTTCAATAAACTCAAAATTTTAAAGCAACCAGGTTACTTACTTTTTTAAGTTAAACCAACAAAAAACAAAAAAATTTTTTTTACAGTGTATATTTATATATATATACACTGTAAAAAAAATTTTTGTTTTTTGTTTTTTTATATATATATATATCATACATTTACATGATACTCTATGGCAAAACCCATAACACCACAATATTTTTTTTAAGTGCATTATTATTCAAAATAAAGATAACCTTACTCTGAAGGTTTAGTTTCTGGCAGGTGGTTCTGGGAGCACCAGTGTCACACTTATAGAGGTCTCCTTTTCTATCCTGAGGGTATCCGCTCCAGGGAGAACCTACCAGAAGCCTGAGGAGAAATAACACACTTTCTCTGTGCAATCAATTAAATAATGCAAACAAACTAGTTACATTTGTCAGAGATTAAAATCAAATAATTTTAAAGTATAAATAATAATTTTGAAGAAAAAGAAGAAAATAAAAGATCACAATTCCTGGTGTTCCTGATTTAGGACCAGGATTTAGTCATGAACAAAGTTCTCATTTTCCCCAACACTGTGACTGTCTCAATGCATCAGTCTGACACTTCCATGAATAGACTTCAGTGTATTTTTATACATGTGGAGAACATATACGCACGCAGTGTGTGACAGATCTTACCATTTTCCTTGATTATTGCTTAACTGTCGTACAGTGTAGCCAAACTGTTCTACCGCAGCACCTGATGAGAAGATTTTGGCGCCTGCAGTTCCTACATTAAAACCCTGGGAGTGAGCAATAAAACCTGTAGCAAAGAAAAGATGGCATTCTTAGCAGTGCATTCAGACTCATAGTTCTACAAAACCATCAATGACATGGGATAACTGACATTGGTAAATCATTCTTTTGAGCAGCAGTATGTCGGTATATTTCAAACAAAACTGATAAGTCCAATTGAGAACCCAACCCTTTTAGACTTTAAACCAAACACGCCCTCACAACTCAAATTTATTACAAAAGTATACTTATTAGGGGTTCAAGCCTGAAAGGCTGAAACCCTGTTGTTATTGTTAATTTTCCCATGATGCATCATTCTCCATCTAAAACTGATCGGGCAGACCAAACTGTAAGTCATAGAGACTTGAAACTTTCAGGGCTGGTGGTACTCACACCGACTACCTACGTCACCGAGGCACGCCCCGATCGGCCTGATGGGGGCGCTACAGCGAGCAAAAGTACGAAACGGCTCATAACTCCTTAACCGTTAGGCGAGGGCTCAAGTGTCTTATATCGTTGGAATCCTTGGCTCGGGACGGACAAAACGCATGTCTCGGATTGGCTCGCCCTTCATGCGCCAATTTTGAGAATTTTTTTTTTGTTGAAAATCCTACTTTTGTTAACTTCTCCCACATCTTTCCCTGATTGGAACCAAAGCACTGTAGAAATGTTCTTTGGAGCGAGACTATTAATAATTATGAAATGAAATTTTACAATTCATGGTCGCTAAGTGGAACCAAAATGTACAACTGGCCAGGGGCCACTTTTACGAAAATGACTATAACTTGTGAATGGAAAGAGATATTTTTGCAAAACTTGGGTCACATGTCTATGAGCTCAACCTTCGGTCACATGAAAAAAATCGCGATGATTGTCCTCTTGGTGGCGCTATAACATGAAAAAAACACAAAAACGGCTATAACCACACGACTACTAGTCTGATTTACTTGAAAATTGGTATGCGGTGTCTTGGCCCAAGGTACCATTTATCTCTATGAGGACATTGGCGTATCTCAAAAAACATGGCCGCCATAGGCCAATGAAATTTGAGCACCTATTATGCTTATGGCTCTGTAATCACATGGTGTTGCATACATCCTCAAAATATGCATATCATATGATAGATCTCCTCATGTTGAACAACTTTGCCTCTGGGGCCATTGCTGTCAATCAAATCGTTAATTAAATATTTGTAATTATGTTAAAAACCTACTTTGTGAACTTGTCCATGGTTTTTTGCCCGATCAGAACCAAACCAGTCTAGGACAATTCTCTGGACTCTCTAGATCAAAAACTATCAAAAAAAGTTGAACTTTTGCATTTGGATGGCTATAACAGGGCCATTTAAAAAAGAAGCGTGGCAAAATACACTCAAAAGCCTATAAATCCTAAGGGGAAACTCAAAACTTCACGAAAATTGTTGGGTACATGTGGCATAACATTCTAATGAAGCATGCAATGTTTTAAAGAGATCGGACAATAGGTGGCGCTATAACTGTGAAAAAGCTTTAAAAACCATGCATTTCCTATGGTAAATTGCCTATATTGGCTGTAAATGGACTTTTCCATCTATTATTTCAGTGTTTAAAATCTTGCTAAATAAACTTAATGTCTTTAATGCCTATGTGCTTAAAAGGTCTTAAAAGCTTGAACCCCGCTAAATGCTGCTTGCAGCTTTAATTTTTTCTGAGAGTAAAAATGCATAAAATAAAATAAAAGTCTATTTTATTTTCTAGTAAAAAATATTTGATCATAATTAATATAGACTAATTTACTTGAGAAAAAAATTCCTTAAATAAATAAATTATCTTAATTTATCTTTTTTTTTCTTTCCCACTTATTATGATTTATTCTTAAATTAAGTAAAACTTTTTGTCATGCTATGAAAATAAACTTATATAACTTTTATAAGATACAGTTTATTGTTTCATCTTGTTTTAAAGACAAATGAGAGAGACAAATGCTGTGGGGTAAAGTGGGACATGAGGCACAATGTAAGTGTAGTCTTAAACATATTTTAATGTAATATTACATTACATATGTCATAAACATTGTAGAAAAGCCATTATGCCAAGGCAATAAACCAGGAAGACAACCTGGGGCAAATGTTCCTATAAGTGATGTGGTGAAGAAGCTGCCTCATCCTAAAAGGTCTGGAGGAACTAGACGGAGAGAGCAACTCCTCATCTTTCTCTGTAACCTTCAGGGCTGGAATGTAGAGTAGGCCTAGTTGTAGAGTATGCCAGTGGGCTGATATTCTAATCCAGGCAGGTCTAGTCCTGTGTTCTGAGTCCCAGGCTGTTCTAACTGGTTTTGATTGTCTTTTCCTCTGATCCACAGACACCTCTAAGGGTCCTGTTCTGACCCCCTGACTGTGTTCTGATCTAACTGGTTCTATCTGTCATTTGAATGTTAGTTAAAACATTTTGGATTATATTGTGTATTTGATTCTGTTCAAAGTTACTTTAAAAGTGTTTAGGAAAAATGTGCTTAATTGACCAATCCCCATGATTCTGTTAGGCCTACTAGTCCGACATTAGTTCTCGAATGTGTGATTGTCAAGCTAGCTGTCATGAATCTTACTACTACAACATGTGTTGTTATGGTAGTTTCAGAGTAAGTGGTACACTTTACCCCCCTTGACTTATCTGGTACGTCTCAGTTTACCCCTAAGATGAGGTAAAGACAAGACAACCTTTTTTTTAAATCATATTTTTACTGACCTTCGTCCTGTACATTCTGATAAATGTGTAAATTTTCCTGATATATCATTCTCTGGAGTGGTTATGAGATACAATTCTTCTTGTATATCTAATGGGCAATCTATGGTTTAATGAGTGTATAATTTGCTGCCTGCCAGCTAGTGAAGTTTTTTAGGCTATTTAACTTCATGCGCCTGGACGACGGCCGCTTTCTAGCGGTAGCCTACTTCCGCTTGTCACGCGGCCAAGTTTAGGCTTGCCACACAAATGGGGATTCAGGCAACGCTAGCCTACCTTTATTTCACTGCTGCTGCATATATTTTACACAACCCTGCCTCTTTTAGTTTGCATTTAAAAAAACAAAACAACAACAACATATTAATAATAGTGGTTGAGACAAGTGCATATTATCACTGTAATAAAAGTAAATATGACAAACACAACCCAGTCACTTTTTGTTAAAGGTCAGTTTATGTGTGATTAATAGCAATAATATCAATAATAATTCAACAGCTAGCTCTCATCAAGTGAAATGATTTCATTTCAGGAATAAATTTCACTAAGGCATTGTTTGTAAGTGGTTTTTAAGTTACGAGTGTGAATGAATTTCACTCAGGTTGATTAACGTTTTCCATTTCAATAGTAAGATGTATTTCATGGTGTGTATGCATATGAATGAATTTCACTAAAGTTGATCAACGTTTTCATTTCCTGTAAGAGCTTTTCAATAATTATGGCCTATAAGCTACGGCCCCTTATAACGCTTTAACACAAACTTTAAAATGAGAATGTAAACATGTCTGTCCCCTGAAATGTGAAAAAAATATAAAAAACAAGAAAGAAAGAAAGAAAGAAAGAAAGAAAGAAAGAAAGAAAGAAAGAAAGAAAGAAAGAAAGAAAGAAAGAAAGAAAGAAAGAAAGAAAGAAAGAAAGAAAACCCTATGGGGATTAATATCTAGTAAACATAATAAACAAGTACTTACTCTGCAATAATATCAGTAGTATCACAGCCTTTTCCATTCTGTCCATTGCTGGAGAAATTGTCAAGGAGAAAGCAGATAGTGTTGTCTCCAGCCAGAATGAACAACCTGAACTCGGGCTTAGGGTAAAAATTACTATGGCAGGATATGATGTCATGGCAGCTCTCTGGCCAGAATTGAATCTTCCTTTCATGTTGACATTAGCCGACAAAATGCAAACTGACCAAATAAGGAAACTCAGAGCAGTCCGTTCATATGAAAAACACACTTTTTTCACACTTCAAAATAATAGCTACACATGGAAAAGTGAAGAACAGAATAGAAAGACAAAAATAACTGTTAGGAAAGACCACATAAACACAATTTACTGAAATGATGTTCTAAAAGAGAGATGTACAACATGTTGAGACAGTATACTGTCACAGTATATGTAGGCTACAGTTGCGCCTCATCGACGCTGCTATTTTCTTGCGTAACTAGGGTGGGCGTGGACAGGTGGGAGAGGGGGAGGGGACGGAGTCCTGCAGCTGAGGAAGGCAGGTAGGTAAAGCGCAGTACTGTAATAGTCATACTCATGACTGTTCCCACTGCAGACCATGACACACACACACACACACACGCAAACAATGATTAACCCAAGAGTCCTGACGGGATTTTATCTCTCAGACTGAGGATGTAATTGAGGAGTTTACCTCACTGGCATATTTTCAAAGTAAACAGGAAATGTTTAAGCAATATTCTAGACCACTGGCTCAAATTCTGTTGAATTCTGCAGTTACACTGAAGTGTAGCTACGTGTGCCTAATTGTCAAGATTCATGTTAGCCACAACCTTAACATATGGCTTCCACTTGGTGTTTCAGACATGGACATGGACTTTTATTTATTTAATGGACATGGCGGCAACAGGTGAGTGTCTTTATGAGCGAGTCTTATAATCTCAGAGGCCCTTCAAACACAAGGGGTGTGTCATCATGTAAAATCAGTGAAGGGGTGACATTCTAAACCATGAAGACAGTGAAATAAACACACCCACCATGCACACACAGCCACATATACACCTATAAACCATTGTGTCTGTAACACAGAGCTAAGTTTTGAGAGTATTTGAAATCAATTCAATAAGTCGGTAATAATGCAGAAAAAACTGATGTGTTGTCTAAAACAGTGTTCAGATATGACTAATCATAATGCATAAACTAACACGTTAAATCACTATTTCTAACACAAAAAAAAATCTAAAACTTGACAAAACATTGTCTTTGAGATTGTTTAAAGCTACACTGTGATATTTCCCCCCATCTAGCGGTGAAAAGGTATATGACCATCCAGTGAATAATAGTTTCTGTTCCTCTCAATTCTAATTTCATTTTAACTCCTACGGTGGCCGATTTAGTCCAAGATTAACATGGCAATCCCCCTCTTCACATTCGACACTGTGCCATCGAGTGTTAAAACGCAAATGGCGAAGCTTGAATTTATGGGTATGTCCCTCTTTGGCTAATGTACTTTCAAGATGGAGGGGCAACATGGCGACCGGCATTCGAACCCCTCACCCGTATGTATTTTCAATGGCATATTATAAATTTACGAAAATACTTTATTACTTAAAAGAAATAAATATTAGCCTGACAAGCCAGACCCACATCAAGATGTTTGGTCTGGAAACTCACCATAGACAGGGCTCAATCCGAGGGGTGGGATAAACGGTTGTCTTTCAAACTCCCTCTGCACGCGATAGGATAGCGCTACAACCAACCAGAGCAACGAAGGTGAAACAGAGCTTGTTGATAGATTAAACATTCGCCGTATCCGGTCAGCAAAACTCCGAACACATCTTCCCTTTTTAAGAATGACTTCAGTGCTGTTCTTTGTTCTTTTCTCAGAGAAAAGCTTAACTCCAAGTCTTCCAGTCACGGTCAAAGCTGATTCGAAAGACCGCCGTTCGCCAGTGTCTGTGTTTACTAGAAGCATGCAAACGCAACTCGGCCGTCGTCATTATGGCCCCGCCCACCGACTCTATACACGATGTGATTGGTCCGGCAAGAGTTAGGCGAATACAGCTCAGAAGGGTATTGAGAGTTGCTAGACGACACTTGCGGGCAGATTAAATTTGCTGCCGCTAGGGTGCGTCTAGATTTCTAGGCTAAGTAAATATACATTAATGAGCACATATATTTTAAACTAAGTGTTTAATAAACTAAAAAGTTACACAGTGTAGCTTTAAATATATTTTTTAAATCTTCCACCAGTGTGACTCCACAGTAAATACGGCATTAAAGGTGCACTGTGTAAATTTTAGCGACATCTAGCGGTGAGGTTGCGAATTGCAACCAGTCACTGCTCACCCCTCCCTATCGAAGCACATAGAGAAGCTATGGTGGCTGACACAGGACAAAAAAAATAGCCGTCTGAGACAATAGAGAGTAGCTAGTGCACCATAGAGCAGTTTGTCCATTTAGGTCTACTGTAGAAATATGATGGCGCAAAATGGCGATTTCACTGTAAGTGGATCCGTGGTGTATGTAGATAGAAATGGATAATTCTAAGGTAATAAAAACATAACGGTTCAGTATGGAAGGTCTTTATAAACCACTGAAATAAATCCTCATAAATACTACACACTGCACTTTTAAAGATGATTCTCTCAATGTTATGAAAGATCAAATGGAATTAATTGATATACCATTTTAATTTATTCAATATGTGGGTGGGTTTCAATACAATGCATGCAATGAATACACTGTCTCTAATTTGCATATTAATTTTCTAGGTGCAACTTGTAATGAAAAAAGAAGTGTAACAGTGGGAGTAATAGTTGGCAACATTTGGCAACCCCATTACATTTTCCTAAGATGTTGGTTTATGACAAACAATTTGAAAGGTTCAGTTTTAAATGATAGTAACAAAATAGGATCATATTTCCATCAGAGTGCTATCTCCGAAAAGCCATGAATGTGCTCTTTTTAAAATGCAAAGTGCTGAAAATAACGAAAAGCTCTGTAAACACTTGCACTTTTTGCAACAAAGTGTGTCCATCGGGTAATCAAAGGTTACAGTACACACTTGCAGTCTTTACGCCTGCTTGAATGCTTGGGCCAAATACAGGAAATAAACAGACAAATTATCAAATGCAAAAACCGCAATTAGGTATTTGGACAGGGCAAGGTTCTGCTTTTGCTTCATTATGGAACTATTTAACTTGGTAGAGCGAAAATATGCTAATTTTCTGCCATAGGCTACGTTGTTACAGTATAAATAAAAACACACAAATATGTCTCTTGAAGTGTCTAAATTACAAAATAAGCTTTATTTTTTTCTGCGCATTTTTTTGACAATATGTTCAAGGCTTTTTAAATCCGTGCTGAAAAGTATGTACAATATGACAAACCAGTGCATTACATAGAAACTTCACAGCAGTGTCTCACATGTGCTCAAGACCGATGAACTCCATCTGAGAGTGAGGCTTGATTATCCTACATGTTTTAAACAACTTTTTTTTTTTTCAAACAACTTTTTATGAGTTTGAAAAATGAATACTGTTGATTGTGATATATACAATAGAATCATGTTTGGCATCTCAATCAATGTACAAATAGAGCCTGTGAACAACCTTTTGAACAACACAGCAATAACTCTTTTCATGCCTTTAAAACAACAAAAATGACAATTGTATGATAAGACGTATACAGATCATAAGGCAGTACCACATGAAAACGAAACAAATCTCTTTTCCTGAAATTTATACCACAAAACACCATCATTAACAATGAATGGGTGTTCAGTTAAAAAAAATTTGACTAAATTAAATACAAAATAATTTATCTTTAGCACTCACACTAAAGCAGAATGTGTGCTAAATATTCACACTTGAGGCTCAAGCTAAATTTCTAACATCTCAGCCACATCTAGCAATCTGAGCTTTTATGTTTTTTTGTCAAAAAGGGAGCATTAAAAACAAAATTTACTGAAAATCAAATATCTAATCAGTGGCAAAATGTCTCACATGTTTTTTTACAAAGAAAAATGAAAAGAGTAGAGAAATAACTGGTTGTGCGGTCCTTGTACGTAGAGTTCGTGGAAGGCTCTGGTTAGCTGTTGGAAAAATTATTTTGCAAAAACAAAAAGTTTAAAACAGAAAGTCCCCTGGAAAAAACAGCAACTGCAGAACCAGAAACAATGTAGCTAACATTGTTTCTGCTTTAACAGCATGGCTTAATGCATCATTAATGAATGTATACACATGTATGTATGCTCCAAATAAATGGGAAACATAATAATGCAAAGAAGATTTTTTCTTTCCATTCAAACACCCAGTGCATTACAAATTAAGGCACTGTATATGTACACTATGTAATTCAGACTCATATTTTGCATTCTGCATATTTTGTGCACTCTGTGTTTGATTATTTCTGCTGTTTCCCAGAAATAATCAAAAGATAATCAAACACAGAATATTTCTATATACTTATATATAAAGCTGAAATGTGTAATTTATTTTTTGTTATTTTTAACTCTAGCTTAATACGAAGAGTCATCTATAAGTCATTTGTAGGTTCATTTCCTTAAAGGTTATAAACACTGTCTCTATGGTGATAAAACATTGCTCGGTTTTTTGGCACTTCCCCTCCAGTGAGACAACAGCGACACTGACTTAACCAATGGTGTGAGTTTCAATTGGGGCTGTCGACCAATAGGAAAGTTTGGAAATCCTGTTTGAAAACAGTCATTAGTTTGGTGGTCCATAAATTGCACACTTTAGCTTGAACAGTTCTATTTGAGTCAAGTAATAGTTTTCTTTTCTAATATTTACATGGCAAGAACAGTCCAATTTTGTGATTCCAGACATTCACCGAGTCTGCAACCCATCTGGAATACCTGAGAAACACTGCGGGCATCAAGATGCTTTCTACCTCAAAAACAAGACAGGTATCACACTGAATACAGATAATGCAATATTCTGATAAAGCCATTATTTTATCATTAAAGGGTTAGTTCACCCAAAAATGAAAATTAGATGTTTATCTGCTTACCCCCAGTGCATCCAACATGTATTTGTGTCTGTTTCGCACCAGCTTGACCTCACTAGACGGAAGTTACTGCCGATTGGAAAACTTGAGGAGACTCGTCGGGATATGAGGTAAAAAATGAACATAAATACTGTTCGGTTTCTCACAGAAACCGATCGGTTCGTGTCTTAACAAATCAATGTGTCGTCAGGAGCAGGGTTTTTGTGCACGTTGCCTAAGCATGTTTTTTTGTTTGTTTGTTTGCTCTCATAGACTTGTTACCTATTCACCCCATTATCTGACTGTCACACGGTTGGAGTTAAAAATCTTCATTTGTGTTCTACTGGAAAAAAAGACACACCTACATGTTTTGGATGCACTGGGGGTAAGCACATAAACATCTAATTTTCACTTTTGGGTGAACTAACCCTTTAAAGCGATATTGCAAACATATCTTTATATACACTTTAAGCTTTACATTTACAGTACAGGCCTTTTCCTCTTCATTACTGAAGACAAAAAGTGTGAAAAACATCAGTGCCAAAAAGTTGCTTCGTGAACGAAAGGAATGTGCCGATATTCATAGCCCATAACACTAATCAAAACAAATGCTTTGAACTGAAAAACATCACTGTACAGCGCTTTATCGAAACAAGCTCTAAAAGTGAGTTATTGGAATAGACCTCCATATATAAACCTGCTGCCAATAAGAGTGTATGGTTCTGATTACAGGGCTGTAGATAACTCTAGACGTTTCCAGGACAGGTTCCTGAGCCTTACTATGCTGATGATGAATGCCGTAGGGGGGTTACAGATGAGGGTCCGTGGCTGGTGGGATGTTGAGTTCAGGCTAGATGAACCTTTAATGCTTTGCTGTTCAAAGCTTGACTCTCGAGGTTTGGAAAAATGTCCACCAATTTTGTGGCGTCTCAGAGGTTCGCTCGAGTTCGAATTTTGCAGCGAACACATGAAGATGAATGAAAGTGTCAAGCAAAGCGCTGGGTTCTCTTTGGTATGGTCTATAATACACTGTTGGTGAACCCAGACTCTGATCCTCATATTTCTTTAAATCCCTAGTGATGGTTCTGTTTTCTCAATGACCTTGGCCAGAGGTTAAGTATGAGTTGACCTGAGGGATGGAGGCTACAGAACCGCAGGCTTCAATCAGAGTCCTTCATTTCTTCCTTCATGTCTTCAACTGATTTTCTCTTGAAGAATCCAGCCTGGAGGAGAACATTCAACACAGTCAACACTCAACATCACTGAGCTGACGGTGAGCTAACATAAGCAAAATAGTGATGCTTACCTTCCATAAAGCGAAGATAACAAGTGCCAGTATTAAAAGTCCTATAAGAATACTAAGGATAATAATCCATAGTGGGATTCCACTTCGTATGTCTTTGGTGACATGAATCTTCACCTGCAGTAAAGATGTAACACTAGTCATGGTTTAAAAGCTAAAATAAAGTAAAGTGCTTATTTAAAGGTGCTGTAAGGGATTTCAACCATTTCGATCAGCCCACAGTCTGAGTGCATGGTGGAGGTGCATTTAGGGCATGTCCGAATTCACTTTTGCTAGTTTATTGACGGGAGAAACTGTCGGTCCAAAATTATATAGCACTTTTAACAGCCCCATGGTCATCCAAAAGCGCTTTACATCTTGCCTCACATTCACTCTCTCATTCACACACCGACGGCGGCGTCAGCCATGCAAGGTGCCATCCGGCTCGTCGGTAGCAGCTGGGGTTGGGTGTCTTGCTCATGGACACCTCGTCGCTTGGTCAGGTGGAACCGGGGATCGAACCACCAACCTTTCGGTTTGTAGACAACCTACATGAACAACTGAGCCACTGCCGCCTTATTATTTCCCCGCATTATTATTATTTCACAATAAGATATAAATATAGGGTGAACAATCATGCTGACTTTAATAATATGAAATAAACTATCATTTATAGATGAAAGATACATTATATTTTATTGGTTAGCAGCTCATTTGATAGATTTTTTAAAAATATATATATAAGCAGATATTGAATATTTAATTGTGCATGCTGATTTCATTTTTCCCTACTTAGATTACTTTCGCTGTCATCTAATGCACACTTAAAGTAAATATTTAAAATCACAAATGATTTAATACTATTGCTGCAAGCAGCAATGGCAGGCCCAAGCTGGTGGCACCTACACTGTAAAAAAAATATTGTTGTTTTTTGTTGGTTTAACTTAAAAAAGTAAGTAACCTGGTTGTCTTAAAATTTTGAGTTTATTGAAATTAAAAAATTGAGTTGATACAATGAAGGAAATTTGTTTAATAAATAGAAACTCAAAATATTATTGTATCTGAACCACATTAAAAAAAATGGATAAATCATGAAAATAGCACTATTTGGCATGTTTCACTGCATCATCAGAAATAAAACACACAATTACCCAATATGCTTACAAAATCTTTTAATAATATTTTAATAAAGGTTGTCGAATCTCAAAAAATGTTCATTGTATTAACTCAAAATTTTAATTTCAATGAACTCAAAATTTTAAGGCAACCAGGTAACTTTTTTTCTAAATATTTTTTTACAGTGTAGTTTCACTTGTAAAATCATATTTTGTTATACCTAAAAATAAATATCAGCTTACTGACTTGGCACAGGGTTTTAATAGCGCTGCTTTTCTACTCTTTTTCTGCCTACAGCTCAGAATAGTGACTAGTGAGGGGTTGGTCAGCGTTGTCATGATGTTGTCATCATTTTAGGGTGATTCCAGATGGATTATTCACATTTACAGATTAGGCAATTGGCTAATGAAAAATCTCTTACAGCACTTTTAAATATAGACTGAGCCTGATGCAATTTTTAATCGTAATGGTCATGAATTTAATTTAAAATTCTGCTCATATTGATATTGGTACAGAATTCAGAGCTGGTTTGTTTTCATACCTGTCTGTTCTTGACGTTTCCATTTAACACAAAGAGGTCCGTGTTCTTGTTCTGCAGCGTGGCATTGATAGTCATGTGAATGCTGGAAAATTCTCCCTATAGATGATAATTTGTTTTCAGATGGCAATGTATATTACTACAGCACACTGACAGATCATAAATAGCAGAACTGTGAAAGTTAACAAGAGCGTACTTTGATGAAAGTGGGTCGCCACACTCTGAAAGTGGTGTTGATCTGGTTGAAGTCTCCAGGAAGGATGAAGCAGTTAAAGGACACACAGGGATGTCTTACTTCTTTACAACTCTGGGATACAGAAAAAAAAGAGAGATGTGATTAGATATCCATTTCAAATGTGTTTATTCACAAATTCATAAGGAAAGTGACGCTTACTCACCAAAAGATAGACGCTCAAGGTTTCTTTTTTAGGATTAACTGCATAAGGTTTGTCAGGCTTGATCTGTAAAGGGTTAATCAATTTTTTGCCATCATCACATCTGACGTCCTATAAGAACAAAAGGAGGCAGTTGAGATATTTCTGAGCCAGTTGTGTAGAAAGAGCCACTTGAGGAATCGGAGCACCTACCTCTGTGTGGGTGAGATCTGTGAGGTACAGTAGCATGTTTTTTGCAGACGTTTTATATGGGAACGTTATGTTGAGCTGCAGTGGAGGACTCTGCATTCCAGGATCTCTCTCAATCTGTTAAACACAATCAGAACTAAATTTCTGGATCAACGGAGCATTCACACACTTAAACCAGTTTAAATTAATCTAGATCATATCTACACCCGAAACCAGTCAATTTTTAACATTCCCTCATGAAAAAGAAGTATACTTCAAGTTAATTTTTATTAAGTATACTTAAGTAAAGTTCAAGTATATTTTTGTAGTAAATATATGTACTTATATCAATGTACTAGAAGTATACTTGTAAGTGTACTGTTTCAATACTGTTTGAAATTAAATTATCACTCTTTTTAGTGCATAAATGTACTTAGAGTAGTACTTTCAAACTTTTTTGTTTGTGGGTTTCGTTTGTAATTCTTCAATTAAGGGAACTTTTATGTCACCAGGTTATACATTCATGTTAAAAATACTATATTATAAAATAAATAGTTTAGTTCTTTCAAATAATATTTATTGCACTACAAAAAAAATGTATACACTAAAATCAGTATGATTTTCATTTAAAAAAATGTTTTCATCACTAATATTTGGCTACTCAGGCCTTGTCCCCTCTCCCTTTAAATCTTATCTGCTCTGAAAATGTAATAAAATGTTATCAGTTTATTTAAAAATTCTCAATCACAATATGTTTAAACAGTAACTTAAAGCCACTTGATGGATAATTCGGCTTCATATCTGTGCAATTTGTGAATATTTTTTTATTTAGTATTGTCCACAAAAATACTGTGATTACCGCGACAGTCTATGATTACAACAAGGATATTTTTTAAGGGTAAGACTTGTTTATGCCGTAACCATGGAAATGAAGACTAGCAGGGGAGCACATCTCAGCCATAGAACAGGGATATTTGATGTCTGAAAAAAGTAAGTAATTTAATCAGAATTCCTTCTGATCATGACTTATTCAGCCTCATTACCATAATGTCATTACCAGCAATATTTTGATATATTTATTTGTATTTAGAGTTATTTTTGTACCAGCTGTTGAGTGATGTTAGTAAATCCTTGAGCTAGCATCCTTTTTCCACTTTGCTCATTGAGCGACTACACTATGCCTGCCATTTAAACTAGGGCCTATTTTAAAACTTGGTTCCGAAGTCGGTACTTTTCACAACATCACTTACAAGTATAGTTGCAGTATAAAAACTACTAAACTACTAAACCGTTTACTGAGAGTATACTTCAGTGTGCACTTTCATAAACTAAAAATGTACTACAAGTATACTAGTCTGTTTTCTTTATTAACATTTGTACAACAAATGTACCGGTAAGTATTAATTTAAAAGTATTAATCAATGTAATAGGCTACTCAATCAAAAGAGTAAACACAACTACAAAGCAAGTATACTTAGAATAATTATTTATACTTTTAAGTACTGTATATCTCAAATAAAAGACTGAGTTCCAATGCAGGCCAAATATATACGGAGCCCCTAAAGGGACGTGGTGGAGGAATTTTTTTAGGTGGGGAGGTATTTTTTTTCCCCTAAACCTTTTGCGTTCCCTCGCAAAGACCTTTCTGACAGTTTAAATCAACTTTGTGCATATATTTCTTAGAAGTACTAAAAAGTAGACTGAAAGTATACCTTCCTATTTTTAGTTTAAAAGAAGTATACTAATAACACACTTGAATAAACTTCTTTTTTGTAAAGGTTGACCCAAGATGACTCCTTGGTCACACAGTATCTTAGTTTTTACATAGTTTACGCCAAAGTGTTCTATTAACTACATAGACAGTTCTCCTTTACAGTTCCTCATTTGTCCTCTTTCTTAACCACATGATAGTCTAGAGGGCCTGAAAGAAGTGATTCTGAAAAAGAAGTGAAGGCTGAGATTTTGAGTCTTACCGTGTAGCTGATTTTCACCTCGTCCCCGATCACACTAGTGTGGTTGAAAACACTGGGTATTGTCTCCTTCTCTTTCAATATGATGTGGTCTTCCTTCTTGTTACTACAATAAAACATAAAATGACAATCAGATAAGTAGTTCTATTTATATAATTTGTACAAAATTTGATATTTAATGAGGTTTACTTAGGTTAAGTCTAATTCTTCTGGTTTTGGCAAAGCTGATTGGTTGTTTTAAATAAGGCACTTACACAAGGAATCGCAGGTTGGCTTCATGCGTCACAGGGATGACGATGCTCACAAAGTAATTTTTCAGCTCTGAAGCCGACCCATCACTATCACTGTGGTGAAAATATAAATTATATTCAACAAAGTATCCATATTCTCTATTTGATCAAGTAAGTCAAACAGTAAAAAGATGGTAACTTTCAAATGGATGCAATTCTTACGTTGTTGCAGTAACATTAATCACAATGTCCTTACGAATATGAGAGGGATTGGGCTCAAATTGGATTTTGAAGCTTTCCTGTTGGATTGACATGATGTGAGTGTAAACAGAATGAGAAGAAACATAACAATGCTGATTTGATAACAGAGGCAAATCTTACCTTTTTATCTGTTTTAAGGAAAGGATATCCAACTGCACATACTATTTTGGTATTATTAGTTTCACAGTCCTTCTCTTTAGGCTGCAGGAAAAAAATGAAAAAAGAAACCATTTTTTTAAAGGGGGGTGAAATGCTGTTTCACACATACTGAGCTTTTTACACTGTTAAAGACTTGGATTCCCATCCTAAACATACAGGGAGTGCAGAATTATTAGTCAAGTTGTATTTTTGAGGAATACAATGCACACAAAAACTCATTAATATCAAAGCTGAATATTTTTGGAAGTTTTAGTTTTTAGTTTTAGCTATTTTAGGGGGATATCTGTGTGTGCAGGTGACTATTACTGTGCATAATTATTAGGCAACTTAACAAAAAACAAATGTATACCCATTTAAATTATTTATTTTTTACCAGTGAAACCAATATAACATCTCAACATTCACAAATATACATTTCTGACATTCAAAAACCAAACAAAAACAAATCAGTGACCAATATAGCCACCTTTCTTTGCAAGGACACTCAAAAGCCTGCCATCCATGGATTCTGTCAGTGTTTTGATCTGTTCACCATCAACATTGCGTGCAGCAGCAACCACAGCCTCCCAGACACTGTTCAGAGTGTTTTCCCTCCTTGTAAATCGCACATTTGATGATGGACCACAGGTTCTCAATGGGGTTCAAATCAGGTGAACAAGGAGGCCATATCATTAGATTTTCTTCTTTTATACCCTTTCTTGCCAGCCTTTCTTCTTTTATACCCTTTATTGACCTGCATGAAAATCATGTTTTTCTTGAAGGATGCAGACTTCTTCCTGTACCACTGCTTGAAGAAGGTGTCTTCCAGAAACTGGCAGTAGGACTGGGAGTTGAGCTTGACTCCATCCTCAACCCGAAAAGGCCCCACAAGCTCATCTTTGATGATACCAGCCCAAACCAGTACTCCACCTCCACCTTGCTGGTGTCTGAGTCGGACTGGAGCTCTCTGCCCTTTACCAATCCAGCCACGGGCCCATCCATCTGGCCCATCAAGACTCACTCTCATTTCATCAGTCCATAAAACCTTAGAAAAATCAGTCTTGAGATATTTCTTGGCCCAGTCTTGACATTTCAGCTTGTGTGTCTTGTTAAGTGGTGGTCGACTTTCTGCCTTTCTTACCTTGGCCATGTCTCTGAGTATTGCACACCTTGTGCTTTTGGGCACTCCAGTGATGTTGCAGCTCTGAAATATGGCCAAACTGGTGGCAAGTGGCATCTTGGCAGCTGCACGCTTGACTTTTCTCAGTTCACAGGCAGTTATTTTGCGCCTTGGTTTTTCCACACGCTTCTTGCGACCCTGTTGACTATTTTGAATGAAACGCTTGATTGTTTGATGATCACGCTTCAGAAGCTTGGCTATTTTAAGACTGCTGCATCCCTCTGCAATATATCTCACTATTTTTGACTTTTCTGAGCCTGTCAAGTCCTTCTTTTGACCCATTTTGCCAAAGGAAAGGAAGTTGCCTAATAATTATGCACACCTGATATAGGGTGTTGATGTCATTAGACCACACCCCTTCTCATTACAGAGATGCACATCACCTAATATGCTTAATTGGTAGTAGGCTTTCCAGCCTATACAGCTTGGAGTAAGACAACATGCATAACGAGGATGATGTGGTCAAAATACTCATTTGCCAAATAATTCTGCACTCCCTGTAGACAAAGTTTCAAAAACTAATGTTGGACATTTGATGGAGTATTTCAAAAATACTCCTTCCGGTTTCTCACAAGTTTCGGAGAGTTTTTTTCGAGTATGGCTCAGCTTGATGTTAATAGAGCGGAAGGTCCTTGTATGGCCCGTACGGGCTCTTCTCCCGGTAGGGTGCGAGCGCGCGTGACTAGAGCGAGAGAGGAAATGCACGCCCATAAACACTCCGCACCGCGCTCCACTTTATTCCTATGGGTGACATCAAGCGACTTCAACTCTTCAGCACAGCATTCCGGGAAGGCAGTGCTGCATTTGAACCGATTTGAACGCAGAAATGACGGGAAGCTTCACAACATCGCTTCAGTCGCGTCTCAAAGTGGATCTCTACAGTCACTGCTGTCAGGACTTCACCAAATCATACCAAAGAAGTGTGTTTTTGACGGAGCGGTCCTAACGATAAAGGTTCGGTCCTGCTTTGGAAGCAGCCGGTGAGTAAAACTGCTTCAAATGTCTCTGCTGTTGGCTACCGTCGCGTGAGTAAACATCAGTAAACGACACACTCGCGTGCTTCGTCATTCAAATGCGCTAACGGACTCTATTGTTGTTCTATGTATAACTTTACACTAGTCTGACGTGCAAAACCGGTTTGCTTGCTACTGCTAAGGTTTAGTCGCATACAATAGTCCATAAACCGAATCATGTCCTCATAAACTGCGAGTAAAGACACAAATGTTGACAGGCCACTAAATACAGTACATACCACAGAGACGGACGTCCTGCTGTTGCTGTTTCTCCTGTTCAATTTATTTCTGCCTCCAAATGATTCTGGATCATATATCTATTAGCTGAGCTCGATAGCCATGAGTTTCTCCACGCTTGAGGACGTCACCGCTTTGCGTGCTCGTCATTCTTTAGCTCCGCCCACACGATACGCCTCCAGGCGCTCGGTTTTTTCCAGAAAGACTCGATACAGCCCATATTTCTTTTATAAATATAATAAAACGAAAGACTTTTTGGAGATATGAAGGATGCAATACTACTCTATAGGTACTCAAGATTGACATGAGATTGACTGAAACTGAGTGCTTCACCCCCCCCCCCCCTTTAAGTATATATATTTATGGGGGGGGGGGATTTCTAATGCTATTTCATACATTCTGACTTATTTACACTGTTGAAGAGTTGGATTCTGAGTTAAAAGAGTTGGAAACAACCCAATTCCTGGGTTAGTCTATATTTGACCCAACATTGGGTTAAAACAACCTGTTAAAACATTTCTGTCGGATGACATGCACATCAACCAGAGCCAGAGCAAGAGCGAACCCATCAATGAGTTTTGTTCGGGTTACAGAACTGTTGTCAGTCATTTTGTTTTTAGAACACGAAATAAACAATGTCACTAAAGAAGTGTGTTTTTGGTTGTGAGGGAAAGATATCCTTCTTCGGCTTCGTAAATAACCCAGCGTTAAGGAAACAGTGGATGCAGGTGTTCTTGTTCTGCAAGTGAGTTTGTTCCCGGTCACGAGTCGAAACAGCAGGCGGTGAGTGAAACTGCATCAAATGTCTGTGTTTTGTTGCAATCAAG
Source organism: Pseudorasbora parva (assembly GCF_024679245.1). Lineage (NCBI taxonomy): Eukaryota > Metazoa > Chordata > Actinopteri > Cypriniformes > Gobionidae > Pseudorasbora > Pseudorasbora parva. Next base: position 14,443,430 of record NC_090194.1, on the reverse strand, counting down.
TGCATCTAATGTAAACAACACGAACATATAGTGAATTGAACGTTATCCAACGATAATGCTATGATGTATTTCGTGTGTGTGTGTGTGCTTGTGACTCTTTAGCTCCACCCACTGCACGCCTGCACAGCTCAGCCGTTTACAGAAAGAAGGGGTACAGCGCATCAGTCTTTTATAAATGTGATAAAACTAAAGGCTCTTCGGAGACATGAAGGATACAATACTACTATAGGTATTCAAGATTACCATGATATTGGTGGAAACTGCGTTTGTTATGTACATTTAAATCTATCTAAAAGCAAGTGTTTCTTGCATACATATAATTACAGAGACGACTTACCTCAACTTTCACATAGTTGATATTTTCTGTGTGGCTCAGTGTAACCTTGGTATTATAAGCATTATCTCCACTGTTGTGGACCTCAATGTTGACATAGAACTTCTCCTGGCTGCTTTTTATGAGAAGACTATAATTATACAGAAATAACAGATGAACAAAGTCAGTTTTGCATCCAGTGCTTCTGTAATTCTATTTCATGCCTTGTAGACAAATCTGAGGCTGATGACATTGACAGGACAACTTGTGCTGAACCTAACAGGGAACATGTATTTATTTAAAAGTCAACAGAAGGGGGCAGCAGACAACAGGAATTTACCAAACAGATTGGAATACACCAGAAAACATTTACCATATGAATAAAACTGCAACCATGACATAGTCCTGTCATAAATATCTGCATTGTCAGTCTACAACAATAATTACATCAAAGACAAAAGAATCAGAAACATTTTAGACATTAAAAAAAAAAGTTACTATTAATACCTTGAGATGTTTGCAGTGGCTTTAAGGTGTAGCTTAGCAACACACATTTCTTTATTTCCACAGTCCACTAATGCGATCTAGGGGGAAAGAAAATACAAAGAAAAAGTAAAAGGAAGATATATTCTAACATGCTTGAATGGTGGCAAAAATAAACTTCAAAAACATCTTCACTCCTTTAAGTTAGCTAAACAATGTTTGCCAAAATATGTCGGTCTAAATAGTTTTCCTGCCAGTTTTTGTTTTACACCCCTTTTCCAACAATGTAATTTAATTGCAACAAGCCTTAAGCCAACTGTTTCCCGCAAATATTTGTGTCAAGAACTGTTTTGCTGTTTGAGTGCATTACTAAAGAGAGGACAAGAACAACAGAACTTTAGGGAGTAGCTCTGGCAAACACAACTCAGTGATGTCTCCAGGAAATCGGGCTCTTCCTCCTGATAACCTTATCTTGTGAGCTGGCAAAGCTGTCTGCTTTGGTATTAGTGTGTGTAAGTGTGTGTGTGTGTGTGTGTGCATGTGTGCATGCAGAGAGTATGCATTTCACTCCAGAGATTAGGAGTGTTGAGAAAAGAGAAAAGAAACAAGACAGAGAAGGCTAGCCTTGCTATAGCAACCAATCATCAGAGAGACGTAAATTACATGATATTAGTATGATCTACTTTTGAAACTACCATTTCAAACAGCAGCTACAAATTAAAAATGAAGGAAGACCCCACGCCTATGGGTAAGCTAAGATATAGGCCGCATATCTCTTTTCAGACGTATATTTAAAGGACAGAAGGGTAGATTTTTGATTCAAGTGATCGTCTAGATGAGTACAATTATATTTATATTGTCTTGCTGTATGTTTCATTTTCTGTATAAAAAAAAAATGTCTAAAAGTGAACAAAAAAAGCAATTTTTAAAGCAGCCTCTTTGGGAAAGGATAGGATCATGGATTGTGTGACTATTTTAAAGGAGTTAGAAATTGAGAAATCAACTTTCCCTTGATCTTTTGATATATAAAAGGTCATGGTAATATAAGAATATCCTGTAAGTTTCAGAGCTAAAAACTTCCTTGTTAGTCAAAAAAAAACCTTTTATAGACACCAGGCCCAGAAAGCGATAGTGTGCTCATCTTGACGTCATCTGTTGCGAAACACGCCTCTACAGAATGCCTTATTTAGCAGCCCCGTCCACCGACTCATGGAGCTGATTGGCTCGCGTTAGCCAGCAGCAATTAACATGCCGAAGAAGATAGCAAGATATTGCGCTATTCCTGGTTGTGGAAGAACACAGTCGCTGCATAAGCTTCCTTCTGATCCTAATATTAGGAATGTGTGGGTGAACTTTATTTTTAATGAAGTTCCAGCTCATGTGGGGAAGACATGTTTGAGTGTTTGCTTCATTTCACTGCGGAATCGTTTGTAAACAAATCTCAGGTCGATGCTGGATTTGCAGACATACTGAGATTAAAACACAATACTGTTTCTTTCATATTGGATCCAACAGGAATTGTGCAACACACTTATGTGAGTAAAACGTGTTTTAATATGTAATAGTATTGCATTGTACTAGATCGTTTTGCTTATGTGTACGTGTCTAACAGAACATACCATTAGCACGCTGGACTCAGACATGTATGGGCCAGGGCTCGCAAAGCCCAACGACCCGGGGCTATGTGTTTTCCAGACGGGCTACAAAAACGTAAGCACGTTGGCAGGCAGATGAATCTCAAATAGTGAAATAAAATTAATTTTTTGATCTGCACTGTTCACTCTCGCTTGACTAGACATTTGAAGTATGCGTCCGTTTGTGTGCGCGCTCGGTCTGGGCTTATATCGACCGATCAGGCGGGCTATGTAATACAAATATCATAGTCCAATCAATCGCGGGTGGATGAGAAATAAATCATTGTATTTGTTTCATAAAGGCGTTTACAAGCCCTGTGGTCGAGAGAATCATTCCGGTTGCCGCTTTCAAAACAATCCCTAATGTGAACTGAACTGACAGGTGAGCAGATGCTCATTAAATATGCAAATCTTATCCAATCCTAGCGGTGGGTGTTTACTTCCAAGTCTCAAGTGCGGCACGCCCATCAAAACCCAGCGCTCAATAGAAAGCCTCAAAACCAGTATAGAAAATAGCCTATTACTTATTAGTTATGATGTTTTTGAATGTAAAAACCACACAAATGTCATCAGTTGACCTCAGACAACAGTATAAAAAATAAGCCAGTTCATGACACCTTTAAAACCCACCAACCACCACTGGTTTTAAGCAGTTTTCTCTGCGTTTACACTGTTTTGACCAGCAGGGGTCACCAGCGTATGGCATTTTGAGCACTTCAAATCAGTGAATCATTTAGCGAAGCAATTGGTTCAATTCATTCAAAGCTTCATTTTTTTAAATCACTATTATATGCACATCCATAATAGGGCAGGTGCTCGATCAAAAAAAGTCAAAATCAAAGAAATAATAATAATAAAATAAAAATAAAACATTTTATCTGCTCCCATGAAACTTAAAATATGAATGATTATACTTCACAAGCAAACATATTTGTGTTTGTAATTAAATTAATCAAGTCATCAAAATTACAAAATAAATTTGGCCAACTAGTCAACTAGCCCATTAGGAAGAGTCTTGGCATTCCCTATGCCAGTCCATCCTGGTTTCTGCAAATTAAAATCTCATAACTGCATGTGGGATAGCAAACATGGGGAAAAATCTCCCAGCGCTTGTAAAATTAGAGAGACTTTATTGGACTAACTTACAGCTGCCACCCACATTTACTCCTTCTTTTAATGAGTGTTATAACTGCAGCATCCAGTGTAGCGGTTACTGGAGCAGTGAATGCAACACTATGACCTACACATATAAACCTCAGATTTGATTTGGCAGCAGGAGGGAGAATGAGAGCTTACAGTCTTGTTGAGTGAGGTCGGTAATTCCCCGTCTAGGACTGGACCCTTGTCTTCATCCGCTAAACCGAATTCCAGCATGACCATAATGGGGTTTCTGAAATCCAGTTTATCCTGTGGGGGATAATAAAGGATGTTGCAAATTTTTTCAGCTTAACGTCTTTCAGGCAACTTAATAACAGCTTCGGAAATGTATCAAATTCATTCTGTCGCTAGCAGCCTATTATCAACTCCGTATTATTAGTTTGTAGGTCATATTCTCATATTGATCATGCAGCATTGAACACAAGGGGGCATCACCTCTTACAGCACGATCTGTTAGCACAGATAGCATACTTCCTCTAGAGCTCAGAGGACGTGTATTCACTGAAGCGGGACATTCTGCAGTCGCAACGGAGGCTGGGGGTTACTTTACTGGCCTCAGGCCTTTGATCAGAGAATCTCTGGCTTTTATTAAACTCAAGGCCTCTACTTTCAAACTCTTAGTTGTATGCTCTTTATCTAGTTACAAGAGACGTTAAACGTAACAATCTAGATCAGAGGCAAAAAGATTAAGATAATGGTTTCAGAGAAGCGTGGGGGCTGGTTTTATAAGAAGCCCGTCTGCACACACTGGAGGAAATGTCCAGTCTACTTCCCAAGATAATGCTTTACATTTATACATTTGGCAGACACTTTTATTCAAAGCAAAATGCATTACATTAAGAAGACATTTGAACATATGCAATACATCTTATACTCTGCACTGGTCTATCAAAATGTCAAATTATCTGATACTTTTTGACCAATAATATAATTTTTTTATATAATTTTGTTTGTACTGTTTTGTGCTTTTTCCCTGTTGGTAGCACCACATGACGGACAAAGTTTTTCAGATGTTTAAGTAGCTTGTCACTGGAAAAGTTACACTACTAAGCTACTGTAATGAGGCTGTGCGATTAATCGTATAATCGATTTTAGTTTTTGCCTTCCAACGATTATGAAAAACAAGATAATCGAGGTAAAACGATTATTGTTCTGCTGCCTTATTCCATTCAGCACACCTTCCTTTCCTTCACAGCAGTGCGCTTTCGTTCATCCCTAAAAGTCCAAACTTTACATCCAAATCAGCTGAGTAAGCGAGTGTTGTATAGGCAGTCTACTGTTGCGGAACTGCGGGATGTGTTTGATATAAAACAGTTTTATAAAAAAGCATTAAGCAGGAAAAGAAACACTGTTCCCAGGCGGATTTCCGCACTCCGAGACGGAGCTGAAAGCAGATAGCAAATGGGCTTCGGATCATGCGCACCTAAACGCGTACACACAAATATGTCAAAAATAGTTGAAAGAAGAATAGTCTTAGTTCACCCAAGGATAAAAATTAGCCCATGATTTACTCACGCTCAAGTCATCCTAGAAGTATGTGACATTCTTCTTTCAGACGAATACAATCCTGGCTAATCCAAGCATTATAATGGCAGGCCTAAATTTTAAGTCTAAAAAAGTGCATCCATGCATTATATAAGTAATCCACACGGCACCGGGGGTTAATAAAGGCCTTCTGAAGGGAATCAATGGGTTCGTGTAAGAAAAATATCCATATTTAACACAGTATAAAGTATAAAATATTGTGCCAGTTACACATTTTTCATAAGTTGAATATGGAAGGCGGTCTGGTGGAAGCTAGATATTTTACTGCTGTTAGATGTAGCACAAGCATTTTGAACTGAGAGAGGTATAAAAATATCTTTGTAAGTAGGCTACTGTACATGAAGATAAGCTAAAATCACAAGACAGAAGTTTGTGCAGCCCTATAGACCTCAGTCTAGGGTAGCGCCATTTTTAAGTTTTGACAGGAATAACAACGAGGATGTGAGGGACAGAATACAGTGCGTTCAATGGATTGTGCTGTTGTTTAACAATATACATTGTTCAGCTTATGAAAGGTCATAAAAACGGCAAAATCCTTTATACAGTGAGGGCCACTGTAAAGATTGTAAAGACCATTACATACTTTTTTTCTTGTGGGTGTCCGAGAACTATCGTGTGATTGGTCAGACATTTAAAGTGGGCGTGGTTTATGCAGAGAAACGCAGATGTCCGGCACCTGCTTTTCTCGTGAAGTATGGAATGTACCGGCCAGAACGAACTTTGTTCCTTTTCGTGCCACCTCGAGAACAAATTTCTTTGTTCTTGCAGTGCATGTCCCAAGCTTAAACGTGCAGTATGCAACTTTTGGCCACTAGGGGTCACTCATTCAAAATAATAACAACAGACGTACTTTGAGGACGTCGGGAAAGTGCGTGGGCTCATGGGAGTTGTTGTCATTGTCACTGTCAACCAGCGAATCTGGCATCTCCAGCAGAAAACATGTTCACTGACAAGGTAATTGTTATATTACATCTCTATTATTGTTAAGTTTAGTTACGGCTTTTCACGTTATGTAATGTAAATCTAATGAAATAGCAGCGAGCTACCGTTACTTAACAAACTTATCAGTAACGTTAGCTAATGTGTGAGACAGAATGTTGTGCAGCGGTCGCTATGTCAACATACCTATAAGTTGGTAGGCTATGTTGACATATTAACCGCGCATCATAATTTGAGTTACTCAAATTATAGATATGTTGACATGGCATCCGCGATTGTCGAACATTCTGCTTCTCCAAGGTTTACACGTCTCTTGCTTCTTCTACTGTCCCAAAATCTTCTCGGGTCATTTTTTTCACCCGTACGTTTGCGCTTTGTTGAGCTGGCAAAACGTACAGGCAAAGAGTAGTCATGATCCATTATCATACAGACTTTTTTATACGGGTGTTCCCCTTATACTGTCAGTGTTCCTCTTTGAGTTTGGCGGTTCCGCCGAGTTCCGCAGGAAGCAAGACGCAAACGTGGATATGACGTGAAAGACGGGCGACATAACGGAAATAAAGACACGGTCCGTGTCTTCAAATTAAAATATTAATTTCTCTGGATTTAGAAGTTAATTGGAACTGTCGGGATAATGTAAACACACAACTTTAAAAAATATATAACATAGATATAGTGATCTTTTATATTTTTAATGCTGAAACATTACATATTGTGCCTTTAAGTCTATCCCTCACAGCCTCGTTTTCATCCGTTTTAAATTCAACAATCAATATGGCATCTAACCTGACTAAGGTCTATACTTGCGTATGAGAAGACTGATTTACTTGCCGACGTGTAGAAGATGTGCTCTCTGCAAAGCTGGTCAACAATAAACTCTTTCTTCTGCAATCTCCTGTCCTCTGTTTCATTAAACCGTCCTCTGGCAACGGCTCTCAGCGAGTCCATTGTCAAATTATACCTGATGACTGGAGCGAAACGGCATTTAAAAACACAGAAAATTAAAGACTCGATTGACAAGACATAAAGAAAGAGCATCAGTGACTCACCAGTTCCTGTTTTTGTGTCTTTGTCAGACTTGATCCGGTAACTGAAACACACTTTGGTCTTCACACATACTGTGGTCCTCCCGTGCACCTGACAGGTCTGCTGCAGATTGATCTTGCTTGGGTCGAAGGTCATATTAGCAAGAAGCTCTGCAACATCCCGAGACCTGGATTAAACAAGTTCAACAAGATGTTTATGTGAATAGAGCTGCATTTGGAGGATTAATAGGTGTCTCATTTTATTCTGTACAACAACAGCTGGTTCGTAGATCATAGAGAGTTTTCAGTCCAACTAAATACTTCAGATGGTCTCCAAAAATGTAATATGTGGTCAATTACAGGCGAATGGAGGGCTGGGTGGTGCAGCTTGGGGAGTGAAGATGGCAGAGGTCACTAGACTCTATGGCTTTGCTCTACAGTCGCAAAGTCTCAGCATTAGGGGTCATTTTGTGGCCACTCTGGAATCTGTGATCTCTACAGGGGGATCTAAGAAAGGAAATGCTGCCAAGAGTTTATTTTGTGGTTGGAGGCTCTCTCACACAGTTTCAGAGCCCAACAGAAATGGGTCATAGCGGAGGGACATAACCCCTGACGGACAAGCTTCTGCGATGTGGGACGTTTAGGCTTAGGTCCAAATTTGAGACAGCTGCTGTGGGTGGGAACCAGGAAGACAGACATCCAGAGGGTAGTAAGTTCAAGTTTCATACCCGTGGCTTTTATAGCCCCAGCCATTAGTGGGAATTTAAGATGTTGTACTACAGAATAGATTGCGATGAATAAATAAAAGTTTTGTTGACACACTCAAATAAAAATGAAGCTTTAAGTCAAGCACACTCACCAATAAAGTGCGGCCCCTCCTATTCCTCCGATAGTGACGTCAATGATACCATCATCATTCAAATCCATGATGCCGTGAATTGACTGGCCAAAGAACTTCATGCTCTCTCCATCTCCTCCAGCAGCAATACGCTAAACACAGACGAACACAAATACCAGATTTATTGTATTATTATAGTCATTATTAATTTATTATTATATTATTAAGTTATATTAATAAAATCTGTATTAGGATAGTAAATACATTACATTAACTAAATAGAAATATGACATGTATTTGTATTAATAAAGCTTATATTAATATAATAAATATCACTATACGTATTAAACAATTACACAATATTTATAATATTAGAGTGTAAACATATGGTATTTTATGAATAAAACAAAAATAACATCTTTATTTCATTATTATATTCATGATAATATATTTACATTTATTTAATCAAAACTTAAGGAGTATATATATATATATATTTGAATAGTTCTTGCGTGCATCACAAATACAATACAAGCATTTATTGTGTTAAAATGCAACTGTACGTAAATACCATATATGTTTGTTCTAATCACCAAGGTGACCTCTTGATGCTATGTTTAAAAGATTTCTTACCTGCACATACTTCTCCTTTATGGATTTGTGAGAACCGTGGTAAATATACACCGCCCCTCTGTGGTCGTTCTCCAAAGGTGATCCGATCACTATGTCATTGAAGTTGTCCAGGTTGAGGTCGGGAACGGCAGCGATTGCAGTGCCAAAGCGTGCGCCGCAGGGCTCGTTCTTATTGATGCTTTTACAGTTGCTCCGAGAGTTAGCCGTACAACAGGTCTGATTGAGCGGCTTCAGTGTCATCTCATGGTTAAACAGCCCACTCTGAGGGTAAAAATCACATACACAGAGTAAATGCCTGAGATACGGCAGCTCTCAGTGTGGCCTGCAGCCTTGTGGTTGTTGAAGATATGGGTAAAAATGTACGTTTGAATCCTGCCAGATTGTGACCTTGAGTAAGACGTTTGAACTAGAAATTGTACCCCAGGTTGCTCCATGGGATTGAGTGATAATGAAGAAAAACCCTAAAACTTTTGAGACTTTTTGGAGAAAGGATGAAACTGTTTCAAAGATGGTTAAATAACAGGAAAAAAGACGAAATCATCATCACCAAAAATTCCATATTTAAAAAAAGATATAGTTATTATTATATTTGTACAATTTATCATATGAATAAAGTGTAAATTAATATAACAGATATTGCATTATATGTACAAAAATACAGTATATTATTATAAAGTTTCTATAAACATAAAAAATACTGCATTAAATGAATTAAAAAGTAATACAATATTTATTAATTAAATTCATATTAATATAACAACTAATACATTATATGCATACAACATTTGATCAACAAAAACTGAGATTTTGAGACTTTTTTGAGAAAATATAAAACCTAAAAACAGGTGAGTTTGAGGGGAGTTAAACAGGAAAGAAGAGACAATCCATATTTCAATATGCAAATTTGTCGGTAAGATTTATTGAATAGCAAGCATTGTAAGAACATAATTCAAAGGTTTAAAAGGGTTTTAAGGGTTGCATTTATGTCCATAGTGTAAATGGAGTCTGTATGTTAAGTGTTCCAATCAAATCAAAATAAATATGTGGGCTCAATAGTGCTGCCTTGCAAACAGTAAAATGCTTCACAAAAAAACACTGACCAAAAACCGATAGAAATTGCTCCATTTACACCATTATTGGAAGATCTTGAGAGCAGGTGCTCCGCAGAGGCTGGTATTTTGCTGGAGATATTACAGTTTCATTAGATTTCCATTCCCATGATGCCAAGCTCTCATTCCAACCCTTCCCCTGCTCTGGGACCATTTATCTCAGGCTGAACACCAACACAATACACACTCCCTGAAGACAGATCCAAATTTACTGCTCCCACATGCTCTGGGATGGAATGAAGGTACTACACTCCCCTACACATGTTTTCAGTATGTGGAATGAGGCACATCACACACAGATTTAAGACACACACACACCTCATTGAGTTTGTAGACGTAGACTTGACCTTGTTCGTCTCTCTCTGAACCCATATACATGGGAGCTCCGACCAGAAGGATGTCAGTGTAATTGTCACGGTCAATGTCATGCGTCTGGAGGACGCTGCCAAAATAGGAGCCGATCTACGAAAAACATGACAGAAAGAAAAAATATTTTTTTACTTACTAATGGAAATCTATTGAGAACAATGGTAATGACAAAACACTCAAGTAAAAATTACAATAATGACTACATTAGTGACAATTTAGAGAGGAAATTTAAAAAATCTGCCACAAAAAATCTATAAATAAACAAACATAAATATGAATGTTCCTTCAAATTACATGTTTTAATTTAGATGTTTTATTGATTTTGTGGTAAAATGACGCCACTGCCCTGTTCTCCTTCGTTTCGATGAGTTGCGTGACCACAGCTATATGCTCAGATAGGATGAGATTACATTAATGAGTGGGCTAACACACTAATGTGAGTAAAAAGTTTTTTGTTATATGGAATAGTATTGCATTGTTTTATATTGTTTATGTCTAACTAAACATACCTTAGCATGCTGTCAAATATTGGTGAATCCTTTATTTGTTGGTTCATTCATTGCGATTCGGGATCAAGCTCTGAAATGTATTCGTCCTAGGGCTGTGTGTGTGTAAGGTTCACGGTTATATCCACCGATCGGGCAGGCCAAGTCATAAAAATTAACATTCCAATCAATCGGAGGATAAATCATTGTGTTTGTTTGATAAAGATATTTTGCGAGCCCTGGGGGCGATTCATTTCGGTTGCATTTCCCCACACGCCCACAATCACTCACAGTACTCGCAGGGGAGCTGAAGCTCATTAAATATGCAAATCGTATCCAATCCTAGCCGTGGGCTATACTTTCAAGTCTTCAGTGCGTCACGCCCATAAAAACCCAGCGTTTTGGAGAGAGCCTCAAAACCAGTGTAGAAAATAGCCTATTACTTATTAGTTATGATGTTTTATAATGTAAATCGATGCAAATATCATAAGTTGACCTCAGGCAACAGTATTGAAAAAAAAGCCAGTTCACGACACCGTTAAAATAAATTTCAAAATATATAATATAAATATAATTTCTTTATTTTTTTGTGATTTTGGGGTGAAATGTTATAAGATTATGCTTATAAATATTTATTTAGAAAATATAATTTCTTTAAATGTCTATTTTCTTTTGATAGTTGGGGTGAAATGTGATCTAAACATCTTTATATAATTTCTTTATTTTTTGATTTGGGTGTGAAATAATCCAGCCAAAATTGCTTGAGGTTTTTACTGTGAATGTTTTATGGATATACCTGCTCTCCTTCCAACGTCTGTGTTATGGTGAAGTTTTCTCCGTCCAAGCGGTACACCGTGACACGTCCGCTGTGGTTAAACCGTGGCGCTCCTGTGATGTACAGCACTCCCTTGGGTGTGTACGCTGACTGCACATCATAACCTGCAAGCAAAACCACACTGCAACCTTCACTACCACACAACTAACCCAACCTCAAAAAGCATTTGCAGTAGTCTGCATGCTTAATATGAAACAGCTGGTGCTAAAATCATAAACTGTTTCATTAACGAGGACACAGACATCGTTGGGAGTAATGTTAGAATAAACCAACTTGACCGATTGTAAATCTTTTTTCTTAAATCATCATTTGCGAAACTGTGCTTCCGAGCAGCTCGTTCTCCAAACACATTTATCAGGCAGAGTCATTTCAAGTCACTCCCGTTGTTTCATTCTGGAGCGACATCCTTAAAAGGGGATGTGCAGAGAGTGTGAGCATTTGCACTTACCGTGTGAGTGTTTATGGGATGGGAGAAGATTGTGACTATGTGTTTAGACTACTACCACAATACTGTCCTGTATAATAAGCTTCCCTGTCCCCTTGAGGCTAATATTAAGAAGGATATACCATTCCTGATATGTACATACAGCATTTTTATTGTTTGGTTTCCAAGAAATATAATCATTCATTGACTTGGCTTAACACCCTTAAAGTCTTCTAGGCATGAAGGCCTTAACTACTCTTACTATTAATAAAACTGGCGAAACGACCCAAAAGAATTGGTTAAATGTTGATTTCTTACCTACATATCCCGCCATGCCTTCGTACCTCTGCTCCTCAGGGTTGTGGAAGGTGTTTTTTTTTGGAACGACAAACTCGTTCCCAGATTGCATCACTACAGTCCCATTCCAGTCGTAAGCGCCCACGGCACCCAGCATGACACCCGCCTGTCAGAAAGATTTACAAGGAATATGACAAGTTCAGTATGCAAGTCAAGCAAGCACTTTGAGCTTTAGCTTAGCATATTTGATCAGCTTTACCCATGTGCATTGATGTTTATATGTGAATAAAAGCCGCAATTAAATCTGCTCATCATATAAAGCAATATTGACTGTTTAAAAGACTTGGGATAAACCACATATGGATTACATTTACAAAGTTTTCATAAACTTTTTGAAGCTTCAAAATTTTGTTGGAGCAGACTTTCAATGGAGGGATAGAAATCTCTCAGATTTGATTAAAAATATCTCTATTTTTGATTTGATGATGAAAGTCTTATTGGTTTCGAACGACATGAGGGTAAGTAAATGACAGAACATCACTTTAAGCTAAATGTCCCCCTTGTCCCCCTTTAAAAAAAGAAAAATCTGAGTTACAATGAGACACTTACAATGAAAGTGAATGTGGCCAATTAAAAAATATAAAAATCCTTGACAACGCATTGCTTAAATGGACTGTAAAAATTATGATTTAAACAGTTTTACAGCTTAAACAATACACACGTTCAAACTGAAGAATTCAGTTAGTGCTTTTATAAAATGATCAGCTTTTAAATTCTCAAAAACATTGCTTCATTCACATTATAAGTCCCTCACCCAAACTTCCATTTTTGCACTTTTAAAGGAATAACTTTTACAATATTCAAAACGCCTTAGTATGCAACACTGGATGTGTAATTTACGTAAAACATGTATACAAACAAGTTACACAAAATTTGTTCTGCTCGCATTTTATGACTGAGGAGCAATGTGCTTAGATTCCCCAACAATGCATTTGAAAATCTGTTACTAAGGGTAACACTGTTGTTTCTGTAAAATTGAGAAAGGAAGTGGCACACTGACACATTCAGAGTGCTCTTCCTTCTCTGATTCATAGCTAAACACACAAGCTGCGTGCATTTCCTCTGTCGTTAAGCATGAGACACCAGCAGCAGGATGCCAGAATGAGGTAAATCAGAGAACAGAATCTGATCTATGTTACCATATTCACGAGAGCAGAGCGAGAGAATACTTACTTTAGATGTGTGAGCGCTGAATCCAGACTGAGACATTTCCATCTCGAAGGAGGAGGTGTGCTTCCCAGATGTGGCTGTTAGATATAAAGGCCAATTTTACATTTCTGACACAGATTTGATGAAGAATGTTGTGGTTACTACAACTTTTAACATTAAGAAAAACATGTTCACAACATGACACTATATATGGATTTTAATATTTTCAGAAAAAACTGGGAGGGTGCTGCCAGTGTAAAACTTGCCATGATGTTGTAGGTGTTGTGAATAGTTGCCAGGGTGTTGCTATGCAGTTGCTAAGGGTAGTTGTTAGGGCTTAGCCAGATGGTTTGTTACCTGGGGCCAGTTGCATAAACATAGTTAAGATTGAGTCTTAAGAACTAGTTTGAGGTAGCCTGACAAGCCAGACCCACATCAAGATGTTTGGTCTGGAAACTCACCATAGACAGGGCTCAATCCGAGGGGCGGGATAAACGGTTGTCTTTCAAACTCCCTCTGCACGCGATAGGATAGCGCTACAACCAACCAGAGCAACGAAGGTGAAGCAGAGCTCGTTGAAAGATTAAACTTTCGCCGTATCACTATCCGGTCGGCAAAACTCAGAACACATCGTAAGAATGACTTCAGTGCCGTTCTTTATTCTTTTCTCAGAGAAAAGCTTAACTCCAAGTCTTCCAGAGTCGCGGTCAAAGCTGATTCGAAAGACCGCCATTCGCCAGCTTCTGTGTTTACTAGAAGCATGCAAGCGCAACTCGGCCATCATTATGTTAAGCCCCATCCACCGACTCTATACACGATGTGATTGGCCCGACCAGAGTTTGGCTTTTACATCTCAGACGTGTATTGAGAGTTGCTAGACGACACTCACGGCAGATTAGATTTGCTGCCGCTAGGGTGCGTCTAGATTTCTAGGCTAAGTTTGAGGGCTAATCTTTTTAGATTCGAAATAGACCAATCTACTATTTTATGTAACTGACTTTAAAAAGATTAAACAATCAAATTAGATGACTAACTTTTAAGACTATTCTTAGCAGTTTATGCAACCGGCCACTGTTTTGTTTGATTCATTGTCTGCCATGTGAAAATGTCCACTCACATGTTCCAGTACTGTTAGGGATCTAAACATTTTTAATGTGATGCGTTAGGTACATTACCCTCTAAGGCAAAGATCTTGCTTCCTAAGGCATCGACGATGGTCACTAAAGCAAGTTCATCTGACACATTGAAGAAATGATCGCTTTTCTGCTCACTAGCAATGGCTTCAATTTCGTCAACAAAATTCTTCACCTCATCTGTGCTTTTATTCTGCCGATTATAGTCGCCAAGGACCTATGAAAACCAAATGACATGTGACACATTAAAAAGTAACAAAGTAACAGTCTGTTGGCTTTAAGTTTTCCTACTGAAAGCACTGAAATCATGTAGCACAGTATTTCTTCCTTTTTGATTATTATTATAATACATGGATGAATGCACTTACAGCAATGGCAAACCTCTCGATACCATCTTCTTCACACTCATTAATGACACGCTTCAAGTCGAAGTGGTCATGTGACTCCCCATCTGTGACGATCACCATGACTTTTTTGACCCCTGGTCTTGCTCCTCGCTCCACTGTAAAGGCCTCTTTCCTTTAGAAAACAAACAACATCAGGTCAAGATTCTGCACAATGTTTCCGAAACTTCCTTTGCCTGAATAGACACTGACAATTATTATTGCTATTAGATGATTTTTCTGAAATACAACTTCCAATTTTGAAAGTAGATTGAGAATCCTATTTTTGTTGTAGCCTCAGACTTTGGGACTGAACGGTAAGCGCAGTACCTTGCAGTATCAATGCCGAGAGCTGTCATGGTTTTGTGGCCGGTTCTTTGAGGTATCTTGCCGGCTTCCTGAACAAGGTCTTTTGTGTTACTGAACTGGCTGAGATTGAAGACATGGCCAACATCATCCCCGTACGACACAATGCCCACCTGGAGAAGCAACCCCCCCCCCAAAAAAACACACAAGTTAAGTCAAGCCAAGTCAACTTTATTTATATAGCGCTTTTATAATGGTGATTGTTTCAAAGCAGCTTCATAGTGTTAAACAGGAAAATATTGTAACAAAATTTGATTCGGCTGTACCGTCGCCTTGGAGAAAACGATGTTATCAGTTCATTTCAATTTATCATACAGTGAGAATGTGGGCAGATCACAGATATAGTTGCTACAGTTAATTTAGTAATTAATTTTATTTTTATATTTATTTGAAAACTTAGATCGAAATTTTAGTGTCCCCAACTGAGCAAGCCAAGCTAAAGGCGACAGTGGCAAAGAACCAAAACTCCAGGGCATAATGGAGAAAAATAAACCTTGGGAGAAACCAGGCTCAGTCAGGGTGCCAGTTCCCCTCTGGCCTACACACACATACTTCAGGTGGTGCCACCAAACACGGACCGTTTGGGTGGCCCCCAGACACACAGTCGTCTTTCTCTGCTAAATGTCTGTGCTTGAGCTGACTCAAATGTGATGTCATCCTCTCAAAAAAACTTGAACATTTATTTAGCCATGGAATATGTGGTCTTCCCCCAGCTCAGCGTTCTGGTGCCATATTTTCCAGCGGCATGCTCAAGAAAGCCTTTATTTCCCTAGGACCAAACCACCCAGTAACTTCTCCATGGAAAGTCTTTATGTAACACTCCTTGTAATGATGTTAATATAAGCTGATGGCACTTGATGAACACAACTTTGACTAAATAAATTGCTTTGGTTTGTTAGAAAACAAATCCAATCATTTAAAATCCTATTTAAAGGCAGCGCTCATCCAAGAAAGATGGTATTATGTACAGATATCTTTCCAAACCAAATGGCTTTAAAATGTGTTTTTGTTAATTGTAATAAAGCGGAAAATCTGAAATAGAACATTAGATGAAAAACTGGAATAATTGGAATAAAAGTAGTTCAACTGCACTAAAAAAAAGTGTGTTGGATTTACATGATTTAATTGTGTATATCGTCCCACATGAATCTATAAAGTTAAACAAACATCATTGTTAGTGTAATTTCAACATTGTGCAATGAATACATTTTAGGTGACCCGATCTAGTAGCTTAAAAGTGCATTTTAGGATTCCCTGAAATGATTCAGACATTTAATTTTATATATATTTATTTAAAGGAAGTGTATGTAAGATTGTGGCCAAAACTGGTACTGCAATCAATGTCCCCTCTCCCCCTCCCCCCTGACTCGAGGTTGCCAGATAGGCTACAGGATCCAGCAGGAACGTTTGTAGCTACAGCTGTGGTAACTAGAACAGAGCTGGCAACCCGGATGCCGAAACACTACTGACTTTGTGATTGGTCGACAGGTGGAGGGTGGAGCTTCAGGCTAAAACACAACATGTCAACATCTACGTCAGTTGAGGGCTGCAACAACAACTTTTAAATGACAATATCCTGGCCGGACTACTGTTGTCAGTGATATAAGTATTTGAAAAGAACATGATTTCTGAATGCCTATTGACATATCAGGGCCATTTTATGATTAATTGAAATACGTTTCTTACGTTTCTTTAATTAATTTTATTTCAATGTTGCACAACTGAATTATAATATTGCACTAGCCAGTTATCAAACTTTTAGCTGGCAATAGCACACATTAGCATCTTAAATGCTAAACATTAAAAGCTCCATCAACCAAGCTGTTATGACATTAGTTGTTTTACTCCACAGCCGAAGCTAATGCTCCACTCTTCTCCACAATGGTAACCCACTGTAATTAAAATGTTCTAATTATTCCAACATAATTGAATATTAAACACTATTAAACACAATCAAGTCTCCTCTTGATTGTGTTTAATAGTGCTCAAAAATACATAAAATAACACTTACATATAAAATAACAACATTTACGCTCTCTTGAATTAGCCATAGGCAAAGCAAGCTGGGAACTAACAAGCCCCGCCCAGTTTCAGTTAATGGATCACAAATCATTGTTGTAATCTCAACGGATTAAGTGAACTTTAATTTGACTTATATTTAAGTGGATTGAACACAATCAAATTAAGTTAGGACAAAATGCATAGCAATCGTGTTGCTTTAGCTCA
Source organism: Pseudorasbora parva (assembly GCF_024679245.1). Lineage (NCBI taxonomy): Eukaryota > Metazoa > Chordata > Actinopteri > Cypriniformes > Gobionidae > Pseudorasbora > Pseudorasbora parva. The sequence goes on along the minus strand of NC_090194.1, from coordinate 14,426,026 downwards.
TATTAATTAAGCAATTTGAACAAGCAATACAAAAATCTGTGTGGAAGTGCTAAAATGTATTAAAAAAATAAAGCTAAACATTGTAAATTGTGATTATTTTAAATGAATTACATTTTGTGAAACGATTTGTTTTTATGAAATGTAGTGGAGTGATAAAAGTATGATATTATGCTCTGGAATGTCGTGAAGTAGAAATACAATAGAAATACTCTGATGAAGTACAGCTACTTGACAAATGTACTCAAGTACAGTAACAAGGTTAAATTACTGTGTTTAACATACGTAGTAGATACTGTATTTTAAACTGTTGTCATTTTAAGGTGTTTCAAAGCTAGACTACAAGGTTGCTCAGAAAAGCACTACAATCCAAAAAATCTCACCCGGGCCGGTCCGACTTCAATACTCTGTAGAAATTTTTTCAGGAAGTCAGTAATGGGATCCCAGGGGTAGATGCTGTTGGAACCGTCCAACACTATGACAATATCCATATCCTGCTTGCACTCTGAAACAGGCAGATATAACTAATGAACACCTTCATTACAATTATACTAGTGAGAAAGAGAAATAAATATCCCAATGCTTTTGTTTAAATTACAGAAAGGCAGCTGAAGGCTAACAGCCACTTGGAGGTTTACATATAGGAATTACACTACATAGCTCACTGTAAAACTTACATAAAAAATGTTATGAATATGTACATGACATTTATAACAAATATAGACTTAGCCTGCACATCTGAATGCTAACCAGAGCTGTTTGCCATTCAGAATCGAATTAAGGCATCAAGTTTGTATTTAATGAAGCGTACTTCAAATGAAATGATGCAACGGTCTTTCCTGTGGTTGGAGATGAGCGAGAAGTTCATTGTTGCTATGATACTTCATACAGTATGTGTGTGTGTGTTTATGATGAGTCACTGGCTCCATGTTGCATTGGTTGGTGTCAGCTCTCCTAAACACTGTCCTAACATGGATATGCGGGGCAAGGGGGACCGGCTGTGGTTTACACGGTTGGAATGCGCTAATGTACACTAACAACACGTGTGTCGTACCTCGTACAGTTGGAGCGATGGAATTGAGGACTTTGAAGGAGGAGCTGACGTTCGAGCAGATCCCAGTGATGTACTGCTGTCTACCACACATGTAGCCATACTGAGGACCACAGGCCTGTCCAGAGGGTACGAGAGAGAGAAAGAGATCGGACCACTGAGGAACAGGAGTAGCTGACATGACATGTAACTCTACAGTCCTCACAGAATTTTTTTTTTTTTGCTAAACAGCAAAGATCAAAGATTCAAAGCTGCAGTTTTTGAGTCACATATTTGCATGGCGTGGTACAAGATTGTGCTAAAACACAATTAAGCCTTTGGAAACTCTATAACAAAACGGCATTAGCTTGTGCTGTTACACATTCATAGATTTAGCCATTGCCTGTGTTAAATTTGAGTAGCAAACATGGTCATGTCAAAAGAGCTCGCACAAAAGCTACAGAGAACAGATTGGTTTTATTACAGTAAAAAGTTTATGGCTACAAGATTTCCAAAACACTAAAAGTTCCTAGAGACACAGCTGTCTGCCTTATTCATAAGTTTAAAATTTGAGGGTGAAGAAAAAGCACACTATCATTAACCCTCATTCTTCCCTCGTACTTAGTAACAAACCCATCCCTCGTGTGACCTGAAAAATGACACAAAGCTCTAAAATTATGCTTACTTTTTACTGTTAACTTACTGTTTACTGTTTTTTTTTTTTTTTTTTTTGGGGGGGGGGTTATTTGCCTTTAAATTACTAGATTTTATCAATAAATAATAAACAAATAATATTTTAAGCACACTCTTCACATTCTTTCTTTGAATTAATTACAAACTTAAACTCACAATTGAATGCATAACCCTTTTAAATCAGCTCAAAATTTTACATTGGGTGTCTTTATCGACCTCTTGTTGAAAAATAATAATATAGCATGATGTCAAATTGATCCGAGAGCTATAAGGATTTGTTCCCCAAATACACAACTCGGTACAAAGTCATTCAAAATGATTTTAGGGGAATAAAACGATGAGCAGAGCAACTGAGAAAACCACTAAATTTGCTGCAAAGACTTACAAGATGACCTTATAAAAGGGGGGAAACATTTCAATGCAGAGTAAGAAGAACACTACACGCATGGCCTTCATGTTGGTACATCTTGCCGAATGCATGCACTCTTGACCAAGAAGAACAAAAAGGCAAAAGTATATAGGCTAAATTCATTTGGATAGACCTGTGAAGTTCTGGAAGAATGTTTTATGGAGTGATGTGACCAAGCTGGAACTTTTGGGATCCATGGACCAGCAAAAAAGGTAAAAGGCAAAGCTTATGAGCAGACGAACACCATCTCCATCGTCAAACATGCAGTCATACCAGTCTTGTTTTAGGGGTGCTTTGCTGTTGCAGGAAGTGGAAATTTTGACTGTTTAAAGGAAATTATGAATTCCTTGACGTATCAAGCCATTATGGCACAGAATGTGACGCCTTCGGTGCAGAGACTGAAGCTTGATGATCAATGGACTTTCTTGCAGGACCGCCATTCAAAAGAACATCCAAATCTACTTAAGCTTGGTTCAGGGATCAGTCATAGAAGGTTCTTGAGTGGCCTGTACAGTCTTCAGATTTAGATCTCATGGAATTTGAAGAAAGCAGTGGAAACATGAAAAATAATCAATGATCTCAAGCTTTTTCAAGCAAGGAATGGGCCAAGATGGCAGTAAAGAGGTGACAGAAGCTTCTAAGCACTTACAGGCAAGCGTTTAGTGGATGTTATATATAGCGGAACTCCACATCATTTTTATTTTATTCTAGTAAACTGATTAAATGGAATAATTGTACTTTTAAAATATAATTTGTCACACTGCAGGACCATTTAAATAAACAAGTATAATAAAACAGCGAATAAAACCTTTCTAAAACATAAACATTCCTAATACAAATGATACATCTTGATGTTGAAAAATTTCTATTTCTCAGACAGATTCATTCAGCGTCCTGTTATATATTTTTGTCCACAAATCCTAAAGGAATGCTCCCGGAATGTTTATCATAATTTGGACTCAATCCTAATGGGTTAAAAAAAATCCTACTGGATAAAAATGAAATTGCTACTTTTCCATTGCTTTTTTTCAGAACGTCAGTTTATCCAATCGGATTACATGAATTCACAGATGATTCCTTAGAGATTTGTGTAAATGATTCATTTAATCCCATTAGGTTTGAGTCCAAATGATACATTTCTTTAGGATTGTTTGACTACAGGAAAAGCAGTGTTTTTGTGAACTGCAGTCAGATTGCTGACAATTTGTTCAGTCATAAAATTAAACCAAATACAGGCCTACTTTCAGCATGTCATTGGCCATTCTATAATTATAAACATTAACTGGAAAAAAAGAGTGCTTCCATAAAGCTTTTTTTAATGTAATGATTTAATAAGTCTGTGATCAGACACTATTAATTAGCAGTGGCTAAAGTAACAGTGCAAGACACATCCGCAGATGTTCCCTACCAGAAAGCCACTGCCGTCTGGGTTAACCACCAGCGTCGTCCCCATAGTCATGTTTTCCTTGACTTCATTTATGTTTGGAATTGTTGTGTTTTCTGTAAGAAAAATAGACAAATATCCACGCTCAGAGTAAATCTTATGAATAGAAAAACTCAATTTTCCCATAGGCAGATCAGATGCATTTGTCGTTCTATTTGCTTTTAAAAGGGGTCATGAATTGAGAAATCAACTTTCCCTTGAGCTTTTGATATATAAAAGGTCATGGTAATATAAGAATATCCTGTAAGTTTCAGAGCTGAAAACTTCCTTGTTAGTCAAAGAATGTGCGTTCCCCATTTGCGTCACTACGCAGCGTTGAGCGAACCTAAGAGAACAGCTTTTATAGGCACCAGGCCCAGGAAACGATCGATCTCAGAATGTGCCTTATCTTGACGTCTTCATGTGGCGAAACACCGCCTCTACAGAATAATAAACACGTCTAATTCAGTAGCCCCGCCCACCAACTCATGGAGCTGTTCGGATCGCGCTAGCCAGCCACAATATTGCACTATTCCTGTTTGTAAGTCAATGCATTGCTTTTCTTTAGGCCTTACTTAAAACTGTCAAAGGGGCCTCCAACCAAATTTTGCTTAGGGCCCCCGAAGGTCTAGAGCCGGTTCTGCACATGCACACACACACACACACACACACACACACACACACACACACACACACACACACACACACACACACACACACACACACACACACACACACACACGGTGTGTCGCATTCGACCGTAAGTCAGGGTTGCCAGCTCTCACACATTTGTCGTGACCCGTGAGACACACACGTTCAGGCTCTGTCTCACCATTTCACTCTTCCCAAGAAAATCCATATTGTTCAAAAAAATATATATACGACATACGAAATTTAAACAACAAATAGCACTTTGCCGCACATAATGTGGCATAACAGTTAAAACCAGAGACGTTGAATAACAGAGTTGCGCGCGGTCACGTGATCACAAAAAAATCTCTCAAAAAAGACCTTTAAAAAAAAGATTCAAACAGCCATAAATCAATGAATCGATCAATGATTCGGATCGCCAATGTCACGTGATTTTAGCTGTTTGGATCGCGTGTCAAACTGTTAAACTGCTGAAATCACGTGACATTGGCGATCCGAATCATTGATCGATTCATTGATTCATGGCCGTTTGAATCTTTTTTGAGGAACACGGAAGAGAAGACAATGCTGAATAAAGTCGTTGTTATTTTTGGACCAAAATGTATTTTCGATGCTTCAAGAGATTCTAATTAACTAACTGATGTCACATATGGACTACTGTGATGATGTTTTTATTCCCTTTCTAGACATGGACAGGAAAGTGTGCATACACCACATATGCTCTGGGACTAAATATGAAATATCTTAAACTGTGTTCTGAAGATGAACGGAGGTCTTACGGGTGTGGAACGACATTAGGGTGAGACATCAATTTCATTTTTGGGTGAATTAACCCTTTAACTATTTTTAAATTGAATAAATGTTCTATAGTTTAGTTTAGTAATATTTATTGAATATTTCGAGGTCCTTTTGAGATCTTTTGGAACTAAATACTATTTGTGCAATAATTATGGTCCAATAATGACCATATTCCTTCTAATATTTCTATTATTTATATTAAAATAAAATATTAAATATTAAATATACTACTATTAGTGCAGTAGTTAAGGTAAAATAGAGCATTTCAATGCAAAGAGGCAAATTAGAGTTATTTTGTGGCTGGAAAAATAATAATTTTCATTTGTATTACCATTACTCACTAAGTGCCTGTATGACTCTTTAATAAATAATAGTGTAGTTGCTCAAAGTATTGCAAATCATAACTGCTTACTTATTTGTAGGTTTTACATTTTAATACATGTATAGGCATGTTCAAATACTAGATTTCTTTAAATGTGAAATTTTAAAAACCCAACGTTCAGGAGAGAGCCTTAAAACCAGTGTAGAAAATAGCCTATTACTTATTAGTTGATGCTTTTGAATGTAAAAACCACACACACGTCATTAGTTGACCTCAGACAACAGTATCATTTTTTTTTTAAAGCCAGTTCATGACACCTTTAAAAAACAAAAGGCATTTCTGGGGTCCTTTACATGGGGCTTTCAACCCATAAAATCAACATTGTCCATATTTAAGATAAAAAAGAGAAATGACTGAGGGCAGAGATTCAGTCGCTATCTGTTCTGACATCAGAGTTCCTCTTGGATGCGTCTCACATTAAGGTAGATCCCTGAAGAAAGACAACATGCAACATTGAGTTATCTGGTGAAGGATTATGTAATTATGTGTAGTTTAGACATAAATTGTTTTTTTGGATCACTTCCTGTCTAGGCCTCCTCTGAGAGTCAGACATTCAGACATTCAAACACACAAACTATAGCACTACAGGCTAATGAGTCTTTCAAATATCCTCGATCAAAATGTGCAGTGATGCAAAAATATTAAGCATTTACTAATATGCATTTAATCCAAATGGATCATATATATACTGTATAATCTTGGTATGTTGGCCATGTTACCACAGCAACAGAATGCAGTTTTCAGTTCTATATTTGAGTTAATACGCTTTCGTTCACAATGTATTATATAACCAGACTCACATCCACATTCTCAGTCAGAAGACCCGTGCTTAGTAAGAGAGTTGTTAAGTTTAGATACTGGGTAGGATTAAGAGATGTAGAATATGGTCATGCAGAATAAGGCATCAATATGTGCTTTATAAGTACTTATAGAAGCAACTAATTAATAGTGAGAATTGGACCCTACTAAAGTGTTACTGAATTTTGTTCAGGTCCTCTGTACTAGTTCTTTTCACTTGTATCATTGCTCATCTTTGGATAAAATCATCTGCTAAATAAATGTAATAAATGTAAATGTTCAGAGTCTCTCTGGTCAGTATGAGTGCCCTTTTCCTCTTCTTCAATTCTCAGAATAATATCTCTAGAAAGGGGAAACCACACAGAAGTGTCAGTTGTACGGTTTTCTCTGGGCATCTGATAAAGGCTAAAATCAGGTGTTGTTAAGAGTCAAGTCATTTGAACTCACTCAGTGTAGTTTAAAGGCTTCTTGAATAAAACTATCATGCTAGTTAATCAATTAGAAGCAAGGGACTTTCATCAAAGCAATTAAATATGGGGAACTTCTGCATTTGGTGACTGGTAATGAAGACAAAAGCAAGTTGTATCTAAACTGTCAACATAAGATTTCATTTGCAACCCATTTTACTTTTGCAATGTGACGTACACTACTGTTCCAAAGTTTGGGGTTGGGTTAGTAAGATTTAAGTTTTAACCAAGGAGCCGGGACGTCTGAGGGAGTCGCCTGTCAATTGTGTCATATCTGCGTTACCCTCGGTTTCATTTGGCAGAAACGCTTTACTCTTAGCAGTGTGAACACGTCACAGGAGCCGCTGAGCGAACGCACAGAGCAATGTCATAACATCATTTTAAACACTCTAAAATGTATCTAACATGATAAACAGAGCTGCGTTACCTCATACTCATGATCAGAAAAACGGAAATGAGTTGTGTCCTGTCATAATAAAAGTCCCGCCACTCGCGAGCTCAGCTCCTCAACACTCGGTCCTGCTCTGCTTCATAATACAGTAACATTAATAACCACATCCATGAACATGATTTCTGCTGATTCTTTTCCACCGGCTGTGAGGTGAAGACCACGTGACCCAAGATTCTGCACTCAACCTTGGCATCATCAAACTACATCTTTGTTTGATTAAAATCGGGAAAGTTACATAGTGTAGATTTAAAAGATTAAATATACAGTATAGCAACAGTAATATTGAACATTGAAATTATTATTACAAATTATTATTACAATTTAAAATTGTAATATTATTGTAATATATATTCAAATGTAATGTATTCCTGAGATATAAGCTGTATTTTCAGCATCACTACTCCAGTCTTCAGTGTCACATGATCCTTCAGAAATCATTAATGATTTGCTGCTCAAGAAATAGGTGCAACTAGCCTGGATGCCAACCGAACTTAGCCCCGCCCACAACATTTGAAGTTCGTTCTGGACAACTATGCTCGCACCAGAACTGTTCGGAACATTCAAATTGTCAGGACGGGCTTTATACGATGATTGAAAGACGTTCAACATAATCATCCACGTCACCACTGGGGTTGAATTTGTTTACTAAACGGAGAACTTGTTCGTAAATGGATTCACCTTTACTATTTCTCTCAAAAATGATGATCATGAAGTACTCTTTGTATCCTTAAATACTTTTTACAACACCAGCAAAGATCGTTTACCCTCATCTTCTTCTACTTTTTCCAACGTGCGTGCAGTTGAGTTCTGTTGACAACTAATCGTGGCTCAACATACGTCATTCTTTCCTGGTTCGGTTGAAACGCCCCATAATCACAGCCCAATGGAACAGTATCAGACTCATATTCTGACAAGAATCTGAGTATGACGTCATCAGGCTAGGTTGAAACAGTTGCTGTTTTATATTTTTGTGGGAACTGCAATACATTTGGTAACACTTTATCTTAAGGTGATGTAGCAACATGTTATTACATGTATTATAGTAATAACAGTAAATTATGCAAAATTATGAGTATCTAACCTTAAACCAAATCCTAATCCTACCAAGTAAGTCTATAATATGTACATATAATATTACTCAATACTTATATGAGTAAGTAAAATGCAACTGTCACCTTAAAGGGTTAGTTCACCCAAAAATGAAACTGATGTCATTAATGACTCACCCTAATGTCGTTCCACACCCGTAAGACCTGCGTTCATCTTCAGAACACAGTTTAAGGTATTTTATATTTAATCCGAGAGTGTATCCAAGTGTATACACACTATACTGTCCATGTCTAGAAAGGGAATAAAAACATCATCAAAGTAGTCCATATGTGACATCAGCTGGTTAATTAGAATCTCCTGAAGCGTCAAAAATACATTTTGGTCCAAAAATAACAAAAATGATGACTTTATTCAGCATTGTCTTCTCTTCCGCGTTTGTGTTTAAACTTCAAATAAAGATTCAAATGGTTGTGAATCAGTGAATCAATCAATGATTCGGATGGCATGCCAAACTGCTGAAATCACGTGACACTGGCGATCCGAATCATTGATTTATTTTTGGACCAAAATGTATGCTTCACGAGATTCTAATTAACCAGCTGATGTCACATATGGACTGCTTTGATGATGTTTTATTCCCTTTCTGGACATGGATAGTATAGTGTGTATTCACTTGGATACGCTCTCGGACTAAATATAAAATATCTTGAACTGTGTTCTGAAGATGAACGAAGGTCTTACGGATGTGGAACGACATTAGGGTGAGTCATTAATGACATCAATATCCTTTTTGAGTAAACTAACCCTTTAAATTTTGTTTAAATAATAGAAATAAAGTTTAAACAATTTTTGCTTAATAGAAAGCAATTGTTAAAAAGTGGGCGTTTGTACAGATAATGAAAAGTAAAATGAATCAATATCACAGGATTGATCAAAAAGATGCAATGATGTGTAGTAAGACCAAGCACATCCATTCTGAAAATAAACAGTGTTTCATGTTGACTTTAGGAAATGCACTGAAGTGGCATGTACCATTTTCCCTCCCTGGAGGTGTTATTTTGGAAAGTTAAGAAGAGAAAAGATGATTTCAGAACCTCTTTTTCAAATCACCCTGTCCCAAAGTGCCATGTTGGTGCATGGCAGACTTCTCATCAGAAATCCACTGGTACCCTTGAGTCATGCAGCAGTGTTTAAGACAGTCAAAGTACTAATTTAGAAACAATGACAACTTCAGGGCAACTGAGGTAGTGTCTGTCACCCCTTCCTGAAACAGGTTCTGGTATAACCACAGTAAACACAGGGAATAGAGAGAGTACACAGCAATGAACAAAAAAAGTCCACGGAAAAAATGATGGTGCTACAAGCAACTCTCACCTGACAAACGAAATTTTTCACATCCAGTTTTGTTTTTGTTTTGTCCCACGGGGCACCTGTACACATCTCCGGTCCGGTTAGCCGGCTGTCCGCTAAGAGGAGAACCGATTAGAACCCTTTGGAAAAAAAAAGCAAAAGAAGAGAATGGGGTCATTAATCCGTGACCACAAAAAACCTTTGGGATTTGTGAGAAAGTGGAAGCCCGCTGAGCCAAAGTGCAGTTGATTGATTCGCCAGTTTTCCAGTGGGAAAGAAAAGCATAACATAAATATGCACATGCTTATTTTTAAATATTACAGTCAAATGGAACATATGTGAAATGTCCGTCTGATGGGGAGCAAAGAGTTTCTTTTTTCGTCACAATAACAGTTAGAGAGTCTGACTATGATATTGACGGATATGTGATGTTTTACCCTTGAACCCCACAGTGATTTATGTGCTTTACAGTAAGATAACGTAAGGCTGTTTAGGTTTCATTATGCTCTGTGGTACATCTGAGTGCACTTAGTGGAATAAAGGACATTCACCGTGTTCCTCAGATATTTGACAACAGTGCTAAAAGTAGACATCCTTGTGTAAGCATGTAAACAACTCAAGTCATTAACATTCCTGTGCACAAATGGGCCTTGACACAGCAGTGTATACAACCCAATCTTCTGTAGTTACAACAGGCACCAGTCACCTTCTAGTCTACGAACAAAATATTTTAGGAATATTTCACCAAAAATTTAAATAAAATGTTAAAAATGTTATCATGTTATTTCAAATCTATGAATGCTTGTTGCCACCATGGAATAAAAATGAAAAAGGTCATTGCGACATTTTATCTCACAATTCTGCCTTTTCAGAAACGTGAGAGATAAACTTGCTATTTCATGTTATAAAGTCGGTATTTTGAAATATAAGCTCACAATTGCGAGATAAAAGAACCTGGTGGTTTGCGTCACAAAACACAAAAGGAGAAATATTGCATAATTTCCTGGCTGCTCTATTCGCATACTATGAAAGGGAATTGGGACATAGGCTGTCAAGTTAAAAACAAAACAAAAAAAGCACCAAAAAGAACCATTAAGTTTACCCATACAACTATTCCAAGTCTTCTGAAGTCATATGACAGCTTTGTGTGAGAACAACCCAGAATTTAAGTCACATTCGCAGAAAAATATCTCCACTGTAACTTTAAAATCTCATTTGTGGAATTCAAAAAGGGTGCATGAATCCATGTGGCCACAGGACATTCAAGAACCAGCGATTTTACATGATTTTACGTGTTTTTTGTTACCATTTTTGGAGTTCATCCCCATGCATGTTCAGTTTATGGAAAGCAGCAGCAAGAACATTATGAAAAATAACCCCAGGTGGATGGACATTTTCAAGCTTTCCATTAAATCAATTAAATTGATTGTAAAATCTGTTCAAATAAAGTCAAATCATTTAACGAACCTGAACATATCATTGGCAAGGTTTACAGCACAGTCAAAGCCACCTGTTAGAGGTTTACTTAAAGCTGTCTTGGGTTTTTCACACCAGCTGAGGTGTTTCTCTGGAGGTAGAATGTAAACCTTTACAAGCAGTGCTAAAACGTACTGCTGGACTGATTTTTAAGAGGCTACAGATGCCTGAATTCACTAAGGTTTCACTGAGTGGAACTGTTTCCTACAGTAGGGAATCCTTTCCATTTATTTATATGCTTAATGGAGTTAGCAGGCCTGAGTGCATTAGCTTGATGTCTTTATTAGAAAAAAACAAGCCATTACAAAAGCAGACTGCATCAGTGGTGCTTATAGACATTTCTAACATTATTATAGAATTGAGTATATATCTGAGTATATCTTTAATATGATGTCAAATGAAAATCATCATCAAAACCATTTGCCAATGTCATGAATGATCAAAGAAAATCATAAATCAGTATGTAAATAAAAGACATACAGTGATACCATTAGAGTTCAGTTAGAGTTCGAATGGTGAACATTTTAACTGCTTATATCAAGGGGATATTTTCAAACCTAAAAGTTCTTAAAAATGTACATAAATTCCAAAATAAACAGCAAACCTAACACTGTCGGTGTGTTTAAATTTGTGAATTTAATTATTATACTTACTTATCCATTTCCTGACAAGTGCCTTAAAATCTTTTGTGCCGCGTGTACACTTGGAGCCCGCCCACACACTGTTCTGATTGGCTGTGGTTTTTGATTGATTTGTCGCATCTCGTAGTCAGACAGCAAGTAGACAGACAAGTAGCTTGTCGCTGGAAACTTAACGTGTGGCGTGTAATTAGGACACGGTTAGAATTCGAATCGAGTTGGGCGATTAGAACTACAAACACAGATTTAAAAAAACTACAATCATGACCATCATGTTTTTCTGGGTTTTTTCTGCATTTATAGTTCTAAATTAGAATCTAATTCCAACTCACAATGGGTTGTGGGCAATATTAGCCATCAGAGATCTGCACTGAATTCTAACTGGAAATAGTAGAACATCCAGGTATCTTTGGAATACTCACTATTTAGGACCGATAGTATGCGAATTTGGATGTACCGACTTTGCAATGCGAGTCCATCAGTTGAGTAGAGAGGTTTAGGGGTTTGTATGAATAATTATCAGTATCTTTGTCACTGTGTCGCATTCAGATTAGAAAGCTTCTAGCTGTTGCAAAGCATCAATGGTCGTGCCCGGTGTAGACAAAGTGTAAACACTTATACAACTAATATGTAGCTTACCACTTTCCCTCACTGTTCTCGAATTGTTGGACAGTGTATCCGAACAAGTCCTCCACTGGTCCACTGAATGACATCCCGTTCTTCTCGTCCACATTGAAACATGACAACGATGGCAGCAGAACTATAAAGAAAAGATACAATCAACATACAAGACAACATATAACCAGAGTTAACCTTTGCAATTCAGAGGCCCATTTCAAAGGAACAGTGGGGACCCCACCATCTTTCATTCAAACAATTTGTTGAAAATGCATAATGTAAATTATTAAACGAAACATCACATGTTCATGTTGTGAAACATCACTACGAATCATGTTGCTCGGAGACGTGCAATAGCTCTGGATTTGTTAGGGAACTATTTTTGTTGCCGAAAGTGCAAAAACAGACAATGATCTCAGATTAAAATGAAAGTCAACTAAGATTAACTTCTTGTTTATTAAACTGTTGTATCAATAAGCCATCACATTTGTAATCGTGATGATATTTGGGCAAACAGCACTCTACAAGAGCTCATACAAGGACCTTTTTTATTTTATATTTTGAATTTTGGGGGCATTTTCATTCATTTTGACTGCATTTTCCCCCCTTAGCCCCTGTTCATTTCCATGGGCAGGGCTCTTTTTCTAGAGCAAGTGGAAGTCTTTTCCATTGTGAGGTCCGTTTCAAGTAAAATGGGTGAAACATATCAAAGGCCTCAACTGCGTATAACATACAGTATTGTATCTAACTTTATCATCCACACAAGACGAGTTTGTCCATTTAAAGAAGTATTTCCAAAGAGCAGATAAAGGCCATAATAATGCTTTTTTCTCTGTTTGGAAGTCTGACTCCAATCCCTAATTTGTTCCATTGCCAAAACATGATGAATGGAACACAAAAATTGTTTGGTTAATGCAATTATTCAGTTGTTTATTAATTGTTAAATATTTATAATGAATAATAATTTACATCATTTACATCATCATTGATTTTTATCAATAAATAAAAAAACACTTTCCATTTCTCTTCTTTTTTGAGAAAAAGAAAGAAAATGGTCCAAAGTTGTGCACACCCAGTTGTGTGGGAATGAAAAATGTGAATTCTACAGGGAGCAATACACGCACAGTAGGCAGAGGAATTTCACAGAGCAATGTGGAGCAGCCGTCCTGACCTCTTGGACAATGTCCTCTTCACGAAGACCACCAAAATCTGTCTTTTAGTACTGTATATAAAAGGAGAACTAAATATAGTGTTTAAATGCTTCATTGTGCCGAGGCCACAGAGAGCCTTTTCACATGTTGTGTGCAACGGAATTCCTGTCATGATTTATTCAATTCCTAGATTTGGAAGGGAATTGTGAAGATTAACAAATCACTGTGGTGTTGAGTGGGATCCTGGATCTGGGTGAGAACATGAAGAGACAGAGAGACAGAAAGCCAGTTGTACTCCCTAATGTCTGTTGTTGATAACAGTCATGTTTTGAGCTAATGAATGTTGAATAATATGGCTTTGGCACTTTGGGCTCACTGCTGATGTCATGGCACAGCGAGGGAACAGAGAGGCAGTGTATGTCCGTGTGCATGTTTCATATGAATGTCCACTCAACAGTAATTAAGATTTCCAGCTATGCCTCCAAACCCGGTTTCCACTGAGTCTTACTTCTGAGGAGGATGTGCATGATGGGTAACCATCTGAAAAACCAAACCAAAGACCATCTATACACACGCCCCTGTGATGAGCCAGACACAGCCAGAGTGTTTTGAAAAAAAGATATAGAGATGAAGAAGAGCTGTAGAAGAAAGAACATGTTCATTTGAGACGTGCTGACCCTTTCTTGGCCTGAGGAACTGGGGCTTTGTTTTTAGTGAGATTTCCGAGTTAGATAAGCAGAATGGATTTCCTCTGCAATCTAGACCTAATGTGTTTTGAAAAAGTTGAACACAAACATGAAGATACTAAAGAATATAAAGGTGAAGAAGACTAACGCAAAGCTGATGAACATGATGAAGCTGAAGGTTAAGAACAATCTGTATATGAACACACTAAACAAGACAAAGCTGATAACAATGATGGAAAAATGTTGACGCCAAGAAAGCCAAGAAGAATCTGGAGAACATGAAGGTAATGGCAAATACAGAAGGAGAGCCTAAAAAAGACATTGAAGACAAAGATGAAGAATCCGAAGAAGATAAAGAAGAACAACATGTGCAACATTAATCAATGTGTTCGGAAAAAGAACAGAAAGAAGAAGGTTGCAAAGTAGAAGCTGAAGTAGATGAAGACAATGAAACATGAAAACGATGAACAAGGAGAAGAAGATGATTATTCTAAAGACGAAGCCGTACAATCCTCAAAGCAGAAGCTGAAGAAAATCTACGAATGGAACTTGAAGACAAAGAATAATTCGAGGAAAAGTTGAATGAAGACCAAAAAGCTGTTGGAAGAAGATGATGATGATTAATCTAAAGAAGAAGTTGCAAAAACCTCAATGGACAAGCTGAAGAAAAACACAATGAAGAGCCTGAAGAACATGAAGAACATTCAGAAGTTACATAAACAACAAGTATCCTCCAAGCTTGTTTTGATATTTTGGAAAAGTAGAAGAACAACGGAACTACGACAAAGAAAAAGACAGACAAATACGAAAAAGCAGAAGAGAAGGAAGAAGAAGAGATGTGCCAACACATGGACCTTTCTCATCCTGAGGGGCAGCTGTTTTGTTTTGGGTCGGATATGCAAGTTAGATAAACAGAACGAATTTCCTTTGCAATCTACTGACTCTGTAAACACAGACATGGAGAGCCAAAGGCAACCGGACAGCTGGTTTCCTCCACAAATATGTCTACCTCCTCACAGACAAACACACCATCCTCTAAACGGACTCCTCTCTTAATGAAGTAGTTGTCTGTAATGTGTAACGAGAGGAAAAGGCAAGACTTCCTGGTGAGGTTTAACGCAGGACAAGCTTGCAGCACACAGTGAGCTAGTGCTTAGCAAACACACTACAAATCATACACACACAGCGCTTATGCAAACACAACGACACACACATCACTCTGAAACCTTGGGAATACACCCTTAAAAACACCCTTGCATTAGATTTCAGTCATTTTCGCTGGATTCATGATAATGGGGAATGGAAAAGATTTATCCATTCTCTCAACAGACTTGATTGATTTCTACCCACTACAGTATAGAGCAAATACTAAGTCAATTAGGTGATTCAGGATGGCCACCAGCCAAAGAGGCCCTTTGCATTGATCACAAATGGAGAAGAGAGGCCCAGACGCATGCATCACGGCTCTACAAAAGCAATATTTGCAGTCAAGATTCAGGTGACTCACTCTTAAAGAGGACTCATGTTCAACTTTCTTTGTTGTGTAATGTTGCTGTTTGAGCTGTCTGCAAACAAATTTAAAGAATAACTTAATTTGGATTGGCTTTGTTCTGTTTATTTATGAACTCCCTGAAAGATTACTCCTCCATTGCAGTTTTGAGTTTTCTTCCGAGGAACGAAAACGTCCGAACACAAATATAGAGTTGACGCCTGGTTGAGTTTAGCATTGAAACCCACGGTCATGGTAAGGAGTGTTTCCAAAATACGCTCAGAGTGGTTGACCATTCATAACACTCTGGCCCAGCCCACCAATCAGACCACAGTGCACTTTTTTTTAGAAGGAGGGGTTTATAGAGACAGGAACTAAACAGGGGTGCATTTTCCATACAACGATGCAGCTCACTGCTTAACCACCATAGTACATTACATCACTGAAAGACATCAACTAGCTCGTCACGACTGTTGCCCGAAACAGTATTGTTGCAAATTTGTTGTTCAACCACGTTGGTTAATGCTGTCACCAAGGTGGTAGAGTAATAACTGCGTTTAATTAATTATTTAGATTGTTTTGGTATAAATTATGGACATGGCATCTATTTCCAGGTTCAAAAAGGCTCATTCTTACGTAGGCTACTAGAGCACGTCCGCACATGCAAACTCTTTTAAAAAGGTGCTTTAAATCTATTGACAAACTTAAAGGTGCACTATCCAACTTTCTGTCTGCTAGAGGGCGCCTATTCAAAACAAATGAGTTTGATGACGCCAAGTTTTAGAGCAGCATCTTGGGACGTGGTCTTCATGGATGCGGTTATTAACGTTACTGTAGTGTGAAGCAGAGCAGGACCGAGTGTTGTAGAGCTGAGCACGGCTGCTGGATCGATTGTTACACAAACACACAGCTCGCAAGCACCGGGACTTTTATTATGACGGGACAAAGTCGCCTGCACTATTTCCGCTTTTCCGTTCATGAGTAGGAGGTAACGCAGCTCTTTTATCATATTAGATAGATTTAAGTGTGTTTAAAATGATGTTATGCCGTTACGCTGTGCGTTCGCTCAGCGGCTGCTGTGACACTTGTTCACACTGCTAAGAGTAAAGCGCTTCTCCCTCAAACGTCCTGGCTCCTTAGTTAAAATAGCAATTTTCTCACAACTTACAAATAGTTGGAAACCTTTGGGATATTGTAAGTACTCAACTGAACAAAATATATAACAATGGCCTAGGGTTTTTTGATATTTTACTGCAAAAATACTACATAGTGCACCTTTAAAAGACATAAATGACATTTGTATATATTCAAAATTAAAATATATAGATTGTACTAAATGTCAGCTTGCTTATTTTGCTCAAGATAAGGATTTATTAAGTCCACATTTCATGCAAACAGGAAACTAGCCTATCTAACCACAGCTCGAGAGCAGTCATTCTGACCACACAAGTTTGCGATTCTGTTTGCGAATGCTCATTAGAACTATGGTTTCAGGAAACCCCGATTGGTTGAACTGTTGATAACGACTGAACTTGTAAACCATAGCTGGCTAACGATGCTTTTGGGAAACACACCCCAGAGCGTTACTGACAGTTTGGGAAGAGAGGTAAAATATGTGAAAAATAATGAGCATTCCAAGTATGAAAATCTCTTTGAAAGAATCCTTCCACAGACTGATTTTTACAAGAATATGAAATACTAACCATTTCAGAATAACTGGAACAATATCAATTCCAATTAATTTGGGTATATATTTTGCATATATATGAAAGAAATTTTCTCTCAACTAATTATGTAAATTATACAGGGGAGGATTCCAACTGGTAACTACAGTTTTTAATAAACTATTTGCAAATATGAGAAAATGTAACTATTTTACATTTTGATTCATACAAAAAGGTCCAGAGTGTGTTGAATGTGTATTTAAAGAACTGGATCATTCATCATTTGTTTTGGTACTGCCCTAGTCACGTTGTATGTTTTGGATTCACTGAGAGAGTCATTTGTTGTGCCTCAAACTACACTTGACTTGTTGCACTGTATATGTTTGATTCCATAAAAATAACTTGCTAAGAAGAGTCATTTGTTTGTGAATCGGCTGCATTGTGTGTTTTTGCATGCAGCTTTGTAAAAACTCAACAGAAACACATTCCCTGCCATTATTTTGTAGTACAGTCTTTTTAGTATTCATGTTAAATACAGAAAGCATGTTAAATACAGAGCAAATTCTCACATGTATCAAAAGCACTTCCTGCAAGTCCCAAATGAACATCTGCTAAATGTTTCAAATGTATAACGTGGTTTGCATGTTCATTTTTTATCTAACAGGACATCCTTTACATGCAGGACTAAAGTGTGGGTGGGTGTTGCGGGGGATTGTAGCCTAAACTGATGGAAAGTATATATGCATACAATACTATTTGTAGGGATGTTTTGATCTTTCTATTTGTTCGAAAAGTTTCAGAAAGCATGCATGACCTTTCATGCCTTAATTTCTAAAAACTTTATAATAACTACCATAGCTGGATCCTCTTCACAACGACATCATAGTGACATCATCGAAAAATCAGCACGCCCAAATGTTTATGGTGCAAGCCTTGGTATCCGTGGAGATGTATCAAGAAAACTAGGAACACATTTTGGATCCCAACAAGCTCTTTGAAGTGGTAAAGCTCCAAGCTAATATTGCAGACAAGGTCAAAATAAATGAAATGATGCTGTCTTCCTGCTTCGGGTTTGATCATATGTCACATGTTAGTGCAAAAATTTGATTAATTGTATAAAGCTGTAAGATTTAGTCATCCAATGGCGGCAATGTGTTGGATTTATCTGTGCGAAGACTTTTAAATCAGCACATTTGGCAGCAGGAGAGCTGCGTGATGAAAAGCGAGGCCTGGGTCGAGGCCTTGTCTGGCTCACACGTGTTTTTTTATGACAAAGCAGATCTCAAGATAATCAAGTAAATGTGTCCTCATGCACACTCTCTCCTTGTCGCTTTCTTTCCTGGCCAAAAGAACTGATATATCTGAATGAATTCAAGTACTGACATACGCACAATGTAGGAAACACTTCCTTTGGTGATTAAGTGCAATAAACGATAAGATAGAATAAAACGACATTACTATTTACATTATAAGCAGTATGGGTTTATATATGTACTACCAAAATGATTATCCAGCCAATATAAATGTGCTAATGAATTAAATGGGGTTTCCCAAATGTGTGTTTGCAAACCCCTGGTGAAGAAATTAAGACACGAACATTAGTATTGTAAATTAATTACAATTAAAATCATTATCAGGCCAACAAAATTCCTTTTTTCATAGGCAATTATAATTTACAACAGAAATATATTTATGTTTTCATTTTTATAGAGTCAAAACAATAATATAATAATAATAGTAACTAGATGAGTAAAGTTTCTGAACAAACGTTGAATTTGCCAAGCCTGAAAGTTTTAAGTAATTGTAAAATTTTAAATGTGAAATAGTTGAGTGAGAGAGAGTGAGAGAGAGAGACTTGAAGGTTTTATGTTTTAAGCAGTTTTAGAAATTTAAATTTGAAGTAGTTTTAAAGTTTGAAGGTTTTAAGTCTCTCAGACAAATAGTTTGCTATGCGTTTGCTATGTGGTTGGCGGATCACCTAACCAGAGGAAGTTGCTAAGGTGTTGCTATGCGGTTTTGAAGGTATTCTTGGTGGTTCGAGGGCAATTTTAAAGAGGTCATATAATGGTACATGCACTTTTACAAGTTGATTATACAGCAATGTGTGTTGGTAGTGACTGTACACAACCATCCTATAATGATAAAAATCCATCAAGTGTTTTTTTTTAATCTCCTTATATGTTTTCACCTGTCTGAAATCAAGCCGTTCGATGTGTGAGGTCACACGATCAGACACCCCTCCCACTGCGGTTGATTGACAACAGCGTTTCAACAGGGCATCTCAGACCTGCCCTGAGCGCGCTCAAGCTGTCGTCCGCCATTGTGAATACGCTGGAGCAGAATGGCGTCTAAGCGATTGTGGTGTACTGTTCTTGGGTGTAATAATGAACAGAGCAGTCATTTTGATGTTGACATCTCTGATATATCGAATTGATACGGTTGAACTTGCAAAGATGTGTCCTGAGAGACGCGTTGTCAAACTTTCTCCTGTCTAAGCAAAGCTTCACCCTCAAAGCCCCACAGAACAGAGGGGCGGGGTGAGCAAAGCTCATTAGCATAAAAGGCACATGCATACAAACGGCTTGCTGAAAACAGAGCTGTTTTTCACCAGGTTAAATGAGTGATATCTTAGAATACTAAATAGACCTTTTAATTAAAGTAAATTACAAAGTTTTAATTTAGACAATAAATAATCATATTAACTTGTACAAAAATGGCATTATATGACCCCTTTAGCTAAAGCAGTCGCTGTATGTGACGTTTTGTAAATTGTGAGATTTACTGAGACAAAAATGCATTTTCCCACATACCTCAATGTAGGAAAGAAGTTGAATAAGCCCTATTTCTAAAAACGGTGGAGTGTTCCTTTAAAGGATGTTTCGCAGAGCAAGCTTTTTTTTTTTTTTTTAAAGGTATAATTTACAATAAATCGATAAACAAATCACATGAATGTGTTTCTATAATTGGGAAAAAATTAAATAAAAAATGATTTTTTTTTTTGTGTGCAAAATGTAAAACATAGCCTACATAGATACATTGCCTATCGTTGTTATTTTTGCATTGTTGGAAGGACAACATAGTTTAATATGTGGAATGGCTAAATCAACAATTTTTTACCCAATTAATTAATAAAAAGATAACACCCTACACCATACGTTTTATTCAACTGTAACCATTCCCACAAATATATGGCTGAATGTAATTTGCACATAAAAAGGCGGTGCGTTCGCCCCGAAAATAAAATGTAATTAAAATAAATAAACCGCTTTTATTTGACCACATGTAGCGCCTTGCTAAGTTGTATTGCAGGTGATTAGTAAATAAGTCTGGGATGCCACATGTAAAAGTGGCAGAACTCTTTAGTGAATTCACCACACAGCTCCAATATCCTGTTCCTGAATAGTCTGCTTTCAGATGTGTCCTCTGGAGGACCAGCGTTTTATTGGCCATGAAAAAGTACGCCTACAGAATGACATAATGCTCCCTGCTGATTACAGAAGCTTTTATTCCACTTTCCTCTGCACTAGCAGGGAGAGAGACCCCTGATCATGTTCTGTCAAACGCCCACCTTGTACAAACACTCACACACAAACACACCCAGACACTCCCCAAAAACGGTGGTTCCCACACAGTCCAGCCACACGGTGCACAGATGGGCCAGGAACCCAGGCTTGCTCAAGCATCACACACAAATGTTTTGAGACTAAAAATACACAGAGCGGGGCAAAGCGGGTCACTTCCTGCATCAACTAAAAAAAATAACGGCCAGAGAATCACATACAGTAAGAAAACAATTGAGGGTAAAATATTGATGTTATGGCATCCCATATAACAATATATATAATAATTTGACTATAAAAGCCAACTTGACTATTTTAATGAAGAAAAGCGGAACATATATATACACAGGTCCTTCTCAAAAAATTAGCATACTGTGATAAAGTTCATTATTTTCCAAAATGTAATGATAAAAATTAAACTTTCATATATTTTAGATTGATTGCACACCAACTGAAATATTTCAGGTCTTTTATTGTTTTAATACTGATGATTTTGGCATATAGCTCATGAAAACCCAAAATTCCTTTAACAGTCGCTCCAGCGGCCGTGCTCAACTCCACAACACTCGTTCCTGCTCTGCTTTACACTACAGTAACGTTAATAATCACATCCATGAACCTGATTTCTGCCGAGTCCTATTTTCCTCCGGCTGTGAGGTGAAGACCACATGTCCCAAGATGCTGCGCTCAAACTTGGCGTCATCAAACTACGCCTTTGTTTTGAATAGGCACCCTCAAGTGGACGGAAAGTTGCATAGTGCACCTATAACTGTTAGACACACAAGATATCACAGCGGACATTCAAACTGATTTTTAATTTTGAACATAGGACTGACCTGACGGAAAGTGCTGTATTTAAATGCAGGTAATACACTCACTCACTCACTCTATCTCTCCCACTCACTCTCTCATTATTATCTTGGACATTGACATATTCAGACTCAGACTTATCCCCTCCAATCAGAGAGCAAGATTAGCAATAAAATAGATGTTCTAGCAATTATTGCAAATTAGGTAAAATAAATAGCGCTTCCCTCCTTCCAAAAGAAAAAGGTTAAGCTGTTTATCTGCAGCATGAGAATAAAATGAAACATCCCCCGTGGCTAATCACAGAATGTCACATGTGCTATAGTGCAGCTCTGGAAACAGTTAGCCGGTTCTGCCTGTCCCGCTGGAGGGGAGTTCGATTCTCTGCCGCAGACATTATCCAGCTCACTTCCTGGAGCTGTTGCTGAAAGCCAACATTCCCTGAGACTGTCGTTTTACATGCTGCAGAAATTAACAGTCCTACATCATCTACATGGACTGACTTTTGTCTCTCAGCTGGAGTGTCCGTTTAAGTCAAAGCTTGCCTAGTTGTCCCGGATGCTACTTGATTCATGTGAGTTTGGGGATGAAGTCTCTGTAGAGGGCAAAGTTCAAGCTAAATATTATGGTGAGATGGGAAAAAAGCTGCAGTATTTTATAGACTGGCAGCAAATGCAAATATAGGGTATACGGGCACATTTCAGATATCATTCTACATTGAAGACTTCAGATGCAAAAGCCTCTAAATCAGTCTGATGTTTTTCTTTAAAGTAAGCATTTTAGTCAGGCTTCCATGTATACTGGAAGAAGTACTGGTACTTCTGAACGGGCTGAGGCTGGGATTGAGTGTGTTTGAAGTGAAACCATTTTATGAACATACTGCTGAGAGCATTCACTCAGTATCCTTATATCATTTTTGACCGAGGTGGCTTTTAGAGGCTTTTGCATCTGAACTCTTCACATACAGTAGCAAAAACCATTGATATGGCAATGTTTTTTTTCTTCTTCTATTTAGTGTGCCTTAGATGCTGGATAAAACAAGAGCTCTGTGTTGTCGTCCAGCACGTCGGCATTATTAATAGGCTGAAGGATTTACTTTTCTGTGTCTGGAAGAGAGATGTTATTTGTTGTTGCTCTTCAGTGTAGATAATCATATTAGGGGCTTTCTAGCCTTTTTTTTCTCATATACCCTGTGAAGTCCAATCACATGACAGATAAAAAAGGCTCATGAAGACAAACATTGTTTAGCTTTCTCTTGCACTGTCCTCCTAAATACAGCACTCTATACTTTATTTTATTTTACAATAAGTGAATAATAGGGCAAAAGTAGCTAGATTCAGTCTTTCTTCAGTAGTTCAATAAACATTAATATTAAGTTACATACATTTTAGACACAATATTGAGAGTTACTTTGTCAGCCAACAAAAACAATTCCAAACAAAGCTTGCAAACATGAGCAACACAGTAGCAAATTAATTCAGAATGAATCAACGGTTTTGAACGGTGTTGTCAAAAGTACAGACAATTTCAGTATCAAGTCAGTACTAAAAGTTTCTCTCTAGCATTTTGAGGATTTATTAAAGCTACACTGTGTAATTTTTCCGTCAGTTAGAGGGCGCCTATTCAAAACAAAGGCGTAGCTTGATGACCCGAAGTTTGCACGCAGAATCTTGGGACATGTGGTTTTCCCCTCACAGCCGGTAGGAAAGAATCGGGATAGGACTCGGGCAGAAATCATGTTTATGGATGCAATTATTAACGTTACTGTAGTATGAAGCAGAGCAGGTCCGAATATTGAGGGAGCTGAGCAAGGCCACTGGAGTGATTGAAACGCAACACACGGCTCGTGAGCAGAGGGACTTTTATTATTACGGGACACAGTCGCTGGCGCCATTTCCGCTTTTCCAGTCATGAGTATGAGGTAACGCAGTTTTGTTTATCATATTAGATACATTAGTGTTTAAAATGATGCTATGAAATTACTCTGTGCATTCGTTCAGTGGCTGCTGTGACTCTTGTTGCAAACTACTAAGAGTAAAGCGTTTCTGCCTAATAAAACCGGAAACCGAGGGTAACGCAGAAATAATGCAATTGACAGGCAACTCCCTCAGACGTCCCGGTTCATTGGTTAAAATAGCAATTTTCTCACAATTTACAAATAGTTGGAAACATTTGGGATATTGTAAGAACTCAACTGAACAAAATATATAACACTGGCCTAGTGGTTTTTGGATGTTTTACTGCAAAAATCCTACATTGTGGACCTTTAAGGATCTGCTAAAAGACATCTGCTTTAGAACATTCCTGTGTGTATCTGTGAAAGCGCACCGTGAAGAGCATTGCTCATTGTTGTCAATCACAGATGAAACAGTTAAATGAAAGATTCAGTGACTCATTCATAGTAACTTGTCGCCACCTATTTGCGTAACTTGCAGAAAGAGACGCTTAAAAATACCACACACTATCTCAGCTAAATGTTTCCTTGGTTACATTTACATCAGAAAAAGCAAGAACAAGTAATTAACAAAACATAACAGAAGTTATGTTTATGTTTGCATAACAGCAAAGCACCCAACATAGAAATTCCTGATACTGTCCTGGTACTCCTACACTATGATGTTCACGGTGTCTCAGCCAGCTCATTAACAGTGACACACGGGTGAAATAGAACCTGTATAGAATCTGTTCGCTCTCATCATTTTTTTGTGCTGTGAAGTTTATGGCCTTTGAGAGAGAGGTCACCAGGTCGGGTCCCTGGGGTCATGTTTTATTTGCTTCAAAATGTTTGGCTGGTTATGTGGAACATTATGGGAGAACAGGGGTTTACCCTGTAATGTTTCATTACTACGGTGCTCGTTTTCAGTAATGCTTCTTTAAAAAGAACAAGCGCTTCTGAAACAGCTTTTGCTTTTCAGCTGACATCACAAATCCCTCTCACTTTTCACCCTCTTACCCTCTAACTGCCTGGCTCCATCCTGGTATGTAACACCCAAACATTTGTGTCTGATGTGCATCTGTGCTACTGTAGTTGACCTTTTCTATGGAAAGCTAGAAGTTATATGACAGAAATCCTGGACTGGAGACCAGATGCTGATTCAGAATAAGATTGCACATTTGACATATAAACTGTGTCACATATGATGGTTAAATATAGGAAATATAATTTACGTTTCTATCTAAAATGTGCTTTTTTACAGTTGCTTTTTTTACGGGAAGTTGTGACGTCCATACACATACAAACTGATACCGGCAAAGCTACTTTTCCATAAATTATGCTTAATTTACCCAAAGTGTATTTTAAAGAATTGTTTAAAATGTGATAGCCTTCTATTTACTAGCACAATCACTATAATTTATGTAGATTACTGTAGTATTATGTTGCAAGGCTTAACCTATTTTGAGGCTGCCCTGTAAAATTTCATTCACTGTAGTCAGAGGACATATTATAGTCATATTATGTTTATTAAATCTGACAGCATGTAATGAGTGTTCAGTACATCTACAATAGCTTTAGGATATTTTTTAAGAGAAAGATGGCAAAAATGTCTTTTTTAGGTTGGTAAATTGTTTGAGAGTCTATAGATTTCAGTAAGATGTATTTAAAAAAAGCAAATTGAGGAAAATACATTAATTTTGCACTAGCAGAAAGCAGGCCAGTAAATGGTCTACTCTTTATAGTTCTTACAAAGAAGTGAAAAGTCCTCAGCAGATCTGAACACTAAAATGAACAATGATAGTCTTCCGGTCTCAGTTTGAAGTGTTACTTCCTGTCATCATTGTGCAGTGGTGTTTTAAAATGAGAAGGCAAAGTCCTCACAATTTATGTACATACCGTCTTACTGACTGAGTTGTTTACTTACTTTTGTATTCGCTTTTCCATTAACTCTATTATTATCTTCATTCTGGCTGATCTGTGAACGCGCACGAAAACAAACCACAAATCAATCATATCCAATTATAACCCATCATATCCAATCACAGGATTGGCTCATCTCATGTGACTTTTCCTCATTCATTTAAATTACCGCCTACAAAACTCACCGCACGCATTAGGAGTTTTAAGTCAATGGGGACAGATGGTTTAATGTCACAATTTACATTGTTTTACTTTTGTAATATTGATTATTTTCTCATTTATTTTTGTTTATTGAGGAGACAGTCTCCCTTGCTTCCTCGGAGGCAACGCCCCTGATCCTTGAGTATCTTTTTCAAAGTCAGTGTATGAGATTACAGTTATGAGTCTAATTTTATTTTCATTTTAAACAATGACTCAAAAATAAGTCCTAAAGCCAGATGCACTATTTTTAACAAAAGTGCAAATATTGTCCACCATTGTCATCCCTTTACTGAGGGTGTCTTGTTGTTCTAAACCATTATGACTTTCTTTCTTCTGTTGAACAAAAAAAAGAAGAAAGTCAATAGAGTCAAGAGTTGTTTTGGACCCCATTGACTTTCATTGTATAGATAAAATCTCTTAAAAATAGAAAGAAAGTCATACAGTTTTGAAATGACATAAGGGTAAATAAATTATGACCAAATAGTTTTAGATCCATTGGCATGGATCTGCTATTGATCTGCTACGCTGCTGTGGGACTTGCTACTGCCAATACAAATAAACACACCGCTGTGAGCAAGTAAGATATGCTGCTGCTGTACAAAATAGCGGATCTAAACAGGTGAAGCTGGGGAATAAGGTGGAGAGTAGGGCTGCATGATTATGACAAAATTCTAAATTTCCGATTATTCCCTTGAAATTGTCACTGTGATTATTAAATACGAATATCATAATTTGAAAAAAATTATGTTTTGAATAGCTGAAAATACTCTTCCTGAAAAACTTTTACTGCATTCTGTAGCAGTCTGTATACATTGGTTTGGTTTCTTTTTAAAATAAATAATAACTAATAATAATTTTTAAAGAAAAGAGTACCACACTCTCACAGATGCAGAACAATTCATTATGTCAGTTTTGGACATGTAGAAATGAAAGCTAAAGCTCCAATCTCCTCCCAAAAATCCTTTAAAAAGGCAGGTCATGCCTCAGTGACAACTTCACTCAAAAAAGCTGTCAATCTCAGATGTCAATCATTACCCCCCCCCCCCCCCCTTTTAGCATCAGATAACTAACTAAATCCAAATGTATTTTTAAAAAACGAACACTTGAAATGAAATCAGCATGATAAAAACTGCGTAAAACTGCCACTTTGTCCATATTTTTTACAGTCTATGGTAGGAACTCTGAAGCGGTGCAAGTCTCACTTGTTGTGACTTTTATTTTGACGGCGCTGAGAACGCCAGAGCCTGAGCACATGACGCTCATATTCTCTGTCTTGATTTGCTTATGATCTGTCTAATTTGTTGTTATGTAGAACTGTTATACAAAGAAAGTAGACAATTTGACTAGCTGAGCATAATCAAGTTTCAACATATCAACATAATCAAGTTTCGCTTGCTCCCCTCAAAGTTGCGTCTAATTTTCTCATTAGCATAAAGGTTGAGAGATCCATCTATCGCTGTTTTCCATGTTAGTTCATATATATATATATATATATATATATATATATATATATATATATATATATATATATATATATATATATATATATATATATATATATATATATATATATATATATATATATCTTCGAAAAAGAGTAGGGGTGTAACCCCGGCATCCTGGCCAAATTTGCCCAATGGCCTCTGTCCATCATGGCCTCCTAATAATCCCCATATCCTGATTGGCTTAATCACTCTGACCTCCACTCCACCAATCAGCTGGTGTGTGGTGAGCGTTCTGGCGCAAAATGGCTGCCGTCGCATCATCCAGGTGGATGCTGCACATTGGTGGTGGCTGAGGAGATTCCCCCTTTCTATATGTAAAGTGCTTTGGGTGTCACTTTATAAAGCACTATATAAATGTAATGAATTATTATTATTATTATTATTATTATTATTATTATTATTATTATTATTATTATTATTAAAAAATGGCGGGTGCTGTGGTTTTTCACGTGCATTCGACCAGCGTACACTTACGTCATTGGAAGTTCCTATTGTCCTGGGTTAGTCCCTACTCTGAAGTCGTTGTGATTCAGCTCTCACAACGTAACATGCTCTAAAACACCTCTTAAGCACGCATCATTTTTTTGGTAATTGTGGTTTTGAATGGTTATGTAATCGTCGCATCATGATTAGAAATTTGATTTATTGTGCAGCCCTAGTGGAGAGTTTCTGAAAGTGCACTGCAACTGCTAAAGCAAATGCTGACCAAGTATGTGAAGGCTGAGAAACAAGCTCATTGGCTATTGATACATCAGGAACCAATCAGCTGTGCCATATAGATAATGATGTGATTGCAAGCAGATTGAGTTATGGACCGATCAGCCCGTGTCATCTAGAGTTTCATGACTGTGTATTTTGAGGTGAACTACCCCTAAATCTGGATAACTATAAACCTTATGTAATTCTATGAGCGCATTCGTTTTTCGAGAGACTGGAAGCGAAAGACATGATTTTCCTTTCAAAGCCACTTGTAGATCAAAGTTGGGGATGTTTTTGAACCTCAGGAAGCTAAGTATGTGCAGATGGAATGGAAACTTCAGTCACTGGCGAATCTGATGAATCTGAGGAACGGAGTGGCAGAGATGTGCCAGCCTCCGGTGCACTCGCCCAAACAACCAACAGTACTTTTCCAGCACTTGACAGCCAACTGGCACAAAGCGGAGGACAGGAGCAGTTTTCCCAGCAAGCAAGAATGTTTAAAATACCCTGGATCCTGGAATACTTCCTGTGAGCATGTCATAATAGCAAGAAATCGAGCCTTATCGCAAAAATTAATGGGAAACATCCCAGATCGCATGGTTGTCAAGTATCATATTCAGTGTGAATGTTTTCACAGTAGCTTTTTG
This sequence comes from Pseudorasbora parva, assembly GCF_024679245.1. Classification (NCBI taxonomy): domain Eukaryota; kingdom Metazoa; phylum Chordata; class Actinopteri; order Cypriniformes; family Gobionidae; genus Pseudorasbora; species Pseudorasbora parva. Next base: position 14,397,530 of record NC_090194.1, on the reverse strand, counting down.
AATAGTTGTTTAAGTTGGAGACTCACCAAAGCGGTAATTATAACTATTATGGCCATTTTAACTGAACTGCCCGTTCTGTGCCTGTTCTTGGAAAAAGTAAGTGGGTTGCCAAACGTTATTGATGCCACTTTGATATTTTCCATGAACAACCTGCTCTCAAACTCCTCTTTGGGTACCATAAACTCCAAATTTGCCAGGTCTGGAAATTATTTCTCTAAACAGTACAGTACAGTACAGTACAGTAAAGTACATTAACCATGTCAGCTGTCTACAATCTTAGGAGTGTTTCCTTTGAGAGGACTGGGGCTTGTCTGCATGTAATGGAATGCCATTTTGAAGTTTCCAAGTATGGAAGAAGACAGTTCAAAGCAAGGTCTTCTGGGAGATTTGAAGCCCTTGCCAGTAAGTGCTGTAGATTTACAACTGAGGAGATGATCTTCATGCCAGCGAGAGGGGAGTGGCAGATGGCTAACTTCAGCCCGTCTCACTCTACACTTCATCTCCTAATGACTCTATTTTTGGTGCACATTATTAAATTAGAAGAAAATGGTTGGAATGAATCTACAGTTAGCCATATTAGATGTGCAGGATAAAAACAAATCACTCGATAAGTGAAACAAGGTTAATGAGTCTGCGCTGAAGATGCCTTTAAAAGTCCCAGTGAACTGGAATTAGCAAGTGAGTTTTCTTCAGTGCTCTGACGGATTTCCAAGTGAAACGGAATACTGAATGGAGGGCAGGTTTTACTTCAGCGCTCCTTCTCTCTATTGAAAGTAACTTTTTAGATGTTGATTAAAGAGTACCGCGAGAAACAATTTTTTTCTGTGTATTTACTTGCATAGATTAATTGTTCACCTTAAGACCTATAATATGTGCTCACAAAAAAAAATAGGGTCCGTTTTGATTTCATGAGGACTTCAAGGGATAGTTGACCCAAACATTTGAATTCTGCCATCATTTATTCACCCTCATTTCTTTATTCTTTGAAACAAAATAATACATTGTGATAAATGTTTTTGTACTTACAATAAAAGTCGATGGGGTCCAAATCAAAGTTGCTTTGGACCCCATTGACATTCATTATATGGACAAAAAAAAAACTTTCAGACCAATCTTTTTGTGTTACACAGAAGAAAGATTGAAATTTTATTTTTGGGTTGAACCCTTACATTCAAAGTGCACAAACTGTTCCACTGTTATGAATCTGTTAAGCATTCGATAAATGCATTATTTATCTGAGACAGTGCCTGCACACATTTTGTACATAAAGCATATGCAGAAGGAATGCATTCCTATCCAAGCCTGGAGATAAACCGGACACACTGTCTATCCATGGTAAAAAATCTCAACATTCACAGAATGAACTTCAAATGTATGCATTAGTTTGCAATATAGTAAAATATTAGTAAAATATTAAAAGGTTAGTATAATTGTAAAATATATATACAGTATTGTAAAACATATGGAAAGGTATTTTATGGGAGAATTATTTTTTTCTTTTTTTGGGGGGGTTAAGTCATTAGCTAATGTGCACCATTTATTAACATAATAATAAGGAAATGTCATGATCTAAAATACGAACAAAAAAAAAAATGTTTTATTCAAGTTAATGTGCTTATCCAATTAAGAAAACACTACTGTAAGCAAGCTAATTATAACAATCTTCAATGACTCGTCATCATTTTAGGAAATTATCCGATCTATACACAACAGAGCTTTTTATACCATATTCCACACCCCCTGACATGTATGTGAATATGTTTGCGATGTCCCACGCATCCATATGTACATGCTGACTGAAAACAGATGAATTTTCTTTTGAGTCTCAAGCCAAAAACACTTGCACGCTCATCTCCATTAGGAATTCACACAGCTTAAGTGTCGCCACTGTAATAACCACATCTGGGTCTTTGGGACTGCAGGAGACGCTCTCGCAGCCAGACATGGATTTTCCCTGTTGTCCACAAGGGTGCTGATCTGTAAACTAGCAGGATCTAAAAGCAGGTGAATGACGAGACCTAAACTAAAGCCACCAAAAGGTATCATGTTATATTATGGAATGCTTCATAGTACCAGATAAGCATGAATATGTTAGTCATCCAGTATCTTGGTCTATTCAATGCTATTTATACAACAACCACCAAGTGTGCTAGCCAATAAGAACTTGACTAGGGTTAAGTGCATGAATGAAGCAACGGTGTGATGCAGCTGCATCCACAACTTAATTCCTTAACGCACGTCACGCGCCTGCATCACATGCATTCCTAAGACTCTGAACCCAAGGAGACATCTGAGCTCTCTTCATTTGATTAAACAGGGAGGGAACATTGATTACTATTCCTCATAAAAATCGCTCTTCCTGCTTGCCATTTAATAACATTAATTACATTTTATATGAAAGTTGATTAAAAAGTCAATATGCAGCTTCATGGACAACATCCAAAATGTCTCTCGATGGCTCTAATTCACCCTGATAGTAGTGGTTTTTAACTTTATACTGGCACCTATTGGCTTGACTGTATGAAGTTTATTTATACTCTGGCTGAAAGTGTCATATAAATTAAACATAATAATGTTGTTATCATAATAATTAGTAACTTCTTTAATTGCAGCAGGTCATGTGATCCTAACATGGCAGCTGTTATAATTGGGCAACCCACTCTATGTAGAATAAAACAGCTTTTTATAGAAGACTGATGTGACTGGAATCTTTATCTAGGTTTACAATATTTCATTTTTTTTTTTTTTTTTTTTGATTAGCCTAAATAGATTTATTTTAAAAAATGAGTGCCTTTAAAATTTACTGTAACTCAGAATGTCAATACAATTTTGATCATAATATAGGAAAGCAGTTTGAAAATGTCAGAAAGAGATAAATACCCACTTGCACGTAGCTAAGACTTCAAGAGCAATGTGAGGGAAACATGTTAACACACTCTACAGACATGGACGTGGTGTGGAGCGCAAAATGCCGCGTAAATACAAATAAATAACTGACTTATGTTTATAATAGCTTAACAGACCGCTTTAGGGCACGGTGGATATAGCCTAAAAATCATTAATAATAGCCTACACTATCATGTATGTATGGTCATCGGAATATGGAGTGACATATACCGAATACATAATGCGCAAAGTTTCCCTCTCACGTTTTTGAGAGATAACACACATGTAACCGAAAACAAATCGGTTTCACAAATAGGACACAATAAAAGAGAAACGTACCCAGAAGCGCCGCTAGTGTGAAATGATAGACTCCAGAAAGCATCTTCCCGGTTCCCTGTCAGAGTCTGGATACGAGGCTCCTTCCCTTGGAAGCGCAGATCCTCAAATGATCAGCAGTCCGACTCTCTGGGGGCAAAGACTCGATTCAATTACTCTCAGATAAAGCTACAGGGCATTTCCATCAAAGTCAATGTCCCAGTGCAAGTCTACAGATCTCACACCTTAAGTCCGACCTTGATTGAGTTTACAGAGCGTATTTGAAAGCATGAGTAGCGACGGTGAGGGAGGGTTTAGCTGGCCATCTGAGGGGAGGATGTTCAAGGAGCTGAATTAGTATAGTAGAAAAGTTTTAGGCATTTGTAATATTGTATAGCCTATGTATATTTTTAGTATTATAATTTTTTACAAACATAGGCTATACACAATTAAAAATATCAACAAAAATAACAATGTAGCATACTTATTATTATAGTTACAACTATGCATATTTGACTGGTCTATGTCATTAGCTAGTCTAAGGTAGACATTATCTGGTCTAAACTATTCATTAGCTGGTTAAAGCTGGTCATTTGTTGGTCTTACTAGTCATTAGGCAGTCTAGTCATTAGCTGGTCGAAAACTGATCATTAGCTGGTATAACCTTGTCATTTGCTGATCCAACATGATAGTTAGCTGGTCTAAGTTAGTCTGTGCAGATATAGGGACAGTTTAAATGACACATGGAAAACTTTTTATGTGTTTTGGCCATTCATTTACATGATAACAGTGTATGCTTTTTTTAAAACGATACCGTTATCGTCTCTGTGTAAACCATAAGATGCAAAATTGTGGCAATGGTGCTGTCATGTACTAGCTGGTCTAACTTGGACTCTAAAAAATGATCCGCTTTACCCAGCAAATGGCCAGCTTAGACCAGCCATTGACTAGTTTAGACTAACTAAGGACCACACTCTAAAAAGTGCTGGGTTAAAAATGGACAAACCAAGCAATTGGGTTGTTTTAACCCAGTTATTGTGTTGTTTTAACCAAGCAAACATTTAACTCAACCAATTGCTTGGTTTGTCCATTTTCAACCCAACTTGGGCTGTTTTTAACCCAAGACATTTTTAGAGTTTGGTCCTTAGTTAGTCTAAACTAGTCAATAGCTGGTTATTAGCTGGTTAAAGCTGACCATTAGCTGGTGTAAACTAGCAAATAGCCATTCTAAAGTATTCACTAGCTGTGTGGTCCAAGGTGATCATTAGCTGGTCCAACCTGATAATTAGCTGGTAATCAGTTACCGTTATCGTCTTGATGTAAACTACAAAAACCCAAATTCGTGAAAACGGTGCTGTCATGCGCACGCGTATTACGTGTTTAGTCTATAGGTGCATAGTGTTTCTTTACAAAGTGACACCGCCATCTATTGGCCTGGCATGAATAATAGTTTTTTTTAATCGTTTTAACATTGTCGGCTGTACGCTTAAAACACAAAAGAAAAACTTTTGAGTCCATTGTTGTCATGGGAACTGCTGTTGTCCTGTCTGTTCCTTATTCTCAAAATCTTCGTCATTTCCGTTTTTAGAAATGCTGTTTTTATGTTGCTACAAAGTCGTCAGAGATACCAAACACTGCCCATCAAAAAGCAAATCTCACTAGACATTAGTTATTCTGACACTACGGTGGCCATAAGTCTGCTTCTTATACACTACCGGCTCTTCATCAAAGACTAAAGCAGCACCAAGGGGATTCTGGAGAATTCTTCCTGCAATAATGACATTTTCAGATGGCGAGCGGTCAATGGCTGGTCTAAACTAGTCATTATGTCTAAACTAGTCATTTGCTGGTTTAAGCAGTTTGCATTAGCTGTTCTAAACTGGTCACTAGCCAGTTAAAGCAGTTAGTCTAAGCTATAGTCAATATTTGGTCTAAGCTGGTCATTAGCTGGTCTAAACTAGCAATTAGCCAGTCTAAAGTATTCATTAGCTCTGTGGTCTAAGCTAAGGTGATCATTATCTGGTCTAAGCTACTCATTAGATAGTCCCACCTGATAATTAGCTGATAATAAGCTACCATCAGTGTCTCCATGTAAACCACAAAAAGGTAAATTTGTGAAAATGGTGCTGTCATGAATACGTAATATGTGTTCAGTCTGTAAGCGCATAGTGTTTCTTTACAAAGTGACATAGCCATATACTGGCCTGGCATGAATAACACAGCATTTTATAGTTTTAAAGGTACACTATGTAGTATTTTTGCAGTAAAATATCAACAAATCACAAGGGCAGTGTTATGTTTTGTTCAGTTGAGTTCTTACAAGATCCCAAATGTTTCCAACTATTTGTAACTTGTGAGAAAATTGCTATTTTTTCCGGTTTTATTTGGCAGAAACGTTTTACTCTTAGCAGTGTGAACACGTCACAGCAGCCGCTGAGCGAACGCACAGAGTAACGTCATAACATAATTTTAAACACCCTTAAATGTATCTAATATGATAAACAGAACTGCGTTACCAAACACGATCTCATGGTCATGCAGTACAAGTTTGCAATCTCGTGGAATGTATACGCCAAAATGAGATTTGGCGTGCGTATGGTACACGTTTTTTTGGGTGCATATGAGACGCACTTTAGGGCGTGCATATGACACGCTCTTGGGTAGGTTTAGGGTGGTGGGGTGGGGGGTTCGTATGTATAATAAAGTGCGTCTCATATGCACGCGAAAAACCGCGTACCATATGCACGCCAAAACTCATTTTGGCGTATACATTCCACGAGATTGCAAACTCTTACTATTTATACGCATTTTCGTGAGATCCGGCTCCGTTACCTCATACTCATGACCGGAAAAGCGGAAATAGCACCGGTGCCCTGCAACTGTGTCCCGCTGCTCGCGAGGCGTGTGTTGTTCATTTCATCAACAATTGCTCCTGCGGCCTTTCTCAGCTCCACAACACTCTGTCCTGCTCTGCTTCATACTACAGTAACGTTAATAATCACATCCATTAACCCGAGTCCTATCCAGATTCTTTTCCACTGGCTGTGAGGTGAAGACCACATGTCCCAAGATTCTGAGCTCAAGCTTGGTGTCATCAAACTTTGTTTTGAATAGGCGCCCTCTAGCAAATGGAAAAGTTGCATAATGCACCTTTAACAATGTTGTCATCTGTAAGTAAAAAACACAAAGGAAAAATGTTTTAGTTTTTACTGCATTGGTGTCGTGTAAACGTAACCATAATAAAAACTGCTGTTGTTGTGTCTGTTCCTTATTCTCATAATCTTCCTCAGTCATTTCTGTTCTCAGAAATGCTTTTTTTTTATGTTGCTACAGTGCCATCAGTCGTACCAAACACTGCCCATCAAAGTAATTTTCACTAGACATTAGTTATTCTGACACAGTACGGTGGCCATAAGTCTGTTTCTTATACACTACCGGCTCTACATCAAAGACCAAAGCAGCACCAAGGGGATTCTGGAGAATTCTTCCTGCAATAATGACATTTTCAGATGGAGAGCGGTCAATAGCTGGTCTAAATTAGTCAATAGGCAGTCTAAACTAGTCATTAGCTTGTTTAAGTTGGTCACTAGCTGGTCTATTAGTTAGTCTAAACTAGAGTCAGAACAACACACTACCCGTTTTAGGTTTTAAAAAAAGTTTTGTAACCTTTTGTTGGGCTGAACGCAGCAGCCCTGGTCTATTACTCATTAGCTGGTCCAATATGATAATTAGCTGGTCTATGAACGTTCTCAAACAGCATCACAAAGTGTGGTTGGAATGACAGCTCTCGGCCCACAAAGAACATATTTGGAAGAATATTTATAGACAGACAGAACTCTGCAGCCATTTACTCAGATATTTTCCTTTGTGTTCAGCAGAACAAATAAATGTATACTGTTTTGGGACAACTTGTGAGTAAATGATGAAAGATTTATCAGTTTTGGGTGAACTATCCCTTTAATAATTCCATATCTTAAGCAAAAGAAGAATTCATATATTCAGTACAATCTATATATTTTATTTAGAATATATACAAATGTCATTTACATCTTTTAGTTTATCAAGAGATTTAAAGCACCATTTTTGAAGAGTGAAGAGTGCTTTTATAGCAAAATATTCTAGCATTAATTCGATCTCAAACGGATTCATTAAAAGAAGTAATTACTCCAGCTGCATGACATGAACCAACATGGTTGAACGTCAAATTTGCGACACTACAGCCGTGTCTAGTTTTTTTTCAACAATACATTATACTAGTTAAGCAGCGTGTTACATCATTTTATGGGAAACACACCCCTGGTCATTAGCCGGCCTAAATTAAAGATATTCTGGTAGCCAACTGTCTAAACTGGTCAGTAACAGGTCAGTCATTAACTGGTCCAACCTGATTAATTTAGCTGGTCTAAGTTAGTCTGCATATATTTAGTAAAAACTGCTCTTGCTGTGTCTGTTCCTTATTCTAACAATCTTGCTTAGACACTTCCGTTTTCAAAAATGCTGTGTCAAAAATGACATTTTAGGATGGTAAACGGTCACAGACAAAATGAAAAGTTTCAGTGTCAAAGTGTCAGAGCACAAGAGTGTTCATTGAGTGTATAGTTCCTTTGTGCCTTGTGTATTACAGACACAAATACTAATCAAAAATTTTATCTCAAGAATCTCTAGAGAATCAGATAGTTTACATTATCCCAGCTTCCTCTGTTCTCTAGGTCCTCCCAGAATCACGTTTCAGGAAAACACTTATTAGTGTTTTTTTTTTTTTTTGTCTGACTTTCTTTAATCAATTTCCTACACCACACCCGTCTGGAAGGCCCCCCACTGAATGAGCAGACAGTCTGTCATAGAAAAGATCTTACATATCCTATGCATGTACGATATCCCACAAACAGCCTAAATCAAACAAATCCCCCTGACTGAAGGAAATGAGGCATGTTTGACTGACAAATATTTTGCCGAAGGTCAGATTATAAAAAAAACAACATTTTGTATGGGGCATTTCAGATCAAAACATACACTGTAAAAAAAATTTCTCCAATTGAGTGACTGATCACTAAATTTTCAGTTGGCCGAAATGAAATTCTGTAAACTGATACATTTTAAGTTGGTCGAATTGAAATTCTGTGAATTGATGCAGTTTAATTCACAGAAATTCAATGCGGCCAACTGAAAAATTAAGATGTGATCAGTCACTTCAAAACTTTACTTTACAGTGTAACTAATTATCTAATGAGTTATTATTAAAACTTAAATATAGACCATGAGAACAAGAAGCCTCATTAAGAGCATCCAAATGGCCAAAAAGAAAGTATACTACTACTACTACTAAGTAAATAAAAAAGAAAGAGTTTTTTATTTTTTTATTTTTTACATTTAAAGCATATTTGTGAAGTATTTGGGACTATTCTGTGGAGGTGAACAGGTGTTATCCTGTGGATAAATTTAACATTTTGTCCATGAGCTGAGATTGAAGCACCATTGGGGAATACACATGCGCAAACAGATTTACATTTACATTGTATCATCATTTAGCAGACACTTTTATCCAAAGCGACTCACAAATGACGAGAACAATTAGCAATCAACCCAACAATAGAGCAACAATATGCAAATGCTGACTAGTCCCAATTAGTCTAAAAAAAGGGTGTTTTTAAATAGATATATAGAATGAAGTGTTAGTATTAATGGGTCAAATGTTGACAAAAATGTCTACAACCCAATATTTAAAATGGCTTAAGACTCAGCCGCTTGGGTTGAGAGTCATTCCACCAGCAGGGAACAGTCCAGGTAATGGCACACTTGGTTATGGGAAGATAAACAACGATGAAGAATCAAAACTGTCCTCAATGGTATTCACGGGTAACTTAACATAACCATAGTATTGATGAGACTGAGTATCAGAGGGGCTGATGGGAGATAGTAAAGGGAGAGGGAGGCTGGGTGGGACCAACGGAGATGAAGGTAAGCATTTAGAGTCGGGCGGTGTCAGTGGGGACATAAAATCATCCTCTTACCAAATCCATTTCTCAGACTCACCCTTGGTGGCAGGAGTGTTGGCGAGGCTCCAATTCATCCCCTGGTACTCCAATATAAATCTCACTGTGGCACACAATGTAACCGAATCACACACCTTGTCAGACGCATATTTGAGCTCAGTCACTCCATCTTGGGCTGGCTCTTAGTCTGCGGTGGGCTCAGGCGTCATGTCCATCCCACAGGGTGATGCAAGGCTGGAGTCTAGGTTGGAAGTAGGGCTGGTGTTCTCGGGGTTGATGTTGAAATCCAGTCCATTATACACCAGCACCCACTACACATAAGCTGCAAAATTCTCCTTGGGACCGTATGCAGGCAGGGGATGGGAACTCTAGCCTGAGTGATAGTTTCTATCACTGCTGGTGATAACCTACTTAAGTCTTCCATCTTCCATCCAGATGCGGTGGTTCCAGAGGTCTGGGCATGGGTTCCAAATTGAGCCCTGTCCCTAAGAAAGGAGGTCCTTCTTCAGGGGGATTAGACAGGGAGCGGCTGTTGCAAGGTGCAGGTGCTCCAAGAACCAAGTCCGGGTAGGCCAATACAGGGACAACAGGACCTGTTCTTCTCCTCTCTGACTTTGCACAATGTCTGTGCAAACAGTCCCAGAACTGGAAGCTTTGTACCACATCCCGCAAGTCATACACAGTGTCCCGCATTTTTAATTTTCTCTGTATTATTTTTTTATATCATTATTATTTCTGAGAGAAAAAAATATACATGGTTAAAAGGCAGAAAGCAGTGTATGCCACCGAAGTTTCACCATCACGCATGGAGGTGAGGGGGATATAAGGAGGCATGGAGATGGGAAAGTCATGAGAAATGCACAGCAAAGAAATAACGTTAGCATGACAAGTTTGTTCTCTCCACCAAAAGATAGCAACCACAATAAAATCACAGCAGCTGAAGTGACAAGTGTCTACCATAATGTGCAGCATGGTTTATCGTAGGTCAGGCGTCTGTGCTAATAATCTAGCCCCGATCATTTTCCCAGATTTATAAATAGCAAACAAGTTTGATTGTGGAAGAAGTAAGAGTGATTTCATTGTTACAGGTCTGCTTACACCAGCATCTTTAGAAAAATACTTGAAACAGTTAAATACACCAATGATTGCAGATTGCAATGATGCAGATCTCTGGGGTTAGAGCGTAACTCTGCATACATGTCTGACAATGTCAGCGTTAATTATGGTGTGCATTACTCTGTGTATAAAAAGTGACAGACTAGAATGCCTCAATTATCAAGGCCAACTGAGTGGCCCACATTCTGCACAACTGTGGAAGGCATGCCGGCGATAAGCTGAGAACTGACATTGAGAACATAGTCACAAAAGTTTACAACCACTTTTTGTCTTAAACAAGAATTAAAGGAAGTTTTTGAGTTTGTGGATGAGGAGTAGGTACACATCTCTTTAAAAGAATGCGCCAACATGGTGGCTAAATTTGTGGCCTGCAGTAAAGTATTAAATATCTCCTAGCCAGCTGTCAGAAGCTATTTTTTTCTCTTGGAGAAGAGCACTGTCAATCAGCACTTTGGAAAATGCTTGCAAATGGCAAGGATGGAGACGACGTGCCTTGTGCGTTCCAGGTATACCTGATGTTTTTGCAAAATAGCCTCAAAGATTTTTCCGACGCAGTGCTTAAAGCTGAGGGAGACAAGACAACTGTGTGTGAGCTTTTCAAGTTGAAGGCCAATCTCAGATTGAAACTCGAGCAAAGAGAAAAGGATCGATTCTTTGGTTTGGAGACCAGCACTCTCCCGCAACAGGACTTTCTTATGATCTATCAAAGAACGCTTACCTAAACAAGTGGTTTAATTTCACTGATGGCAACTACCTAAAGTACATCTCAAGCCTGGCTATCAAAAGGGAATTTAGCTTTCAAGATCTCCATTCCGTGGAGCAGCTGAAGCATTTTAAACTTTAAACTGGAAATGAGCCAGCTGTATTCTGTGTTCTTTTGCCATGCGTAAAGGAAATCATTAAATCCTGTTGCATCAAAGTGGACAGCTCTGCTGACGCACATCAGTTCCCCAAACATGACAGCCATGGTCTGTTTGGCTTTTAGCATTCCTGTCATCAACGCCTTCATGGAGATTGGAGAGCGTGCTACAGAGACAAGGAACCGAGAAACTTTGGAACTCATAAAAAGTGAACTTCTGGTGAAAGTGAACAATAGCTCACCTGCCAGGAGTTCTACAGACACGTAATAAACGAGAAGGCCCTACTAGAAGCAGATCAGACAAAAAATATAAATTCAAGATGCACTGAATCCGGTTAGAACACATTTAGAACACAGTCAGCTCCGTCATTAACATTTTATAAAGCCTATTAGCGATTTAAAGCATGTTAGCATCATTGCTCAAAGTCAACTAGTGTAGCATAAACATTTATTCACCTAGTATAATAATAGTAAGTTATCTCTCCCTTGTGTCCAGCATTGTCTTCACACGCTCCACCTGGGAAACCTCCATGTCCCCCTGGCCACGCTACTGTAGAGGGTAGTGAAAGAGCGGACTCAGTGAGCTCCTCGTGCACTTCCAGGAAGAAAGGCACATGGGTAAGGCACATATGAGTCGCGCTCCGGGCCCGGATATCAATGATCTAACCACGGTGGCCTGGGCAAGCATGGCCACCAACTCCGCATCATATTCAGACCGGGCCACCGAACCCTAAGGTGGGAGTTCAGCCGATTCTTCCACGTCAGAAGGCGCTAGCCTTTCTATGCTGCTAACGAAAGCTCTTACTCATCCTACAAAAAGGCTCTCTTAAGATGTTCTTTTGTTTGAAAGCCCTCTGGACTTGCTTGCTCATTTAGAGAGACCGCTCTGATGCGCTGTATTTCTCCAACACTAATCATTTCTTCAGCCAAGTTAAAATTCCTGAGCAGTGAATAATGCCACTGCTCGGCTCCAAAGAATAAATCTGAATGAATGGATGCACGGCATCTCCTGTTATACCTGTTTGTCCGAAGGAATGGCGCATGCAGATTCCACTCTCCAATTCTCATGGGTCTTTCCTGATATATCACAGGTGTTTGGGGCTCCTAAGTATGTCCCCTAGTGTCGGTCTATACTCTAGACCATAAACTGTAAAAAAAATATGGACGTCGTGTCTGTGACGTCACCCATAGGATTCCGATACGCCGTTCTGAAGTGTAAAGTAGAGACGAGCTGGCCGTTGCCATCTTGTGAGGGTGATGCCTGGATAACAAAAAAATGGGCAAAGAGGCGGGATGTGGGCGGAGCTGAGATGACACAATGACTAACAGACAGCAGATAAATGGCTATCCACCTGTCACTCAAAGTAACCACGCCCTTAATTATGCAGAACTTTAGGGCTTTATATAATGTAAACGAATGAGTTTAAAAAAAATTCACCCCACTCACAGTTGTCATGAAGGGCAAAATAATATTTATATTTTAATATTTGTAATTGTTGAAATCATGTCAGACATTGTCAGTAGACTTTTTTTTAATCGACATAAAAATAGATGCATGAACTTCAATTAATTTAAGTGCATTGTAATAAAAATTAACATTTCATTGCTGTAAATTTAATTATTGAGTTTATATATTAGTTTAACCTATTTAAAATACTGCAGTACAATTGTATATTTTTTTGTGCACTCCCGCGAGACCCAGCACAGACGAGTGCGGCGCGGGATAATATTTGATGGTGAATGCGGATGCGGGCGGCAAGATATTATTGTGTGCGTGTCGCGGGAAAATAAAATAATTTTGCGGGACTCCCGCAAAGTGGAAATATCTAACAAAATAAATAACTAGAAACATATAAACCTTTATTTATAATACAATAAAATCAATTTACAGGTGCATGGACAGAAGGTAACTCTTGCGTGGATCATACAGCCAAGCCGGCCTACCACACAGGGGCAAAAGGTGTGCACCTCATAACTCAGGTGAATCGCTTAATGCTACAGATATTAGTAAGTTCTTGTAAGACAGTCAGATCCGTGCGACCATCAGGGACATGCGATCATTTTGCCCTGAAGTGTTGTTGTAAAAGTCTACTCCTGAATCCTCATAATACATCCAAGCTTTTAGCTGATAACAGTACAGACTAACGTAAACCGGAAGTTCGTTACAGGCGCGTTCTACGTTGCCATAGCGCTCATGGGAAAGGTTAGAGTTCGGGAAAGTTGTGGATAGACCAAAACTGTTTGGTCTAGACACAACCTTGAAGTTACTGACAGACAGGGAAACAATGTTCCCTTTAGAATGCAGTGTATGTTAGCATTAGTTCTTGCAGCTACAAGTCAAAATAACCAAAAAGGAAACCCATCTGTGCCGTGAGCTTTACCTGATAGCATTGATTGAATAGCTTGCCAGATTGCTTCCTCCACTGAAGGGGGCACATCATTATTTGCTATTGCCTCACGTAAAAATACGCCCGTGTGTCATTTTGCATGCATTTTTGACAAAAGGTTTAATTTCTTTGCAACCCCATGATGGAACTAATTTCCTTTTACACACAAAAATACACTTTCGATTTCTTTTGTGGTCAGTCTGTTTATCCTGGGCACAGCAAGATCTTGATTAGTTATCCTGGTACCAAAGGAAAGCTTTTAAGATGTCATTTGCTTTTCACCAGACAGCCATACAAGAGCCATTATTACAGAAGAGGCCCTTCAGATTGGCTTAAAATAATAAAGTTGTCTTAATGTGGGAGAAAAAAATGTTTGATGGAGCACAATGAGTTCTCTTAACACAACATAATCTGATTTGTCATGTCCAGGTCAGTCAGATGTCTTTTTTAAAGCCTGTTCTTTTCTTTTAACTCCCATTTTCTATATTCTTTTATGGGTAAATAGTTGGAATTTTCAGAATGTATAACTGAAAAATAATCCAATCCAGATCACTTATGATTCATCATATTTAATCAACAGTAAAGCATATTTGCGAAAGTCAACATCCGCGACAGCTCACAAGAGGAACATGACAAATGCTATGAAACAAGCAAACACAGGGCCACCTTTCCTCCTGATATGTGGCCTTATTGCACACACAGTTCAAACCAACGTACTTTTACCTTCTGCCCATTTGGATCACTAATGATTGTGGGGGAGCTGGTGTTGTGTGTCTCTGTGGTTTACCCCATACACACCCACTCAGTTATTAGGCAACATCAGCAGCACTTTTTTTTAAATGTTGCTACATTTTTGTAAACAGTATGATGAACACTTAAACACAATCAGATGTGCTTTTAAAACTGAGCCGTGGCATTCCATTTTATTTTTATGAGTTAATTAGAAAATTACTAAATCACTGCATTATACTTGATTAGTCAAGACCTTATAGATAGTAGAAGTAATAATTCTGTAGAAATCCAGTTAATTTGTTGGACAATGTTATGCGGCTCATGAATAAAAATCCAAAGTGCCCTTAACCCCAATGTCACGCCTGCTTGTTTTTGTGTAACTGTGTTGGCTTGGCATGGATCTGTGTGAACTTTCTTAATGGAATTCCACGTATGCCAATATTTTTTCCTTCCTCCCACCGTCACACTGTTGTTTGCAATTTGTGGCCACAAATCCTGCAGATTTCCAGCATTTAGAGTGATTTGGAGCATGTCAGGTTTTTGAAGAGACAACACAGGCCGTGAGAAATCAGTGTGAAGTTTTCTAATGCAGTGACCAGTGACAAAAAAAGAAGAAAAAAACATATTATTATCTGTAAAGTACTGTTATAGCTGATCACATGAACACATTCAATAAATTTAAAATCTGAATGATGGATATGGGTAAAAAAAAAAAAAAAAAAAAACGATATGGACAAAAAGATTTTGTCAATTAAGCCTAATTTAATACCCCAAAATGTGTAATGGTCTGGTATAGTAAGCAGCACACAAATGAGGAATGTATTTTATCAACTTATCATGAATAGACAAAAATGACAAAAGACTAAACTGAACAGGGAGTACACACACACACACACACACACACACACACACACACACTGTGTGTGTGTGTGTGTGTGTGTGTGTGTGTGTGTGTGTGTGTGTGTGTGTGTGTGTGTGTGTGTGTGTGTGTGTGTGTGTGTGTGTGTGTGTGTGACACCTGGTAATCCCTACGTTATGGGGACAAAATGTCCCCACAAAGATGGCAATATCCGAAATCCTTGTCCTTGTGGGGACATTTTTAGGTCCCCATGAGGAAAACATCTTATAAATCACACAGAAGGAGTTTTTTTTTGAGAAAGTAAAAATGCAGAATGTTTCCTGTGATGGGTAGGTTTAGGGGCAGGGGCAGTGTAGGGGGATATGATGTACAGTTTGTACAGTATGAAATCCATTACGCCTATGGAAAGTCCCCATAAAACATGGAAACACGACTATGCGTGTGTGTGTGTGTGTGTGTGTGTGTGTGTGTGTGTGTGTGTGTGTGTGTGTGTGTGTGTGTGTGTGTGTATATATACCAAGAAAAACTAAACTAAACAGAGCAGGGAAACAGGAACTAAGGGAAACACAACGGATGGTCAAAATAAGAATCTAAGACCATGACAAAATTATTATCATATTATATGTTGCTAAATGTAAAGAAATGAAATGAAACCATAAAGTTCATACTATTTGTTGTAATTCCTTGAAATGATGCCGCATTTAAATTAAAGAGTGCTGCATTTTCTATTGTAGTACAGCTATCCGAATAAAAATGACCACTGAAAGTCCCAAAAATATAAATGCTGCAATGAATTACTCAAATGTAATCTGTCTGAGATGAGCCAAAGTACATGGCAGTTTTAATACGTTTGATTCTATACTTTAATTTATGTTGTCATGTTCACTGATTGGCAGACACAGAATATCCCTTTTCTGATTGGCTTGTTTGACTCAGCAGGTGCCCAAGCAATCAACACCGATCGTAAGAGTTCAGAGTTCCCTCAATGATCATGTTTAGGAGTGTGAGAGTTCCATGTGTCTGGTATTATTTAGTAAAGAGGGTGAGGGGGTAATGTAACAAGAGGAGAGGAGAAACCAGCTACCAGTCCACCAGGACACTTGAGTTCAAATGTTAAATGTCTAGCCATTAGAGAGAAATGCGGATGATATGGCGATATTCTCATTGAGTTTCTAACACTAAGGTCGGCCTCTTTGCTGTAATCTAATGCTCACTTTGGTCTCCATCCGTGACCACGGCGTCTTCGAGGAGGGTCTATCATGTGTGAACCCATTGCGTCTGATCGATGCCCTGAACTGCGATAAAAATTCGTCACAGTGGGGCGTCTCATGTTCGTTCACTCCCCCCTTTGACACACCATTCAACATGTTGTTGCATCACATCTGGGAGACCATGTGGCCCCACTTACTCGCTTGACAGAACCTATCACTGGGTCGCGTTGGAGCCAGACCACCAGGCGATGCCTTGTGCTCTCTCTTGACCTTGGTTGCACATCACCTGGTCTAGATTAATGGTAAACAGAGGCCTGGGTTAGTTGGGTAGTCTCCTAGCTACAGGTCTTTCTCAGCACTGAGGCTGTGCAAGTCTTGAGCAGAGGGGGTCCTATTGTTATTGACTTCCTGCACGTCTTCTGTGGAGGGAAGAGGAAAGGGAGTTTACGGCGTGGTTTGGCAGCCACTTGCAAGCTCAAAGAACAATGTCAGTGGATATATTCTGGGCGTTTGTCATCAACACATTAAAACTTTTACAGCAAGTTGTGTCATTTCCATGCTAAAGAACTGCATTGGTTTCACTGTTCTCAACACATTCAATATTAGGGCCATTGGGCCCATGGCATTCATTTTTTTCCATTGATTTATTTAAAAGTAGTCCTACATTAAAAATACAAATCACACGTATTCTGTGTTGCATATGTTTTTGTATATTTTAATATAAAAAAATTAGGACATGCAATCCGAAATATCAGTTAATAATAAAAAATAATCAAATAAAACAATTTTGAATGAAGACATGAAGAGCAACCGAAATGTTCTGTATGAAAAATCATTCAATCAATCAAAATCAGAATAAAAGTACAGTTTCACTTCATAACAGTAGGTGGCGCTCGCAGAAATGCAGGTGTACTATTTGTTCATCACAATGCTGATATGACCCATTTGTATTTTTATTCATATTATTAAAAAAAAAAATGTTTATGACCAAAAGCATGACTCAACTTATTGGTTGTTAAATTTTCTTTGCAGTTTGATGGAAAATAGATTAGATTACATCACCAAATTGACTGCATGTGAATGTTTATTTCACTCTGTACAGATGCATAAGCAGATACAGATGTTCATTCAAATTAAAATGTCTATCACATCGTCTTGGTGTGAACATGCCTTAAGCCCACTTTAAATATGCATTGCATTTTCCCAGTATAACAGGTATTGGCAAAAAAAGTCTTCTTCTGCAGTCAGTTTTCTCTGAGCAACAGTTTGCATGGTACCTTGAGCTTCATCAGAAACCGCATTCTATTTAGTGGTACTACATTTGGTTTAAAACTTGCAATCATTCAAATAACACTTGCCTAAAGTAACCACATCTGTCAAATTGTCATTGTCACGTGACATACCAGTGTTATACACTATATTGCCAAAAGTATTGGAATCATAGATATACATAATAAAGGCTAGATGTCTCTTGCGCGCTGTTGGCCAATGGAGGTCGCCGTCCGCAACTGGCAGCCATTTTGCCACAGGCATATATACACACACACACACACACACACACACACACGCACACGCACACGCACACGCACACGCACACACACACACACACACACACACACACACACACACACACACACACACACACACATATATATATATATATACATACATACTTTTATAATAAGAATATCACTATTATAATAAAATAATTTATATATTTTTAAAAATTAAAACACAAAAAAACATGCAAACTAAGTTTATTTTAACCAGACAAAAGATTAGTTGTCATAAAATCATTATTGGTGTCAATAAAACCAATTGAACAGCTCGATTGTGGTCTCAGACTTGATAAAGTGCACGTAAGTTAGCCGTGATATACAAGCTGCACGATTAAGTCATTTATCGTAACGAAAAGCTGCAATTTCAACGTGTTAAAGCATCCAGATTTAGCCATGTTAATAACGTTTGTAAGAAACCAAACCATTTGTAAATCCGTCAAGATTTCAGCGAGATAAGAGTATTTATGTTCGTACAGATAACTCATCTTACATCAGGTTCCACAGAGCCCGACAAAAAGCTTGCCTGTGACAAGATGGCCGCCGGTGATGACGATGGTGACTCCTTCGTAAGATATCTAGCCTTTATTATGGATATCAATGATTGGAACACCCCTCCAAATCATATAATTCAGGTGTTCCAATCATTTCCATGGCCACAGGTGTATAAAATCAAGCACTAGGCATGCAGACGCTTCTTTTGTGAAAGAATGGGTCGCTCTCAGGAGCTCAGTGAATTCAAGCGTTGTACCGTGATAGGTTGCTATCTGTGCAATAAAGCCATTCGTGGAATTTCCTAACTAAATGTTCTAAATATTCTAAATATTACTAAATATTCCGTGGTCAACTGTTAGTGGTACGAGGTGGAAGCAATTGGGAACAACAGCAACTCCACCACATGTCGTTTGGACCTCGAAAGGAGAAATGTTGAAAAACGCCCTCCACGCGCTCCTCCATATAATGGCAATAAATGGCAACCAGGCTAAAACTTTACAAAAAGGATACAAAAATATAATTTACCTTATTATTAATTGAAAATACTGAGCTCAGCTGTCACTCCGTGCACATTCCTGTGAGTGAGCCGTCAGTCCAGAGTTCAGCATTTTGACTAAATAATACGTTTTTTTTTTTTTTTTGGCAAAACCTTATGCATCCTGAACAATTTCCATATATGGCACGCTTTTAACTGTATGTGACATGCCGCTTTTGTATCCTTTTTGTAAAGTTAGGACTGGTCACCAATCATTACCATGAAAGAATGTGTTCAGGACGTTTTTCAAAATGTTTCCTTTTGAGGTATGAAAAAGATAGAAGGACATAAGACATTAGAACAACAGCAGGGTGAGTAAAATATTACTTTATTTTCATTTCAGGGTGATCTATCCCTTTAATGTTTCAGCATACCAAGATATTTTGGACAATTGCATGTTCCCAACTTTGTGGGAACAGTTTGGGGATGGCACCTTACTGTTCCAACGTGACTGTGCATGTCTCGCACTGCAAATAGCTATATCACAGTATGATTTCCTTTTCCTCATAAACACTGACTACTGATTCATGCTCTTCAGATTTCAGCAGTGTTATTGTTGATCCATCAAGCCTTGATGATTGTTCTTGCATGTTTTCGAAAACCGAAGCAATAAAACAGAGCTTCCTCTAATTGTCCTAACTTGAACAGATGACATATGTAATGCTTTCAAAAAAGTGTTTCGCGTGGTCTCATTTTACACGTATAATGAGCAACTGGGAGCACATGGCATTGGCTAGATATTTAGCCTTGGTTTTGTTTATGAACCATGAGGAATGTGTCCTTGGTTTTCTATAATAAGGTGATAGTTAAAACTGTTAATTTATGGTTTTAGGTTTTATTTCCTGCATACGTTTGCATGTTGGTTGCAGTATGTAGGCCTAGTGAAGTAATTTAATAATAAAATATATATATATATATAATAAAGCATGATATCAAACTACTCAATGAGGCTTTCTTTTCAAGAATGTTTTTTTTATTTTTATTTTTTATTTATTTATTTTTTATATCAGGACAGTTGTATCACTGGTCTTTTGACTTTATGCCCCCCAAAAACTGTCAAAATTATTTTAAGCCAGAAATTAAATACATTCTAATCACTGAAGATGAGTAATACACTGATCAGGCATAACATTATGTCCACTGACAGGTGAAGTGAACAACAATAATTATCTCTTCATCACGGCACCTGTTAGTGGGTGGGATATAATAGGCAGCAAGTGGCCATTTTGTCCTCAAATTTAATGTGACAGAAGCAGGAGAAATGGGCAAGCATAAGGATTTGAGCGAGTTTGACATGGGCCACATTGTGATGGCTTGACGACTGGGTCAGAGAATCTCCAAAACTGCATCTCTTGTGGGGTGTTCCCAATCTATGAAAAGTGGTCCAAGGCAGGAACGGTGGTGAACCGGCGACAGGGTCATCGATGCACATGGAGATCGAAGGCTGGCCCGTGTGGTCCGATCAAACAGACAAACTACTGTAGCTCAAATTGCTCGGGAAGTTAAAGCTGGTTCTGATAGAAAGGTGTCAGAATACACACAGTGCATCAAATTTTGTTGTGTTTTGGGCTACATCAGCAGACCACTCAAGGTGCCCAACAGTGGGCATTTGAGCATCAGAACTAGACCATGGAGCAAAGGAATAAAGTGGCCTGGTCTGATGAATCACGTTTTCTTTTACGTCACGTGGATGGCCGGTGCATGTCTGGTAGCTGGAGAACACATGGCACCAGGACGCACTATGGGAAGAAGGCAAGCAGCCGGAGGCAGTGTGATCCTTTGGGCGATGTTCTGCTGGGAAACCTTGGGTCCTGCCATCCATGTGGATGTTACTTTGACACATACTACTTACCTAAGCATTGTTGCAGACCATGGACAACCCTTCATGGAAACTGTATCCCCTGATGGTGGTGGCCTCTTTCAGCAGGATAATGCGTCCTGCCACAAAGCAAAAATGGTTCAGGAATGGTTTGAGAAGCACAGCAACGAGTTTGAGGTGTTGACTTGGCCTCCAATTTCCCCAGATCTCAATCCAATCGAGCATCTGTGGGATGTGGTGAACAAACAAGTCAGATCCACGGAGGACTCACCTTGCGACTTACAGGACTTAAAGGACCTGCTGGTTACATCTTGGTGCCAGATTCTATAACACACCTTCAGGGGTCTAGTGGAGTCCATGCCTCGATGAGTGAGGGCTGTGAGGGCAGCAAAAGTGGCACCAACACAAGGTGGTCATAATTTTATGCCTGATATATATCAGGTGTATATTTCATTGTAATGTATTTCTGAATAAATTATTAGATCCGGACAAAATAAAAAGGTCCATTACTAAACATGTTATAGGATCTTTGCACCGATGGTAATGTTGTCTTTCAGCCTCTTCATAGATCTTATAAATGAGATTACCCTACATGTAGCTCACTTATGATGTAACACAAGGAAAATGCTTTTTTTAAATGCTGCCCATCATCTGTATTTGCTGTCTCCTCCGCTCATAAATAATCCACAGTAGTTTTTGCAGCATGGAGCGACATATCCATTATGGGCCACTGCAGGCTTACCTAAGCTGCTGATGTGTCTGATGTGCACAGCGGGGGAATGAGCCGCACTGGGCAGCAGTGTTTGGGGTAAGAGAATCTCTCAGCATGTGGGTGTGTTGTCTTAAAGAATGGTGCTGGCTGCAGGCTCACACGGGGGGCTTTTATGGCTAACGCATGATCCAGGAAATGGCTCCAATATGGGCTGGAGTGGAGGTCTTCACAGCTGACCTTTCTGGAATGATTTAATGCGCCTGTCAGCGCAGCTCAAGCTGTATCATGGGTTTGATGTGCGAAAGTGCATCAAGTGAATGTTTATTTCTCTTTTTAAGGCCTGTTAATTGGTTTATCTACTTCCGTTATTGAAACTATCCCATGTTTTCTTTGATGTGAGCAGCAGGAGCAGGGAACTATAAATAATGAAATCCGTAAACTTTTCATTGAGAGTTATTACAGCAATTATCATTGATTTACTCCTCTGCCTTTGCGTTTCAAGTATCCACATATAGGCTCATCACCAGTTATGATACACTTATTACTCCATAATGAGCAGAGTAAATTAAATATTGATGTTTGAGATGAGCTGTTCATGTTCTAGTCAATATGTTTCTTCAGCTGTTTGGCTCTTTTGGGCTTATGCGCATTTATAAATAGTATAACCCCTCTTAAAATACATTTCTCTTTCATTTCTACTAGTTGATTTAATTAATTTAATGTCCAACAGTGTATATGCATCTGTCATTTTTCCTGGAAGGCATTTCCACCCCAGTGTCATTTCCATCACATTAAATAAAGTATTTTCTTTAACCCTGCATTAATCTTTTGCCAATCATTATTACATATTCGGGTCTTTAGCGACCCGTGTCTTGATGGATCCAAGTTGAATAATTGTCATGGTAATATAAAACTTTTAGATATTAGATATTTTAGATAATAATTACAGAAAACTCAAATAGAGCATATTTTATGACCTTTTGGAACTTGGAAGGTTTCAGTTCAGCAGATGTTTTATACCATCATCACTGTCCTCGTCAGCGCTCCTTTCCCAGTAGCATCTGGCTCATATTCGCTATCTCAAACATATTCTCAAAACTTCATAATTTTCAACGTCTTTAAAATCAATGTTTTGATCGCCGACAGCTTCTTCTCCAGACCCAGTATCAATTTATAGTAACGCTAATATTTGATTGTGTTCAGTGTTTGATGCTTCCTATTCTTTTGTTTTTTTGCCTGCAGCAACTATGAGTGAAACGTCACGTCATCATTGTGTCTCAGATATTGCCACCTTGTGGAATAAAGGTGAAACGCATTTATTCATTTGTCAAAGATGAAATTATTGTTTCAGAAAAGAAAGAACTGATTGCAGAAACAATATACACACCACGAGTTGTTAGCGACCTTATACAATTCTCTCTTTTTTTGTGTGTGTGTGTGTGTGTGTGTGTGTGTACACTGACTTAGGGGGGACTTGTGTTGTGGGGACCTAAACTGAGGTTCGTATGAGGAAACAAACGTATAAATTATATAAAGTATGAATACAGTAAAACATATAGTAAAATAAATAGTAAAACATAGCCTATAAAATATAGTTTTCCTTTTCATTTAGTTTTTAATGCGTTATTAACATTTTTTTATTTCTATAAAAAAAATCAGTACTTTAAATTCAACTTATTAATTTAAATTATTGTTGAACTTAGTTTAATTGAATGTAGTTTAATTTAAAGTCTAATTTTCTCTAAAGTTTAAGATTATTTATTTTAATGTAAAATTATTTAAATTAACAAAAACAATTTCAATGTTTTAATGTTCATTAACAATAACAACGCTGACAGTTTTTTCTATTTGTATAAATATTGTTTCACAATAAATATTGAAATTAGTTATTAGTTAATTAGTTATTTTACTTTGGTTATTAAAGTTTAATGCATATATAGTTCTTTTTTATAAAAATGTTATATAAGACAAAATGTACATTAAATACATTTTGAAATGAATACATGTTAAAAAAAATCTAGTTTTAATGAACTTTTAATCTGTCAGTAGAGTGAGTTAGCATAGAAAACATACAGCATTGTCATCTTCACAGAACTGAATCAGATAAAGGTCTTCATACTCCGTTTTCTTGGAGAACACACAAATATGTTACCAAAATGGTCAGGGAGGCAAGGCATTTGGATGTGACTGTTTATTCAAGACAGTGTTTACACAGGACATATTTCAATACCTTTTGGGGATAGTTCCTCAAGGGGATTGTAGAGATGCAACCTCTGGATCATCCAACCTCTCCTTTCCTCTTAGCTTCTGTCTCACTTGCATACTTTGTCCAAATCAGATTAGGCTGTAAAACCCCTCATCAGAGCAGTCAGCAGCGCACAGGAATCATGCTGTCCCATTACTGCAGAACGAGCTAAACAAAACGTCCCTGAAAGGCCTGTCCTTCCTCTGAACAGTCAGCAATCATCAAAACTATCATCATCAATAATGAGTGCAGCTGGAAGTGGAATGGTTTAACAGTATAAATATATGAAGTTCTCACACAACTGCTGCAGATATCAGTTACACTGTTAGCCACGAGGGGCAAAGGCCGAGCTTTCTGCCCACTGTGGGAACACATGTGTGAGTTGTGCATTCATTGCTTCTTATTTGTCCTTCCTCTTCCTGTCTCTCTTTTTCTTCAGTTCTGGGAAAAAGAAAAAAAAACAGCTTAAACTAGTCTGACTCTGCTGGTCTAGTTTAGTTCACCCAAAAATGACCATTAACCCGTGATTTACTCACCCTAAAGTCATCCTATGTGTATATGACATTCTTCTTTCAGACAAATACAATCGGAGTTAGGCTAAAAAAAAAAAAGTCCTGGCTCTTCCAAGCTTCATAATGGCAATGACTTTATACTAATTTGATATCGAACTTAATATCCTCTGGTGGGTTAATAAAGGCCTTCTGAAGCGAAATGGAAAAATATACATAGGCCTATTTTAAAATGTAACGTCTAAAATAACTAGCTTCCGGTGGAAAGCCGTACGCAATTCGATATTTTTTTTACGGTCTATGAATTCGACTGACGGAAAATGATTAACGTTAAGGTTAACACCTGACGTCGTGGACTGGGCAACAAGCTCAATGAATCCCATCTTCTCTTATATCGAAACCAGCCGCCATTTCTCTTTATACATTCTTGTTTGTTTTTTTTTGTTTTACTTTAATTCATGACCGTTTTTTATTTTGCTCTATCATAGATATGTATACTATGCTTCTCCTTTCGTCAATACGCATGCGTCAAGGGTTACTTAGGCTAATTTCCATTTTTGGGTGAAGCTGGTTGTGTTGGTTTCCAATCCTTACCAAAATTAATCTGTTTAGCTGGTGGCCCTTTAAAACACAGATATGCTGGAAGAACAGATAATTATATCAGGGTGACATTTTTATTTATTTATTTTATTATTTTAGCAGCACAGTTGTATGTAATGCACCAGGCGTGTTCCATCTGTAGAAAGTGCAGTTTTAAATAGCAAGTGTTTAGTCTGCCATCTGGTGGCCGCTAGTGTTTTATACAAAATACCGTTTTTTAATGCAAATTTAGCCAAGCAGCAAAACTAATATTAACAGTGTAGGGCCTACATTTGCTACATTATATATTATAGTTCCATCTAAACTGATTATATCTCTTAAAGGGTTTTTTCACCCAAAAATGAAAATCATCTCATCATTTGCTCACCCTCAATCCAACCTATGCGTATGACTTTCTTCTTTAAGCCAAACACAATAAGAGTTGTATTAAAAAATATCCTGACTCTTCCTAGCTTTTTAATGGGAGTGAATGGTACCTTGTTTTTAAAGCCAACGTGCATCATTCCATCATAAAAGTAATCCATACAATTCCAGGGGGTTAATAAAGGCCTTCTAAAGCAAGCGATTTGTTTTTGTAAGAAAAATATCCAGATTCAGAATCAGCTTTGGGTAACGGCCGTATGCAAGTTGAATTCCTGCAGAAGAGATGCATCGGAAATGTTTTTAAATCTCTCTTTAGTTAAAGGAAGCGTATCAACATCAACATCAACATCAGTTGAGGGCTGCAACAACAACTTTTAAATCACAATATCCTGGCCGTTCTACTGTTGTCAGTGGTATTTGAAATTATTATGATTTCTTAATGTCTAGTGACATATCAGGGCCATGATTAATTGAAACATATTTCTTACATCCTTTAAAAGATTTAGCTCATCCACAGTCACACAGAGCTGAAGCACAACCAAAACGCGTTATTTTTTGTTGTTTTTTTAAAAGCTGCATAGCCTATACTGTATAGTGTACCTTTAATAATAATAATAATAATAATAATAATAATAATAATAATAATACATTTTATTTATAATGCACTTTATATTAAACAAAATCTCAAAGTGCTACAGAATTAAAAACAATCAACAACAATAAATAAATAAGTAAATGAATAAAATAAAATAAATAAAACTGAAAAAAAATAAAAAATAAAGAAGTAACAAGTCAATTAAAAGCTCTGCTAAAAAGGTGGGTTTTAAGAACACGCTTAAAAGCATCTATAGTCTGTGGAGTCCGCAGGGGGTCAGGGAGAGCATTCCACAGACTGGGGGCTGCAGAGCAGAAGGCCCGATCTTTAACACTTTAAAGAGAGTTCACCCAAAAATGTTGTTCCAAACCCGTAAGACCTTCGTTCATCTTTGGGCATTAAGGTCTAACCACTGTATTCATGTGGACAATTTTAAATATGTCTTATACTTTTCTGGGCCTTTAAATGTTTGGGTGAACTAACCCTTTAAGTCATATAACATATAGAAAACAAGTCTTTTCTATTCTGAACATCCAAACATTAAAATAATGATCTGTTTCATTTCACATGCTATAACATTGTAGTTGATGGATCAAAGAGAAATTCTTTAGAATATCTTTGGAATATTTTGTTCCACAGAAGAAAGCCATACAGATGAGGGAGTAAATGATGACTGAATTTATATGTTTGGGTGAACTATAAACAAAGAATATTCTTTTCAGTCAAATTTGGTAATTATATTAGAGATCTCATATCTCTCATTCTTTTTTGTAACTTGATGAGAAGAAAAAGATCAGGGCAAAGATGAAAGCTTTGAGAGCAAAAAACAGATTCGATCCATTAATTCATCTCTTTCTGTGAGGATGAATTGCCCCGTTGAAGTGCAGAACCTCTTTCACTATTTGATCTAGAGCACAAAGGTGTCTGTATGGGGTTGAGAGCCCAGAGCAACGGTATAAAGAGCACAAGATCTTTTCAATTCACAATCGAGAAATGTGGCGAAATAGTAAATGCACTAATCTGATTATATTTCCCATATATTGTTGAACACATTTCGTGTTGTAAATGCAATTTTCTTTGCCCTGAGTGGAAATCATGACAGATATTAGACTAGAACTAAACTAATAAAACTTGCTCAAAGAAAGATATCTTGTCTGATCTCTAAACTTCTATTTAGTCATTTTTACAATGGCCAATCCATATGAATGTATTTGTTTCATGATTTTCGGTGTCTGTAATTAAAGTAGCATGTTAATATTAACCCATTTTTAAATTGCTTTTCATGAAATATTTGTCTCGCACTGCTTTTGGTTTGGCAGGTGAAATGAACAATGAATGTCTCAATTTGGTCTTTTTATCAAAAAAAAAAAACCTTTTTTTACAGGCCTGTGATGGAATATCAGGGCTATTACCAAACTTTAGACACAATTTAAAAATTAAAAATAAATTTACTAAGGGACAAAATTATGAATAAATAATTAAATCTACAAAAGACAATCAAATGAAAACTGGTCCCTTTATTCATAAACAAAAAAAGACAGATAATGCAAACAACAAAGTAGTTTACAAGCAAAATGCAACACATTATAATAATGTAATAAATATTACATTTATTAAAAATAAAAAGTAAATGGTCAATCAACGTTTCAACATCTAGTAGTCATGCTAATGCCACTTTTTACCTTCCTTGTTTCCGCACATTCACTAAATTAGCATTTTAATACGAGCGTCTCAAAGACGTGGATAATTACGGTTGAGGCTTGATATTTCTCACTCAGGTTTGTAACTTGACAATAAAGAGGTAGGGGCAAAGATGAAAGCTGTGAGAGCAAAAAGCAGAGATTTGATCCATTAATTCATCTCTTTCTGTGAGGATGAATTGCCCCGTTGAAGTGCAGCCCCTCTTTCATTATTTGATCTAGAGCACAAAAGGTTGAGAGCCCAGACCAATGGTATAAAGCATCTCCAAACAAGATCTTTTCAATTCACTTGCATGCTCTACAGCAGAGAAATGGGGTGAAATAGTAGATGCATTGATTTGATTATACGGTGCGTGATTCAGTTCAAAACACAGCTCCTACATAAGAGACGGGTCCTTCACATGAATCCACAATGCAAAGAGGAACAGTCCTAAATATGGAAACCTCCCTCTCTCAAGAACACAGCATCCTTAGACCAACAAGGCCTTCAGATAGCAGCCAGTTTTAAAATATTGCAGTTTAATACATTTTTTAATGGATGATTGGTCTTCATAAGTTAATATTTTGGTCAGAAAAACAAAAAGTGCCTGCTAATCACCAAAATAATAGGTAAAACTTTATTTTAAGTTGACATGGTTACATGATGATACATGTACTTACTATAGTAATAAAAGTAAAGGATGTATAACAAAATCAAACAAGTAACGAAACCAAACCCCTCTTTATAAGGACATGTAGTTAATTAATATTACTTGTTTGAGTAAGTACAATGTAAACTGTCCCCTTAAAGGGATAGTTCACCCAAAAATGAAAATTAGCCCATTATTTACTCACCCTCAAGCCATCCTAGGTGTATGTGGCATTCTTCTTTAAGAAGAATATAATCCGAGCTATTAAAAAAATGTCCTGGCTAATCCAAGTAAATGGCAGCCCAAAATTTGAACACCAAAAAAGTGCATCCTTCCATTATAAAAGTGCTCCATACGGCTCCAATTCATAAAAGCCTTCTGAAGCGGAGCTATGGGTTTGTGTAGAAAAATATCCATATTTAAAACTTTATACAGTAAAATATCTAACTTCTGGTGGACTACCTTCTGTATTTAACTTACAAAGAAAGTGTACTACACTCTCAGAAAAAAAGGTACAGTGCTGTACAAAAGTACAAAAGTGAAAAGGTACATCACCCTAAATGGTACAAATGAGTACCTTAAAAGGTACACTTTAAGAGTGAAAATTAGTACCTTAAAGGTACATATACTACCTGAAAGGTATTAGTACCTTTCAGTTTTGTACCTTAGGGTACTGCCCCGTGACAGCAATGTATCTTTTTTTCTGACAGTGTAGGATGACTTGAAGGTGAGTAAATCAGGCTAATTTCCATTTTTGGGTGAACTATATAAACTATATAACTTAACTATATAAAGTGTAACCAAATAATATTTTGCAATATGTCTATTAGGATGCAATGACAGCTGAACAACAGTTCTGTTTACAATAGTATTACATTACATTTCAAGAAATAAATACAATAATTGAACAGTAAAACTTCTACAAAATCTACATAATTAAATATAAAATACATGAATGTGGACAAGTCTTAGTTTCATTTCTAAGTTAGAAACACAAAATGAGTCACAAAGATTAATAAAGCTACATATACAATACATTGGAAAATAATAATAATCAGAGTCACATATTGTCCTGGCATGAAAATCCTGAGATTATAAGCGTTACACAATAATTGAATATTATTTTAATGTTTACAAGTTTTGGATCAGTAATATTTTTATTTGAAAGAAATTAATACTTTTATTATTGTATGCAACAAGGATGCATTCCATTGACCATTGACGGTAAACACATTTATAATGTTTTAATCTTACATTAAAACTTTAATTGTTAATATACACTGAAAAGCCATAACATTATGACCACTGACAAGTGAAGTGAATAACACTGATTATCTCTTCATCACACCGCCTGTTAGTGGGTGGGATATAATAGGCAGCAAGTGAACATTTTGTCTTCAAGTTGATGTGTTAGAAGCAGGAATAATATTCAAGTGTAAGGATTTGAGTGAGTTTGACAAGGGCCAAATTGTGATGGCAAAACTGCGGGGCGTTCCCAGTCTGCAGTGGTCAGTATCTGTCAAAAGTGATGACAGAGTCATGAGTGGCCAAGGCTCATAGATGCACGTGGGGAGTGAATAAAAAGTATCACTGTCTCACAAAAATAGCAGCACAACTGGTTTTAACATGAATAATAATAAGATATATGTATCTTGATAATCAAATCAGCTGAAGACTAAGCAATGATGCTGAAAATTCAGTTTTAAATCACATGAATAAATTACATTTTTAAAATAGATTAAAATAGAAACAGCTATTTTAAATTGCATGTAATTTGCCTTGGTGACCATAAGAGACTTCTTTCAAAAGCATAAAAAAATCATACCAACCCTTAACTTGTGAATTGTACAGTATATAAAGTCCTAGATATCTATAGATAAACTCTATAGATGTAGATAAGCTTTTTTGCCTTTTTTTTTATTATTTATTTATTTATTTATTTTCACAGTTAACTGTCAGTCATTGGCTGTTTAGATTCCTGCAATACCAGAGGCTGCAGTTCTAGGACCCATGTTTTTTGTGACTTTGCCACCTATTCTACTCCAGCAGAAGAGACCTAAATTAAACCTTAAACTAACAGACACAAAGACTATTATTTTTTCACCTTATTTTTAACATAGGTAGATTAGCGGGTCAATGTTAAGGCTTTGGGTGTCATGAATCTCCAGTTATTTTAGCTTGCCGTTGTACACAGGTATTTGTTTTCATAATGTTTTAATTTATTTACATATTAATAAACATACACACTAGACGAGAAGGACCATGCCGACCTGCAGCTAATGAAAAGGAAGCCATGTGTCTTACATACACAGGAAATATCTTGCTTCTGTGATGCAAAATAAGGTATTTTCATCAAAACTGAATTTAAAATCTGAATATAGAAAAGAGGGTTACCAGTGGTTGACAGTGTTAAATTAACTCACGTTTCAAAGCACATAACATTGTAATAATGAATGGAAACAACTTACAGAGCTCCTACTTGTACTATCTGTCTGCTGCAGATCCATTTCAGCTTTGATCGTTCAGACTTAATACAATGATTGGGTGAACATTTTTTGGTCCTCCACTAAAACTTCCACAGAAGATATATGTACATTTTTAACTATTTAGGCCACTTCTGTTATTGATTGCTATCAGGAGTATCAACCAGCATTGCCTACTCTACCTTTAAATTTAAATAATTAAACAACTAAACTATTTCTGAAAATTATTAAAGGTGCACTATGGAACTTTCTGTCCACTAGAGGGCGCCTGTTCAAAACAAATGTGTAGTTTGATGACGCAAAGTTTGAGCGCAGCATCTTGGGACATGTAGTTTTCACCTCACAGCCAGTGGAAAATAGGACTCGGGCAGAAATCAGGTTCATGCATGCGGTTATTACGTTACTGTAGTGTGAAGCAAAAGGTTGTGGAGCTGAGCACGGCTGCTGGAGGGAATGGTACACAAATACCTGCCTCGTGAGCACCGGGACTTTTATCATGACAGGACACAGTCGCCGGGCGCCCGCACTATTTCCACGTTTCCGGTCATGAGTATAAGGTAAAGCAGCTCTGTTTCGATACATTTAAGTGTGTTGAAAATGATGTTATGACGTACACTCCGTGCGTTCACTTGTTCATACTGCTAAGAGTGAAGTGCTTCTGCCAAATAAAGCCCGAAACTGAGGGTAGCGCAGATATGACGCAATTGACAGGCGACTTCCTCAGACGCTATGCTGAAATGTCCCGGCTCCTTAGTTAAAATAGCAATTTTCTCACACCTTTAGTTGGACACATTTGGGATATTGTAAGTACTCAACTGAACAAGATATATAATACTGGCCTATGGTTTTTGGATATTTTACTGCAAAAATACTACATAGTGCATCTTTAATACAAATACAGTATAAAATTGCTTGTACAGTACACAGAGTAAATGAGTGTCCAAGAAATGCGTCCTAGGACTGCGGTCCTACCGTATGGCAGGAACACCCTACCCGTTTTTTCTGTGGTGCGAGAGGCTCTGTTTACTCGCTGATGTCTGTGGCTGTCAGGCTGTTGGGTGTGTCTGGTAACTGAGCTGATATTGACACAGCTTCACTTCCAGCAGAACATGGTCCTTCCTTTGATAAAGAAAGCTGAAAACCAGATCAAAACAAATGAACAATAGTACAATAGTCCATTATGCAGTGTTAGTAAGTCATCATTTGTGAATCCTGATATTTACCAATTGCTGGTATGATCTGTGTTCAGCTTCCCTTTGCAGGATAAAGTCACTCAGCAGTTTCCATGGTGGGCTTATCATCATGTCACTGTCCTGGCTGTCTGGACTGGCCAGCATCGGATCCTCTGAAACCTTTCAACAAGATGAAACAACAAACAACTTAACAAATGTTTCCACGAATGTTTAAATCCAGAGAAATAAGCAATTTTAACCACGACACGGACCGTATCTGTGCGTCACCGATGACATAATACCCGCGTCTCCCTCGATTTATTATCTATTATGTGTTTTATTAGACAGTTGGGCAACTGTTTGGAGACATTCATCAACAGAAAACTAGTCATTGTTATATAGCTCATCCGTTAGTCTTGTTGTTTAAATTTAGTTTTCTTGATTTACCACAAATACCATGTTTTACTTTACTATTACTAATATCGATCTAGTTTACTGCAGTGTGCAACAAGTGTCTCATACAGTCGCCGAGCGAACGCACAGAGTAGCATTATAACAGAACTTTCAACACACTCAAATGTATATAATATGATAAACAGCGCTGCATTACCCCCACCGATAGGATCGTGAAGAGCGTTACACTTTTTGAAGAATAAAGTCGGTCGTTGCCATCTTGGCAGCGCATCACTCTCGGATAATTGAAAATGGGGAAAAGGCGGGACATGGGTGAGGTGACGACTAACAGATAGCAGACAAACGGCTATCCACCTGTCAATCGAAGTGGCCACACCCCTAAAGTATGCAGAACTTTAAGGCTTAATATAATTTAAACAAATGAGTGATAAAAAAAAAAATCACCCCCCACAGTTGTCATGAAGGGCAAAATTAGCCATACAGACCAAAACCACAATTTGTACCAGGCTGTAAATATGTTTTTTTCTGCTGTAAAGTTGGGCATTTTAACATAGGGCTCAATGAGATTCTGCTCTCTCGGAGCCTGTCTCTAGTGGCCAGTCGATGAATTGCAGTTTAAGTCACTTCCATATTGGCTTCAAGAGACACTGGGGGAGGTTGCCGCTTGGTTACCCCACATACACATGTCCAGAAAAAGCAAAAATGGTCATCTGAGGCATAATAAAGCTCCAGTGCTCTTTAGCCGTGTATCTCTCGTTAGAAATCACTCCAGTGGACTTGTTCCGCAACAAAGGCTTTCAGCCCCACCCTGCTTCATACTAGTAAAGGTAATAAATACATTAGCTTTCTTTCCCCCTGGCAACTCCCATAATTCTGCGAAATGAAGGCATCATCAAGCTACGCCTTTGTTTTAAAAAAGTGACCGCTAGCTGCGAAAGTTACATATTGTGCCTTTAAGAAATCCCTCTTAATTATTCAGCAAGTGTAAACTTATGACCTCAGCTTTGGTGCAATACAAAATCCTAAATAGTTACTTTTTCTGTATTAAAGAATTAAGAATCTTTTTTTTATTTGTAAAAATTGCTTTTCAATTCAATCAAAAATCTATGAATCATGAATCAAGTCTGACCAAGCATCGCACGATAATGCTAGCCCACCAAGGTTTCACCCCAGTCACACAATAAGCAAGGTCTGCTATGGATAAGATCCTGCTCACTCACCAGACGGCCCTCAAGCTGTGTCTGTGGGTGTCTCATCATCAGACTTCTTTTCTTGTCTTTGCATCGCTTGTTCTGGAACCAGACGCGAATGACCCGAGGACTGAGGCCCGTCATTTCCACGAGCTGCTCTTTCATGAGGGCGTCGGGTCTGGGATTGGCCCTGTAACAGGTCTGGAGCATGCGGAGCTGGGACTCGCTGAGAACCGTCCTCACGCGGGTGACTCTCTCTGACCTCCTCTGCGCCGATGACCAGGATGCTGTGGATTTCATGCCCTCTGTGATAGACACATAAAAAATGGGAGGTTTTACCTCCATTATATCAAGTGTGATGTGAATAACACTGATTATCTCTTCATCACGGCACCTGTTAGTGGGTGGGATATATTACGCAGCAAGTGAACATTTTGTCCTTAAAGTTGATGTGTTAGAAGCAGGAAAAATGGGCAAGTGTAAGGATTTGAGTGAGTTTGACATGGGCCAAATTGTGCTACACGACTGAAGCTCATGTGGAGTGTTGCTGATATGCAGTGGTCAGTTTCTATCAAAAGTAATCCAAGGAAGGAACAGTGGTGAACCAGCAACAGGGTTATAACAGCAACATGAAATAACATTTAATGCTAAATGGCTTTAAAAAAAGGTTAGCTAAAAATGTATATACCAATGCTGAAATTTTAATAATCAATTCTTCATATTGAAAAATAAGACATAGTAGACCAGCTAACTGGGCACGTTCTCAAAGTTATGAGCAAATGTTCTTCCAGTAATGTTAATAAATGGTTTGTTCAAAGTTTAATAATGTTCTCAAAACGTTAGCACAAAAACATTATTTATACATTCATGGTAGGTTTTTTTTCCTTAAGTATTTTAATACAGCATTTTTTTTATGTTTTTAAAACATTCAAAAGTAGCGTTTCCATAATGTTTACAAAATTATAAAACGAAATGTTGATATAACCAAGAAAAAACATTTAAAAATCATTTTAGAAACTAGTTTTGAGCATTTAAAAATAAGCTTTGCATAACTTAAAGGGATAGTTCATCAAATTCTGTCTTCACTACTCACCCTTATGTTGTGATTTTTTTCTTATTCTTCTGAACACAAAAGAAGATATTTCAAAGAATGTTTATAATCAGTTGACAGCAGCCATTGACTAGGAAAAAAAATATATGGAAGTCAATGGGGCCCGTTACCATCATTCTTTAAAATATCTTTTGTGTTCATCAGAAGCAAGAAAAGCATACAGGTTTTGAACAAAATGAAGGTGAAACAATTGTGACAGCATTGTCATTTTTGACAATAAACTTCTAATTGGAATGTTAGCAAAACATTCTAAGAACATATTTTTGTCAGTTGTGATCAACAAGGATTCAATCTGTAAAATAAAATTCAACTGCGATTCAACCTTGAGGTCTGACATAGAGTCACCTGTGAATAAACATTTAAATGCTGTCTGGATTGGGAAGCTTGTCCAGAAACTTAGTAGACTTACCGGATAGATCAGCAGTCTCCTTCTGCTGGCTATTTGATGCACACTTTAACTGGTTCAAAAACTCAGGATGGTCTGTACAGAGCAGTTGACCGTCCTGCAGAACATACTCATCGCCAGGGAGTAACGGACGATTGCAGCTCTCGCATCGAAAACACTGGATGTGATAAATATTCACTCGTGTTCGCATGACATACTCCTTGGTTACAAAGGCTTTGTGGCATCTTGCACATTTACTATTGCATAATCTGACAGAGAAAAATTGAATCACAAATGTATATGTCATTCATTACAATAGTAATAATACAAACACAATTGCTGAATCAAATATTTACATATTTTGGAATTTTTCCAACTTTTAAAATTCTTTCAATTTGGTTAAACCACACTTTAGGCTATATTTGATTCATGTCTTTGTACTTACATAAAATAATTGTTAGACAATATCTGTACTTAACATGTATTGTGTCCATCTATTACAAAACACTTTTGTTGCTATTGAGTTGGCATATATGTAAGTTTAGGGACAGGTTTGAGTCTAGTTAAAAACACAATATAAAGTGGCTGTAATAAAAAACATTCTTTGCTGTAAGACCCACCTGTGGTCTTTACAGAAGGTTTTCCCATCTCTGATGAAGCAGGTGCAGGACTCGTCCAGAGACTGATGGCACTCCGCGCACCTCAGACACTGCGCGTGCCACTCCAGATCAGGAAAAACCCGGAGAATGAAGCGATCCAGGATCTCATGCCCACAACCCACGCAGTACGAAATCAGGGTATTTCCTTAACAAATATCACATTATACATATTTCTAGTCTTATATTAGTGACATTTAAAAAATACGAATAGCTAAGCTGACGCTATAGCCTATAATAAGGCTTAATTGGCTTAAAATTAACTTTTGATCAATGAAAGCTTACTGTTCTGTGGATCTCCCATGTCAGGAAGCAAATGCGCCGTTATCTTCTAAATGATATTAACATCTACAGTCCACTAATGGAAGTCTGTCTCGCTCCTTTTTTATTGAGTTGATGTGACGTAGATGCAGGTGCACCAATCAGGTGATCGACGCTGAGCTTGAGAGCTACTGTACGGAAGCCCCGCCCTCTTACACTTCGACACGCCCACAACAGGTACAATATGTGGTACATTCGCAATATGTGGCAAACTGATGATGATGGTGTAGGCTATACATAACAGTGAAATAAGTGCAGAAGATAATTGCTTTCATGATTGTATTTCATCGGTTTTAATATGATAGGCTATCAAACTAACCAAAATATTATATCATCATAATTATAAGCACTTTTTAATATTATGATTTGACTATTAAATTTCCAATCTTGCAACGGTGTTTTGTAATAGATTACCAGTGCTGTAAGCATTATATTTGTATTTCCAAATATCAGTAGGCCAATTTTTCCAAATTTTTATATGGCTTCCCATTTTAATTTAATTTATTTATTTATTTATTGTTTGTAACAATGACGTTTTAAAATAACCTTTCCAGTTTCCTGTGATAGCTGAAGGTTTATTTTATTTGTTCAATTGTACCTCGGTTCCATTCTGGAATAGATTTAAATGGATTAAATAAAAGTTTGTTTTACATCTGATCATATAAACACAAATGGAACTTTCAACATTAAACTATAGTTATGAAAATGAAGCCTTAACATAACCATTAAACAACGTTCTGCATTGGTTCTCTTTATATTGTTACTAAAAAACCTTGCCTCAATGTTCTGGATTTTTGGCTAAAGAAAGAAGAGAAAGTTTATATAAGAACGTTAAAAGTTTACTAATATAAGTTATAACCATAACTTTTATGAATTATATTGAAAAAACATGTCAAAGGGGTGAATGAACACTGAGAGTCATGTTCATAAATAATTAAATTATTATTATGTTTTGAGTCATGTAGGCCTAACTGTGTTTTATGGTGAAAAATGGAGAGAGAAAAAATGAATTATTAAAAATGCCATTATTTTATATGAAAAGTTTAATGATTGTATTTTATTGACGAACTATTTTTGTTTATCTTGAATATTTTTATTTTTTATTAGATCATTCATATAGACTAGCCTACCATTTTCAGCTGACACATGTTAAGTCTAGTGTACCCACCTATGGGGCATGTGACATTTTACTTCCATTCTTTCGGGGTAAATCAAGAAAAAAAGTATACACTGGGTTCATGAACCGAAACCACATAACTGTACAAGATATGTGGGAAATTAATGTGGGGAAAATAAATACTTTATTTATTTTCAAATCAAGAAGACTTACAGCGCGTCCTCATTTAAAGCATATCCATTCTATAAATATCACCACAGGAATAGGATCCGCGGGCGTTTTCGCGCAAACGTTCGCGTAGACGTCACATTACATGCGTCATTGCGTCATCAACGTCCGCCATATTGAATAAGGAAATAAGAGTGGAAGAGGTGGAACGTCCCGGATGCATGTAAACATCCACGTCAACAGAAAGTATATTGATGAAACAGTTATAGGGGCACGGAGCAGCGTGAATATAGACATCATCTGTCGGATGTACAATTAAAAGACTGTTAAACACATTGGTGTTTTCAGGCTTGTGCAAACAATGACTTCGCTAACGCAGAGAAGCTCGGGCCTGGTGCAGAGACGGACCGAGGCCTCGCGTAACGCCGCGGATAAGGAGAAAAGCCCCGGAGAGGACGACGAGTATGAGTCTCGCCGCGGAGAAGAGGAGGACGAAGACAAGGGAGACTCCAAAGAAACACGACTGACTTTGATGGAAGAGGTGTTGCTGCTCGGACTGAAGGATCGAGAGGTTTGGCGTGACTTGTGTGGCTTTGTTAGTCAAATGGTCGCCAGGAAGAAGATGGTTAAGATGAGGACTAGATAAATCCTGTTATATGACCCAGATTAAGTGTCTTAAGAACAGCTGTTCCTGGAGACCGTCACCATTTAGCCTGATAAGAGGGTCTCAGTCGTGCTTTTTTTTAGCAACATATGGCTAAAAGACAGGTTACCAAGTGTTCTGTCGTAAATGTTAATAGTGTTACTCTTTACAACTTCCCTGCATATAACAATTGCAAAACATCATAGTTAGGCCAATCTTGTTGATTTCATACAAAATAAATGCAATCAGGACGGGACCATATAACTTGGTCATCTGTTTATACAAATATTTATTTTCATTTTATTCTAAGAATAATAATCGATTAACTTCTGTCTTGCATAGGGTTACACGTCATTCTGGAATGATTGCATATCGTCTGGTCTTAGAGGATGTATGCTTATTGAGCTGGCCATAAGAGGACGCCTACAACTGGAGGCATCTGGAATGAGGAGGAAAAGCCTTCTGACCAGAAAGGTGTGTGTAATTGTGAGGCTTTTTAAAATGCAACTTTTACACTTTATCTTGACTCTTTTTGCTTGGTTGTTAACCAGGTGTTGTGTAAGTCTGATGCCCCCACTGGAGACATGTTGCTGGATGAGGCATTGAAACATATTAAAGAGACTCAACCTCCAGAGACAGTCCAGAGCTGGGTTGAGTTGTTAAGTGGTAAGTGAGTTATGTATTTGACAAGTACAAGTACACTAGTTACTTATTTTTTGTCTATACAATAAAAGTCAATGGGATTCAGTGTTGTTTCAAGCCCCACTGAGCACTGACTTTAGTTGTTTGATCAAAAAAAAGTTTAAATATTCTTCATACAGTTTTAGAGCAATGTGTAAATGATGATAATTTAAAAAGAAATCCTTTATGTCCCTGTAAAATATAGTTCGCAACCAATGTTACTTCTGTGATCTGATTAATTTCGTTGTAAAATCAAATATTTAACAAGAAAAATAATGTAGAGTGGTTAGGGATGTTTATTTAGCCTTTCCCCCCCCTAACTTGCAACCGAAACTCCTTAACCGGGCCATTAACCTATAAGATTGTTAAATCAAATTAGAATGGATAAGTGTCTGTGACCCATTAAAAATAACAAAATTTGTTTTCCAGGGGTTTAGTTTTACATGCGCAAATAGCAGAATAAACAACAGAAAGTGAGGATTCATCGTCACATCACACACCTGCAGCGCTTCTGTGAACGGAGGAAAAAGTCAATAAAATTATATATGTAAAAGGAATAAATGTGCAAATATATTTCACTTAAATATTAACTGATTAACAAAACGAAACAAACTGTGCAAGGAGTAGTAGGCTATAGGCTGAATCTCGGTTCGGTTTTCTGTGCTGCTCTCCAAAAACAAGGAAATCAAGGCAACATCCGGTTTGTTTTTACTTTATTATACAAAAGCGCACTGTTTTGTTTTTATTGTGAGTGTACACAAATAAAAAATGTCTTGTTCTTATCTGTATGATTATAAATGGTGGAATATTTTAAAGGTGCAGTGTGTAGTATTTATGAGGATCTATTGCAATATAAGGCAATATAATATACATAACTATGTTTTGAGTGGAGTACAAAGACCTTACATAATGAGCCTTTGTGTTTTTATTACCTTAGAATGAGCCCTTTCTATCTACAGACACTGCGGGTCACCTTACACTGTTAAAAAAAATTCAGGTCTAAATGAAAATCTTCAAGTGACTGATCACATCTACATTTTTTAGTTGGCTAAATTGAATTTCTGTAAAATAAACTGCATCAATTCACAGAATTTAAATTCGGGCAACTGAAAAATTTAGATGTAATCTGTCACTAGAACATTTACAATTGGAGACATTTTTTATTTTTTTTGCAGTGTACAGTGAAGTCACCATTTTGCGCTGCCATGTTTGGCCTAAACAGACAAACTGCTCTACAGAGTGCTAGATACCATCTGCTGTCTCACGACAACATCTTTGCCCTGTGTCGGCCACCGTATGCTCTCTATGTGCTTCGAAAGGGAGAGGTGGGGGGTTACAATTCACAGCCTCACCGCTAGATGCCTTTAAAATTTACACAATGCACCTTTTAAATTGTTTCTGCTGTAATAAAGGAACATTTTCAAGTGATTGCATAACATGTCAGCTCTTGCAAACTTGACATTGCGACCTGTTCCTTATCAAAATAAACCAAACATTAGTTACACTGCTCAATTTAATTAGTGCCGTTCAGCGTGAGCACTGCTCCACTGTGGTGTTTGCATCATCCAAATTCATTGTGAATCTGGAAACAGCTGGATTTGGGCTGAATGAGCCCAACACTGTTTCAGTTTTGCTTTAAATTAATTTGTTTTGGCTTGACATTTATATAGCTACTTTAATTTCTCATTCTTGCTCTGTTCTTAATACTGCTAAAATCGCCTACAGCTATGTTTATGTTTGTAAACCTTTCCCTTTTATTTAGGCCTTAAATGCGACTTATACGTGACTTATCAGGGGTTCTATTTTTCTATAAAAAAACTTTTTTTGTGTGGCGTATTTTTAACCATGCAGCAAACATTTTCAAAATATCTTGAAAAATTACTTAATCCATATAATCGATATGATTAATCGGTCAAAATTCTTCATGGCTGTCAATGGCTAACCGATTAATTATGAGCATCCCTAAGAGCTGGAAATTAATTGAATCGTCAAAAGTTGGCGGTACAAAATAGAATGAAGCCGTTTGGTGGAAGGTCAATTATCCAAAATGACAGAATGCTTCAGTTATTTTGATATAGTGGGCAATTTTATGTTGTGCTGACTTTAAGCTTTATATTGATGCATATATTCTTCAAACATCACTAGACATTGATTATTCCAGTTCTTCTAGTCAATTTCAAAGGCTCTTTTTACGTTCTGTAGGTGAAACTTGGAATCCGTTGAAGCTGCACTACCAGTTGCGAAATGTCCGAGAGCGTTTGGCCAAGAACTTGGTGGAAAAGGGCGTCCTCACCACAGAGAAGCAAAACTTCCTGCTCTTCGACATGACCACCCACCCGCTCACCAACAACACCATCAAGCAGCGGCTGGTGCGCAAAGTCCAGGAGGCTGTCCTGGAGAAATGGGTCAACGAGCCCCAACGGATGGATAAACGTCTGCTGGCGCTGCTGTTCCTGGCACATTCCTCTGATGTTCTAGAGAACGCCTTCGCTCCTCTGCTTGACGACCAGTACGATCTGGCCATGAAGAGGGTGCGACTGCTCCTGGATCTCGAGCCAGAGGCCGAGGCTGCCAAGTCAGGCGCCAACGAGCTGCTGTGGGCGGTGGTGGCTGCTTTCACCAAATGAACCTCCAGTGTAGAGAGAAAGGGACTCAAATTTGTGCTCATGGCATTGGACTCAGACCACTGGCCCCAAGCTTGGTTGATTCGTACTAATATTGGTGATGGTGATGATGGAAATACAATTTTTGAAGGAGATGAGGATGATGACACTTGGAAAGGGACGGCTTTTTCTCATTGTCACAGATCTGACTCTGACCTTCACAAAGGTGTTGCCCTGTCTACGTCTAATGGCCAATAGTTGCTACATGATTGCAATTCACTGTGAGGCTTCTTGTAGTTCATGCACTTAGATCATAAAGTTCATGTAAGAACGGAGATGAGCGCATTGAAGGAGGTGTTTTGTCAACGGTCCCTGTACTTAACTAGGCCATGACTCTAATCTTAATCCAGAACCTGGTATAATTCCGCAGTAATCTCTATCTCCATGTATCTTTGAAAAAGGAGCCACTACTTCCGAATACACGGGCTTGGTGGTCCTTGTCATGGTTACACAAAAAGGTCCACGTTTCCGTTGCTTTTCCATATTCAGCAGGAAATGTTCCGTGAGCTTCTGATACCTGAAATGGGTCTTGAATTAACAGAAAATAAACAATTTCACATTTAAAAGACTGAAATGCAAGCATCAGTTTTTCTCTGGTGCTTTAAAGATATTATGACCCTGCTTCCTTGCAAGTCTTCTTTCCAGAAATCCACTGAATGCTCGAAGAATAAAATGTTCAAATGTGTGCTAATATTACTGGTTTTAATTGGAAGACATTTGCTGGCGACTCTCATCGGCCTGTGTATAAAGTGACTAAAACCTGATAGTGCTTGTTATGTAACTCTCAGCCTTTTTGTTTAGCTGATCGAGAATTCCAGTTCATCTATCCAGCCCAAGCTTCACATCTATATTTGAACACAAAGGTTTTTGTACTGCAATACACCACAAACAGGTCAAGGAAGCATTGAGCTCACGTATCCTAAGTCAAACATTGGGTTTAGTTGCCTCATAACTTTCATCCATTTTATGCGAATGGCCAGTCAAACACTAGCAGAGCCCAACATCGAGGAAGGCTTTCATTCCCGAGGCCTGTCCATAGTGAACACTGCATACATGTAGCTGTCTCGTCTCATATGTATGGTTTTGTTCATGTCATAATCTCTCCTCTTGCTATATTTCCAATTTTTATACTATGTTTTTAATCATTTTAATTTCGTTCCTTCCTTTAGCTGTTTTTCCGTCTCGATTGACATGTTTTTTTGGACTGGTAAAGAACAGGGTAGGGATATCCCCTTCCTCTGTAAGAAAGCAGGTGTTTGACATGTTCATTCTCTGTTAGTAAAAAAATACTTAATGAGCTGTAAAAGTAGAGATGGTGTGAAATGGATGCCCTGATTTGTACATCTGCTTTTTATCATATAATAAAGAAATATCTTTAAGTGCCTGGAAGGGATATGAATATTAGCCGTCCTCATTTCTTTAAGTTT
Source organism: Pseudorasbora parva (assembly GCF_024679245.1). NCBI lineage: Eukaryota > Metazoa > Chordata > Actinopteri > Cypriniformes > Gobionidae > Pseudorasbora > Pseudorasbora parva. Next base: position 14,354,983 of record NC_090194.1, on the reverse strand, counting down.
TGTGATTGTGTGGTTCTGTTGTAATGATGCAGTCAAATCAGGGTTCCCACTCTTTTACAGCGATCCTTTTCCAGGACGTTTTTAATTTTACTATGACTGCAATAAAAGACAGGGATCATGCTAAATACTGCTCTCAATAGTCTTTAAAAGGTGTAAAGATTATTGCCATGATTTAACTATGAAACCGTTTTTAATATGAGCTCTTAATGACTTTGAAAACTTGTTTATGCCACAGAATAAAAAGAAATGGTAATTGGGACTTTTTATCTTGCTATTCTGACTATCTCTCGCAATTGAGAGTTTGCATAATTATGATATAAACTCGCAATTCTTAAAAAAAAAAAAAAGAGTCAGTCTTTTTTCCTTAGAATTGGACTTTATAACTTGCAATGGTGAGTTTATAAATCGCAAAAGAATTCAGAATTGCAAGATAAACTCGTTGTGTGAAAAAGTCGAATGAGATTTATCTCTCAATTCTGACTTTACAACACACAATTGAGAGTTTGTATTACAATTGCGAATTTATATATATCACACAATTCTGACTTTATAACACAATTTGAAAGTTTATATCATAATTCTGACTTTATAACAAGAGTTTGTATCACACAATTCTGACTTTATAACAATTGCGAGTTCATATCTGACGCTTCTGAAAAAAACAGCAGTTTTTACAAACAGCCAATGAAACGGCCACTTTATCTACTAAATTTGTGTTCTTATGTCTTTTAAAAACATTTTAAATCCATCATTACCTTTCTATATGGAATTTTCATACAAGGTTATATATTTATCTAATTTAACTTGCAATATGCTCTTTAACACTAAGTGTTTATATAACCAATTCTGACTTTATAACACAATTGAGAGTTTATATCACACTTCTGACTTTATAATGAAATTGAGAGGTTATATCACACTATAACACATTTGCATAATTATTGCATTGTTAGAAAACAAAATTACCGGTATGTTATTTGGGTAGCTTTTTCCCAGTTAACATTCACTTCAAACATTTGAGCATTTAAAAACATCAGCTAACTGCTGCAAATGGAAACACAAAACTAAACAACATCATTCGAAATTACTCTCACATCTCAAAACTCAGCATTCCTGAACATCGCACTTTCTGTAACTAGCAGTAATTGTTTGGGCCAGTGATAAACTCTTTGTAAGAAAAAATACTTTTAAAAATAATTTTCCAAGACAACAAGATTTTTTTAGGATATGTTACATTTTCTCAAAATTTCCATGTGTTTTCCAGGACTGGAAAATTGGTCATAAATTTTCCAGGTTTTCAAGGTTTTCCGAGATGAGTGGGAACTTTTTGAAGCTGGTCACTTGTATGTACAATGCACTGGGAACATGTACAGGGGATTACCATGCCATGATGATTAGCACATGAGCTGACCATTACCTCATGAAGGCTTATGCTAAAAGGAAAAGCACTGCAGTAGCCTATGTTTTTTTCATAGACTGCATCATGCATTTGAGACAAGACTGAACAAGTTCAACCAGTTCAGAATGAATGTTGATTCAGAAACTGCTCTGATGGTTCCGCCTTTTAGGAATCAAATGAAATCAGACACTGGTCATGCTCCATTTTTGGGTTTACTAAAAAGAACTGGTTCATAGAAGTCATTTGTTTGTTAATTGCACTAAAAGGCAAAGGCTTTCCCAAAGGCATTGTTAGCCAACTATGGTCGCAAGGTCCGTTCAATTGTATTGATAACCATAGTTGTCTTTTGGAAACGCACATGGCCGGCTCTTAAGAGTAATTTGTTTGTGAGCAGACTTTACTTGCAAATTTGCTCTGTAAATTTTTGATCCACTTTAAAAATGGCTCATACAAGTTGCACATTTTAAGTCTAAAATGTTGGCTAATTGTAGGCTGTTTATATGAATTTGATGTAATTTGTTAGCCTGACAAGCCAGACCCACATCAAGATGTTTGGTCTGGAAACTCACCATTGACAGGGCTCAATCCGAGGGGCGGGATAAACGGTTGTCTTTCAAACTCCCTCTGCACGCGATAGGATAGCGCTACGACCAACCAGAGCAACGAAGGTGAAGCAGAGCTCGTTGAAAGATTAAACGTTCGCCATATCCGGTCGGCAAAATTCAGAACACATCTTCCCTTCTTAAGAAAGACTTCAGTGCCGTTCTTTGTTCTTTTCTCAGAGAAAAGCTTAACTCCAAGTCTTCCAGAGTCACGGTCAAAGCTGATTCGAAAGACTGCTGTTCGCCAGTTTCTGTGTTTACTAGAAGCACACAAGCACAACTCTGCCGTAACTATGTAAAGCCCCGCCCACCGACTCTATACACGATGTGATTGGCCTGTCCAGAGTTTGACGTTTACAGCTCAGAAGTGTATTGAGAGTTGCTAGACACTCGCGGCAGATCAGATTTTTTTGCCGCTAGTGTGCGTCTAGATTTCTAGGCTAGTAATTTGAATGTTTTTGTATGATTTATACTCCCCAGTGACTCTTTTGTTAAAGGTGTCATGAACTGGGTTTTTATTTTTTTGTATAATGTTGTCTGAGGTCAACTAATGATGTTTGTGTGGTTTTTACATTCAAAAACACCATAAGTAATAGGCTATTTTCTAGACTGGTTTTGAGGATCTCTCCTGAACGCTGGGTTTTGATGGTCATGACGCACTGGAGACTTGGAAGTAAAAGCCCATGGCTAGGATTGGAGAATATTTGCATATTTAATGAGCTTAAGATCCCTGTCAGTTCAGTGACATGAGAGAGGAGAGAATGAGGGAGAGGTGGCAACCAGAATGATTCTCTCTCAACCACAGGGCTCGTAAACGTCTTTATCAAACAAACACAATGTTTTATTTCTCATCGACCCGTGATTGATTGGACTATTATTTTTATATTACTCATAGACCGCACGATCGGACGATATAAGCGCGAACCGCACGCACACACATACACGTTCGGCACGCACGGCGCCCTTCAGATGTCAACTTAAGAGAGAGAATAGCAGAACAAGAACGGAATATAATGAGATTCATCGGCCTGACCCGTACGTGTCTGAGTCCAGCGTACTAAAGGTATGTTTCTGTAGACATGTACACATAAGCAAAACGATCTATAACAATGCAGTACTATTACATAAAACACGTTTTACTCACAATAGTGTGTTGCACCATTCCTGTCGGATCCAAATCCAGCATCGACTGGAGATTTGTTTACAAACGATCTTCTTCAGCATGTTTATTGTTGTTGACCAGCTAGCATGAGCCCTCCATGAGTCGGTGGGCGGGGCTACTGGATTATACGCGCGGTAGAGGCGGTGTTTCGTCGCACACTGACGTAAGTATGAAGCACAGGACCATTTGCTGAGCCTGGTGTCTATAAAAGCTTTTCTTGACTAACAAGGAATCTTTCAGCTCTGAAACTTAGAGGATATTCTTATATTACCATGACCTTTTATGGCCCCACTTTATATTAGGTGGCCTTAAGTACTATGTACTTACATCAAAAAATAAGTACAATGGACTTACTGTGTTCAAATTGTATTGCAGAACACTTCTGCTGATATTGTGGATACGGGTAGAGTTAGGGACAGGTGTGGTGATGTGGGTCAGTTTAAGGGTAGGGTTAGGTGTAAGGGAAGTGATAACTGTGTAATTACACAGTTATCACTTCCCTTGATTCCCAAAATGATGCCCAATTGGCACTAAGGGGCATAAAGTGTGGCAAGAAAACATCCCCCACACCATTACACCACCACCACCAGCCTGCACAGTGGTAACAATGCATGATGGATCCATGTTCTTATTCTGTTTACGCCAAATTCTGACTCTACCATCTGATTGTCTTAACAGAAATCGAGACTCATCAGACCAGGCAACATCCAGTCTTCAACTGTCCAATTTTGTTGAGCTTGTGCAAATTGCTTCTGCTGTTGTAGCCCATCCGCCTCAAGTTTGTGCGTGTTGTGGCTTCACAAAAGCTTTGCTGCATACCTCGGTTGTGACAAGTGGTTATTTCAGTCAAAGTTGCTCTTCTATCAGCTAGAATCAGTCAGCCCATTCTCCTCTGACCTCTAGCATCAACAAGGCATTTTCGCCCACTGCCGCATACTGGATGTTTTTCCCTTTTTACACCATTCTTTGTAAACACTAAAAATGGTTGTGAGTGAAAATCCCAGTAACTGAGCAGATTGTGAAATGCTCAGACCGGCCCGTCTGGCACCAACAACCATGCCATGCTCAAAATTGCTTAAATTACCTTTCTTTCCCATTCTGACATTCAGTTTTGGGTTCAGGAGATTGTCTTGACCAGGACCACACCCCTAAATGCATTGAAGCAACTGTCATGTGATTGGTTGATTAGATAATTACATTAATGAGAAATTGAACAGGTGTTCCCAATAATCCTTTAGGTGAGTGTATGTAGGCCTATAGACAGATATTTATTTATATATGTGTGTATATGTAGATACGCACACATATTTATTAATATATGTGTGTATATGTAGGCCTATGTACAGTGATGCACACATATTTATTCATATATGTGTGTATATGTAGGCCTATGTACAGTGATGCACACATATTTATTCATATATGTGTGTATATGTAGGCCTATGTACAGTGATGCACACATATTTATTCATATATATGTGTATATGTAGGCCTATGTACAGTGATGCACACATATTTATTCATATATGTGTGTATATGTCTATGTACAGTGATGCACGCATATGTATGTGTATATGTAGGCTTATACAGACACACACACATATTTATTCATGTATGTGTGTATGTGTCGGTCTATATACAGACACGCACACATATTTATTCATATGTGTATATGTAGGCCTATTCAGACACGCACACATATTTATTCATATATGTACAGCCTATACAGACACGCACACTGGCACACATATTTATTCATGTATGTGTGTAAATGTAGGCCTATAGAAACAGGCACGTGCACACACACACACACACACACACACACACACACACATATATATATATATATATATATATATATATATATATATATATATATACTGTATATATATACTATTATGTAAACAAACTTTTCTGATTAATCACGATTAATCGATTTGAAAGGACTAATAAATTCATTTACTTATAAAATAGTTAATTTTTCCTGTGAAATTTTTCAAAATCTCATCAATCAAAATGTTGATCAAAAGGGATCAATCACACATGCAAGCAGTTTATTTAGTCTTGGTTATATTTAATCAGTTTCAGAAAACAACATAAAACAATCAGAAAGTATCTCAATTGCTTATACAGGAAGTTGCTTATAGGCTTACAGTAGGTCGAGTTTCATTGCTGTCACATGATAAGTAATGCCATGTAACCTCAATATAGATTTGCATATTACAAATAGCCTACATCATTGAAAAGATAGATATTACCTAAATGTGCAAGTACGTTTATAAGTGCTTTAAAAAGCTTTGTATTTCGAAAAAAATATTGTGGGAATTATTCAAAAAAAAAAAAAAAAAAAAGATAAATACAATTGCAGAAAATGTACAGTGCTTTCTAAAAAGTATTTGGACACTTAGAAATATTTTCTGCGTTAGTTTTAAAATATAAGGCAAGCATAACCTTTAACCATCTCGTCTCGAGGTATTTTTCATCGATAAATGAAGTCAGTTTCCATATCAAAAAGGCTACATTTCATTATCATTAGACTAGGCCTAAAAGCAAATAGGCTATAAATAAGGGCAACCATTTCCATCTCCACCATCTCTATTTGTACAGATCATTGAGTATAGTATAGGTTACTACATTCAGAATTGTTAGAAAAAGAAGTCCAGTTGTAAACGAGCTCTGCAATTCGACCCGATGAATGAAAACTCCTAGCTCAAACCCCCTCAGAGAAACAGTCAAGAGACAAACATAGTCTCAGAATAGCACAGAAATGGCCCACGGTGTTTCGATGTCCTCAAGGGCCATCCTATCCATGTCTTCGTCGCGGAAGGCCATTCCTGTCCAGCTTTTTTTGTTGTTGTTTTTGGAAGACGACGCACCTCGTCTTTAGAAATGAATCTTCTTCAGATGTCAGGTGTACGTTGAATCAGATTCCTTCTTTTTTTCAGCTTTTTCTGTCGTTCTGCATCTTCTGGAGAGCGATTATGAGCTCCAGTAACTTGTATTTCCAGTCTAAAAGATCTCCAATTCTGCGCAACTGCTGCGCGCACTCGACGACAGCGGCTTGCTCTGTATGGGGAACAATCGAAACTCGTTACGTTTCAAGTAATCACAACATAGGCTATTAATTTTTAGAATAACACTTATTTTAAACTGTTCAGTAATTTAGTTTTACCTTTCTTCGCCATTTCAAATCCGTGACAGTTTAGTTTCACCAGTGTGAGTCTGAGTGAATCAACAGGCGCTAGCTCCTTCAGAAGTGTCTGACTGCGGTGATCTATCACACTTCTCTGAATTATTGTTAGAAGCTGAGCTTAAATAGCCGGTGACGCAGTAAACAACGTGACCAAGAATTCCAGTCGACGTAGTATTTGAATATGTCCAATTTCCTTGTGTACGTCTACCTGTTCTTCATCAGAGGAAGACTCTCCATTGAACTGATAAAATGACCACCTTATGCACTTACATAAGCAGTACTGTACACTATGTACATTGTGAGAACGATAACAACGAAAGTAACTTATTTTTTTGTAGAAATCATCACTGAACCGCAATAACGCAACAAGATAACATGACCTTATATAGAATATAAAATGGGGAAGACGCGTAGTTTAAGCCTAATTTGAAAATGTAACAAATAAGTTTAGCATGTTGCCTATGAGATCTTAATGCATCGTTTAATGTAGGCTATTAGTAGGGGAATAAATAGAAACATTTTATAATTTTGATGTTATGCCACAAAATGTAAAATTATAAAAGATGACAACTAGCTTCTTCTGAGGCAGGGTAAACTTACAGAATATGACTTTTGATTATATATATACGGACAATTTAGTTGAATAATTGAATAGCTAATGGTAAATCATACAGATAGGCTACCACAAATATTCTTCTAAAATACATTCATTCTAAATCATAAATCATTCTTAATCATATGAAAATGTAGGCCTACAGATTGCTGTTTTTTTAAATTGAAGATGTCATATTAATTCAAAATCAAACCTCAATTTGGTTTTAATGAGTACATCAAACTCAAGATTAACCCTTGAAAAATAACAGCATAATGAATAGATCTTATTTTATTTTATTTCTTCAAAAAAAAATTTTTACTCCACAAATCTAAAAACACCCATCATTAACAAATTAGACACGAAAACTTTGATATTTAACAAATGTAATGTCGGATTATTAATGTTCCCAGACACAAAATTAAATAATTTAACCTCAAAACTTTTTCAAGTGTCAAAAAAGTAGGTTAATGTTGGTGTTCAGATGAAATTATTCATAGGCATCAGTCGAATTTCCTGAATTGCGAACATTAGGCCTAACTATAAAATGGAGTTCCCCTCCTCGTGAGAAGAAAAAAATGCATTCCATGACAAGAAAACATTCCCTCAACTTTTAGTTTCACTTGTTCAGGCTTGCCCCCTTCCCAGGAAGAAGTTTCTGCTCTGGACACTGATTGGTTGAGGTGAGCTGTCGTTTACATTATCTTATCGTATTGCTATTCTAAGAAAGAAAAAAGGTAACAAACAGACACGGTGTTCATTTCTATTATGTGGCAGTTATCGGAGAAGATCTGTTAGCCTACGTCATTATCTCGTGACGTGGAATGACATTTAGCCTTTGTTTGGAGGAATGAGAGAATCGTAAAAACCTGTATGCTTTGACTTGATGCAAAACACATGGTGGAAAAAAATCTGTTTACTAGCCTACAAATTAGGACATCAGGTTTATCGGGTTAATTATCTCTAAGGCTATATAAAAAATAAAACTAGCGCCTATATAATTAATAACACGGCATTCCTTTAGCCTATTTGTGCTCATATAGGCTAAGCCTATATGGAATTAATGTTATGTATAAAACAAAAATAATTAACTAATAAAAACTATTTATAAAAAAAAACTGTTACTACAACAACAACAAAAATGATAATACAATGATAAATGGAAAAAAGCACTCTGAAAATAAAAACAATCAACTAAATAGCAAAAAAGTAACTGAATTTTTCTGTAAATAGTTTTCACAGATTCATTTTCGCTAAACGTTTTGAATGCGCTGGCAGTGTTTTCACTCTCCTTTGTCCTTTATCCTTAACCCACTAAAAAAAATATACAAAACGATTAACCTGAACAGTAAACACAAGATTGATATAAAGCTAAAGGTCGTCACATTTTTTCAAGAGTGTCCAAAAGTTGAGTGAACAGATAGTTCCAGATTCGTCCACTGGGGAAGCATAGAGCAGGACCGAAACGTCACATCAGTTGTCACCATCAGGGGTTTTCAAACTGTGGTCTGGGGAACCCCAGGGGTCCTCCAGAAGGTTCTAAGGGGCCCCCAGAAATTTTCAGAGAGTAAAAACACAAAGCAAAAATGGTTAACGTTTAGAACTTTCTTTGCCATACACATAGACTTTCCAGAATTGTATATCAGGTTGCTTAGGCCTACCTGGTATCTTTCTTTAGTTTTTCTCTCTATAGTCCTTTATCTCACTCACTGGGGTTGTAAGGCAGTATTCGTAACGCAGTATATAAGCTTACATACATCTATTGTGAAAGTTGCTTGTACAAATCATTTTAATAGAAAATGTTCTTCTTCGGGTTTTATACAGCCAACCATTTTAAGTTTGGAAATAATATGTTGTAGACTATTTATAATGCCACACTTACTATTTATCTAACAGTACATATTAAGACGATATATTACATAATGTCTACACATAAATGCATTATTCCCCAATCCCCAGTATCATTGCTTGATTAAAGTTTGCTATAAGGGAGAGCGGGACACAAAGTAACACGGGGCTAGTTGGAACACGCGTGGTTTAAAACTTCCCACGAATGCCAGCATGACCAAACTTACTGTATTCAGTACCTTAGTTGCCATATCAACAATATGGAGAAAGAAAAAAGGCGCCAAATAATAAAAAAAAATCTTTGGAAGATTTCACAAGTAGGCCTAGCCTACATTTTTATTCTCTGTTTTTGTGTTTATTTTAAATTAGACAAATCTGATATATTTTAATCTTATATTTGTTATTTAACAGTTGAGATATAGTTCTTTAATGCTCATTTAACCAGCAGAAGACACAAGCGGCTTTTTAAATCCCAGTTGTGCAGGCGGGGCATGCTGTAAGTCTAACACTGGTTTAGCCTACATTGTGCCCATATTAGAACTATATTCAAATACTTTTATGAATTATACCATGGAAAAGAGGTGAATAAAGACTGAAGGTCAATGGTCAGAAATGATTAAATTATTATTATTATATTCTAAACTATGTTAAGCTGTGTTTAGGGCTATTTTAATAATTGGTGTGGATGTGGATGTGGGGGGGGGGGGGGGGGGCTGAGAAAGTTTCAAAATTTTGTGCCCCGCTCTCCCTATTTTAACAACGAGGACTGCGTTGATAAATGTTGATAAAAATTTGATAAGTGTTTTCTTCAAATCAGAGGATTGTCAAAAAAAGAGAAGGTCAAATAAAAGTAAATGTAAAAAACAGGCTTAAAACTGACATGAATCAGAGTAGCAATAACTTGAATGCGTCGATAGACCAGCAGCTGCCATTCATAATAATTACACTAATACCGAGGAAGAGTAGAGAAAGTATAACTTGTGTCTAGTAAACGGCAAGAGAAAGCTTACAAACTCCTGTCACTTCAACAGATTACTGTCATCGACGCCATACATTTTACGTAGACCAGCAGGTGGCGCTGTTTCATAACATATTGACTCCGTCTTCAATCCTTTACTTCCTACGACTGACAGGGTCGGGGTGGAAGAAAAAAGTGGAGGTAAGTTTTCACAAACTATAATAGGCTACTGAATCAATGAGAATATGGATGGACAAGATGGTAAATTCATACTTGATGTGCAGTTTAGACCCTGAATTATATTTACATCGCGATCATTATTTCCTTACAGTAGGCTAATAAAACAACCCTGCTGGGAAATAAAGTTTAAATGGATAGTTCATCAACAATAATAAAAAAAACCCCTGTCATTTATTTATGCGTGTGTCTTTCTAAACATGAAGAATCCTGACTCCTGATCCTTCTGGGTTCTGAACAATGGTCCACCCAGTTGACTTTCATTGTGGAGTGGGGGAAACATTTTCCTTCTTTTATGTATATGGGTGAGTAAAAAATGACTGAATAATTCAAGTAGGTATTCTGAACCACAAACAAAATAGGATCTGGTTATTTAAAGTGTTCATGATGGTTGGACCAATAAAAAAAAGTAAACACAACCTATAAATGCCAGCATGATCCAAAAGCAGAGTTACCAGTTTATAAGCTGATTTGTTCAATAGGTCGGTTTAATGGCTAGGCCTACTTCTGGGATAGACTGAGATATAGCCTAAGTCAGATTTATGAAGCGCTACAAATGTCTTAAAAAGAGAAGCATTTAGATCTAAATTAAGCAGTTGCTCTTGTCAATGCACTGATATAATGATGCATGTTACTGTTGGTTCTTACACCTGTCTGGAAGAAGTTGTGTTTGTCTGTGTGTGGCATCTAGTTGTTTTTGCAGACAAGAGACACTTTACACCAATAGCGCTATCCAACTGTTAAAAGGCAGCAAAAGGACATTTTATTGCAGGTCTTTTCTGAGTGCACTCTGCATCTGGGTGGTTTCATTTACAGTTAACAAAATGTAAATGAATAAATGTAAAATGTAAAACTAAATTCGATTGCAACTGTGTGTGTATACTATATATATATATATATATATATATATATATATATATATATATATATAGTATACACACACAGTTGCAATCGAATTTAGTCAACCCCCTTGACCTGCAATACATTTTGTTGCCACAAAAATTTTAGTATAAATTTAATATATATAAATTAATTATTTTATTATTTATTATTATTTTATTTTTTGTAATATTATATTTTTTATTTTATTTTTTTATAGAATGTATTCCCGTGATCAAATCTGTTTTTTCTAGGTCATCACTCATTCTTCAAAAAACATTTCTCTTAATATATTTGTGAAAATCATGATACTTTTTTCAGAATATTCGGATGAATAGAAATGAATGGATGGATGAATGAATGAATGCATTTGATTAATGGTTTAAAAGAGCAGCATTTATTTCAAAAATATTTTTGTAACAATGTAAAAGTCTTTTCTGACATTTTTAATAAATGTATGGATTTATTTTATTAATATTTATTTATTTTAATTTTTTGCAAAAATGTATTTTAACGATCAATCCACAAACTCTTTGTAAGTATTTTCATGGACCCCCAATAACAATGTTCATGCCAATTATATCTCTCTCACTCTCTCTGTCTCTCATCAAAATTTCCCCACAAGGACAAGGATTTCGGATATTGCCATCTTTGTGAGGATATTTTGTCCTCATAACATAAGGTTTACCACACACTTTATGCATATCAGTTTGTCATTGCTTTTAGACAAGGATGCATTCTAGTTTTGACAGACAGGTAATGTTTTCCCATCAGGGCCGCATAATGTCGCTCAGCCTCATTTAATTTACTGCATACCATTTACGATGTGCCTCTGTGAGCCTCTGTGATCAGGAGAGAGCTGTCAGCTCGGCTCGCCAGAATGCCTGCAGCTGATCCGGCTGTGGGCTCAGCTGATGACAGGGAAGTCATTTAGCTCCAGTGTCAGGCCTGAGAGAGCGAGCGCTTGAGACTGCCCTAAAACCAGCGCTCACAAAGGAGAGAATAGAGCTGCTCATGAAGGGATGCTTTGTGCATCAGGGAGGATGAGCACTCCTGGTCTCACACCCATAGATCCGGTGCGATCGCATCATGCATACCGCCGACGTGTCCGTCCACTATATTCAGACTTTAGTATCGCTTCTCAAGCAGGAAGAACCTCAGGTGTCTGAAGACGGCGCTTATACTGAAGGTGTTGATGATCTTTGGCCTGCTTCTGAAATTTGGAAACTCCTGGCGTACGCTCTCCCTGACCTCAGGTTCAATCATAAAGCGCTGAGGAAGTGTGGCCTGCTTGGTCAGACAATCGGTAGATCTGCAATTTTGAGCTAACAGTCCCTAAGGGGCCTGAAGACACAGTGAGGGTCCTGAACCACGGTGTGATGCTGTTGAAAGACAGGATTTCCCTGGCCAGGAACCTTTCCCTCAACCTTTTCTGGCCCTGCGACCCCTATCCTGTGCACTAGAGCCCCCCGTCACACTGGAGGGAGTGCGGGAGGCATGAACCAGGACAGGAAGCCACGAGTCTTCCACAAGCTCCTTGGGGGTCATCGCTAGTTTCCCTCTACTGTAGCCATACTTGAGCCGCCCTCTCTCGTCCCATTGTTCTGGTCCCTGTAAAGCCACACACGTTTCCTCAAGAGTTATTTTTTGCCTGACCTGCTATGTTGCCTTGATTTATAATGGTTTCTGTCTTGACTGGGTCTTTCCCTTTTTCTCTAAAGGTGAGGTCACATTTAGCATTGCTGGGAGATCGTATTCCAGTAGGAGTGTGTGTGTGATCAGTTTAGAGGACATTATTGACAATAGAAAGTTGACCTTTTTTGCTATAAAATTTCAATGTATGTGGCCACACCTCTAAGGATCCTTTATTTACTGTTGCGTGGATTTCACGTGAGGGTGAAAAAGTACCCCACACAAATTTCACTTGTGCAGAAAGCTGCTTGGTTTGAAAGCGACTTCTGTGAGAGCTTTGCTATACTCTGACAAGAGAATGGTCCTATCTTTGGATGTCAAATTTTGCTGAAATTTCGCTAAATTGACCGCACCTTAAAGGGTTAGTTAACCCAAAAATATATAATAATAATGTCATTCGACACCCATAAGACCTCCGTTCATCTTCGGAACACAGTTTAAGATATTTTATATTTAGTCCGACAGCGTATCTAAGTGTATGCACACTATACTGTCCATGTCCAGAAAGGGAATAAAGACATCATCACAGTATATGTGACATCAGTTAGTTAATTAGAATCTCTTGAAGCATCGAAAATACATTTTGGTCCCAAAAATAACAAAAACTATCACTTGATTCAGCAGTCTTCTCTTCCGTGTTCGTTTTTTTTTAAAATTTTCGTTTTTTAAGAACAAAGATTAGAATGGTTATGAATCAGCATATTGATTCATGATTCGGATCACCAATGTCACGTGATTTCAGCAGTTTGGCAGTTTGACACACGATCTGAATCATGAATAATCAACTGATGTCACATATGGACTACTTTGATGATGTTTTAATAACCTTTCTGGAAAGGGACAGTATATGTATACATGCATTCAATGGAGGATCAGAAAGCTCTCGGACTAAATATAAAATATCTTAAACTGTGATCTGAAGAGGAACGGAGTGTCAAACGACATTAGGGTGAGTAATTATTTACAGAATTTTCATTTTTGGGTGAACTAATCTTTTAAGGGTAGAGTTTTTCATTGGTTTCATTATTCAAGAATAACACATTGTCCACTTTTGTACCATTGTGTAATGAATTGAGCCCTGCTGTCTTGATGTATAACTCTTGGACAAGACGCCAGAGTGTGTTTTTGGGACTAGTTCACCTCTTTTCCAATGCTCACGAGTCATGACTGACCTGGGCGATGGCAAAATGTCCGCAAATCAAAACAAAGCCTTATTTAGCAAGTATCTGCTAAAGCTATAATTCTGCTACAATATCAATATGAATAATTAAGCATGGTCCAAACTGTGTAATGCATATTCATTGCAAGCAATCACAAGGGTGTGGCAGTTTGTATAGGTGTAGTTACAATCTATGGCCATTATTAGGAAAATTTACAAGTATTTTCATTTACCCAAAGGGACTTCTAATTAGAAATGTATACAGAACAGGAAGTGCTGCAATACAAATGCCTAAAGTTTTCAAGATATGTACAAGCTATGCCCAAAAAGTATCTGGACACTTAAAAGGTTACTTCAGCGATTAGCATATGGCTTTGTATCAGTAGAAACCCTGGAGTATATTCGAATGATTGCGCCCCCTCCTCATATCCCCCCGAGACTAGAGATGTATGCATTTTATTTCTGGAAAAAATCCTTCAATGACGCAAATATTGTCAATTTGCATCATCGGAGGAATGTTTGGCCAAAGGCTTAAGACTACATCGAGCAGAGGGAGCCATTTCCGCATGTTTTCAACCCGCGCATATGGGGAGTAGGATAGCACTCACAGCACTCAACTCAGGCAGTCGCGGGCATTCATGTAAACGGAGCGGCCGGCGGATCAAAGTGAGTGTTTCAACTTTTCAAATAAAATTCCTATAAGTTAAGCTTCCAAAGGTATGAGCTGTAAACGCACCAGACTGAACACGTGCTGTGAATGTTTGCCGCGGTCGCGATTACCTCAGCTCTCATCTCAGCTCATTCAACTCATTCAGCTCATTCATCACGGTGAATGTAATCTGACTCGGACACTCTGACGCTCGCTGGTGACTCATTATATTAACACGTTCAGTGTAATAAAGTTCATAAATATGGGAAGGAAGGAGGCGGGAACCGGCAAACATTTTACAACTTTAATCAAATGAAAAAAACAAAACGAAAGTAACGCAGGCAGCCCCTCGGACGAATTTTCTGTCTTTTCTCAGTCTAGAAAGACTGATCTAATTTCACATTTCTACTACATTAATGACCCAGTTTAAATACAAATTCATCTTTCCAGCGCTGAAGTACCTCTTTAATGCCACAATATGTCATTTTTCGCTGCTAGAGGTCGCTTATTCAAAACAAAGGCGTAGCTTGATGATGCCTGATTTCGCTGAGAAAAAAATCTAGATTTTTTTTTGTTATGCTATACAGATGAGCACTTCCGCTTTTTCCGATCACCTGGGGTAACACAGCGCTGTTTATCATATTATATACATTTGAGTGTGTTGAAAGTTCTGTTGTAATGCTACTCTGTGCGTCCGCTTTGCAGCTACTAGTATGAGACACTTGTTGCACACTGCAGTAAGCTAAATCGATATTAGGCATGGTAAAACATGGTACTCGTGGTAAATCAAGAAAACAAGATTTAAACAATAAGATTAACTGTGATGAGCTATATGCCAATAATTAGTTTTCTGTTGATGAATGTCTCCAAACAGTTGCTCACCTGTCAAATAAAACGCATAATATATTAAAGCATCTTTGGTGTTTGGTTTCTACAAAATAAACCTGGAAATCGAGGGTAATGCATTGATAGGCGATGCATGGATTATTTCTCTGGATTTAAACATTCTTGGAAACATTTGGAATAATGTAAGCACACAAGTCTTCAAAATATAACATTGCTCTAGGGGTTTTGGGATATAAAAATAGTGCATATTGTGCCTTTAAAATGTATGAAACAAAACCAAGTATCCAATATATCCAATACACGTTTGTGGAAAGGAAGTAGAGTAAAGCTTCTGTAATTGAGTTGCAGTGTTTAAGAGTCTGAGGCTTTGATGAGGAAAGACAAATACACATCCGCGGTGATCCATCTATCACTAGAGTCACAGGAGGATGAGGGACCGTCCGTCTGTCTGCTGGCTGTGATTGCTCTTGATATCTCCAGCAGGGAGAGAAAACTGCTGAAGACCTTCTTTATGATGAGACACCAGAACACTGAGCCTTTCTCATGAGCAATATCCAGAGACTTTAATGGACTGGATCAATTTATCTAATCTCTAATTTAGATAAATAACAAAGATCTCAGATTTCCAATTAAGCTGCATATTTCAAAAGCTGATGAATCTCATAAAGATATTTATTTTATGTAATGTGGGATTTTAAAATGGTTATTTTGCAGATCCATTTAGTTAAAGACTGATAATTATCACATGGCCAATCATTCCAACCTGATGAAGTCATTACAGCACAGTTATTATTTGAAGACGGGCCCTGAGAACTCCAGTACCTGAAACAACAATGAAGAAAACTGTTTGATTTCCAGTAGAGTCAGTTATGATTATGATATCACACTCACAGTAGAGAAATTCTGGTTAATTATCAGTTAAAGCTGCAGTCTGTAACTTTTTGCACTCTAGTGGTTAATAAACAGAACTGCATGCATCTTGCGGAAGAACATTGCAGCCGGAGCTACTTCTCTCTGTGTATGTCTATGGGCGAGTCACGCAGGGACTGTGCTCCTCCGCAGCGGGACCTACCAGTCTGGCCTGAAATATTCCCAATATAAACACTTATTATAAGAGAACCATAATGATTCAAGGTAAGGCAAAAACACGGTTTGGAAAATTGATTGATGTTGTACATTCTCATTATACATTTTTTGTAAATCTTTTTGTAAAAAGTTACTGACAGCAGCTTTAAATTCAGTGATCTCTTACCCATTTGTTATTGTGGTGCCATCAATCCATTTCCACACTCCCTCTTTCTTTGTCAGACTGATCCAAAAATAATTATTACCAACAACCTTCTGCAAAAACTCCTGCATAGAACAGTAATATATTGTATAATATCTGTAATAATAAAAATTACATTAGAGGGATACTTCACCGCTTTTTCATATTAAACTATGTTATTCCCTTAACTAAGACGAGTTGATACACACCTCTCGTCTCAGTGCGTGCACTTAATCTCTCTGATGCGCGGTGACGATCTGATAGCATTTAGCTTAGCCCACTAAGCCCAGTTCATTCACTGGTACCAAACAAAGATCAACTTAGAAGCGACCAAACACCTTCACGTTTCACTCCGCAAGTACTCTCAGAAGTGCTATTCCGCCATACATTATAGTTCTCCTTTTTAATCCGCTTAGAAAAGCGCCACATTTTATTTTATGTCACCATACTTGATCGTTCAACTATTCGTGTAACTGTATTTAAATAGAGAAAACGTGGAAGTGTTTGGTCACTTCTAACTTGATCTCTTTTTGGTACCAGTGAATGAACTGGGCTAGTGGGCTTAGCTAAATGCTATCAGATCGTCACCGCGCGTCAGAGAGATTAAGTGCACGCACTGAGATGAGAGAGGTGTGTATCAACTCGTCTTAGTTAAGGAAATAACATAGTTTAATATGAAAAAGCGGTGAAGTATCCCTTTAATAGTAGTAAACCTTTCTCTGACTAGTTAAAACAGACCAGCCCATATGTATCAATGTGCACAAACAAACACAACATCCTTTTCTTTCTCACTCACTTGTTCCTCTTTGCTGTTTATGATCACTATATCGGCTCCTCTCTGTTGACAGTCTCGTCTGCTCTCACTCCAGCTCTTCCCCTCAGATGAAAAATAATAAAAACTGAAGTTGTAGTAAATCCATTTAAAGTTGTCAGCACGCTGATCTGTTAATACACAAGTTTAGATATTAAATATTTATTTTTAATACTTGATATTTCAGTCAATGCTTATTTTTATTGGAGTTGAATGATAGTATGAACACAAAATTACCTTGTTCATTAAGGCCACGTTGGAGTTCATCAGTCTTGTTTTTTATCTGCTCATATTTGGTTATTATCTGGCGTCTTTCCTCAGTCAGATTATTGATGTGGGTTAGTAACTGGTTTCTCTCAGTGGTGAAATACACACAGAGCACCATTACAGCAGTCAGCAGAAGAACACACAGCAGACACACACACACTTCAACTGCTCTGTGCTTTCCGTTCTTCACTGAGACACTTCCTGAAGACAACAAACACAAGCGTAATTTAGTCTTCAAACTTCTTCATTCTCATTCACTTTGGTTCAATTCTCAACTAATCTCTCAAAACAATAAGTTCAGATTTCTGAACAAATAATTTCTTGTTCAAACTAAATTGTCATTATTCTCAGTAAAACTGTCATAATTTAATTTGCATGTAACACATTGCTACAAAAGAGTACATTCAAATGTACATATTCCTTGAATGTCTTCTCCCTGTAAACATTTACCTACTGATGAAACATGTATATAAAAAGCTCAGTGAAAAAGTTAACTGCCATGCTGAAAAAATATTTTGACCTGTACATCTCACATGATGACAAAAAATAATAATAGTTAAATGTTTTGGTTGAGTTACTTTTTAGTTAAATTTTTTAGACATGATGTCCCATAAAACAGTTGTGACCATTGTACTTAGAGTTTAGAGAATGTTGAGACTTTCACAAAATAAACCAAAGAACTTTAGAAAAGAGATAAGACTACTAAATTATAATGTGTATCCGCTGAATTATGTTACCTGTGTGCTGAAGTGGCGGATGTCTCTCTGTGTTTGTCCTCAGATCATAATGTCTCACAGTATCTGTACTCTCATAGATATCCACCATCTTCTCCACTCTTTCTCTTCTGTCCATTTCCACAGTCTCAGTCATCACATCATCATATATAACTTCAGTTATCTCTGATCTCTTAATGCCGGACATTATAGGGCTGTTAAATTAATGCTGTAGGTTGTTCTAGTTTCAGATTGTTTAGGCTGCCATTGCATTTCATCTGCCTGCTTTTGAAACTGAAGTCATAGCCAAACTCAAAATGAAACTGTTAGTGATCAATGTGTGAATCACGTGATATTCAAATTGCCAGTACAGTAAGAATTGAGAGTAGGCTACCAATTTAAGTCACAAATTCTAATATGACTTGAGTAAAAGAGTCTTAGAGTATCTGATTTTAACAGTAGCCATCCTAAAGTATTGTACTCATAATGTAGGCTCAAAGATGCACAAGTCCTCAACACCTAAGAGATATGCCAGTGAACAACAAGAATATTTTCAATTTGTGAGCAGAGCAGTCTCATGTTTATATTTTAAAGTCAAAATAAAACATCTCAATATTGCAATAAATTAAGGTCAACTCAATAGCCTCTTAAACATCTACAAGCACTCAAGTCTCAGTTAAGCTCAAATGCTCAAAAAGGGCATAAGAAAACCAATATCCTTCAAAAAGGTCTCTTCAATATAACCGATATATATTAAATAAAGTTAAGTAAAATTAAATTGTCAAACTTGCACTGGATGTCCTGGTTCATGAACGTCTGTTCGCATTCATGTAAAGTAAGTCTTAGTACCTTCAAGTGCCCTGGTGATGGCGATGTTGCTTCTTTTGTAGCAGAAAGAAACTGCTGCAGAAAAAGTGAGGTGACATGCAAAATATAACAAGTAATTGTATTACTTAAGAGTAGGCCTACATGCATCCTACAGTAGACCAAAAATGTAGTGAAGTAGAGAGTAAAACTAGCTAATATCTTTGATACTCAGTAAAAGATACTTGAGTACAGAAACTAATTTCACTTACTCAAATACTTCAGACCTCTGATTGAGAGGTCCCTATTAACATAAAGGGCCCTATTTTAACGGTCTAAGCGCATGCTATAAAGCACACGGTGCTAGTGCACTTAGGGAATGTCCGAATTCCCTTTTTGCTAGTTTAACGATGGTAAAAAATGATGGGCTATGGTTTAAAACGTGCATGGTTTAAAAGGGTAATGCTCGTAATCTTTTCGCCTCAGGAGACAACGCTCACTGTCCAATATTTTTCTCCAAACGCAGGTATGCGCTGACCCACCCCTGGCCCAGACACCTGCTGTATGCTTTTTCTCTGATCGCGATGTTGCCACAGGCCATCAGAAAGATCAAGGAAACCAAATCCACAGTCCTATTAATAGCCCGATGTGGAAAAAAACAGAATATGGTTCTCTGAGCTGACTCAGATGTTAGACTCAGCCCCACAGTCGATTCCGCTGAGGAGAGATCTCCTCATGCAGGCAAAAGGGAAAATCTGGTATTCCTGCCCCGATCTATGGGCCCTTCATGTATGGCCTGTCAATGGATACCCGTAAATCTCTCTGAGAGAGTTTATGAATACTATTTCCCAGACTAGAGCTCCCGCAACCAGGCGGCTCTTTGCTCTGAAGTGGTCGTATTCGTTAACTGGTGCACAGCACGAAACCTCGATCCACACTCGTGCGAGGTGGCAGAAGTGCTCGCCTTCCTTCAAGAGCTAATGGACGCGGGTCGTTCCCCCTCCACGCTCAAGGTTTATGTTGCCTCAATAGCTGCACATCACGCGCAGGTCTCAGGACAGTCACTGGGGAAAGCAAGCTTATAGTACGCTTTTTTTAAGGTCGCCAGGAGACTGAACCCTCCTCGCCCCCCCTCAGTTCCTATATGGGACCTTTTCACAGTATTAGAAGCTATAAAGGGCTCCCCCTTTGAACCACTTCAGTCTGTGAGCATAAAGCACCCCTCACTCAAAACCACTTTTCTGCTTGCTATGGCCTTAGTCAAGCGAGTGGATTTACACGCGCTCTCCACCAGTGCATCCTGTCTCGAGTTTGGGCCTAACGACTCCAGGGTCGTCCTCAAACCAAGACATGGTCATATTTCTAAAGTGCTTTCCACTCTAGAAGCATGGCCTCGTTATGGGCATAGTCATGTGGCCATACCTTTGGAAGATATCTGTGCGGCGGCAGGCTGGGCCTCTCCGTCCACATTTATCAGGTTTTATAACTTGGAAGTCCCCGCTTTACAAGCCGGGATCCTGTCCATTTAATGGCTATTGTCATTCTTTCTCAGGCCCGATTTACTTCCGGCCTTATCTCACTTGACACTTAAAAACCTGTGTTCACAGGCATGTGTTTTTTATACTGCATACTATAAAACCTGGTTACACACATAACCTCGGTTCCCTGAGAGAGTGAACGAGTATTGCGTAACGCGCTGTGCTTCTCAGGATATCGATTCAGTCGATTTTTGACCTGAAATCCTATAGCAGAACACGGTCTTTCATAGCCTCAATATGCTAATTCAGGCAACCTCTACCGGCGGGCTTTTTCAGCGTTCCTTATTGGCTCGCTCTCTCAGCTGCCTCGCCATAGGTTCCTGCAGTTGCCGCAGCACAGCCAATCAGCGCGTAGCTGACTCTGTCACATTTGCTTTGCAGCCGCACTGCGTTTTAAATAGATACTTTATAGAATAAAGTTTTTGCTTCATATTCTCGAGAAAATGAGCTTTTTTCCCATACGCAATACGAGAGACCTCTCTCAAGGAACTGAGGTTATGTGAGTAAACGAGTACGCTTTCAGCTGACGAAAATGAGCATTGAAACGGGATGCAGTATTTCTGTCTTACGGTGTCTATTATTAATCGTTTTGAGATTTTCACTATGTCAACCCTTAGCGTTTAAAAGAGAGCCTCAAAACCAGTGTAGAAAATAGCCTATTACTTATTAGTTATGATGTTTTTGAATGCGACATCTTGTGTGAGCTTTGTTATACATTGCTATACTGATAAGAAAGTGGTCCTATCTTTACACGGAAAATTTTGAGTTTCAGTCAATCTCATGTCAGTCTTGAGTACCTATAAAGTAGTATTGCATCCTTCATATCTCCGAAAAGTCTTTAGTTTTATTATATTCATAAAAGAAAGATAGGCTGTACCGAGTCTTTCCGAAAAAAAATGAGCGGATGGAGGCGTATCGTGTGGACGGAGCTAAAGATTAACGAGCACACCCAGCTGCGACATCCTCAAGCGTGGAAAAGAAAACTTTACCCTAATAAACCATGGCTATCAATCAGATTCAACTAATACATATATGAACCAGAATCAGATCTGGAGGCTGAAATAAATAGAACAGGTGAAGCAGCAACAGCAGGACGTCCGTCTCTGTGGTATGTACTGTAGTGGCCTGTCAACATTTGTGTGTGTTTACTCATGGTTTATGATGACATGATTTCGTTTATGGACTATTGTATGCGGCTAAACCTTAGCAGTAGCAAGCAAAACAGTTTTGCACGTCAGACTAGTGTAACGTTATACATAGAACAACAATGGAGTATCGCATCTGAATGAAGAAGCACTCTTTGTGAGAACATCCCCTATAGGTTTAATGTTTGGGATGGTTTTACAATAAACAAACTGACACCTATATTGGTCAGCTAAACAAATGTATTTAAACACACACCATAGATTGCATGCTCCATTGATAAATTAACTATACACAATCGTGTTGTTTACTGATGTTTACTTACGCGAACAACATAGACATTTGAAGCAGTTTTACTCACCGCCTGTTTCCAAAGCAGGACCGTGAACCTTTATCGCTGGGACCGCTCCATCAAAAACACACTTCTTTGGTAATATTGTTGATTCCATGAAGTCCTGTGACAGCAGTGACCGTGGAGATCCACTTTTGCGACACGACTGAAGCGTGATGTTGTGAAGCTTCCCGTCATTTGTGCGTTCAAATCGGTTCAAATGCAGCGCTGCATTTCCGGAATGTAATGTGGGCGCGTTAAAGTCGCTTGACGTCACCCATAGGTATAAAGTGGAGCACGGCGCGACAGAAGTGTTGCACGAACGAGTGGATCTGCAGCTAGAGAGCAGTGTTTATGGGCGTGCATTGCTCTCTCGCTCTAGTCAAACTCTCCGAAACTTGTGAGAAACCGGAAGGGGTATTTTTGACACAGAAATACTCTATCAAACGTCCAACTTAGTTTTTGAAACTTTGTCCATGTTTAGGATGGGAATCCAAGTCTTTAACAGTGTAAAAAGCTCAGTATGCATGAAACAGCATCCCCCCCCCCCCCTTTAAAGATTTTTCTTTAAAGAAAAATCTGAGTTTTTCATTGGTTTCATTATTCAAGAAAAATGGATGCTGCTTGTCATTGACTTACATAGGCATCACATCCATGGACCCCTCACAGAATTTTCAGCGATTCCGTAAAACTACCACAGCTTTTGAGTTAAGGGTCTGTGTTCATTTCACAGAATTCTGTGAGACCAAGTGTGAACTCGTGAAATGCCACAATGTGTAATTTTTCACTGCTAGAGGTCCCTTTTTTTCCACATTTGAGTGTGCTGAAAGTTATGTTATAATGCTAATCTGTGCGTTCGCTCTGCAGCTTCTATGCACACTGCAGCAAGCTAGATCGATATTAGGCATGGTAAAACATGGTACTCACGGTAAATCAAGAAAATGAGATTTAAACAATAAGACTAACTGTGTGAGCTATATCATAATGATTCCTTTTCTTGTGACACACATGGTATAACAATTTCCACACATGCCAGGATGACAAAACTTAGTGTATTTCCTTTTTGCCATATCAACAATATTTTGAGAAGAAAATGCATCAAAATTAAAAAAAGCTTTGGAAGATATCACTGAACATTTATTTTACTATAGCAAAAGTACATTTAAAAAATGTTAGTTCAAAAGCAAACGTTACATTTGGCTCATGTAATGGCTCATCTCCTTTATAGTTGTTACGTCAGCTGCGGTACCCTTATGTGCCCGCAGATGGCAGTCTCATTTCCATAGACTCTGTTATTCTTGGACTTCATTACCCAGTATCCTCTGTTCATTATTAGTCAACCTATTTCACCTGTGTCTTGTTTTCTTGGTTTATTACCCTGTCTATAGAGGGAATGCACGTGACGTCATTGTCAGCTGGAGCAACTGTGATTGTGCCACGCTGAGTGGCAGAGAGACTGAGAGGCAGCATTGGTTTACAGCGCGAATGCAGCGAAAACACACAAAGCCAGGCCCTGCGCCAGAAGGGGGTAGGGGGAGGCTTGTCCACGGACCGCATAGACATCGCTGTTCTGAGCTTGAGACGGACTTGATAATAGCGTGTATTTTCTCACTCAAACCACTGCCACCTGCTGATGCTTCTGCTTTTAGAGTGAAAAGCTGCCCATAACTGCTTGTCTGTGATCTGTAATCCTCTGTAAGAATTCCATATTACCAGCGAAAAGGAGCTAGCAAAAGATCCAGTGTGTATCTGTATTTGCACTTGTCAAATGATTACATTTCCAACGTGTTTTCGCCTCGGTGAGTAATGTAGCCAATCACAGACATGTTTGTAGACTTCTACAACGGAATTGGCCAATCACAGGTGTTGAATTTGGAATCACTCACTGCTCGAGTGTTTGTCCCGGTGCTGAGTTCAGTTAAACACGTGCAGCAATGTGAAGTTAATAAACGTAATTTCGGGAGGAAGTACGCCCATCTAATCTTTCAATTAATACCAAGGTATAAAACCAGCAGCTTACCTCTTCCCCTTTCTAGTTCCTGCAGCATCCCTCCTCCTCCCCTGCTCCTCCTTTTATAACTGCGTCCACCACACTGGTGGTGGTTGAGGAGAGATCCCTGATACAAGTGAAAAGCGCTTGGGGTGTACAGTAGTACCAGAGCCGGCCCAGCCACTAAGCGACCCTTGCAATTGCAAAGGGCCCCGTGGCCTGCAGAGGGCCCCCTAGAGAGCGCACGCACCTCGCCTCATCTGTTTGGGGAGGTGTTTATTATACTCGAAGCGCAGACTGGGTGCAGGCGTGATGAGACGTCATGCTCGGCCAGATTCGCCTCGAGCTTCTTCGGTTACGGAGCCGCACGAAAAGTTACAAAATTTGACGTGCACACCGCCAAGCGAAATTGGGTCTCGCGCACTCCTCGATGACGCAATTTTTGCCGCGCTCGTGCGGACGCGTCAAGTATAAACAGCTTAAAGCTACACTGAAGTTGGCTGTTTGATAAATGCAAGTTAATTCTTCAGTTCAATATTTGTGTCTAAAAAAGGCACATAAGTTCCTGTAGAGATAGCAATACACATTCTCCTTTTTTTTTTTTTTTTGCCATTTAATAGACTACAAAATTTTAAAGTAACATAGTAGATATATGTACAGTATAGTTATAAGGTAGTCATTGCTTAAAACGGTCATGGGCCTCCAACCAAATTTTGCTTAGGGCCCCCAAAGGTCTAGGGCCGGCTCTGAGTAGTACATATGAAAGCGCTATATAAATGACTCTTTTTTTATTTTATCCATTCAATTTGCCTGTTATAGGGGGGCAATCAGAGCTCGGGTAGAACATCCTCTCCGAGCCCCTCTATAGCAGACAGCAAGCCAAATCTGTTTTACCACGTTCACCAAGATTATATGGGCACACAAACTCGTGAACCTCTGTAAGTGGAAATAAGAGATTCATTGTATACCAACGTCACTGCAGAACTTTGTGAGATTGCGTTTATTGAATGAGTGACAGCTTTTAGTGAATATAAAGTATATTACCACCACTACACGCTTCAAAACACGGACCCATCCACATATACATGCAGGATTCACTTGAAAAATGTGATGAATAACAGTTATAAACATTCTTGTCAAAATGAGGCTCCTAAAAATGTCAGGAAAACACGATTCCTGGCTGCATATCATCATCCATGGATCACTGAATCTTTGGTAAGTTGTAAGGATCGTTTGCTCTACCCGTGTTTTCCTCCACTAACTCCAGTCACGCAGCAGCTCTTCTGCCACTCAGCCCCGGCTGAGGGGGCGTGTTACGGCGGGAAAGTGACGTCGATGCATTCCCTCTATTTAAATATGCCATTTGCCCTGTGTTCTGGATGAAGTCTTGATTGTATGTCTGTTGGTTTTTGGTTAACATTCTCTGTTGGCATTTCGAGCAGTTCTTGTTTTTCTTAAATTTGAAAGTGTATGTGCTGTATTTGGACTGATTATATGTGCTTGACCCTCTGCCTGGTATGGACTATGACCTTGGATGACACTTTTTAATATTAAGTATTAGAGTAAAGCTCTAAAATTACAGAAGCTTTACTCTACTAAAGTAGAGTAAAGCTTCTGTAATTGAGTTGCAGTGTTTAAGAGTCTGAGGTTTTGATGAGGAAAGACAAATACACATCCGCGATGATCCATCTATCACTAGAGTCACGGGAGAATGAGGGACCGTCCGTCTGTCTGCTGGCCGTGATTGCTCTTGATATCACCAGCAGGGAGAGAAAACTGCTGAAGACCTTCTTTATGATGAGACACCAGAACACTGAGCCTTTCTCATGAGCATATCTAGAGACTTTAATGGACTGGATCAATTTATCTTCATCTCTAATTTACATAATATAGATTGGATTTCCAGTTTAAGCTGCATATGAATCTTATAAAGAAATGTATTTCATGTAATGTGTGGTTTTAAAATAACTTGAACTGTTCAGTGATATACATAGAATTACGAAGCAAAACCACTGCTTTTCAAAAATATGACGGGTTTATTTCACTGTATGTACATATTTATTTTACGTAATGAGTGATTTTAAAATTGTTCTCTTGCAGATCCATTTAGCAAAAAAATTACATGGCCAATCATTCAAACCTGATGAAGTTATACGAGCACAATATGAATTTTGATACTGTGGGGACTGAGAACTCCAGTACCTGAAACAACAATGAAGAAAACAGTTTGATTCCCAGTAGAGTCAGTTATGATTATGATATCATACTACTCACAATAGAGAAATTCTGACTAATGATCAGTTAAATTCAGTGATTATGGAAGCTTAAGTGTAGCAATATTCAATTTGCAATGCAATATGCAAAATGGCAATGCATTTCAGTATTTAAATTTACATTTATATACCACATGTGCAACATTTGGAGCAAAATGATCATTCAAATGAATAATATATATATATATATATATATATATATATATATATATATATATAATATTTACGTTTGCTATTGCCTACACTAGTCGAAATCCACGATTTCCAGCTCCTGCGACGCAGAAAATAAGTTATTGCAACAGAATGGCACAGCAGGCATATGCAGCAGACCAGCAAAAAAAACCATGAACAAGACCAGTCAATAAATAATCCACAAAACAGCGGTTCTTGGACGCAGGATGTAGATCTGAGCTAAAATTTTGGTCTCTGCTCCTAGATAAGTGAAATGGTATTTCCTTTTTTCTTAATGATTTCATGGAATCGTCTTTAGCTCTTAATCTCTATACGGATGTCGTGCCTTCCATAGGGTTTGGAGGGGTTTTCAAAAATGAATGGTTTGCGTGCGCCTGGCCAGAAGAATTGTGGTCTTTACCTGTAGGCGACTATTCGACAGCCCTTTTAGAGTTGTATCCTATTATAGATGCATGCATTATCTGGAGTAAACATTGGGCTAGGAAGCGAATTCTGTTTTTCTGCGACAACGAAGGTATGGTTCATATCATTAATAAGGGGCGTTCATCTGTTCCATTCATCAATAGATTCATGAGATGTCTTACATGGCTGTCAATTTTGGGAATTATCATTTTCGCGCAAAGCATATCCCCGGGTTTCAATAATCAAATGGCCGATTCTTTGTCTCGTTTTAATTTTTAGAAATTTCATCTCCTGTGTCCAGCTGCAGCCCAAACGAGTCTGGAATGCCCTCCGTTCAGCCAAACCATTCTAGATTAAGAAATCCTCTCCAATCCTATGTGCACTCTGCCACGCAGTACATGCGATGGGGTCTGGCTAGCTCTACATTAAAATCACATGATTCAGCATGGTCTTATTTCATCACTTTTTGTGCTTCTTTATCTGTAGCTGCAATGCCTGTCAATATATTGTGTATTAGTGCTTTTATAGTCCACTGCTTTGAGGATCGGAGACTGCAGCCTTCTTCCATCAAAAGTACGGTCGCTGGCATCCAATTTAATCTGCACTGCCTGGATCAATCTGCTTCCAGTATTTTGGAAAACCAATCCATTCAGCCTTTTGCTGAACGGCCTCAAAAAACAGTCACCACAAGGCAATGATAGCCTAAACGTCTTCCTTTTACTTTACCTTTGGTTAAAAAAATCATATCTCAATTACAGAATGGGTGTTTTGGACCTTACACTGATCAATTAATAGAAACAGTTATTCTCAGAGCTTTTTTTGGTTTTCTAAGGGGTGGTGAATTTTCTTCACGTACGTATTCCTTTGAACCAAATAATAATCTAACCATTTCTGATGTTTCAATTTATGACCACCATTTCACATTGTTTCTGAAACACTCCAAAACTGATAGAAATGGTGAAGGCGTAGTCGTATACATCTCTGAGTCTAACACTTTGTCTTTTGTCCTCTAATTTCCATGCTGACCTACTTATACCGTCCTAGTGCTGGTCTGCAGGAGCCGCTGTTTGTCACACAGGCGGGGAAACCAATGTCTAGAGCCTGGTTTGCTTCTCACCTACGCCTCATCTGCCAATTCTGCGGACTACCCCCAGATCTCTATACAGCCCATTCTAGATTACCCCCTTGAGTACAACGTGTTCTCTGTCACTGTAGCAGCAGGGAAATACATTATTTTATTGTTATATAAGCATAGGAACCTATTATTTTGTATAATTGCCGTTTTAGTGGGGTTTCTCACAATTAAAGCTGTCAAATGAACGTGATCACGACGGGGTGATTACTGACGCTTGGCTGGCTGCTCAGTTCAGCCAGTCGCTGTTTAGCTACGAGTATAACGCATGGTCCATCACCAGTGGTGAATCTCAGTACCTGTTAACTGTCACTGGCCCACCGGTGGGCCCATTTGCCACTGCCTTTTTAAATCAATTATATCATATATTTATTCTAATCTAATGTTGACAAATTATATATCATTCGAAAGGTTACAAATTCAAGATTCAGCCTGTGAAAACCATAGACTGTAAAAAAATATGGACGTAGCGTCCGTGACGTCACCCATAGGATTCTGATAAGCCGTTCTGAAGCTTAAAGTAGGGGCGAGCTGGGCGTCGCCATCTTGTGAGCGAGTCAACGCGTGTCACTCCCGGATAACAGAAAATGGGCAAAAAGGCGGGATGTGCGCGGAGCTGAGGTGACGCAATGACTATAGACGGCGGATAAATGGCTATCCACTTGTAACCACGCCCTTAATTATGCAGAACCTTAAGGCTTTATATAACGGAAACGAATGAGTTATAAAAAAATTCACCCCCCTCAGAGTTGTCATGAAGATCAAAATTAGCCTTATAAGCCAAAACCACAATTTGTACCAGGCTGTAAACATGTTTTTTTCTGCTTTAAAGTTGAGAATTTTAACATGGGGCTCAATGAGATTCTGCTCCCTTCTGGAGCCTGTCCCTAGTGGCCAGTTGAGGAATTGCAGTTTACATTACTTCCGTATTGGCTTCAAGAGAGATCGCGGGAGGTTGCCGCTTGGTGAAAACCCATTTTGAAATCGGACCTTGGGTTACCATGGAAACGGTGCTATAAATTCTTCTAGCAGGCTCCTCCCCTATAGTGGGTGTTTCATATTACAACATTTATTTAACTACTTTATAAAAAAACACTTTTCTAATCTTGACAAAACGCTTATTGTCGGAAAGGTCTCACGGTTCTATATCTGCCAACTGTTTTGGGTTATTTGGACAAAAATATATACATTTGATCAGTGGCGTAACTTTGTTTTAAAAAGTGGGTGGGACATAAATTGCGTATCATATGCACGTGAAAAACTGCATACTATATGCACGCCAAAGCTCATTTTGATGTATAAGGGGCGCTCATACGTCAAAATGAGCTTTTTGGTACATATAGGCAGTTTTTTGCGTGCATATGATACGCACTATATGGCATCTTAAGGGGGGTTGCATTGCTGATACAATGTTTTATCAGATGTAAAATATGTACACTAACAATTGCAGAAAAATTAGTATTAAGATGTCCGGAAATCAATTAAATAGTTAATTTATTGATATAAATCTTGTTTAATTATTGAATCTAAACACAATATAGCGTTGTGCCAAGAATTTTCACGTGAATAAAGACATATAGATTTGCATTCTTTGCTTATAATCCCTGGTCTAGTCTTTTAAACTTGTTTTTAATCTGCCCTCGTAGCCTATTTTTTTTCTCATCAAAACCGAATATCATCAGTACATCAAGAGCAGGGAGAGTTTTTGTGCATTTTGTTTCGTGATCTGACCGGAACAATAGAAAGTCTGCAATGGCGTAAAGCGTTAGATTAAAGCGCTCATCTGTGTGAAGACTGCACGAGCCGCGAGAGAAATCTGCGTCACTGATAACAGCGGCAACGAGCGCCAGATCGCCTCTTATTTAACAAACAAACAAAATGATACTCTTCTAGTTAACCAGAGATGTTTTGTTTGTATTAGTTAGGTTCATTCGTGAAGCAAGCTGTTTTTAAAAAAAGTGGTGGGGACATGTCCCACCCGTAAATTACGCCTATGCATTTGATACAGGAGTTTGCATAAAAAAAATCTATGAATTTCAATGACACTCGGTGGCTATGTGTGGTACAGCGCATAAACAAAATCTAATGGGAACTAAAATTTTTGTGATATCAACTTCAAATTTGGAACACACATTGATTAGACATACGGCTTTGATTTGATATTACTTTGAGAGTACAAATGATTTTGTAACATGTATTTTTATATAAAATTATAAATATATAGTACAGTATATTTGATTTACAGTAAATTTAAACTTCCATAACGTTTTTATACTTTTATATTTTTAAAGTGATTTCACTTGAGCAATAATCTGCTGACTGTCTTCTTTAGAATGAGAACAAACTTATGTCTATATTCGAAAGCATTCTTGAATTGCAAACATTTAAGTTTGTATTGTGAATTTTCATCTTAAAATGAGGCTACAGATAACCAGATATATTTACTTTGGTAAAAGTACCCCGATGGCAACCAAAAAAGTAGGCTATTTTAAAAAGGAAATGTGCAAATCTTACCATTTTATTCTTGAAGTTGTATTCTTCAAATACATTGGCATTTTTCATAATTTTCTGAAGATGTATTTACACTCCGTGTCTGTGCAGCTGTGGTTTTACAGTAAGCTATTATCATTGGACTTATTCAATGAACCGTTTGACCACCGAATCCTGTCTCTGTAATATTGAAGTAAGTGTGCATCCCTGATCATCGTTTTCTTCATAGGTGTAATTTGCGGGTGGGACGGGTGTGACATGTACCCAACACTTTTTGAAACATCTTGCTGCATGGATGAACTTAACGGTCATTCGACACCTGTAGGACCTCCGTTCATCTTCGGAACACAAATTAAGATATTTGTGTTGAAATCCGATGGCTCAGAAAGGCCTGACACAAGTAATTTCCTCTCTCAAGACCCATAAAGGCACTAAAGACGTTGGGTCTTTTGACTCATGCTAGCAAACTGGACTTCTAACATGTTACACATGCCAGCAATGAAGGGCAATTAGCTAAGTGCTAAATCAGGCTAAAAACAGTAAGAACTCTATAAACACTCAGTAGTAACCAACTGTGACAACTAAAAACTTCCTTGCAACACCAAAGCAACCACCCAGAACACCTTAGCAACCACCTAGCAGCCAACCAAAACATCCTAGCAACCGCCTAGCAACCATCTAGAATACCTTAGGAACATCCTTGCAACGCCTAGCAACCACCCAGAACCCCTTAGCAACCGCCTAACAACCAGCCAGAATACCCTAGCAACCACCAAGCAACGCCCTAGCAACCACCCAGAACACCCTAGCAACCACCCAGAATACATTAGCAACTGCCTAGCAACGCCCTAGCAACATAAGCCATATATCAGCACCAGAACATCATACAGACATGAGGGTGGGCTCTTTTGTTTTGGGTGAGAAACCAGTATACACAACTAGCAACCGGGTCCCGAGTTTTGCCACGGCAAGCACCACTAACATTTTCTTCTGGAAATGTACATTCGTCCATGACGCGCCGCTCTCCCATTGAAAATGAATGACTTACAGCCACCTTGATGCTCTCGCCGCCAGCGGTGTGAACGCTGAGTTACGCCGGCTTCACACCACACACGCAAGCAGTGCTCTGGCAGGGCATAAGCAGTGTGTATGGAGAGTTTTAATCATTTAAACGGCCCGTTGAAGTTTGGGCAAAAACTTTTGGCAGTGATGTGTTTTCATGTATATATTTTTTTTAAATCACAGCACTGGATGCCATATGGTGATAGTGAAGCACACAGGACACTTCACTGCATGATTTTATGGTGAAATTTGGCAATCTTGCACAAGCTGTCCATGATTATTGTATGCTATATCAGTATGGTTGTATTTTTCTCTCTTTTTACAATTCTGATTGTTGTTTAATGCATAAATTATATTTAAAAAATGATGTGTAGTCCATCTGGATGGTGATGGGTGTTATTTATTACAATAAGAGTCCTAATAATAATATTTTTTATTCCCCCCCCCCCCCCCCCCCCCGCCCCCAAAATAAAACTTTATTTATTTAAAACTTCACAACTGCTAATGTTTTTAACATTGTAAAAATCTCCCGTTCCAGCAGTCTACATCCTGATTAGGGAGCGCACTTTGCACACGCGCATTACCATGCCAAACCAGCACGCGGCAGCCTATTGCTTTTCTGTTAAAAAGGGTTTGTAAATATTGATGCTTTAATAAAAAGTAATTTATTGGGAGCGTTTATGCGGGAATGTGTAGGCTAGTAACTTGAAACCATATGATGGCATTTTTAGACATACAGAAAATAATGTATAGCCTATTTTTATGCGGGCAGGAGCGGGACAAAACTTGTATGTCGCTGGCGGGAGAAGTTAACATCGCCTATATTTTTGCGGTAGCGAGACTGGAAAATCCGAGGTCATTAAGGGATGGACATGGACAGCAACAATATGAGGCTGTGGCGTTTAAATGATACTCAAATGATAAGAGGCCCAAAGTGTGCCAAGAAAATATACATCACACCTCCAGCACCTGTTGACATCAGACCAACATGCTTAGATTTAAAAGATGGGTTTAGACATCACCAGTTATTTTTGTGAATAGAAATTATTATTATTATAATTAGGCCTATTATTATAAAAAATAATAATAACACCCATCACCATCTAGATGGACTACAGATTTTATTAATATAATTTATGCATTAAACAACACCACAAAGAATGGTAAAAATAGAAAATTTTCTATTTCTAGAAAATTTTAAATTTTCTCTCTCTCTCTCTCTCTCTCTCTCTCTCTCTCTCTCTCTCTCTCTCTCTCTCTATATATATATATATATATATATATATATATATATATATATATATATATATATATATATATATATATTATGTATGAAAAAAAACATTTAAACTGTTAAAAAGTAAGTGTTTAAAGTAAGTTAAGTGTTACATTATAAATACAACTTATTGTTTCCAAACTTAATTTGGCTATACTTAATGTTAAAAAAATAAACCTGAAGAACATTTTCAATTAAAAATAATTTGAAAAAGCAGTCAAGCTTTTCTTTGAGAAAAGAACAAAGAACAGCACTGAAATCATTCTTAAGAAGGGAAGATGTGCAGACCGGATACGGCGAAAGTTTAATCTATCAACTAGCAGAGGTAATTTGACAGACAACCATTTATCCCACCCCTCAGATTGAGCCCTGGCAATGGTGAGTTCCTAGCCTGACATGGTCATTATCAATTCTAGTCAGAATATGATCTGAAACTGCTCCATTGGGCTGTGATTATGGGGCGTGTTTCACCCGAACCAGGAAAGACATCAATTGGATAGACCGACAACCAATCAGAGCAACGAAGCGACGCATAACGTTAGTTGTCAAATGTCAACAGAACTCAACTGCACTGTGTTGCCAAGTCTGCGGTTTTCCAAGTCTGCGGATTGAAGCGACCTCAATCATGTGATATATAGACCCAGGCAGGAATGTGAATTTTAGCAGGAAACCTTGCTAAAATAACACACATTTTACCCCCCAAAACACAATTTTGTTTCTGGAGAACCCCCCCAAGAAGCTATTGTTTTGGCCTAACAGTTGGAGGGTTTTGTTGTAAAAACTTGGCAACCCTGACTGCACGCACGCTGGAATAAACGATCTTTGCCGGTGTTGTAATTTTTTTTTTTACATTTATGCATTTGGCAGACTTACATTGCATTTTAAGGTACGCATTTTACATTTTTGTCAGTTCTTGCTTTCCCTGGGAATTGAACCCATGACCTTGGCGTTGCTATAGCGCCACACTCTACTGTTTGAGCTACCGCATTTAATAACACATAGAGTCCTTACCAACATGATCCTCATTTCAGAGAGAAACAAGAGAGGTGAATGCATAAACGAACAAGTTCTTTGTTAGGGATCTGAACAAATTCAACCAAGTACCTTTGATGACGTGGATGATTATGTTACTGTTTATCATCTGTCCATCATCATCTAAAGCCCGCCCTGATGATTTCATTGGTCCGAACAGTTTCTGTTTGGGCATAAGTACTCCTCTATGGATCAAGTCCAGACTGAACTGCCTGAGCTCAAATGTTGTGGGCGGGGCTGAGTTCGGCTGGCATCCAGGCTAGTGAGTTCCTAGACCCAACATCTTGATGTGTGTCTGGCTTGTCGGGCTAATGTTAACAGTTTAGAGCTTGCACACTGTCTGCGTGACACACACAGCTCATGCGCATCTAGAGCCGCACTGAAAAAGCATGCATGCTAGAAATAGAACCTCTTTTACAATGACGATTGTTTCAAAGCAACTTCACAGGGTTAAACAGGACAATATTGCAACACAATTTGATTTATATATATGTTGAACTGGATGTAATTTTTGCTGATTACCCAAATAAAATAGGTTTACTTTAAATCAGTAAAACATTACTGTTATAATAATTATATTTTTGTTTTTGTTTTGAGAATTGTTTGAAATAAGATCTGAATTTTTCATGTGACACGCAAGCATTTGGAAGCGCTTCCAGGCAAAATAGAATAGGAAAAGATGTTTAGATGTTATTAAAGTCTCTAGGTTAACATAAATGCAGATACAGGCCTAATTGTACTGGAAAAAATATATAATTATTGATTTTGAAATATTGCACCTGTCAATAAAGAACAAAATATTTTGTAGCATGTTTTGCCATCAATACTGCAGACGATGTCTTTGCTGTATGAGTAGGCTATATATTTATGTTTAACATGAAGTAAAGGTCTTCACTGAACATCAACTAGCAGCAGCAGCAGCGCCACGTCAGACACACTTTTGTTGTGCAAAGACAAAAAAAAGCATATGAACCGAAACGCCACGCTCACACCACACAGCCAGTGTGTCGCAGGCCTAACAGAACAGTCACTGACAGACGTGTGTGATCATTTCTCTGTTCTTGCTTCATCTGGCAGTAAATGCATAGACAGTAAAAGAAATGGACACAGCGACCCCATTGACGTCTACGGCGAAATAATGAAGTCAACCTAGGGGCACTCACTTCCTGATGGCTGAGCGAACTGCGCAGGCTCAGACTGAGCTTGACGACGTAGATGTGACGTGAGCCTCCTGTCGGACAGCTGGAGGTCTTCTAGTAGATGTGGAAAGCGAAAGCTGAATCACGTTGTTTAAATATTTTCTCCCGTTGCTTTTGGCTCACTATGGGCTTCTACCCATTCTTCCCCCTTGACTTTATCAGACTAGTCTCCAGGACATGTCTCCACGTCCCCCCGACTGTCTCATAGACAGTAAAAGATTGCCTGCGAGCGTCTCCTCAGGTCTATACGGTAATTTCTCAACTGTGCGACAGGGTCGCGTTGGTTATGACGCAATCGTTAGCCTATTTTTACAAAAACAGCTTCTGCGGGGCGATAGTGTAAGATACAAGGTAATGGAGCCTTTTATACATTGTCGTGTTTCTTTAGAAATATACAATGGACAAATGGAGTCTTTAAACGCCTCAGATGTAAAGTTATTCACTGTCAAAGTGACTCAAAAATGAATGGGAGTCAATGGGATGCTAACAGCAGGTGATGGCTTGGTTAGCAATGGCAGCCCCTAGGGGTGGAACGCTCT
Organism: Pseudorasbora parva; assembly: GCF_024679245.1. Classification (NCBI taxonomy): domain Eukaryota; kingdom Metazoa; phylum Chordata; class Actinopteri; order Cypriniformes; family Gobionidae; genus Pseudorasbora; species Pseudorasbora parva. The sequence goes on along the minus strand of NC_090194.1, from coordinate 14,319,306 downwards.
CCGAGCGCTAGATTACCCCCTTGAGTAAATGCCTCGCTCAAAGCTCTGCTGCCGCCATGTTTCAGCAGCTGGCCCCGCCTTGATAAAGTGATTGACAGGGCAGGGGCGGAGACTTGATCGCCTCAGATTGCATTTTCAATTCCACTTTGAATTTTGTTACATTCATTACAGGACATTTTATGAAAATGCTATCGCAAGTATCTTAACTGGCATTGTAAATGCAATTAAGAAAAATAACATTTGGATGATCATTTTCTACAATTTTTGCTTGAACATGTTAAAACACATCTATTCATTACTTTAATTAATTTTAATTTTAATTTTGAAACGTATAAAGCCTTAAAATATATGTTTAAATTATATGTTAAACTAGTGTAGGAAATAGCTAATGTAAATTATATTATTCAGTTTGAATGATCATTTTGCTCCAAATGTTGCACACATGGTATGTAAATGTAAATGTAAATACTGAAATGCATTGCCATTTTGCATATTGTATTGCACATTGAATATTGCTACACATAAGCTTCCATAAATGATCTCTCACCCATTTGTTATTGTGGTGCCATCAATCCATTTCCACACTCCCTCTGTCTTTGTCAGACCAATCCAAAAATCACTATCACCACCAACATTCTTCAAAAACTCCTGTTACGATAGAACAGTAATGCATTGTATGATATATGTGTAATAACAATAATAATAATAATTAAATGAACAGTAATTTTCTCTTCTAACTCTCAGTAGTTAAAACAGATATGTATCAATGTGCACAAACAAACACAAAATCCTTTTCTTTCTCACTCACTTGTTCCTCTTTGCTGTTTATGATCACTATATCGGCTCCTCTCTGTTGACAGTCTCGTCTGCTCTCACTCCAGCTCTTCCCCTCAGATGAAAAATAATAAAAACTGAAGTTGTAGTAAATCCATTTAAAGTTGTCAGCACGCTGATCTGTTAATACACAAGTTTAGATATTAGTTTATCTTCGTCCATGTTGAAATAAATTTAATAAACAGACACTTGATATATAAGTCAATTTTTAATTATTTAATGAGGATATAACATCATTACCGTGTTCATAAAGGCCATGCTGAAGTTCATCATTCTTGTTTTTTATCTGCTCATATTTGGTTATTATCTGGTGTTTTTCTTCAGTCAGGTTATTGATGTGGTTCAGTATCTGCTCATATTTGGTTATTATCTGGGGGTTTTCTTCAGTCAGGTTATTGATGTGGTTCAGTATCTGCTCATATTTGGTTATTATCTGGCATCTTTCCTCAGTCAGATTATTGATGTGGGTTAGTAACTGGTTTCTCTCAGTGGTGAAATACACACAGAGCACCATTACAGCAGTCAGCAGAAGAACACACAGCAGACACACACACACTTCAACTGCTCTGTGCTTTCTGTTCTTCACTGAGACACTTCCTGAAGACGACAAACACAAGCTTAATTTAGTCTTCACACTTCTACTTCAGTCTTGTGAATTCTATTCTTACAGTTTTTCCACAATCACCTTAATTGGCTCGGTTCTCAAATGAGATCTCTCAAAACATTAAGTTCAGATCTTTGTTTCTTGTTCACAACAAATTTGAATATATTTTTTAAGTAGTTGGTTTTGACATAAGTGTTTTTGTGTAAAAGAGTAATTACTACACAATATCTTAATGCAGCATGGACAAAACTAACAAGTTGATTCTTAGTAAAACTGTCACACTCTTCCCAGCATCTAAACAGTCTTTCATTGTGTGAGCCATTTAATTATCAAAATCTGTCAGTTCTAAAGTTGCCAGAATCATAATCATACACTGTTTGTTCGTCGGCCAGAAGAGAAGTGGCACCCCGACTGAGCCTGGTTTCTCCCAAAAAAAAATTATTTCTCCATTCTGTTCCTGAAGGAGTTTTGCTTCCTCTGCACCGTCACCTTTAGCTTTTGGCTTGCACAGTTGGAGACACTTAAATTTATAACTCTATTACCGATCTGCCCGCATTCACATTATATGATAATTGAAATGAGATAACATTGCTGTTTTCTCCAGAGCAGCTGTACAGCCAAATCAAATTCCTTTGCATTATTTTCCTGTTAACACTGTGACGCTGCTTTGAAACAATTGGCATTGTAAAAAGCGCTATATAAATAAAGGTGACTTGACTTGACTAAATAATATTGTATGTTAGTGATAATGTCCACTAAATTGCCAAATAACCTGCCATGAAGTAATGAAATAGGTACAATCTTACCAGTCAACCAATCAAGTTCGGAAACTGCATGTAATTTTGTGGCAATATTCGTGTAAAAGTAGACATTAAAATGTAAACATTCTGTTTCATTTTATTTAGATGGTCCCTTTCTTTAACACATTCTGTTGACTATAACATTGCACCTCTATCTACTATCTCTGAGTGTTAGTAGAGTACTTAGTACTTAGTTGAATGTCTGTTGAGCATCAAATTAATGTCAGTAGATATTAAGCAGACAATTTACTAATACTCTAATTAGAGGTAATTGACAAGTAGTTGCAAAGTGATTTATATGTTCAGAAAGGGAACCAAATAAAGTTTTACCAAATATAACACATTGGTATAAAAATGCACTTTATATATGTACATTTTCCTTTTATGACTTCTCCCTGTAAACATTTATCTTCTGATGAAACATGAATCTATAAAGCTCAGTGAAAAAGTGAACTGACATCTGTAACAAACATATCCAGGGTGGATTGCCAGGTGAATTTTATCCTGTGGGCTACATCTCACATTACTACATTTTTCAGACATGATGTCCCATAAAACAGTTTTGACAATTGTACTTGCAGTTTAGAGAATGTAAAGACAGATTCAAAAGATAAACCAAAGCAATTGAGTATAAAACAAGAGATAGTAAAATACCTCTGTCCGTCTTTTATAATGTGTATCCGCTGAATTATGTTACCTGTGTGCTGAAGTGGCAGATGTCTTTCTGTGTTTGTCCTCAGATCATAATGTCTCACAGTATCTGCACTCTCATAGATATCCATCTTCTCCACTCTTTCTCTTCTGTCCATTTCCACAGTCTCAGTCATCACAACATCATATATAACTTCAGTTATCTCTGATCTCTTAATGTCGCACATTATAACGCTGTTAATGCTGTTGTTCTAGTTTGTGATTATTTAGGCTGCATTGCATTTCCTGCTTTTAAAAATGAAGTCGGAGCCAAACTCTAAATTAAACTGTTGGTGGTCAATGTGTGAATCATGTGACATTCAAGATGCCAGGACAGGAAGAATTAAGGCATATCTAGTAACACCAAGTTAAACACCAATTAGATAAAGTGAGTATTTTTAATGTTTATTTGTTATGTTTTATTTCATGCTCTTTTGGTCTGACAGACCCCAAACCTTTTACCTCACTACCCAGACAGCATGGTAACATTGATACAATGTTGAGTTTTGATCCATCATTTTGGTTGAGATTGACATTTCAATGTTTAAAGTATGTTGGATCATGGAAACTTTGATGAAATTCAACAGCACACACGAGTGGAGACAGTGATGTTGAACTAACATTGATTTGTACCTGATAAGCACAAGATCATGCAGGTGTGTATCTCTGTAGAGCACTAGTGGGTGTTTCCCAATCAGTGGGGGGGTTTTCAAACCACAATCGGCATTTTAATCGCTTTCCCCGATTTGCTCTAATCCCCTGGGGGCTTGGTTTAGGAATGGGCCTTCATGAGTTTAGCAAGTCTGTTGAAAAATGGTTGAAAAACATCTATTGTAGTTTGAAATTGGCCACTGATTGGTAAACAGTTTAGCATGTGTACTTCTCAGTAGTTTAACTGATGCTTCTTCATTAGAGAAAACACATGTGCATCCTAAACAGTCTAGTGTATGAAGTGTTCTAGTGTTGAACCACCTGACATACATGACTTCTCTTGTGCAATTTCAAACAATCTACTTTATAATTTCTGTTCCTTTATTTTGTGTGATTGTTATTTGGATTTGATATGTATTGTTACGACCCATGCCCTGAAAGAGCACAGAGCCCTTTTGTTCTTCTAAGGACAATTCTGTTTTTTCAACTATTCGGGCACTTTCGGGTATTCTTCATCAGTATAATGTGGAAACATGACAGCTATAGACATACAAATGGATTCCTGATATTTTATATACTGTTGCTATGGCAAAGTGTTAAAGTTTAATTATCTTTTTGGGTGTTTTTGAGACATAGCATGCTTGAAATTGTGTGTGTGTGTGTGTGTGTGTGTGTGTGTGTGTGTGTGTGTGTGTGTGTGTGTGTGTGTGTGTGTGTGTGTGTGTGTGTGTGTGTGTGTGTGTGTGTGTGTGTGTGTGTGTGTGTGTGTGTGTGTGTGTGTGTGTGTGTGTGTGTGTGTGTGTGTGTGTGTGTGTGTGTGTGTGTGTGTGTGTGTGTGTGTGTGTGTGTGTGTGTGTGTGTGTGTGTGTGTGTGTGTGTGTGTGTGTGTTACAAAAGACACATATGTCTTTAAATAAATTATTTACTGATATAAATCAAATTAATTTAAAAAGCCAATTTCACATGATTTTCTAGTTTATAAGTTGTCTGGCTATCACCAGACCAAGCTCAATTTAAGATTGAACATTGGTCTGGGGAGTCTGCTCTGTATTTTCTACTGCACAAGAGGCGTGATCAACGAGCATTATTTGAATGACTCTGCTTGCAATTGGATAGTCAACTAAACAGACTAAAAGAGCCATGATCAATGAGCAACGATCCATCTTTTCTCTATCCGTCATCGTGTTAAACCCGCCAATAGCGTGCCAGGTGGATAAGCAAGTCTGTTATTGGTTCCCACAAAAGTGTAACAGAAGCAGTAGAAATGAATGTACGGGTTTTCAGACTGTGTTGCAGGGCGAAGTCAAATCGGCAGCAGATCAGGCTGGGTTTACCCAGTCTAGATTATAAGTAAATTTTATAATAAAGTTTATAATAAACTTCCATACAATTTAGACATGCATCGTACTCTTACCTGACACTAATATTAAAATCATTGCTGCAGTTTCTGTGATTATTTTGTAATCAACATTTCTTTATTGGATGCCACAAATATTGAAATGAAAGCATGCTTAATTGCATAAGATTGTAAGTAGCTATGGTAGGTCAAAAACACATGAAGAGAAGTGTTAGGATAATAAATACAATATCACCATTAATGATACAATATCACCATTCGGACGGTATTCTGCGCTCATTTGAAATTGACGTGACATCATCTGACATGAAATTGATTCATTAAATTGAATTGATCTCATAGATGTGACTGTTGTGGTTCGTAGTCATAGCAGCACCAACTGCTGCAGTTAATGTGGTGAATTCAACTTCTTCAACACTTGGTGCCCTACGCACAGTGCGTGATGTGCGTGTGCGGAGCGCCGGCCCTGTGTCAGGCTAGAGAATACTTTTTTTGTTGTTGGTTCATTGTGATTTGGGATCAGACACCTAGGGCTTGCAAAGACTAATGTCCAGGAATCTTAAATAGTGAAATATAACATTCCTTTCCTGATTGACCTGATCGGTGCGCATGCATGTGTGTGTGTGTGGTTCACTCTTATATCCACCGATCCAGCAGGCCAAGTAACACAAAAATAATATTCCAATCAATTGCACGTGGATGAGAAATAAATCCTTGTTTGTTTGATAAAGACATTTACGAGCCCTGTGATCGAGAGAATCATTCCTGTTGCCACTTTCAAAACAATCCCTCCCTCATGTGAACTGACAAGAGAACAGAAGCTCACTAAATATGCAAATCTTATCCGATCCTAGCCGTGAGCGTTTCCAAGTCTCTTGAGAGAGTCTCAAGTGTTTCTTGAGAGAGCTTCAAAACCAGTGTAGAAAATAGCCTATTACTTATTAGTTATGATGTTTTTGAATGTAAAAACCGCACAAACGTCATTAGTTGACCTCAGACAACAGTATAAAAAAATGTAAAAAGCCAGCTCATGAGACCTTTAATGCGCACCACGTTCCAGCCAATCAGAATCCAATTGAGACTGCCCATGGTATAATACAAAAAGTTTTCTTCTCACCTGTGACTGCTCCAGAAGATTCATTCGTATAATAACAAAATGGGTTTTATTATAGAAACTTGGCAAATCATATTTCACCTGGCCTTTGGATTATGTGCTTACTGAGTGACTGTGAGGTACCCCTTACGAAGCAAAAATATATTGCAGTATATTGGAAAATTTCATGCAATACATTAGGCAATATATTCACATATATGGGAATTAATATTTATATTTTTCAATATATTGCAATATATTGAAAGCAATCATTTGTATATTTTGCAATATATTACATGAATATATAATATATTTTATAATACCATCAATATATTATTCCATATATTTACAATATATTAAAATATATTTCAAGTAATATATTGGTAAATATATTTTCCTTTCGTAAGGGACACCCTTAATATCAGCAGTGGAATACATCCAGAGGACACTATATAGCCTACTTTATTTACAATATGGTCTTATTCCACTCTGAATTAACAAGGTGTACCACTTCAGCTTGGACTAAGTGAAGTTTTTATTAACAAAATTTCGGGAGGAGCACGTGCAGATAATTAAACCTAACTAAACACAAGTGGAACACATCAAGCTAATCAACGATAAGAGGGGTGTATATATACAGCAGATTTACCTTCTTTCGTTGACCATTTTCATTTTAGCATCCCTCCACCACCCCATCTCCTCACTTGATTCTAACAAACTTTTATTAGATGTCATACTCCAGTCCAGTTCTAGAGTATCTCTATTACGGGGGGTACTCTGGGTTCGGGCCAAATTCCGAGCCCGGAGCCCTCCCCCGGACAGCACGCCAAATACGCATAATCTTTACTCTATTTAATTTGATGTAAGTGTGAACTAGTGAACTGTGGGATATTTATGTTGATGGTAAGTGGTACCGTTGTTTTGTGTATGCTAAACACTGCATTTTGTTCATTTAAAATCTGAGTTTTGGGTTTGTAAATTATTAAGCCCTGAATGTGGCCCTTTTATCTATTTCTGATTATTTGTTTTTGTTTTTTAAAGAGAGAGTTAAAAAACACAACTAAAATTTTATGATTATGATTTTCACTTGCCATCTGTCCTATATGCCTGCAATCAGGAAGTGGTGGTGCCATAAGTTACTACAGGCATTTCCTCTGGCAAGCTATAATACTAATAAACTATATGGATGAATATATCCATTATGTGCATTCCCAGTATGCAGGTCAATGTAGATTTTTAGTTGCTGTTTTTTTAAACTCTTTTTATATAGAGCCAACAGTCAGTCTCCAAACAAATGATCCACCCGGATCTAAACGAGATGCCCCCGTCTGTGCCAGACGTCATGGAGGTGACCCCATCTGCGAGAATCCACGTATGTACAAATAATGTTTATGTATTATTTGTTTATGTAGTTACCTTCATAAAAGTGTTTAAGCAGCACTTGACTCATTACATTAGGGCCTATTATTGAAACATCTTTTTTCACAAAAGACTCTGGGTGATGAAACAGATTCTGCTCGCCTGTGACTGTGTGGAGGAGAACAGACTGGGAAATTCACTCACCGCAGGTCATAAGGATGAAAGAGGATGATGCCTTGTTGGCCTTAGCAATGCGGGACCGGTTTATTGACAGCATTTTCTATAAAGGTGACATGGATCAGGACAAAATTCAGGCTCCCTTCCTTTTCACCTTTATGAGAATGGAGGACATGGAGTCTTTTATGCAGGAAGTACGTGACTATATATATGTATATATATGTATGTATATATATATATATATATATATATATATATATATATATATATATATATATATATATATATATATATATATATATATATATATATAATATGTATGTATGTATGTATATATATATATATATATATATATATATATATATATATATATATATATATATATATATATATATATATATATATATATATATATATATATATATATATATTGCATGCCTGCACAACCCTCAGCTTTAACAAGCTAACTGGCGGGGTAAATCTGGGTTAATATTGTTTTGTATGTTTTGTTTTTTTTTTATTGTAGTTTTAGGTTTTGTAAAATGTTTGTGGGGGAAAAGTGTTTTTGAAACTTAATATACTCCTATTAAATGTTGTATCTTATCTTACATATTTTGTTTCTAGATTGTAGACACATATTTATTAAATTTAAATTAAATTGTTTTAAATATATATAAATAAAATGTTATTTTTTTATTTTATCTAATTATATAAACGCAGCAACACTTGAGGGCAGTGACGTATGTGACTAATACATTGCAAATTAAGTAAGACTCCCAGTCTAACGTTCCTGGAATGATTGTCTTGCTAGTTTCAGAGCACACTTGTCCTCTTGTTTTTTTTTTTTTTAGTGTGACAATCGCCTGCATTCAGAAAACTGGACAGCTTACTTATTACCATTTGAATAAGACGATTTAAATTATATTCACAACTACACTGCTGTACATGCATGCATTCATTATTTTATTTTATTTTATTTTAGTTTTTTGAGCTGGAGATCCTAACTGTACATTTAAAAGGAGTAAATTAAATAAGACAAGCAAAAAAAGTTAAATCGCACCTGCACGTTAAACACAGTCCCCAAAGCAAAAAGCATATTAGGCCTATGAGCAATTGAGGATACTTGATTACATTGTAGTTTTAGGTCTTTTATGTCTTGTTTTTTTTAACCAAATTAAGTTTTGTGGGAGAAAAAGTTCTTGAAACTTAATATACTCCAATTCAATTTTGTATCTTATATGATTGAGATAGATTCACACACAGCCTTAATGGGGGTGGGGGTTGAGAGAAGAAAGCAGAGGCGCACAGATAGATAGAATGTTAATAGACGTTAAGTCTCCAGTGTGGCACGCCCGTCAAAACCGAGAGTTTCTGAGAGAGCCTCAGAACCAGTGTAGACAATTAGCCTATTACTTATTAGTTTTATTACTTATTTAGTTATTATATGTTTTTGAATGTTTTTTTTAAGTTGACCTAGGACAACAGTATAAAAAAAATAAAAAGACACTTCATGACACCTTTAAATAACACAAAAATACAGCGCTATTGACTTTAGATCAGGTTTTTGTTGGTCAATGGCGCAGCCGTTTTCAGTTGCCTCAAAATAGCAACACACCAACAAATGCGCTTGAACACACCTTATTTTCAGACCAGGACGTCTATGGGCACACAAATGGGTGCAAATGCATTTGCCATTTAAACAACGTGGCGCTGGATGTGAAAATGATAACTGAGTCTGGCTGAAATGAGCAAAAGACACACAAAAACGCAATACGCCAGGTGTATGACAGGGCCTCAAGGAATATATAATCATAATAGGTCAGGCTATCGTCTCTTAATTGTCTGTCTTTTCTCTGATGCTGAAGTGTGTAATTTCTGTACCATTAAAACATTATCCGATGGATTTGCAAGAATTAATGTTTTCAAACACTTTTTCCTCAAACAATCTCCCCCTGTCTTCCATTGGTTGGCAAACAGACTGCCCCGCCCCCAAACTGTTATTGGCCACAACATTGGTTGCACCTCAGGATGCTCAAATAAACAGAGCCATGTTTTGTTTCACAGTTTTTACAGTTTTTTGAAACTCCACAAAGGACTTCCTTATTATCTAGAGTATATTAAAATAAAGAAAAAAAATTCTCATATCCAAAAATTGACTAAGCAGAATGTCAAGATAAAGAAAAAACAAAAATGTGTATCAGGAAGTATAGAGATTCACTTTTTTTAAAAGGAGTGAGTTACAAACGATTTTTCATGTTTTATTTCACGCTCTCTTTGTCTGACTTTACACTGTCAGGTTTCCCACTTCCAGCATATACGTGTTTCACTTTAAAGCACAGGAAGCAGCTCATTTAACATATGCAGCTTCACACCATGAAATTCACATTTATCAGGGAGATTCAATTACTGTTCCAAATCTTTACAACATCTTTGAAAATGTCCCTACAATATATCGTCCAGATTTTCTTTGAAAACCTAAGGTATAATTTGACACCTGTGGGCATTTGATCTGTGCCCACACACTGCAGCTGTTAGCACAGAAACACTGGACACGTTTGCAGCAGACGCCAGAAACACACATTAACTTTACATCACCCTGTTCTAGGGTTGTTCTTCATTTTTGCATTCATGTCTTTTGAATACTCAGGCTCCTATTCAAATAGTAAATGTTCCTTCACTTGGCATTCTGTCTTCATATTTCACTTTACATCCCTGACAGAAAACAAATAAACAAACCAAAATAAACACAGAGGTGGTCACTAGCCCACACACATGCCAGCAACTGCAAACACACATACAGAACAGACTGGTTCTGTCTCTATAAGGGCCATTTATATAAAAGAAACACCCTCTATTCTTCACTTTTCCTCCTCTATCTTAATGCCCCACCCTCTTGCGTCTGCTTTTTGTTTCCCGCATTACAGACATGTGTTTTGCCCGCCTCATAATCCCTGTACTGTATGTTCAGTCTGTCCACTATTCTATATCTATTATGCAGTAATCTTCAGATTCGATATATAATTCACGCATTTATTAACTGCCTGTTTGTGTTTACTTGCGCTCTTAAACAAATGGTTTGTTTCAATCCATGTTTGGGTCAAATATGGACAAACACATCCATTGGGTTTAAAAATGTAATTAAAATATTGAAACCCAAAGGTTGGGTTTGTCCATATTTGACTCATTGACTTATTATGAGTTGAAACAATCTAGCATTTTTTAGAGTGTATATATTTACATTTATTAATGAATCTACTAAATTCATTAAATTCATAGTTGCTGCAGATTGATAGCCAGCTGATCTGGTTATCTTATCTTATCTTAAATCCTAAATTAGATTGATTCGTTTTAAATGATGTTTGTATAAGCCAATTGTGAAATGTTAAATGTCTGTCTGAGTATGCTGCATATGTACTTTCCCTATACAGGGATAAAAAAAGCCAAATAAATAACTTAATTCAGAAGTGAGTCAATCCAAATTGAGAAATGCTAGACAAATGGTAACTTTTTTTTTCTTTTCATTTCTAGCAGTTACAAACTCACACGTTGTGCTAACTCTACAAGCAAATAACGTTTTAAGCTCATTTGTGGTTTCATCTGTTTGTTTGTTTGTTGTTTGTTGTTGTTGTTTGTTTGTTTTGTGTTTTTTTATTTATTATTATTATCATGATCATCTCTGCTATTAATAATAACCACTCCCTTTATTATAAAGGACACATATTTGTCCATGCAAAAGACATCAGTGCCACTAATTGCCTCAGATTAGCACAGTGTCTCCGACAATGATTATATCCTGACCAAAGCTTATTAGGGAGCTTAGTCATAAGAGGGCTGTTTAGGATCTTATGACCCTCCATATGCAGCAGAACATTTTTTATAAATGCTATTCCCCCCCCCCCCCCTTTTTGTTTTTGTTTGTTTGGTGTGAAAAATACCTAGTTAATTATACATACTAAACAATACTGTGATTTTTTTCTAATGGGAAATCTAATAATTTTATAATTTTTTTAATTTAATTAAATATTATATATATTTATACATTTATAAAGTATAACAAATTATATATATATATATATATATATAATTATTTATTACTTTTATATTATATGATAAATTATAAATGTATAAATATATATCTAATATGTTATTAAACAGAAAGTGATAAAATTATGAGAATATATATATATATATATATATATATATATATATATATATATATATATATATAAATAATATATATATATATTTTTATTTTAAATTTGTAACTAATTAAATAGGAAATTATATTATTGTAATATAGTTGTGTACTAAATTAATTTGATTACGCTTATTTTAAGTATTTGCAAGTAACAAGTGAGGATGTTGTAACATTTCTTATTTTAAAAAGTTTGTATCTCTTGACATCTCAAAAAGTTCATGTTTTAGGTGATTTAAATCATTTTTTGTGTCTTTTTTAAAGAGATCTTTGTTGCGTCTGTGTACACAACATAAACATGGTTTGAGGCAGAATAAAACAAGAAACACAAGGAAATCAGCTTTAAACATGCATTTCCTGTCAGTCACTTGCTTTGATTTTGAACTGACTGAGGACAATAAAAGACAAAGCATCTAGCCTCGGCCCTGCGTTAACAGGAAAACAGCGCACATGAGGGAATGTTACAGACATTCCAGTCGAATCCATGAGCTTTAACGGATGACACAGCAAGAGGCATAAACCAGAAAATTTGTAATACACATTTTATTCATAAAGTACTGCATAAAAGAATCATACAGCGGTGTTTTCCACAAGGTTGTGTCAAAATAAAGTTGACTTGCACACATTTCATATAGCTCACACTCACACCCACAGTATCTCATCTGTCGAAGCTGCCACCTCTTAATTGGCCGTCCCTTTTCGCCGACAACATTTGTCAACTGCCATCTGTCTGTCTGAGTTCACCCCCCTCCAGGTTTTCGTCTCCCCAAAACACCCCCCTCCCCCCATGAAAGTCTTTAATCAAGCTGCAACACTTCTTCTCAAGTAAGGCTCCCTCCCATCCCTCCCTCCCCTTTCTTGTCAGTTTAGATAAGACAGACTGGCCACCAGGGTTCTTATCTCTGCCCCTTACGAACAAGTGCTTAATGGACAAAAAAATAAACAAGCGTGGTAAGGAGCATGGTTAAATGCAATAATACAGTTTCAAAAGTAAAGAGTTCATAAATTGCTCTCAAACCCTTCCGTGGGCCACCCTGCAACTCCAAAGTCACAACAGAGTCTGTGAAGCTCAATCTCCAGATGCAACTCGGAGGCCGCAAGAGATGCAGAGGGAAGCAGAAAAGCCCTCGCTCGTTCCCCTCAATGTACATTCAACTCTGTCCCGCACGTCTGGAGTGCAGCTGTCGGAGGCGGTCTGCTCTCCAGAAGCTGCTTGTGGTCTCAGAGACACCAGGACAAACAGACTGCATCGAGTTCTTCAGAACCAGACGTAGTCCCGGGACAGGGGAAGCTGGTTCCTCAAGTTCCCACAATCAGATACAAAAGGAAAGTCTTCTTGTCCCCAGCAAACAGAGTTACATTTGAGTTCTTGTGAAGGATGTAACAGTTTGAGGGAAGTTCCTGCTTGTTACCCCAAATCTGTGTCACCCTTCCACCTGCCTCCTCACACCTTAGTAGCCAGCGACTGGGCCTCGGTCTTCTGGGAAGAAAGGGAGCTGGCAGGACTGGCATGAAGGACTTTCTTCAGGTTGAGGAGGCAGAGGCACTGAGAGCGGAAGCGGAGGTCAAAGAAGGCGTAGAGGAGCGGGTTGAGGCAGCTGTTGACATACGCCAGGCAGGTTGCGTAGGGATGGGCCAGCAGAAGTAGGTTCAGGAAGGTGCAGGAGTCGGGCGCCAGGTTCAGGTACGACAGGGCGTCCATGGTCTTCACAACATGGAAGGGCATCCAGCATGCAGCAAACACCACCACCAATGTGGTAATGATCTTCAGCAGGCGACGCTTGCGCTGGTCCTCCTTGCGCAGGCTGTTGAAGTGACGTGTGACGGTGCAGCCGATGAATCCGTAGCACACCATCATGGCCAGAAGGGGGATCAGAAAGCCAAGGGCCGTGGAGGAGATGCTGAGGCCTGCAATCCAAAAGGCCTCCTGGCCCTGTTTGCTCACCACCAGGCTGAAGTCCATGGCGCAGGAGGTGCGGTTGGTCTCGGCATCGTACACCGTGGTGCGGAACAGCAGGGTGGGTGAAGCCAGCACACCCGAGAGGAGCCAGATGGTGGCCAGCGAGGCCCGCATGTGTCCTCTGGTCCGCAGCTGTGTGCTGGTGAGGGAGTGCACGATGGCCATGTAGCGGTCCAGGCTCAGGCAGGTCAAGCAGAAGACACTGGCGTACATGTTGAGCAACACCACATAGCTGCTGATCTTGCAGAGGGCCACGCCAAAGGGCCAGTGGTATCCCAGGCCAGTGTAGACGGCCCACAGAGGCAGAGTCACCACAAAGGTCAGGTCAGCAAGAGCCAGGTTTCCGATGTAGACATCCGCAGCTCTCCGCTTGGACTGAGCCCGCCACACTGTGAAGATGACCACACCATTGCCGGTGAGGCCCAGGATGAAGATGAGCATGTAGAGCACAGGAATCAGTGAATATGACGGTTCCCACTCATCAAAGTCACACATTGAGTTGTTTCCTGTCTCGTCATAATAATCTTGGTTGTAGTCAGCAGTCATGTTGTCCATTTCATTCATTCCTCCGAAAATCTTGAAGTGTTTAAAGTATCCGTAGACAAGAGATCTAAATGATCACAGAGAAGTAGCTTGTGATGCGTTCAGGTCAGAATGTACTTTCAGCTGGACGAACGGTGGCTTTTAAACCCTCAGGATCTCACACCCCCCTTCCCTCACCCCTGACCCCTCCCCTCTACCCCAGCGACCCCTCCTCCTTCCCGCACTGCAGCCTCCACAGGAAAACCCACAGGATTAGTCAACGAAATAGCCTTCAAAAATAACAAGTAAACAAAACTATTTACTAGTGGAACTACTTATAAACAGCATCAAAAATAGTCGTGCACCACTGCTGTAAATAATGCTGCAAAGGAAGAGAATATCTAACGTGATAGAGCTCTGCTTCACAGTGCTTCACTTCATACGCGAATAAACGACTGCTATAATTATTACCGTGTAGCCTATACGATTGCATTTTCAGGAGAAACAGAATGAATGGCACTACTTTAAAATTAAACACGAAATTTCTCTATCTCGTGACATGTCAGGACCTGTGTTTTTGCCCTGTACGGATGAATTGATATTGTAATGGACGAATGCGAATGTGTGAACAACAGTCTATTAGCTGGACGATGCTCTAATTTCCATTCCAATGCGTTTGACTCTCCGCTTACTGATTTGCCCGAACAAGATCATATTTGTCCCAGTTAATCCGAGAAATGCGTATCATAACCCTTGTTTGAGCAAAAGACTTCTCGGAGTTTTCAACCTGAAATGTATCCTATAATTTATGTTGAAATGCTAAACCTCCGCGTTTTCTCTCGTTTTCATTTGTCTTACAGTTCTTCGATTTCACTTCAAATAATTGTTATTAAAAAAAAAGAGGCAATAATGTACAAGTAATAAATGCAATAATTAAAACGACATCATGTGTTGAACTAGCAATCACGGTGCCAACAATGTTTAAACATTAAGAAAGATATTCTAACCTACATTAAGAGACTGTCAAATAATCAAATAATAAGCTAATGTAAATGTAATACACACAATAATGATTAATGTATTCATATTTTGTGTTAAACCATGTCTGATGATAAATAATGTCAATAAATGTAAAAAATAAATAAAGGTAACCCTTTATTTTACACTGTCCTTGTTACATGTTACTTACCAATAACAGTAAAATATGCATAATTACATGCAACTAACCCTCAACCAAACCCCAATCCTTCCCTAACCCTATAGAACATCAGTACTTATATAATTACACTTTAACAGTAACACCTTCAAATAATGTGTAACCAAAATAAATAAATAATACCTCACAAATATGGATACATATAAATAAAGTCTATATTTTAAGTATAATTTGTCCTCAAAGTAAATACATTCACAAAGAAATACACAAAGAAATAATGCATGAGGTACTCAGACACCAACCATGTAAAACATGTGTTTGTTAAGCTAAAAATATTTTAGATTTATAAATCCACTTCCTTTTTTGAGATTTTTATTTTTAAGTCTATCTATCTATCTATCTATCTATCTATCTATCTATCTATCTATCTATCTATCTATCTATCTATCTATCTGTCTATCTGTCTATCTGTCTATCTATCTATCTATCTATCTATCTATCTATCTATTTATCTCTGTCAGTATCCATCCATCCATCCATCCGTCCACAGTATGTTATATGCTGGTAAAAAATAAATGAATGAATTTATGAATAAATTAAAAAAGAAAGAAAGAAAGAAAGAAAGAAAGAAAGAAAGAAAGAAAGAAAGAAAGAAAGAAAGAAAGAAAGAAAGAAAGAAAGAAAGAAAGAATTACTTTTACAGAGTCTGCAACAAACTCTATACAAAACCGCTTATCATAAGAACCATAAGATTCTTTCATTATACTTTATTCGGTTTAGTAAACACAAACATCATCCCCTTGTCAGTTTGTATTAGAAGATTACACAACATCCACAAGCAACTGTAAAAGACAGAAGTTCCAGAAAAGAAGTCAGATATTTGCTAAATAAAACAAAAAATAGAACTCAAATAGAATCCCACCCACATCTGAATGCAAAAATAAAATTCATTCTAACTCCATCAGGTCTAAAAGTGCCGAAGTATTGTATAAACTATATAAACAGGGTTTAAAAAAAAACTGCAAGGGAAAAAGAATGATATTATCAAGAATAGGAATGGGTCGACTAGGACATTCTAATCCTGTAAATGACAAAGTCGCCAGCAGAGAGTTGAGGTTTATTTGACTGTAAATGGCAGATATCAGCCAGAGCATTTGGCTCTGCAGTATTACTGTCTCAGAGTGAAGGAGCAGACGGGAGGTTTCACTCGGCACCCTTCCTCGTCTCTCAGCGATGAGGCGTCAGTGGCGCCGAGGACCTGACCCGCTCAGACACAACTATCCCTCCCTGACCCTATCCTACACACACACACACACACACACACACACACACATTGGCCAGGCTCAGGACGGGAGGCAGCAGCGTCTGTAAGTGTTGTGACATCTTTAAAATGACTCAACATGTGCTTTAGATTGTGTTTTCCGGCTGTTTGAATCTCTAAAACTCCCTCTAAACATCAAGCAAAATGGTTCTTTATCGGCATCGATGGTTCCATTCAATGAGACCTTTCCATTCTTTGTTGTGGAAAAAGTTTGTTAAGATTATTAAAATGTTCCGCACAACAAGAAAATAATGTTCCTTTTAGGAACTGCTCACTAAAAGCTTCTTTTTGGAATCCAAAATGGTTCTTGTGAAAAACAGAATCTCCCTACAGTTTATTTTTATATATACTTCAATGAAAAAGCTAAAAGCTGTGTTATCTGAAGCTAAATCAGAGATCATGCTCTCCCCCCTTCAAACACACACACACACACACACATCACAGGTGGCACTGGACTTATCTCCCCTTGATTTTAACAGGAGAGATATGATAATGGGACAAATGGTACAGATAGATATGCAAATGCCTGACAAAAGCAATTGGCGGTCCAACAACTGCCAAACTGTTTATTCCTTTGCAATTAAATTTATTTCCGTAGGTCTCAAGTGTCCTCTATCCAAAATAAAGTATCTTATATCCGTCTCTAAATGGCACAGTGTTGTTTAAACGTTAAGTGATGGGACTGAAACTGCTATAAAGATCTATGGTCTTCACACATGAGAGAGTTTGATGTGGTATTTGCATGCACACACCATACATGGAATGAATGGCAAGCGCATTAGACCACACACACACACACACACACACACACACACACACACACACACACACAGGGAGAGAGTCCGGGTGACAGAGCTCTCCGAGCAGCTGGATTCAGAGCAGCCTCTTTGATCCGTTGTATCCGACCTTGGCCATGGATAATAATTGACTCTGTTTTTCAGAAGTTAACCGACTCAATGTGCACCGCAAATGAACTGCTTAATAAGGACAAATGTGTACACGGCATCTGTGTGAGGACCGCAAGGGATTTAGGAGTACAAGTATATGTTTTTGACAACTGAGAAAACACATAGACCTTCTGACAGAGGAGAACAATTGTGCTTATTTACTTTTCAACCAAATTAAATCTTAACAAAACAGCAGTTGTCGACCATCAGCAATAATGTAGAATAGTTTTCACTTGAAATAAAATGTTATTTAAATTAATGTTTCAGTATTTTGAAGCAAACTGTTTTATCATGGTGTCATTTAATTTTCTTATTCAACTGCTTTTCAAGTCACATTTTATACTTACTGGTAAACAAGTTCATGTTTTCAATACTTTTCTTTCATTATACTTTATTTGGTTCGGTAAACATAAAAAAAATATTTACTACACCACTAAACATCAACCTGCCATCTTTTGGTAAAAAAATATGACAACAATAATGAGAAAGACTTGATCATAATATTGAACTTAGTGCAAGAAGACACTGAACATTGGCTTAATATCATTGTAAAAAAAAGAAAGAAAAAAAAGTCACCTTCACAAACCAGAAAATATATATATATATATATATATATATATATATAAAACATATTTAGTCAGCCACAAAAAGTGTAATTTTCATCATAGGTACACTTTAAATATGAGAGACAGAATGAGAACAAAAAATCCAGAAATTCACATTTAAATTCACAGAGATTTTTTAAGAATTCATTTGCATATTATGGTGGAAATTAAGTATTTGGTCACCTACAAAAAAAGCAAGATTTCTGGCTCTCACAGGCCTGTAAATTCTTCTTTGAGAGGCTCCTCTGTCCTTCACTCGTTAGCTGTATTAATGGCACCTGTCTGAACTCGATATCAGTATAAAAGACACCTGTCTACAACTTCAAACAGTCAGACTCCAAACTCCACTATGGCCAAGACCAAAGAGCTGTCAAAGGACACCAGAAACAAATTTGTAGACCTGCACCAGGCTGGGAAGACTGAATCTGCAATAGGTAAGCGGCTTGGTGTGAAGAAATCAATGGTGGGAGCAATTATTAGAAGATGGAAGATATACAAGACCATTGATAATCTCCCTCGATCTGGGGCTCCACGCAAGAACTCACCCCGTGTAGTCAAAATAATCCCAAGAACGGTGAGCAAAAATCCCAGAACCACATTCACCTATTGAATGACCTGCAGAGAGCTGGGACCAAAGTAGCAAAGGCTACCATCAGTAGCACACTAAACCGTCAGGGACTCAAATCCTGCAGTGCCAGACATGTCCGGGCCCATCTGAAGTTTGCTAGAGAGCATTTGGATGATCCAGAGGAGGACTGGGAGAATGTCATATGGTCAGATGATTAACAAAAAAGAACTTTTTGGTAAAAACTCAACTTGCACAATACCTATTGTGAAGCATGGGGGTGGAAACATCATGCGTTAGTGCTGATTATCTGCAAAGGAACCAGGACAACTGATCTGTGTAAAGGAAAGAATGAATGGGGCCATGTATTGTGTGATTTTGAGTAAAAACCTCCTTCCATCAGCAAGGGCATTGAAGATGAAACATGGCTGGGTCTTTCAGCATGACTATGATCCCAAGTACACCGCCCGGGCAAGGAAGGAGTGGCTTCGTAAGAAGCATTTCCAGGTCCAGGTCCAGATCTCAACCCCATAGAAAATCTTTGAAAATCCATGCTGCCTAGCGCAGCCCCAAAACATCACTGCTCTAGAGGAGATCTGTGTGGAGGAATGGGCCAAATTACCAGCAAAAGTGTGTAAAAACCTGGCAACTTACAGGAAATGTTTGACCTGTCATTGCCAACAAAGGGTATACAACAAAGCATTAAGATTAACTTTTGTTATTGACCAAATACTTATTTTCCACCATAATTTGCAAATAAATTCTTTAAAAATCAGAAAATGTGATTTTCTCTCATAGTTGAAGTGTACCTATGATGAAAATTACAGGCCTCTCTCATCTTTTTAAGTGGGAGAACTTGCATAATTGGTTGCTGACTAAATACTTTTTTGCCCCAATGTAATTCCCCCCAAACTCACAAATATGATAAACTCTTGTATGGGTTGGGTGCCACTAGAAACAATGTTGTCCATATTAACTTTTTCATATGAACTTATATATTCATATTTTTGATATTAACAAACAATTAATAAATCAAATGTATCGCATCATAACTGTCTGTATATCTAAAAACACTTTAAACCTTCCTGGGATGGAATCAGCAAAGTGCACTTACACTCTTGAGAATAAAGGTTCCAAAATTGTGTTTTGTAGCGATACACCTGAAGAACTATTTTCAGTTCCCCAGAAAACCTTTCAGTGAACACCTTTTAAAAGAACCCTTTTTTTCTTAGTGGGAAGAACATTTTAATAATCCAAAGAACCTTTTTCCGCTATAAAGAACCTTTTGTGATTGTGTTCTTCACTGAGTCATGCCAATAAAAAAAACAATTGGTGGAGGTTTATAAATGTGAAACTGTGTCTTTTCCCACTGTCTCACTCCTCATATGACTGGCATGATAAGCCGAATGTTTGATGTGTGAGTGTGACCCCCTGTGTCACATGACAGCTGCGTCTCTCGGGTGTTGATATGCTCTGACCATCATCTCTGGCATCGCACTCAACCTAAAGTGAAAGAGCAATGAGAAGCTTAGAAAAGAGTTTAATTGATTTGGCTCTTGATTCTGAATCTTAAAAGTTAAATGATACCAGAGGCATTTGTAAATGCGTAATCTTTTCCTCTTCACATGGAAAGGTGTGCCGGTCTTTTACGGCACCCCACCCGCACTTCATTGACTGATTCTAACAAGAGTTTCCGACTCATTGACACCAAGTTGCTGAGCACCAGGGACGGGACAATGAACGAGTTCACACCTTGGGGCTGTCGCACGGCCACCTCCTTTCAGCCCCTGAGCACACGCTCCTTGAGCCTGGCAGTGTATTGAAGGTGTGGATGTTTGTTTTAAATAAGTTTCAGTTACAGTTTCTTATCAGAATCTAAAATGCGATTAGCATGGGCTCGATAAAAAACAAAACAAAACAAAAAAACAGGATTGCGGGATTAAGAGTGTGGACAACATCCGCAAGGTCTTCCTGGAGACAACAAGGAAGCTAATTACACATCCCAGGTTACTCAAAGCCCCTTCCTGCCTCTCTTGTCCTGCCATGACCCAGAACACAGATCATCAAGAGAAGACACTGTCACACATTAAGCTCATCTAAAGTGTTTGGGAAGATACTTTGAAACTAGTTTGCCAGGCTACAAGATCCTTATCATTTTAAGTAAAAGTCAATCTACCCATTTGAAAATGCAGTTAGGTAAAAAGAAGCTAAGTACACATATGCTATTTAACTGGGCACTATCTTATAAACAATTATTAGATTATATAAAAAATTAAAACCATGCTTATCTAGCACAAAAACAATACAGTGAAGCAGTCCGTTTCCAGAATTAAAAATCCCATTCATTTTCTCCATAGGGAAATTGAATTTGAACGATAATCCAAACCGTTATAGACAGACAAGGTTGTTAATCGATTGAATGCGCTTTTGTTGAAGGAGTAAGCCTGCATCATTTCAACATATTTTTTTAAAATATTTGTGTTCAAAAGATCTCTCTAGCACCGCCCACTCCTAGCAAGGCAAATGACGTTGAGTTTCCATATGCAAACCACTTCAATATCTGTGTGTGTGTGTGTGTGTGTATATATATATCTCTGCACCGAAGGCATCATATATATATATATATATATATATATATATATATATATATATATATATATATATATATATATATATATATATATATATATGCACCGAAGGCATCATATATATATATATATATATATATATATATATATATATATATATATATATATATATATATATATATATATATATATATATATATATATATATATATATATATATATATATATGATGCCTTCGGTGCAGAGACAGAAGCTTGATGATCAATGGACTTTCCTGCAGGACAGCCATTCCAAAGTACATGCAAATCTACTTAAGCTTGGTTCAGGGATCAGTCGTAGAATGTTCTTGAGTGGCCTGTACAGTCTTCAGATTTAAATCCATTGAAAATATTTGGTGGAATTTGGGAAGCAGTGGAAACATGAAAACCAAAGATGATCAGTGATCTATAAGCTTTTTCAAGCAAGGAATGGGGCAAGATTGAAGTAGAGAGGTGACAGAAGCTTCTAAGCACAAACAGGCAGCGTTTATTGGAGGTTATAAAGGATAAAAGAGTCTTCACAATATTTGACTTTTGGGGGTTTCATAATTTTGAACACTAACTCAATTACATCCGACAAAAAAATTTTTTGTGGCAACAAAATGTGTTGCAGGTCAAGGGGGTTGACTAATTTCGATTGCAACTGTATATATATATATATATATATATATATATATATATATATATATATATATATATATATATATATATATATATATATATATATATATATATATATATATATATATATATGGCTTGGTTTGTGACATAACTAATGAAGGTATTTAAAAAAATAATGATAATAATAATTGGACTATTTGCACAATGTAACAAAAGAACAGACAAATTTACACCTTTTCTATAAATGAGCCAAAAACAGATAACCTGAAGCAAAACAAAACACCACAAGGTTCAGTTCAAGGACTAAATGATTCACACGAGAGAGAAAGAAGACATTTGTGTACTGTAAAGGAAGCAAAACAAGCAAGTGGAAAAAATATTGCAATGTAGCATTTTGTCAGGTTACACAACAAAAAAAGTAGTTTGTTACTAGAAAAGTTGCTCTTTTCTGAAAACAGAGTCGTGATACTGGAGTAGCTATCTAGTTGCGTGACAACTACTTTCAACCACAGATCCTTGATATTACAAGTCATGAGCTCATGCGGTTTATCTTTCCTAGGGAGCTGCGGTTCAGTGTTTTCTTTCCTAAGGAGCTCCATTTGTTGGCATTTTATCTGTGGCTGGTGAGAGTTTCCTCGCCATGCTTGGGGTTGAATATCTAGATAAGCATTTGCCCTGCTCTGTGCGTCTGTATTTAACGACCTGTTGAAAACATCGGATGCTAATCAGGCAGACGTAACACCAACGCGTTTCAGCCTTCCGCACTAGACGCTTCAAGGCGTCTGTCCTTCTTTCCACATGTTCCCCAGTAGTGCTGATTTACAGAGCAGCCAGTACAGGCTATTGTCCGGCCCAATTAAATGAGCTGAAAGATGAGATCCGCATGGGAGCCGCTGGTGTTGTTAGCAGTTAGCGGCTAGCAAATGTTTACTTAACTCTCTCTTATCTCCTGCCCCCAGAGAGCAGTGGTGTCCCGGATTGTCTTTTGTCCTTGCCGTGTATCTCCACGGCTTGGTTTCCTCTCTTGTCGTTATAGCGCTGCATGAGCAAAAGCGACATGCTGTATGAAAGTGTAGGAAGTTAGCACTTAGGCTTGAGCTTTGATTTAATCATGGCCTGTTTAAAATTAGACATATGCATTGAAGTGTGTCCAAACGTGTGGCGTCTCAATTTTTGCCCTCTTAATGGCTCAAACGAAATACTTGATGGCTGAACACATGCTTTAACAGGAAACCCCATCTTGAGTAGGCCTACTACATGTTGTGGCTCTGACTGATGTAAACGTGTCTGGATTGTGTTTGTGGGCGACTCCTAGCTGGACATTTGACCTGAGAAATCACTCTTTTATTGCTCTTTTGCGATGGCCATTGTTTGGAAGGGGAAAGGTTTCTTCTGATGTAAATATCTGGCACATATCAGGAGGGATGTCCTCATCCATTGTTGCTACGCTATATTTGGGGGTCATAAGACCAAACAGCCCTGCAAAGTACCAGTAGATATGTTTTATCATTATTAATCCTAAATACTAACCCTGAACCCTAAAGCAATTTATAATTTAAAACCAATCACAAAATTTTCGGATTTCATGTACTTACAATAGCATTCAAAAGTTTGAGGTCGCTATAAGACACATTAGACATAATAGATTTCATATAAATTATGTTCTTTTGAACTTTCCATTCATCAAATAAGCACATTAGTATGATTTGTGAAGGATCATATGACCAGAAAAATGTATGAGTAATGATGATGAAAATTTTGCTTTGATCACAGGAATAAATTACATTTTACAATATACTACAATAGAAAACAGTTATTTTAAAGGTGCCCTATGTAGGATTTTTGCAGTAAAATATCCAAAAACCACCAGGCCAGTGTTATATATTTTGTTCAGTTGAGGTCTTACAATATCCGAAATGTTTCCAACTATTTGTAAATTGTGAGAAAATTGCTATTTTAACCAAGGGCGGGACGTCTGGGGGAGTTGCCTGTCAATTGCGTCATATCTGCGTTACTCTCGGTTTCTTTGGCAGAAGAGCTTTTTACTCTTAGCAGTGTGAACAAGTGTCACACCAGCCGTTAAGCGAACGCACAGAGTAACGTCATAACATCATTTTAAACACACTTAAATGTATCTAATATGATAAAAAAAAAAGAGCTGCCTTACCTCATACTCATGACCGGAAAAGCGAAAATGGCGCCGGTGTCATGACAAATCCTGTCCCCTGTGAAATCGTGTCCGCTGGTAGCGGTTTTAAATGCCTGATCAAAAGTTGTTATACATGGTTTTGGACAATCAATTGTTTAAAAATAACTAAATAATAAACGAATAAACTATGAATTCATTGCCATACTAAGTACACACGCAAAACATTTATTTGAAATATGTAATTAATTGCTATAATGGGAGCAAAAACATGTTCTGAATTATATACTTATATAAGCACTTACAGCTTCAGTTATATACTACTAATATATGAAACATATGCTTTATAAGACGTTAAAGACTATTTTAACACAATTTAAACAGCAAAAATCAAAACACGATTGTGTAAAAATTGTAATCAGGCTCTGAACAGATTACCTATTAAAATTTATTTCAGCCAATAGAATCGCTCTTGGGGTCCTTGCGGACACGATTTCACAGGGGAACAGGATTTGTCATGACACCGGCAAATGTGTTCCTTCATAATAAAAGTCCCGTGCTCAGCTCCTCAACACTCGGTCCTGCTCTGCTTCACACTACAGTAATGTTAATAACCGCATCCATGAACGTGATTTCTGCAGACAGAAAAGTTACATAGTGTAGCTTTAAATTGTAATAATATTTCACAATATTACTTTTTTTTACTGTATTTTTGATCAAGTGCAGCCTTCAAAAACTTTTTTTTAAAACGTACCTTTGGTGGTCTCATTCAGTTTGAGAATTTAGCACATTATAAAAATAATTTAAAAAATAAAATAAAATAAAATCAATGTTGCTGGAATATGTTGATGGTTGATTGTCTAATGGCCTAACCTGTAAAGTTTTACCACTCAACATGTCACAGTGATTTTTCCAATATATCAGTGTTTCACCATAAGCATAAGCTTAATTAAATACCCATAAATACTGTACGAGAAAATTATCTAAGTTTGAACCATATGGTCATGCATTATAGATAAAGAAAACATGCTGTTTTAATTTCAATAAACCGAAATGTATTCATTTCATTAAATGAATTAATGTTAAATTCATAATTTTCTTTTTTTATATCCCATTAAAATGTAATGGTGATGAATTTGTGACACATATTGTCTGACATGCCAATGAAAAACAAACATTCAAAATTAGAATTTGAGGTTTAAGATTACGATCAGGACACACTTAGCGCACAAATGCCACTGTTTCCTGAGAATGAGCCCTGAAATAGCTTTTTAAACACTAAGGTGCTTGGCACACAAAAACAGGGGCACAAGTTTCCACAGCAGTAATCTTCATTTAGACACTGCACATCACAATGGCTCCCAAGACACTCAGAGAATAAGTCTGAGCAGTGCGGGTTACGCTGGCAATCACGGCAGCACAAAGCAGACACAGAGACTTATGGGATGTGGCAGGAAAGGGCCTGCCAGGATGTGGCCTCCGTTTGTGTTGGGCCTCTGAGACTGGAGGACAGTCTTGTTTTGGAAGCTGCAAGTCTTCAGATTATTGATAAGGCTCTTCCTGGATGTGGAAGGAGAAAATGGGCCGGACTGGGCTATTTGGGAAAGAGTTGATTTAAGAAGATCAGTAAAGTTTGTTTTTAGCATGTTGCTAAGCTAACAGTGTGATACTCTAATAAGCATGAAAATGTTTGTCATGTAATAAGGTAAAATAAGGCGAACTGTCAAAATGTTTGTTGTAATGAGTCAGTTATATTTATAATAGAGATTTCTATAGTTTGTCACAGTCTTGGATGGATATTTTTCACTCAGCTAATTATGATTACGGTTTATCTGCAAAGGATGCATTAGATTTTGATCAAAAGAAGATTTCTTAAAGGGATAGTTCACCCTAAAATGAAAATGAAGTCATCATTTACTCACCCTGGTGTTGCTGTAGTGGAGACCGGGAGGGTTGTAACACGGGGTCAGTTGTAACACTGTAAGTTTGACAGTTCAGGAAAGAGCTGTGGTAACGTTGTCAGTATCATACACTAGTTTTATATTAGTTTTCTCGCGTCCATTAGAATACATAGAGGTACGGGGGTTATGAGCTGTACTGGGACCAACCCGTTTTCAACACAAGTGTGGTAGGCATGGCTAAAACAGTTAGCTAAGTTATGGCTGTTAGGGGTGGGGATAGTTGTAACAATTTATTAAGAATGTTGTGATTCCAATGAGTCCGGATTATCAATCACATCCTCTGTTGAGGCAAAGTCATGGGAGTTTTTTGTTGCATATCAGGGAATTTATTCAGTAAATGCCTCAATTGAACTCACAAGTTTTTTGTTCACATTGTTAGAATTTACGCACGCCTTGATGTTTCCATCCAGCGTTTATGTAATATCTCAAAATTCACACACAAAATAGGTGGCTCTTGAAAACATAGCTAGTGACTGAACCCTTATGTGACAGGAATACAGTAGGCCTGGACATACACGCACACACACAAATCCACAGCAATTGTTTTACACTATACTGTACATTCAAAATAAAAATGTAAAAATACTTTTAAAATGTGCATGTTTTAAACTGTTCACGTTGTTGAAAATTTTCTTTTTTTCTTCAATGATGCATGATATTATTTCTCAGCGTTACATCAATCCCAAACTATAACAAGAAGTTATTGCGATCACATCTGTCAACTATCATTCTGAGGTGACTTTCTAGAGCACGTCCGCACACGTGCACTCTTCAAAAAGGGTGCTTTAAATCGTCTGACGAACTAAAAGACATTAATGACATTTGTATGTATTTGAAATAAAATATATAGATTGTACTGAATGTCAGCTTGCTTATTTTGCTCAAGATAAGGATTTATTAAGTCCACGTCATGCAAACAAGAAACTATGCTTCTAACCACAGGTCGAGATCTACGTTTCTGACCACACAAGTTTGCGATTCTGTTTGCGAATGTTCGTTGGAACTATGGTTTCGGGAAACACCGACTGGTTGAACTACTTTCACAATGACGGAACTTGTGAACATAGCTGACTAACGATGCTTTTGGGAAACACACCCCTGATTGTCATCAGACAAACAGAGTTCCGGTCAGGTGATATTTCACTCAGTGAAGAAATACACTTTTAGGATCAATATTCCTAGCACTGCTGCTGACCTAATCCATAATATATAAATCTGCATAGATAATTTCTAATCCATGTAAACAGAAAAAAACTGATAAGGTGATTAAAGGATTCTAGGTTTAGCTCAATCGACAGATTTTGTGGCATAATGTTGACTAGCACAAAAGTTCGGTTGGACTCGTCCCTTTTTTGAAAATGGTTGTTGGTCTTCTGTCTATGGCGCGTTTGTGAGACTTTAGCGCCACAGTTAATTCCGAATCAGTTGTGAGAAATCAAGATAAGCAAAAACAGGACATGAACAACAAAGCCTTTAATTCCCCAAAAAGTATTCATGTACTATTTCCTACTAACATATACAAACTCCATCACACATTCTGCAAACAGTGAGTTAATTTAGCAATATTTTTATTAGTTCATTAGCCCCATAATTCCATGAGAGCGGCATGTACCGTAAATGGACTTAGATGTTCAACTCAGCTTTATTGAGCTTTGGCAAATGCAAATCTGTCGCGTGTCCTTACACACAAATGCAATATACCGTTCAAACAGTTCACATAATGAAGGTGGGGTTCACAGCAGCTGGAACACAATAAACCATTGTCCAAAAAAAATCAGTCTCTTGCTTGCCATATGGTTTTGTAATCCATCTACACCAAAATGTGCTCTTAAGTGGCTACCCATTGTGCACAACATCAGTGTCTACTCATCCATCCTACTCACTGTCAGGACACACACACATGCACGCGCGGTCTCTGACACACATATGTATGACATCATCGCCTCATTAGGACCCATTGTTCGCTTTCAAACTCTAGAGGCACATGGTGCATGTAAGGTCTTTTTGCAGTTAAGTCCCTAGGAAATATATTCAAAGGGATAGCTCTCCCATAAATGTATGAAACGTATGTAATCTGGATGCACTACATCCACCATATTATAATTATCACATGACCTGTAGCGTTAGTTATGTCGCTTCACTGCCATTCACAAATCTTCTTTTTGCCTATGTTATGATGTGAATTCAGACATACTTCTTTTTTTCGCCTACTATATATTAGGAAAGTATGCAATCTCGGATGCAGCCTGAGTTTCTAGCTGTTTGTGCATACTAGCCATCCTCATACTATTACTTCCTTTGTATGTTTTAAAAAGCAGACTTAATATGTATCTATTTCGGGTCCTAATTAGGAGATGACGAGAACATGAAGCATACATTATATTAATCAAGCCATAAAAACGCCCTTCCTGCATCCAAAACAAGGCATATGTGGATGAGAGCCAGAAACATAGACTGTCCTGCAGTGCTTCGCAGATGATAAAGTGATTTTAGATTGACATGACAGTCATTAATGACGTCATGCATCATTACGCCATTTCTCATTGCACATATGCGGAACGTTCCAGTTTCAGTTTTCAATCTGATCAAGGGTTTACATGTCATATCGACATGTGGCCAAACTGCCAACTCATTCCAATTGCATGTGACTTTTTTTATTCAAACTGTGCTAGCAGTCTGATATGAATGGATTATTAGAGTCCATGTAAGTCGCAGCTACTGTTAAGGTCATACATTAAAAAGAGCAGCATTTGGGTTTTGAAACAACATGATAATAAATAATAAAATAATTTCACTTTAAAATCAATAGAAAGGCAGTATTTCTCTGCATGTTTAAATTAAGTGACTTTTTCCACTATTTACAATTACAACATTGACAATTCTTGTTTTTAAAAAAAAAGGAATATTGCAGTATTTATTATAAATGCTGGTGCAAGGGCGGGGTATGTCACTCAAAATGAGATCCACCAATAGCAAACCACAATCATCCAATCAATTCCCCATGAACAAAATCAAGCCCCGCCCCACATTTATTCTTGTTTGAGAAGCCAATTCATTCTGATATAGCCTACGCCTAGCCTAGAAATCTAAACACACCCTAGCGGCAGCAAATCTAATTTGCCGCGAGTGTCATCTAGCAACTCTCAATACCCTTCTGAGCTGTAAATGCCAAATTCTGGTCGGGCCAATCACATCGTGTATAGAGTCGGTGGGCAGGGCTTAACATAACGACGGCCGAGTTGCATTTGCGTGCTTCTAGTAAACACAGAAACTGGCAAACGGCGGTCTTTCGAATCAGCTTTGACTGCAACTCTGGAAGACTTGGAGTTAAGCTTTTCTCTGAGAAAAGAACAAATTATTTAAGATGGGAAGATGTGATGGGAAGAAAGTTTTATCTGTCAACTAGCTCTGCTTCACCTTCGTTGCTCTGGTTGGTTGTAGCGCTATTCAATTGCGTGCACGCCGTGCAGAAGGAGTTTGAAAGCCCTTGTCAATGGTGAGTTTCCAGACCAAACATCTTGATGTGGGTCTGGCTTATCAGGCTAGCCTACATCACCACAGGAAAGAAAAGACTATCCCAACTTCTGTTTCATGCCAACTTTTTACTGATAAATTAAATTA
This sequence comes from Pseudorasbora parva, assembly GCF_024679245.1. Lineage (NCBI taxonomy): Eukaryota > Metazoa > Chordata > Actinopteri > Cypriniformes > Gobionidae > Pseudorasbora > Pseudorasbora parva. The sequence goes on along the minus strand of NC_090194.1, from coordinate 14,289,495 downwards.
TCTTATTATTTGACTGAAAAAGTTGTTTAAAAAAGCCTTAAGATTGTGAGTAGACGCATACATTCAGACATTCCTCGCGTCATCTTTTCTCATCTCATCTTATCTTCAGTGTGTGTTTGTGTATTTTAAACCTTTACCCACTTATACCCAGTTAAACTCCATGTTTTGCCACAATCACCCCGACTAATGAGTGTGTGTATCCTGTATCTGCATCCATGGCTTCCTCACTAAGAAGAGAGGGTTTCAGGGACGGGAAGATAGGAGACGGTAGGGACATGAAGCAACAATGGCAGGAAGACCGTCCAGATCAAATAGAGATTAAGGCAAAAAACATTCCTCAAATAAACACTAAACACACTCCTTTAACACGCTCTTGAATCGGCTGGGAAAACCACATGCCCCTTCATTTAGTCCGAGAATGAAAGTTCTTTATGCTAAGAACGGTATTAGGGGGAAATACAAAACAGGGCTGTTAATTTAATATATTTGTATGAATTTGGCAAATTGTGGAGGAATAAGTCAAAGTAGGATTCACAAATAAACCCTATGGTGCTGTTTGCATGGCAGTCAAAAACGAAAAAAATAAAAAAATCCAATGAAAATAATGTTCTATATTTTAGTTAGATAATGTTTTTTTATTTAACATTTAGCATTTTTAAGGGATGTTATGGTACTAAATGATATTTATGCAGAAGTTTTACTCCATCTGTTAACCACATTTTGAATTTTCACAGACCTGCAAATAAAATCTCTAAATTAAAGGCACAATATGTTAGCCTGACAAGCCAGACCCACATCAAGATGTTTGGTCTGGAAACTCACCATAGACAGGGCTCAGTCTGAGGGGCGGGATAAACGGTTGTCTTTCAAACTCCCTCTGCACGCGATAGGATAGCGCTACCACCAACCAGAGCAACGAAGGTGAAATAGAGCTTGTTGATAGATTAAACATTCGCCGTATCCGGTCAGCAAAACTCCAAACACATCTTCCCTTTTTAAGAATGACTTCAGTGCCGTTCTTTGTTCTTTTCTCAGAGAAAAGCTTAACTCCAAGTCTTCCAGAGTTGCGGTCAAAGCTGATTCGAAAGACCGCCGTTTGCCAGTTTCTGTGTTTACTAGAAGCACGCAAACGCAACTCGCTGTCATCACTATGGCCCCGCCCACCGACTCTATACACGATGTGATTGGCCTGGCAAGAGTTTGGCGATTACAGCTCAGAAGGGTATTGAGAGTTGCTAGACGACACTCGCGGGCAGATTAAATTTGCTGCCGAGGGTGCGTCTAGATTTCTAGGCTAACAATATGTAAGATATTTGTGATTTAAAAAATGCATTTGTGTACTTACATCATCCCAAAAGTTCCCACGGATTTGAAATTCCAGTGAAACACGTTGTGTTCCAAATTTGAGTTTGACATATAAAAATGAGATTATGTTTGAGCGAGGTACCAACTAGATGAAATTCACTTTCCAATTTTTTTTTTACCACAAACAGTACAACTGTGACTGTTTTTTGTTTTGTTTTTAAGGGCCGTTTAACCTTTTCGAATCATGTCCATGATTCTTTTGTGTGTTCATATAACAAGTGCCAAAATCTTTCCCAAATTACATAACATTCCGATGAAGTAAAAAATTTTACAAGAAACAAAACAAACAAACATAATATTTTAAGTCAAAATGACAGCCCCAGAGGGTTAAACAAATTGCATTATTAACTAGTGTCTGTGAATATTAAAGTGTTGCAAAAATATAATATATAATATATTTATAATTGATCATATAATATAAAAGTAATAAATAATTATATATATATATATATATATATATATATATATATATATATATATATATATATATATATATATATATATATATATATATATATACACTGTAACAAAATTGTTGGTTTAACTTAAAAAAGTAAGTAACCTGGTTGCCTTAAAATTTTGAGTTTATTGAAATAAAAAAATTGAGTTGATACAATAAAGGAAATTTGTTTAATAAATAATAAATAAATAAATATGTTCAATAAAAACTCAAAATATTATTGCATTTGAACCACATAAAAAATTTGATAAATCATGAAAATAGCACTATTTGGCATGTTTCACTGCGTCATCAAAAATAAAACACACAATTATCCAATATGCTTACAAAATCTTTTAATAATATTTTAATAAAGGTTGTCAAATCTCAAAAAATGTTCATTGTATTAACTACAATTTTTCATTTCAATGAACTCAAAATTTTAAGGCAACCATGCAAGTAACCTTTTTTCTAAATATTTTTTTACAGTGTATATATACACTGTAAAAAATTTGTGGTGGTTTTTGTTGGTTTAACTTAAAAAAGTAAGTAACCTGGTTGCCTTAAAATTTTGAGTTTATTGAAATTAAAAATTTGAGTTGATACAATGAAGGAAATTAGTTTAATAAATAGAAACTCAAAATATTTTTGTATCTGAACCACATTAAAAAATGTGATAAATCATGAAAATAGCACAATTTGGCATGTTTCACTGCGTTATCAGAAATAACACACACACAATTACCCAATATGCTTACAAAATCTTTTAATAATATTTTAATAAAGGTTGTCGAATCTCAAAAATTTTCATTGTATTAACTCAAAATTTTAATTTCAATGAACTCTGAATTTTAAGGCAACCAGGTAACTTTTTTTCTAAATAATTTTTTACAGTATATATATATATATATATATATATATATATATATATATATATATATATATATATATATATATATATATATATATATATATATATATATATATATATATATATATATATATTTATTTTTTTATTTTTTTATTTTTTTATGCACCTGTAATCTTCTGCTGTGCAACACTAAAATAAATTGTTCATGAGAAATTCAAGTGAGAATTTTTTTTATTTGGATTTGAAATTTGGATTTTTGGAATTGTGGCCATACAGCTGCATCCACATACAACACCAAAACACATTTTCAAGAGCAGACAGCACACCAAATGTCACTAAATTTAATTTACTTCAAGTTCTCTCAAGGTTATCCTCTTATTCTGACCCCAACAAATTCAATTAAACAAGCTGCGACTGCTAGACCTCTCAGGTCAAACTGTGCCAATAATAGACAGTTTCTCCGCTGACACAGTTACAGTTTGGCTGAGCCTCCTGCTGAGACTAAACCAATGCATTATTTTGACAAACAAAATGATAAAGTCTGCAGGCACACACCCAAAGACGTGCGTGTAAAGCTGTAAACAATAAACAGTGAGCGGTGAGGTAGACAGTGCAGAACGGTTGATCTCCGAGCCATCCTGTACCAGGAGTAAACAGCCAAATTCCTCTTCCTGCCCTCTGTCCACAGTAAAAGCATCTGTTTGACCTCTGACCCTGACCTGACACAACCAACTTCCTGACCCACTACTGGATGTTTCCATGCCAATGACTATCATCTGAACTAACAAACACACACCGTAACACTTAACTCAGCTACAGTATGCAGCATGAAAAAATAGAAGCAAAAGAGAAATGTCTAAAATGGATTGAAATGTTGACATATTTATGGTATTATAAGAATCCGGGGCTGGCTGTCACACGTTTTTCTCCACTGAATATTCATCAGGATTTATTTATACACCTTACATACTGCATTTCCACAGTTATTGCAACAGAAAAATACAGTTTATCAATACAACACATACTGACCTTTTGTGACAACGTGCCCCAATATGAGTCTACTGGGGAGTTTGATCAGGGATTGAGCTGAACTCTGCAGGACAGTGAACCTCCTCGACGGCCAGAATCAAGAACCCTGTTTTAGATGAAGTCTAGCGTGACACATTGCCGGACATTGCTATCAGTGACTCTGATATATCATGTTGAATACCCATAAGGAGTTTGTCACACAATAACAAGAGTTTAGAGCTATTAATATTCATATATCATGGTGATGTGCATGGGAGCTGTCTTGTGGCTTACTAAACGCTCCTCATTCTGAAAGATATCTCAGTGTGAACTGCATCAAAATGACATGCAGCGCTTTCAGTGACCCTGAGGCAGATCCGTTTATGCTGTTGTAGCTCATTACAGCGGGTTTATTAATTGAAATGGCATGCATATAGCCGTGTTTCCCCAGGAACTAGGGACTTTGCGGTGGTACTCGCTGTGTGTTTCGACTGCAGGAACCAGGGTCTAAATGAAGTTCCGGATAAAAATGTCCGCCTCAATGTCCCTGCTCATGAGGTACTTTTTCAAAGTTCAGAAACGTTTGGGGGTGGGACTTGGGCGCTGAATATGATGATTGGTTGAGTTCACGCAGCATTTTGATTGGTTGACTCCACGCAGAATTTTATTTCTACCTCCATTTTTAAAACTCTGTTGTGTTGAGTGCAGTAAAAGTTGTTTAAAAAACGTTTAAATAATACGTCCCGATGAACCAACAACGAGGTTCAGGCTTTATTAAGCTTATATGTAAAGGGACGAAATCCAGCTGGAACCGGAAAGTCAAGCACAGTCCTGCGTCACCAAACAAATTTTCCTAATCTTAACGGTACTTTAGACCACGGTAGTAACGCAGATAGCAAAAGGTCTGTTCCAGGTAATTTCAGTGGAAACGTGGCTCATGTCTTCTTTGAGATCATCTGCAAATAAACAAAACGTCTTAAAGTCAGCATGAAACGGAAGCTGGGATAGTCTCATCTTCCCTATTACGATGTATTCATTACGATGTATATCCAGTGAAACGTTCTTTCAAACAAGAATAAATGTAGGGGCGGGACTTGATTTTGTCCATGGGGAATTGATTGGATGATTGTGGTTTGCTATATGTTTATATGCACAGATATACAATTTATAATAAATAATGTAGTATTTCATAAAAAATAATTATCTGCGATTTTGATTTTGGATAACCAAGGATATCATCTGGTCATCATCCACTGCACAATTGTGGCGTTTTTTCACCATGAACTGTACGGCCGCCCCATGTCTGGACATTGCAGGTTTGAAGGGGTGATGTCTGGGTCATCTGTCTCAGATTTTGCCTTCCATCGCATAAAATACATATCAGAATTAGCATTTTTATTGAAGTAATCTTTGGACAAGACTGTATTTTTTTAAAAAATGACTAAGCATGACAGAAAATAAGTGTAAGTGGCTCAGCAGAGGAGAAAAGAGGGACAAAAATGGAAAAGAAAGGAGTACAAAAGGAGGAAGAAATGGGAAAGCCACGCAGTTATTCCGTACGATCTGACATCCGCTACACCTCATGCAGGAGAGGGGATTTTCGTCCTAAGCGGTCATAAATAATCACAGCATTTCCTGCAGGTTGGTTTATGAGCTTTCCTCACCGTGAATCTCAAGTCCCCAGATTGATTTCCATAGGAATGTCCCAATGTGCTGTGTATTTCATGCCTGTAGTCTGTGGAAACCATAGCTCATTTTGCCATCTTACCGTAAAGACACAATAAAATCGGTTTTCCGTTATCTGTTTTAATGTTCCTTCATAATCTTTAATCAAATGAACTTCTTTTCTCTGATGATGGGTTTACTGGCGTGAGGGCGGAGTAAGCTGTCACTCACATGAGATCCACCAATAGCAAACCACAGCCATCCAATAAATTTCCCATAGACAAAACCAAGCCCCGCCCCCTATATTTGTTCTTTTTTTGAGAAGCTGTTTCACTCTGATATATGTCACAATAGAGAAGAAAAGTCTATCCCAATTAACTTCTGTTTCAACTTTAAATGATTTTACAAATCACAGTGAGCTATGTTCAGTCTGAAATTCCCTGTTAAGGAACAAATGAACATCGATACTAGCCTGGCTCCACCCTCTTCCGCTTAATTTTCATTTTCCTTCAGTCCTCCGTCTGGGATTGCAGTATATTCTCTGTTTTATATATATATATATATATATATATATATATATATATAGGGATGATTAGGAGGCCATGATGGACAGGGGCTAATGGGCAAATTTGGCCAGGCTGCCGGGGTTACACCCCTACTCTTTATCTTAGGGCATCCTGTGATTTTTAATGACCCCAGAGTGTTAGGACCTCGGTTTAACATCTCAGCCGAAGGACGGAAATGACATGTACGAGAGTCTGGCAGGACCAGGCTACATCGACACATCCCTTTACCGGAATTAGAGCGGGAAATTTACCCACCAGTCATTGCACATCAGACCAGTACATGAATTTTGATAGCAATAAACAAGGCAAAACAAGGCTTTAGTCCATCGGCAATTAACCGTACATATAAAAAAATATGAATGCCACAGGTTTGTTTTGGTAAGTAATTTTTTTCCTGCAAATGAGATATAGTATAAGCTTTAGTCACATTTCCAGCACTACAAATCAGAGCATTAAAACTGAAAACCGTAATTTAAACCGACATGAAACTTAAGATATTTAGTCTTTTCTTCCCTATTGGCTGTATATCTGGGTGTAACTGCTTCTCGAACAATAATAAATGTAGGGCGGGACTTTTGTCCATTGGGGAATTTTGTCCAAGAGGAAATGATTGGATGGTTGTGGTTTGCTATTGGTGGATCTCATGTGAGTGACAGGTTGCCCCGCCCCACGCCATCAGAGAAGAGAAGTCGCTGTAAGATTCAATCATTTATAATAAATCCATTAAAGAAATATCATTTTTGATTTAATGGTGACTTGTACAACAAATTTGATCGCAATCACAAAAATCACAAATAAAACATTTGCATTGTATGGACCTTTTGAACTACAGGCATATCCTGTGATTAGCCATTCTGTGGCCAATAGTAAATCAGTTTGATCCATTGATGTTTTTTCCCCATGGTTTTAATATTTACACCTTATTCTCTTTACGTTAAAAATCATTTTTATTAAATAAAATCAAGGACTGACAAAAGAAAAAAATAGAACTGACGAATTTAAAGTTTTGTTTTACTGTGGTTAAAACGGTAGCACGTTATTTTGCAGTGTCCTGTTACACAATATGTTACATATACTTACCATAGTAATAACAGTATGCTAACATGCAACTAACCCCAAACCAAACCCTAATCCTATATAGCATTTTGACACCCCAGTTACTGACTTTATTTGAGGTTTGACTAATGCATTTGTCAGAATGAAGTTGGATCACTTTGGCACATCCGCCGACAGGAGGGGGTTCTGGGAACGCTGAGATGAGGAGCACGCCAGCACCTTTGACATGCAAATCTCCGAGAGCTGAGCTGAAGAAGCGAGCACAACAGGTGTCCAGTCCGCACAGCCACAGTACCCTCTTTCACCTCTCCTCATCCCTCATTCCATCTCTCTCCCCCCTCCGTACCCTGACTGACTCACTAATTACAGACGCAAAGAATCATTCACAGAGAGACAATCTGAGAGTATCAAATTTATTTCACCATGAAAAAAAACTGCTTAAAATTTCATTTGCATACAGAAGGACGTAACAATTTGAGTGTGGATAAGAAAGACTGCAGGATAACAAAATCCTAAATAACTCATTTTTTATCAAAGTGACGTTGTGTGGATTTTCCAAAATAGTGCTGCAATGCAACTGGTTCCTTTCATGGGCTCTAAAATGTAAATCTTTTAACCACTGCATCAATGAAACCTTTATATACAGTGAACACTTTACAATAAGGTTTCATTTGTTAACTATACATTAGCTAACATGAAATGATAAGCATAAATGTTACACTTTATTTTAAGGTGTCCGTGTTACAGTGTAATTATGTATTAAGTAATATCAGTTAATACACTTCCTATATAATTAAGTTTAGGGTTTTGTTCAGGGTTAGTTGCTATTAATACATGTAACAAGGACTCTAAAATAAAGTTACCCATTCATCTGACTTTTAACATTAAAGATTAATAAAGCCTGTAACAAATGTATTGCTCATTGTTAATAGTCTATTTAATGTTAACCAATGGAACCTTATTGTAAACTTACCAGATTGATAAAATTAAGGGTAACGCGTTATTTAACTGTCTGTTACAGAGTAATTTTAATAATTACTGAGTAGTAATTAACTACATGTACTTACTATAGGGTTAGGATTAGGGTTTGGTTTAGTTGCATGTAATTATGAATAATTTATAGTTATTACTACTACAGTAACTACATGTAACAAGGACATTGATTAACCTTTAAAATTAAGATTAAAGGCAAAGGTTAATCATGTAAAAAAATGTATTGCTCATTGCTCTATTTAATGTTAACTAATGAAAACGTATTGTAAAGTTACCAACATATGATTGAGAAAAGGGTTACAGTTTATTTCAGTGTCTGTTACAGTAATATATACATATATTCACTGAGTAATAATCAACTACATGTACTTACTATAGCGTTAGTTGCATGTAACTGTGCATAATTTATAGTTATTACTACAGTAACTATGTAACGTAACAAGGACATTATAAAACGTTACCCATTAATCTTAATAAATCCTGTAAAAAATGAATTGCTCATCGCTAGTTAATATCAACTAATGGAACCTTATTGCAAAGTTACCAACATATGACAGACAATTAAGTGTTATGCTTTATTTCAGTGTCTGTTACGATGTAATTACTGAGTAATAATTATTCATGAACTTATCATAAGGTTAGGTTTAGCTGCATGTTATCATGCATAATTTATAGTTTTTACTACAGTAACTACAATGACACTAAAACAAAGTGTTACCAAATTAGGAATATGCTTATTTCTCACATTAATAATGCAATATAGCTCTATTACAGCATTGTTTAGGACTAAATCTATAGGAGAATACCTTCTCATCTTCAATGCATGTGATTTCCCACAAGAGGATTGAACCTAATTCTGCAAAGCTTATTAAATATGACACCTGGATCATCAGCGTACAAAATTCAGCAATCAATAGAGATCACGCATCATGCATAAGTATCTGTTTGTGGTTCCTCATAGTGAAATATTGGATAAATGATGTCAGTTAAATGAAATAACATCTGATATGAGCTAGATAGCACTGCTAGCTCACAAAATTATCCCTTCCTCCCAAAGAAAAAGACCCTGACCAATGTGTGCATACATAGGGAACTCATGCCATAAATGCTCATATACATAATCTTACAAGAAACCACAGCAAGAGGAGAACTGAAAAGTCTCAGTGGCTATTCTATTTACATCAGAGAAAATAAATCCATAGATATTTAAAAAATATAATTTTTCTTCACCCTACAAAAGGTCAGAGGATTGTGCCCGACAGCATCCCTTCATTTTTAGTAAATCAAGATGGCAATGTGCAAAAACAATCTCTTGGTCAAGAATTTGACAGTCAAAGTCATTTATATACAGCTAACTTACACATAAGATAACATTGGACCACAACAGAAATACAAGATGATGATAATCGGAACACACGCACTGAATGTACACAGTATCTGTCATGACAGTGTGCACAAACCTGCTTGGCTTTTATATTGTTTCTCCCAAAAGTTCATTCAATGGCTTGATTACGATCGACTTTTGCAGGGAATTAAAATCTATTAGCGAAAGAGCACAATTCTGTTTTATAAAACATGTTCATTTTGGCACTAAGTTAAATCGTTTTATGCAGTAAATGTTTTAAATCATGTCAGAAAACATGAATCTGTCCATTTTTTTGGTCATGTGATGGTCATAACCTCTCCCAATTCTGCTCTAGTGATCAAGAAGATGAACCGCAACTGAATTTGGCATTGAAAAATAGCTCAATAGAGTCCCTTAGTGGTCAAGACAATGAATTACAACTGAATTCACCTCGGAAAGATATATGCTGCCAGGAAGATTTTTACTTTTAGAGTACTTTTACTGTTATTATTTTTCTAAAGAATATTTACTCAGCTCTTCTGACCTAAAAGTTATGGAAACACCATAAAAGCAGTCTTTATGAGCATGTGATTTCATATTAACTGCTTTTTTGGAGCTTAACAGACGGGCAGTTGTAGAAAAGTGCAGTGTAAAGAATCTTCAAAATTGCTGCTTTTTAGAGTAAGACAAGAGTGACTAATTACTTTTTTGGGAGAACTATAGATTCATTTATGTATTTGAATTGCATATTTAATTTCCATCCATTTGAATTACACAGTAAACAAATAAAAATGTAATTAATATTTGTCATTCACAAAAATAGAAACATGACAAATTATGACAGTTTATTATTAAACTATTTGCATCCATTTGTTTTTATTTAAATATTTCAAAATTCATTCATCCAAATTGCTTAGAATGAGTATAAATCTGTTCTAAATTTATTCAGTTGAAAGTATGAGTATGGTTATAATATGGCTTGCCGTGGAACAAGCTATATTAAATTGATTGATTGATGATAAATATATAAACCCGGTTATTGTGCATTCGAAACATTCAGTTTATAAATACTATTTCAGAAGTCTTACCCGTTCCATTTATGTATGACTGACAAATCTGCATCATATTAAGTCTATTAGTTCATTTATGTTAAAACTGTGTAAGGATGAACATTTTATATGCAACTCAAATACATAAATCTTTAATTTAGGCATTTATATTTGTTTGAGTATTTTTTTAAAGTACAAAAACAACAAATGTAATCTCCTGAGGAAGATGGAGGAAATGTACTTACATCCCACTAGTGTTTCCTCTGTACTTACTGGCAGTCTCCTAACTAGTTTGAGTTAACCTAACAGCATGAGAACATCTGCATCCAACGCAGCTCATAAACGCTTCATTTAGAGATCTGAGAGTTGCTTTTGGCTATTTGTCCTTCCTTACATTTCCAAACATGGACATATACATATAATCATGTAAACAGACTTTAAAGCACATGATGTAAAGTTCCATCCTCTGTAATAACTTCTCCGATGTGATTGTTTCTCCCACAAGAATAGTTTGGTCCAGTTGTGTCACGTGAACTCCCCTTTGATGCAAAATCCTGAGAGTGGGGGAGGCAGCAGCGGACTGATGCCAGGTGTTTTAGCACAGTAAACATTCAGTGGGCAGCACTGGCGCCCCTCTTCCAGCGGTTTACAGGTAGGTGTCGTGCTCGGCGCTACTTAGACTCTGGCTGGAGCTCTGCAGCGGCGCGTCTTTTTGCAAGTGCTGCGAGAGGTTGTCGGTCGGTAATGTTGGTTTGCTGGGTAACGGGTACGGATTAAGAGGAGGTGAGTTGTTTTTGGTGTCCTTTTTCTTCTCCGTTTTGCTATTCTTGTTTTTTTTCCCTTTGTCCGCCTGGCTCTCGGTCGTCTGTGGCGCCTCGACAATGATTGTGGGGTTTTGTTTGAGGTCCTGGCGACTGGGTGGCTCAGCGGCCATAATGGCTTTGGCGCCGTGCATCCTGGGTGGGGATTTACAGTGCAGCTCTCCGTGGGTCTCCTTCCAGCGGCGGAGCTGAGAGAGATGCTCCTTCTCTATGTCTCGCTCAGACACGGGCAATTCAATGACCTGACAGGGTGGGCAAAAGAGAGGGAGATCGACGTCTTAAAATGTTCAATAACAATAACAGAGAAGGGGGAAAAATACACTTTTACATAAACACTGAATTGTCAGAGTTGATTTTGTAGCTTTATATTTGGTGTCATTATATTATTAACATTTTACCAAAATTAAGCTTAATATGAGTTATTTAGGTCTATGACTAGCGAAATTTCAGAGAATTTGAGAATTGTGGGCACTAAGTTTTTTCTGTCATTTGGCCAAAAACATTTTTAAAAAAGATTAAGTGCTTCACGCAGGCTATTTTGGCTATGAATCGATGACAAAAGACTAAGACAGTCTCTTCCGCTCCTCAAATATATTAAACATTAGCATTTACAGATATATATATATATATAGTTTCCTGAGTAAAGAAACAAGCAGTGACTGTCCAAACTATGTGAGGTACTTTATTCACGATTAGGGATGGGTATCGAGAATCAGTTCCATTTTAGAACCAGTGATTTGAAAAGAAACCCGCATTTCGGTTCCACTTATTGGATCATGTGTGTGCATTTTAATGTGATTTTAATTATACAGTTTCTGTACCTGAATATTTTTTTTAAAAAGTATTTAAATCGTATTTTTGTTTAATTGTATTAATTTGTGGAATTCATTTATTTGTTCTTTATTAATTACAAAATAGTAATAGTGTATAGTAAAGTAATTAAAAAGTAAAGTAAAGTAGTGTATAATAGTAAATAAATAGTGTTTAACTCTTTAATAAGGCTTGAAATGTATATTAGTTGGGCTAGTTGTTTTTTCTCTGGTATTTTTAAACCATTGGCAAAAGTTCCTAGTGTAAGTGTTCTTAGCCTGTTGGTTTTTGTTCATAGTATTCAGCTACAATTAATTGTTTAACAATAAGACTTAGAATAAATGTGTTTGATATCTACGTTTTTTACCTTAAAGGAATCAAAATTAGGAATCCATAAGAACTGGAATCCATAAGCAGGTTGGGAATCAGAATCGTTCAAATTCAAACAATACCCAACTCTATTCATGATAGAGGCGTGTGGAGTTGCAGGATCTTTATGAGGCTTAGTCACAAGCTCTTTTTAATACTTTTCATTGGTTAAATATTTGCAAAACCCATAGACAAGTAACAAAAAAGGGTTACCAATAGTAATGATTTATGAAATATATATATTTCGTTAAATTCTCTGAACGTTCTAAAGATTATGACAAGGCAAATCAAATTGTACCCAAGGCAGGCATGTGCCAAAAAGACATATTACAACCAGCAGGGGGAGACACAGGTTATGTTTGACTGTTGCTGACTACATACATACTGTACTTACATAAATGTAATACTGCCTACTGTTTCTATTCATAATTATAATATTATTATATTATAAATATTATAATATTTAATATCAATATTTTAAATACAATATAATAAGGGTATATATTTGCTATACCTCTTGCACTAGGAAAACCTCATGCATGTATCGTGGCTCAATAGATCTGAGCAGCTCCATGGTCTCATACTGGCCCTGACACGCCTTCAGTTTCTCTTGAGATCCCAACATGCACTTCAGCAGCACCAGACCCACACGGAAGATGATCTTAACTCCTGCATCACACACAGACAGACACAGGCATTTCCGTTAGGTAACAGTTTATATGCAAGTTAGAAACGTTTGCATTACTTTTATGTACGTCAAAGGCTGTCTTAGGTAGCTCAGTATTTATTTTATAGCATATAAAAACATTTAGAACTTCAGTCGACAGGAAACAGGCGTACAATAAATGTGTTTTGGTGTAGGTGTGTTCATAATTGTTTGTCATTAAAATAAATATAATAAATTATAAAAAAATAAATAAAAATCATTTATTTAACAATCAAAATTTTCAACACTGAATAGCTTTAAATGAAGACGTGGAGGTATTCATTTACAAAGCGTTTTGCATTCCCCAGAGAAACTTTTGTGTTCTCTCACAATATCTGTGCGTTCCCCTGAGAAACTTAGCTTCCTTTCACAAAACGTTTGCCTTTCCCCGAGTAACTTTGCGTTTGCTCACAAAACCTTTGCGTTCTCCCCAACAACAAAAAAATTGCAGCCGCTGGCAAAAGGTTTTGCGTTCCCCTGAGAAAATTTGTGTTATGATCGCTCACAAAACCTCTGCGTTCCCCTGAGAAAATTTGGGATTATTCCAAAATGTGCTAAGTAATAATAAAAATGTGCAGGTTTGACTGACAGTCTATGTGTGTTTGAACCTGCATACCTCAAGTAAGCAAACTTTGGGTTAACCAACCGAGAGTTCAGGGTATATGTGAGGTAAGTTAACCTTGCTTTCCGGAATACCCGTCTGAAGTGAGAATGTTAAACATTAACACATCTACTCTGGCCTAAATTTATTGCACTACGCAAGTAAATGTCACAAGTTGCGAGTGGCAAATCCCTCTACGGAGGGGTGAGCTGTCAACAATGAACTGAGGCCTGTAATGGAAGTCTCACCCTCACAGAAGAACATGTCCCACACGCGCAGCACAGAGGACCAGGGCAGCGTTCTAGAGAAGGCGCACATGAACCACTCTGTCATGTAGAGGATAGGGTCAATCTTGTGTTTCTTCAGATGCCGGTGGGCCACCGGGGACACGCGCTTGAGCAGAGCGAACAGGATCTCGCCGTCTAACTGGATGGCCTCCTGTGCAGAGAAAGAGACGGGGAAGAAACAAAGAAAAATTACAAAGTGAAGTCTGGGATGCATTGAAGTGGATCCATTTCCCTATATCCAATTCCCAGCATGCAAACGATCTGTGTTGAATGAACAAGTGTGCTGATAAGTTCCTACAATCTGACACTGCGAATACAAGGATGTGTTAAACAAATTTTGTAATAGCAACAATTCACACGCTTAAAACAGAAACGGTAGGAGGAAACCCCGCAGGCAGAAGCGAGTGAGAGAGCGCGATAGAGAGAGAGAGAGCAAGATCCTGATGTTGGTTTAATCTAGCTCATGCCTTATCTGACGTGCAGGGCCCTGCCGCCCACTCTGGAGCGTTTGCCTGTTAGCTCCTGAAGTTCAGGCAAGACCTCACATAATGCTGGATTGCACTGGATTCCTGGTAATGGAATTGTTGACTTATTGATAACTACAGCAACAGTTTAACCTGTTTTGTGTCAGGTATTGTTGAACCGAATAGGACTGTCTGTAAAGCATCAAATAATTTTTCGACCGTGTGGCCTCAGAGCGGGAAGTACCCAACCATTCAAGACGAGGTAGAACTTGTTAAACAACTTGTAGTTGTTAAATGGAGTTTACTAGTTTGCCATTTGTCAAGTAACATCCCATTTTACAAAATGTAGTCAAGACTTCTGATTTGTAATATTAACTCTCCTTTTTTTAATTTAAGAAGCCAGATTTATCATTCATATTGTTATTAATAATCTTATATTTTGGTTTGTGTCTATGTTCTAAATACAAAAAGAAAACAATTAAATAAGATTCATTTTTAAATGTAATACACATCATTATCAAAAAACACTGATAAATCAAATACATCCAATAATACTGATAAATGGCTGGTATAAAATGTTATATTTTGTCCACACACACACACACAAAAAAACTGAAATTAAACATTTTAGATTTTACTTTTTTTTTAAATGCTACAAGTGAATTGAGGCATCACAACATTATAGTGTACTGTATGAAATTTTCATTTTGAGATTTTGTAGATGCATTGTTGATTACATTTAATGCTAATGCTATTAAATTATTAGTGTTTTTAATTACGTAATTTAATTTAAATGTAAAAAAAAAAAAACTGTATATAACTGACCAATACTGATCAATAAAAAACTCTCTAATATCAGGCGATAATCGAGAGGGTACCAATATACCGTGCATCCCAAACATCCCTATGATTACACTTTGTTAACAATTAGCTATTTAGTTTGATTCTATACAACATTTTATATATATATATTTATATATATATATATATATATATATATATATATATATATATATATATATATATATATATATATATATATATATATATATATATATATATATATACATACATACATACATACTATTATATTTTTATTTTTTATAAATATTATTATTATTATTATTTATTTATTTTTTATTTGAGGCACCCACACACCACAAGAAAAGGTCCACCAATTTTGGACCTAATTCTCCTCTTCCAACAATCCTAGGTAAAGTACCGATTATCTTGATGCTTCTACAGATTATCTTATCAGATATTCCTGTGGTGTGAGGTAGGGTTGTGATGCCAGCATCATGATGCCACACCCCTGTTGCGAGTCTTGCGAGTACGACACACACTAATCCTAGACTTTTCTATAATTAGCCTAAAAACTTTGCAAGGACTGCTCTGTAAATTAAATTGAGAATATAATGCATACATGCTATTTTAAAAAGTGCAGTCTATCCCAGAGATGTGACGTGTTAGTTTGTGAAAATACAGTGTCAGGCAGGCTACACAAATATTGATCTTGACATTGTAAGCCGCTTGTCTTTTTTTACATGTCTAACACTGTACATTTAACTTAAAATATTTAATTTTGTAAGAGAAAACAGCCATTTTTTAATTAAATTATTAGTAGTTTTTTGTAGTGTCTCAGGAAATCGTTAAACATTGAACATCAAATATCTTTTGTCTGGTTAATACTTCTAGAGACAATTTCCCTTGGCTATAATGTCAAATGAAATGAAAGAATGAAGGGGACTCTGATAACAAACATTCATTAAAACAAAGAAGAACAACAAATCAAGAACTAAAAAACAGGAACGAAAAATGGGAACCTTATGAATTTTAAATTTCACTTACAATTTCCTATTGAAAAGCCCTGATGAGTCATTAGTTGAGTTAGTAAAATAACAAAATTATAGTTTTTAAGTAAAAAAATAGTATTTATGTTAGTGTTGTCAAAAGTACTGACCGCGATACCAAATCGGTACTGAAATGTTAAAAATGTGACGCTTCGAGCGCTGTTGAGCTGAATCGTGAACACCTCTGACTGGCCATTGTGCTCACGCGCTCGACCGATTGTGCCCGTGATTGGCTACAATGATCAACGCACGGCAGCGGTTTGAAAGAACACGGAAGTGTGTGTAAGTGTTTTGAAAGCGTGAGCAGGAGCGTTTGAAAGCACAAGCAGGCGTCAACCAGCGGACCGGTAGGCTGATAGACGCCTGCATTCAAACGCTCTGTGTGTATCTGTGCAAGCTGTGCAAGCGCTCTGTGAAAAAAAATACATTGAAGTATTTTTACAACATGTTTGTGAAGCACTGATCGTTGTAGCCAATCACAGATATAGTTGATGGGCTGAAACCTCTGTTTAATTGCATTGATGCTGCTAACAGACAAAAGTCATAAAATCCCAAGCGAAGAAGCTATTGTTCTGAGTAAATCTTGTTGAGTAAGTGTGCTTCGCATGCAGTTTAACTAGTGACTCTAGTTAATCAGTTCTGCTGGGTTAGACAAGCTGTGAAGTGTGCAAGAGAAGCAACCCTTGAACTCTGATCACTCTGAAAAGCTCTCTACATCAGCATATTTCTCTTAGCAGAACCGTGTTGCTGAATGTGATTGCAAATTCAACATGAGAGCAATCGATCTAGTGTTTTGTCAGGATGATTGATTGCTCTCGTGTGGATCTGAGGGTCGACAACAAGCAGATAAGTGGTGAATGGAGGAGGACTGTGTGTTGTCTGCTCTTACCAGGCCTGCGCTGTAGTATCCGGGAAGATACTTCTCACAGATCTGGACCAGACCCCAGAATGCATCCTACCAGAGCATGACCATAAAAGAATAAGAATAAGAGGGTATGAGCTTGACTCGCTTCTGTACTCAAAACATTTAAAACATTCAAACTAATATATGTTTGTGTGTGTGTGTGTGTGCTGCTGCTAGTCAACTTGGAAATACTAGTCGTTTACACACACATATTCATACATTTTAAAGTTTTGATTTATATTTTGTACAAAGGTTATGTTTAAATTACAGTCATGATAATGTTACATTTTAAATTTAATACATTATTTGGAAAAGTGTGCATATGTTCATTTTCACTCACGCCGGGTTCAGAGAAGATCAAGGTTAGGGAGCATTTTGACAGCCTACACAATTTTTTTCTGGTTTTCTTCTATGTCATGTCAAACTAGTTTATAACAAATTGAAGATAGGCTTGTTATACTACCGATCAGTGGCGGCTGGTGATATTTTTTGGGGGGGGGGCGCGGGGTTTTTTTTTGGGGGGGGGGGGATTTACCTATATTTAAGAATAATTGCGTATATTTAAGTATAATTATGTTAATTTAAGTATAATTTACTTATAAATTATACATAATAATAATAATAATAAGTATATAAGTATATATAAGTATAATTACTTATAAATTATTTTACTTATTTATAAATCAAATAAGTAAAATAAATACAAAGCAGTACCAAGAAGCATGTTGACTAAATTCAAGCATTAAAGAGAAAACAGTGTCTGCACTTTTTATCTTTTTACATATTTATTTCCCATATATAATTGAACAAGGAAAGGAAAAAACAAAAGTAGCAACAACAGACTGGCATGTTGACTACTTGAACATAAATTTGGCTCTCCTTTCTTTCTGGCCAGTAAATTTCTCAATTACTCTCTGATTAAAGTCAGTCATCTCAGTGACAAGTCTCTTTTCCATGGAGAGCAATGCAAAGTGCATTCAGCCTCTCCTGGGTCATGGTGTTTCTGAGAAAAGTTTTTATTCTTTTCAAGGTCGAAAAACACCTCTCACTCACTTTGAAATAAGAGACAGTGAAAGCAAAAAAAGGGCAATGCTACCGTCACATCCAGTCAGCCACCTCCTTTTCTCATAACGAGAGCAGGTGAAGCTCCGAGTGTAAGTTAACGTTAGCTTCGTCCTCTGTCACTGGACTGCTGCTGAATTTGTAAATCGGGCTGGTCCGGTCCGAGATCCTTAATTCTTATTTTTTCTTCCAGCGAACGCCTTGTGAAAGGATTTTTTTGTAAATCAATCACAGAATTTAGTTTGACTGCTGCCATCTCTACGAATGTTTAGGCGGGCGGGGTCGGAGTGACGTTGTCACCAACGCTCTCTCGCAAGTATAGGTCTCTGCGGAACATTGAATGACAGTTGACGAGAACCAATCAGATTGGATCAAAAAACATGTATGCAATTCTGATTCGCCAGGGACGCAGCGACCTGCGCCCGGAGGAGAATCTTTAAGAAACCAATTAGAGACCAGCTTCAGGTCACATGCTGCCCGACGATTTATGGACTGAGATAGACATCCATTTGTCCGGCGTCCCTCGCCCATGAAACCGCATGAAACATTAAAAAACATATAAAATAGTTTTTTTTATTAAATGCTGAGGCTCTTAATTACCCACTCATACATCATATGAGTAAACTATTTTATTTTTATTTCATTTTTATATAATTTTTGTATACATGTATATTTCTGGAATTGTGATGGGGGCGGCGCCCCAGCGCCCTCTATTGACAAGCCGCCACTGCTACCGATTATGAGGGACAATACGGTATTACATTTTTATCGGATTAAAAGAGCAACGTTCCCGGACACGCAAGTGGTTGCCGTGATAACAAATGTATACACACACACACACACACACACACATACATATATAGTAATATTAATGTATACACATATGATATATATATGTGTGTGTGTTATATGTATGTATGTATGTATGTATGTATGTATGTATGTATGTATGTATATGTATATACACATACATACATGCATACATACACACACACACATTACATAGAGCACATAACAAGCAACCAATTGATGAAACAAGGAATCTGACAATAATACATTTTAAATTTAGTTCAATTATTTATGAACATATATAATGCATTACAATGTACATTATTAATACCTTATTTTATACATAAAGGCTTCAGATAAAGTGCAACTGATAATTATAGGGTTTTATTATAACACATAAAACAGTACAATAGATAACTGTATAAATCAATACATAATTGATGAGATACATCCAGGGCACAATAACGCACCTCAGCAGGCATGTGCATGAGCAGCACTGCGGCTATAGGGGCCTGAGCCTGACAGTAACCCTCCTCCGGTCTGTGCAGTGTGTACGCCTTCAACACTCGGAACAGATCCTGCTGCCTGCACACACACACAGATCAACGCATTATGTAACACAAGTGATGAGGTTCAGAGGAAGAGGCTTGTAGGTAAAGTGACATACCCGTGGCCTCCTCGAGCTACGAACATCTCATGGAATGGAAACTGCCTGTGGAGGTCTTTCTCTATTATATCCAGCCATTTAGGATCTCCAGGCTGACTGTCCAACTCCTGCCAAGCCAAGTCATACTCATTTATACAGAGCTTTATACTTTACAGATTGTTTCAAAGCAGCTTCACTTTAATAAAACGGGACAATAACAGTGTTAACAGCTGTAGAATGAATAATACTGTCTTTTCAGATCAGTATTGTTTCAATTCAGTTCAATAACTGCCAATGTTGCAAAGTTCATCAATTATGAAAGATGTTCAATTCAGCTATAAACAGCTTTACAAAAGACAACAGTGTCATTATTCAGCCAAGTCAGTTCTCTATTGATTCAATAACAGTGTATATGTTGCCAAGATAGTGTGAACATCCAGCTAAATTCAGTTCAAATTTTGCTTTCAGTGCCAGTGCAGTTAAATCGATGATATTACTGAATATCATATAATTTATATTTAAATATTTATATTTTCAATGTAATTTATTCCTGTGATCAAAGTTAAAATTTCAGGATCATTACTCCAGTCTTTAGTTTCACATGATCCTTCAGAAATCTAATATGCTGATTTGACACTCAACAAACATTTCCTATTATCAATGTTGAAAACAGTTAGTGGTGCTGCTTCATATTTTTGTTAAAATCATACTTTTTTTTCATAATTATTTGATTTAAAAAAAGTTCAAAAGAACTGATTGATTGATTGATTTGCATACTTTCTTAATAACAGTATTCAATTATTTGGCTGAAAATATTGATATTTGCCTGAAATAAGGCCTCTCAGAAGCAGAGTATGTGAGCGTAGTGGAGTGGGAGCGGAGCGGCGAGATTTTGAATGGCGTGAGAAGCGGATTTTTTAAAAGGCGGAGCGTATTGGTTTTCGAGCGCTCCACTACTACTCTATCACGAGTACAATTCATGCCAACGGGCAGGCACATAATAACTACATTTTTAGCCAGAACTAGAGCATAGATCGGCTCAAAAAAAAATCAAGCCCGACCCTACCCGAGCCCGTGCACCTGAGAGACCAGCTCTGCCCAACACATTAACTGTAATTATGAGCCCAAGCCAGATTTAAACCCGAATATTTTTTAATATGTGGGCGTTCTGACGAGAACGAGCCTGTAATGACTAATGAGCGGAGCGAAGCCGGTGTGACTCAGCTCAATAATCCGAATGCGCGCGCTCATGAACCCACCGGTAAAATGATGTTCGTTCAAATCCAGCACAGACATGACATAAATCTATAGCTTACTATACTTGTTGTAGCCATTAAACAATGTTTTCTTTCTTTCATATTTATGTTTAAATATTATATTATTATTTTTAAATTTAATCTGATTATGATAGGCTATAAGTGCAAAGATGCAAATGGGTCAGAAATGATTTTGGTGGTTATATTTAGTTTAATATTAAGTTTTGCTTTGTATCAACCTCTCTTTCATTTTGTACAAATTGTGTCTTAATTTTAATAAAGGTTTCTCCGCCCAATTGCATGTATTTAATAAATAAGAAGCAAATAAGTAGCTAGACTCTAGTGACGTGAGGTCGCGGAAGTGACCGTTTTCATTGCTCATGAACTGGAGCACGTCTCAAATAAACTGAAACTCAGCAGGCTTGCTTTACAGACATGAGAAATATGTAGCCTAATATGTGTAGAAACGATTCGAAATGAAAAGATTTAAATAAGCAAAGTGCAGTGTTTAGAACTCACACGGTAAACAACTAGCTTGATACAGATGGATCACGGATGTTTAAGTTTAAGGGATTTTTTTTTTTACCTTCTATATACTGAATATGATCGTACTAAAGTTCCAATAAACCATGTTGAAACTAGGCTCCTAATCTCCTATTGTTTATTTTTTATAATTTTTTTCAGTTAATGCAGGTTATAAACCGAACTTTATGGTGATATTTCAGAGCTTACATAAATACTTTAGCGGTTAGCCGCAAATTTCCTCAGAGCGAAGACGGAGCAGTGTTTCTGATATCTCGATATCAGTGAGCGAGGAGTGGAGTGGGGAGCGGGAAATGTTGAACCCAGAGTGGAGCTGGAGCGGAGTGATTCTTGAATGCATAGAGCGTGGAGGGGAAATTGCCACCGCTCCATTATGCTCACATACTCTGCTCTGAAGGTGGCATAATCAAGGTGCTACCAAAGGTTCGAGTGGATAAACCATGGAGATGCTCTCACCTGAAATTTGCCCTGATTCTGTTCTTTCTTCACTTTGCCTCCAGAAAGATAAAGCCATGCACGACCTCTGAGTGATGGAGGGATACCCTTCTGACAACGCAACTTCACCTGCAGAGACAGAGAGAAAGACAGTGGGATTATTCACTTGTATTTTAGGAATGGCCTACGACCTATAATGGCCAATGACATCTGCATTACACAAATATTAAATGAAACTGAGCACTTGTGCTCATAAGCCTCATTTATACACCAACAATACCAGAGACCTCTAGAGGCATTCACACATTCTTCATGTTTCTGAGTTCATTTAGTGTTCTTGCATAACTCACTACCGAACCAGCAATAGACATAGACGTAAAAAACAAGAGCATTCATATTTATATTTGGTTAAAATTACATTATTTGGATGGCAAAATGTGACTTGCTTAGTTATAGTTATCACAAATATTTGCGTCAGACCTAGTTGGGCTGAATTACAGTAATTATGCATGAGCTGCAGATGTGGCGTCCAGCTGCTGCTAACTTGTGAAATGACTAACTCAGTGTTCTGTCTGGAAGGTTAGTAACTGGAGAGAGATTCAGCACCAAGAGAATCATCAGTGAGAATTATAAAAGCAAATTGTAAAGAGAATTATTGTAGAGATTAGCGGCCGTCACAGAGATTTTGTGTGGGCCTGGTCATAACTTTATCTGATTCTATTAAACAGTTTGTGAAGCACACGGTGTGAGATGTGTAGTCAAATTCCTAAGATAACATTGAGAGGACATGATTGCTGTTGTTGGACGTTTTATGAACGTTAAAGCATTCTCTAAAGAATTTGAGCTATTCGAGAACAAAAATAAAACCTGTGGACAAACACAGGCTTGTTTGTCAGAGTCCAACCTTCTTGTGTTTTTTGGCCATCCACTTGTCCCAACTGTTGAGCATTTCCAGCCATTTGGCTTCTCTCTGGCGGAGCACGTCTGGAGGAATATCATCACTGCATCGAGAGAGAACAAAGAGAGATTAGATCATTTATCTGATATGCATGTAAGCACACCCACACATACAAAATCACGCATGTTAGCCAATACAGGGTTGGGAACAGAGAACCGGTTCTCATTCAGAACAGACGTTCATGACAATCTGTTCTATTAGCGGGAATGGAGCATACTCTGACAATGTTTTCTGCAGAGCATCACTGCTACTGAATCTAGAAAGGCAGTTTTAATCAGCCTAACATCACACTCCCTCACTGAACCATGCTGTTTGGCTAATCCTAACCACACAATTACTTTCCTCATGTCCAACTCAACAGGAAAACTGTTACTGTGTTATGTATAGTTAAAAAGATGTACAAAATATCTGAAAGTAAATGTAAAGAATTTCTTCTTTTTTTTACCCTATAGTATATTTAGAAGCTCAAACTTAAATATTTATAGACTCATCCCTACATATTTACAAGCTCACCACTATTTACAGGGAGTGCAGAATTATTAGGCAAATGAGTATTTTGACCACATCATCCTCGTTATGCATGTTGTCTTACTCCAAGCAGTATAGGCTGGAAAGCCTACTACCATTTAAGCATATTAGGTGATGTGCATCTCTGTAATGAGAAGGGGTGTCTAATGACATCAACACCCTATATCAGGTGTGCATAATTATTAGGCAACTTCCTTTCCTTTGGCAAAATGGGTCAAAAGAAGGACTTGACAGGCTCAGAAAAGTAAAAAATAGTGAGATATATTGCAGAGGGATGCAGCAGTCTTAAAATAGCCAAGCTTCTGAAGCGTGATCATCAAACAATCAAGCGTTTCATTCAAAATAGTCAACAGGGTCGCAAGAAGCGTGTGGAAAAACCAAGGCGCAAAATAACTGCCCGTGAACTGAGAAAAGTCAAGCGTGCAGCTGCCAAGATGCCACTTGCCACCAGTTTGGCCATATTTCAGAGCTGCAACATCACTGGAGTGCCCAAAAGCACAAGGTGTGCAATACTCAGAGACATGGCCAAGGTAAGAAAGGCAGAAAGTCGACCACCACTTAACAAGACACACAAGCTGAAATGTCAAGACTGGGCCAAGAAATATCTCAAGACTGATTTTTCTAAGGTTTTATGGACTGATGAAATGAGAGTGAGTCTTGATGGGCCAGATGGATGGGCCCGTGGCTGGATTGGTAAAGGGCAGAGAGCTCCAGTCTGACTCAGACGCCAGCAAGGTGGAGGTGGAGTACTGGTTTGGGCTGGTATCATCAAAGATGAGCTTGTGGGGCTTTTTCAGGTTGAGGATGGAGTCAAGCTCAACTCCCAGTCCTACTGCCAGTTTCTGGAAGACACCTTCTTCAAGCAGTGGTACAGGAAGAAGTCTGCATCCTTCAAGAAAAACATGATTTTCATGCAGGTCAATGCTCCATCACACGCGTCCAAGTACTCCACAGTGTGGCTGGTAAGAAAGGGTATAAAAGAAGAAAATCTAATGATATGGCCTCCTTGTTCACCTGATCTGAACCCCATTGAGAACCTGTGGTCCATCATCAAATGTGCGATTTACAAGGAGGGAAAACAGTACACCTCTCTGAACAGTGTCTGGGAGGCTGTGGTTGCTGCTGCACGCAATGTTGATGGTGAACAGATCAAAACACTGACAGAATCCATGGATGGCAGGCTTTTGAGTGTCCTTGCAAAGAAAGGTGGCTATATTGGTCACTGATTTGTTTTTGTTTGGTTTTTGAATGTCAGAAATGTATGTTTGTGAATGTTGAGATGTTATATTGGTTTCACTGGTAAAAAATAAATAATTGAAATGGGTATACATTTATCTTTTGTTAAGTTGCCCTAATAATTATGCACAGTAATAGTCACCTGCACACACAGATATCCCCGTAAAATAGCTAAAACTAAAAACTAAAACTTCCAAAAATATTCAGCTTTGATATTAATGAGTTTTTTGTGTTCATTGAGAACATGGTTGTTGTTCAATAATAAAATTAATCCTCAAAAATACAACTTGCCTAATAATTCTGCACTCCCTGTATTTACAAACTCACTTCCATTTATTGGCAAAACTTATCTTTATTTAATTATTTACTAACATCCCTATGTTTAGAAATTATTCCCTATATATTTACAAATGCATTCCTAGGTTTAGAAATGCATCCCTATAACAAGCTCATCCCTATGTCTAAAAAATTAATCCCAATGTACAATAAAACTCATCCCTATGTTTAGAAATTCATTTCTATATATTTACAAATACATCTCTTATAATCTCACCCCTATACATTTAGAAATCAATCCCTATATGTTTATAAATTCAGTGGTGTTAAAAAGTGTTTGCCCCCTTGTTAAATATGACCAAAGACTGAATCAGAAAACTGTAGGCGTCATCTTACGTTAACAGGAAGTTCTTCTGAGGGAAATTCCACTGCTGAAGAAAAATCACCCATTTTTAACTTCTACCATCGCGTTTAGCAACTTGGTAATAATGTCTCAGAATATATTACTTGTTTGCACAACCTCTACGTGATGTTAATGTGGGATAACTGTTTATAAGAATGTTCTGAATAGTCAGAATGGGGGAGATCACTAGGGAAAGCCCTGTTTCTGGGAATCTTGCTATCTGATTGTGTTCAAGTGAACCCAGCACCTCGGCCTAAACGCCTTTTTATTACATCCAGCTGACAGACACACCCTTAATAAAAGATTGACTGGCTTTACATCAGATAAAACATAGGAAAACATTACAATATAGAGATTTCCAGTCATTTTCAAAACTTGGGTGAACGTCTATGCTAAAAAAACTGGCAATACAATTAGGGTTAGGGGTAAAATAATTAATAACATCACTTGTAATGGTCCCAGTGATCGAAGCTCTGATTGATGGAGGTGGACTGACTCATGTCAGAGGAGATCTGACATCATAAGCACTGAAGAAATATTGACAGTTCTTTCATTTATCAAATTGGAAAAGATTAGCATTCATTGAAATATATTACACACAGTGATTATTAAAAAAAAAAAAAGACCCTGAACAAGAAACAATTACATTTTTCTCTAGCTCTGTTAATGAATTTAAAAAAAATAAACATTTTGGCACTTTGTTAAAATATATTTTAAAAAAATATTTAACAAATCTGCATGTTAATACTCAAAAAACTTTTGTCTGCCAAAAGCAAAATCAGGTAATAAATAAAATAAACAACCCAATTTCTGGGTAAAATAAACCCAACATGAGTTCTGTTTTATATTTACCCAGCCCTTAGGTTGAACCCTAAATTGGGTTGTTTTTAACCTGATCTTTGTAGAGTGTACTTTTTTATCTTAAAATAGTTTAAAAAAATTAAATAATGATTAAAACGTATACTCATATATTCAAAGTTTTTATAATTATTTTATATTACATTTTATTTGATGGTTAGACCACATGGCATTTTTTAATCTAAATTTGTCTTAAATTTTATTTAAAAAAACAATATGAAACAACACAAATTTAAAAAAAGCGCACATATTTTGAAACGTTTTTTCTTTTCTTAATTTTCGATAAATCATATTTTTCTCTGATGATGGATTAAAAGTATATTTTAGAAGTCCATCCCTGAGAAGCCACTGCATCCAATAAAATCCTTTGGCAAAAGGTTAGTGGCAGGAGAGGCTGTGTAAACCCTGATGGCACACGCACGCATATGGTCTTGAAATGGAGAGCAAACATACTTGCACACACACACTGTGTGTACACAGATTAAGCAGTCTCGATTGGATTATCGTCAGCGATCAGATTACAGATGACTGCGGTTGTTTAGATCTATGGAACAGAAACTGGGCCCGCCGTTTGCCTGTTTACTTTTCCCGTGTATGCAGGTCAAGCTAATTGTGTTATGCTGAAAACACAAAGAGAGTTGAATGTAGGCTAGTAGATGGACTGAAGTACAAGAAGAGCAGTCTCATGGAAAGGGTAGGGCATGTGCCCTTTCCCCCCAACAAGTATCATATAAGTACTCTAAAAGTGTTTCCTTTCACCCTATAGACACGTTCTTCAGGTCAAAGCAGACAGCCTGCAGTTAACAGAGGAAGAAAACAGGAAGCACATGACTGCAGCGGGAAAAATCCCTTCGTTCCCTTCCTGGTACTCACTATAACACATATGGCTAAAACAGCAGACAGACAGACAAACTCTGACTGACTAGAAAAAAGGGAAAATATCAATATATTTATAAGTAGGGCTGCTCCCATTCAAAGTCAACTAGTAGTCGTTTATTAAGCTGACTGTCGACTAGGCTTTGAGTTAAACAGCTTGGAAAGAATATTGGACCCACTTTATATTAGGTGGCCTTAACTACTATGTACTAACATTTTAATTAATCATTTGATACAATGCACTTATTGTGTACATACATGTTTTTACATTGTACTTACATTTTAAAAATACCAGCATGCAGTTACATTTATAATTAAACTGTTGACACTTCCCTTACACCTAACACAACCCTTAAACTTACCCATAGCACCACACCTGTCCCTAACTTTACCCATATCCACCTCAATATCAGCAAAAGTGCTTTGCAATTCAACTTAAACACAGTAAGTACATTATACTTTCTTTTTGATGTAAGTACATAGTACTTAAGGCCACCTAATATAAAGTAGGGCCAGAATATCATATGTAAAAATGCTAACAAGAGCCATATTCCATCTATGTATTTTATGCACATTTTGGGATATCACAAAAAAAACTTTAATAAAACACCAACATGCACATAACGTATGCGCTCAACAATTTTTTTTTTTTTATCCGATAAGACGATGTGCATAAACTATGATGGAAACATTAACCAAATAAACACCTTGATGCACAACAACAAGAACAAAAAAAACCTTACTTGACTTTGCCTCTACAGAGGACGTGATTTGATAACTGGACTGATTTCATTGAACAGCATCTCAAATGTTGTTTTAGTCTTTCTGAAATGCCTGAGTCAAATCTATCTTCAAAATAATGGTATAACAACACGACTGCATTCCCAAACACCAGACATCCGAACGCAAGATAACATGAGAGCGTTATTGAGTTTTGTCTGTGCACTCTGAGATCCAAGTAATTTAGGATTTAGGATAAAAGAGCCACAGTGGCTTCCTCGATTGCAGCAACTTCCATTCATATTACTGATATTTTGGCCCAAATTCCCAGGAAGTGACAAGTTTGTTCTCTTGAACACATGCGATGGAAACGCTGCTTCATTTCCACATGTCTTCTTATTTTGCTAGTAAGTTCAATTCGCATCTTTGGATGGAAACAGAGAAACCCCATAATAATGAGCCTTTGAAATCTAAATTAAGCACGCACACAAAGCTTGCTGCAGTGCACCGGCGGCAAAAGTAATACGTATAAAAAAACAAAAAAGAAGACTTTTCTGAGTCAGTGTTGGCTGCAAAAATGCAGTTGACTCTCATCTCCACAGTACAGTGGATGCGCCTACAGCATAGAGATAAATGCACATTAACTTAAACATATCATGCAACAAGCGCTAACTTAGCTTCCACACTCCACACAAACACTTGGATATGCACCGAAAAATAGCGCACATTTATCAAGGTTAACTTTAGAGCAAGCAGCCATGTAAAGTGGCTAATGTAGGGCTACAAATGTTTCAAATGATAAGCCATATTTAAGGTTGATGAGTGACAAGCAAACATTTGGATTTCCTGCCTGAACAGGTGTGTTAGATACAGGAGACACCCAAAGTGTGCAGTGGTGGCGGGTCCACAAGACAGGTAAAGTCGCTGACTTCATGTGATATCAGAAAAATGTCCTAAAGTTGTGATTACGAGCTTGTTGCATTCAAGTGCTTTGTTGTTGGAAAGAGCAGGAATCATGGAGGACACCGGGTTTATTCTTGACTTTTTATAAGGAAAATCTTATTAAAGCCAAAATGATATTCAGAGACCCATTCATTGCACTCTAGATAGTCAGCTTGGTGACAATTTTGGTGAAAAGCAAGGTTTTTTCCGCTGTGTATAATCATACAATATGCTTCAAATGGTTAATCAAATATGTAAATATACACTACTTTAACGTCAATATGAGGTGATGTAGCTGTTGTGAAAAAAAACCAATACAGCAGCAATCATTCTCCCTTCCGCCATGTTTAAATATGGCACACCCAACTTGGGAACTTGGGTATCAAAATTATCCCAGAGCTTCCTAGTGGTAAATATGACATGAGAGGGCTTTCATGTTTAATTTTAACAAGGAAACTTGTTTATGATAATTCCAATATCATGTGAAGGCAGCATTAACCTCTTCTAAACAACTACTGTTTGGTCGACTATTAAAGGGCAGCACTAATTAAATTGTTTCCTATTCAATTCTGATTGGATGAGCCACATTCAAAGTAAGAAACCATTTAAAAAACTATTTTTGGTCATATGTTTCAGTCAGTTTGAATGAAATCGTTCCTATTGGCATCCCAAAATCAGAGAACTTCAGAAGACACAAACACAAATACAGATAAAGCTCTGTTGTGTGCTTGCCAAACGTGAACAGGTTCACTAAAAACGCTCCCCCAGAGGCTTGGCGCTCAGTTTCATCTCCATGGCAGTAGTAAACAAATGGAGGTAAACAAAAGCCAAGAGGTGAAATGTCATAACTCAGTCAATGACTCTGTCCTCTGCAAAGAGAAGTGCAATTTTCATTGTCAATTGTACAGAAAAACTGTCCTAGTCCCAGAAGCACAGTCCTCTTTCTCCAACAGACTTTGTCATTAAGCATGAATGATTTTTCTGTCATGATGGTCCACAGCAAAAACAGAATCCTCAAAGACCTCTTTTATATGATATTCGGTGAGAAGGAAAGAGCAATGTGTGTGAGAGAGAAGGAAGAATGGGAGAAAATTTCTTTTTTTCCAATAAAAATGCACATTAAAAGGGTAAAGAAGATTTTTCCTACAGTCAAAGCCAAAACTAATGCAATACATTTCTTATAAGGAAGAAAATCAATGCATTTCTGAAGAATGGCTTTTAATATGGTTTTTAAAAATGTGAAAGAGTAAAAGAGTATTTGAACGTAAAGGAGGTGGGGGGGGGGGCACAACATACCATTCAAAAGTTTGGGTCGGTAAGGTTTTGAACGATGTGTAGCGATTTGTAACGATTCAAAAGATGTCTCTTATCACCACCAAGGCTGCATTTACTTGATCAAAAATACAGAAAAAAACAGTAATATTATGAAATGTATATTGTAATATTATATTATATATATATATATATATATATATATATATATATATATATATATTAGGGCCGGGACTCGATTAAAAAAATTAATCTAATTAATTAGAGGCTTTGTAATTAATTAATCGAAATTAATCGCATTTTAATCGCATATAAATATTTGACCTGAGAACAATGAGAAGTAATTTTTCACATGTATTTTTAGTATACCATTGAATAATGACTGAATACATAAGCTTAATCAACAAAATATTGTTTATTTATTTCAGTCCAGCAGACCAGCGCAATGTTTGCCATTAAGTTTAGCAAAAGCATATTTGTGATATTTGAGGCTCGATGTGCTGCGGTGATACGCTAACTCCTTGTTGTATAGCTTGCACACAACCCTGCTCTTGACGGCGCTTCCATGCTTTCGTTTTTTAAAACAAAATTTCCCATCCACGGGGCCAAGCAAAGCAGTCTCACCAGCTTCTTCGTTCATGTTCACTCATGCCCTGCGTCTCAATCAGCTCCCTAGTTCCCTAGTCGGGGCACTGATCAAGACATAAGTCAATGGGCTGACTCCCTGATCAGTGCCCTGACTACTGAACTAGGGAGCTGATTGAGACGCACCCATGTTGTTGTCGTGACTCCGGAGCGCTAGTTGGTGTTCCAGTAAAATCGGTCCGTCGAAACTGATTTATTGAAAAACGTTCCGCGGTGCAAAAATAAATGCGGTTAAATTTTTTATTTTTTTTGCGTAATTAATTAACGCGTTAAAGTCACGTAATTAATTAATCTTAATTAACGCGTTAAAGTCCCGGCCCTAATATATATATATATATATATATATATATATATACATATACAGACAGTGAGGAAAATAAGTCTTTGAACACACTACTATTTTGCAAGTTTTCCCACTCAGAAATCATGGAGGGCTCTGAAATTGCCGTCGTATGTGCATGTCCACTGTGAGAGACATAATCTAAAAAATAAAATACAGAAATCACAATGTATGATTTTGAACTATTTACTTGTATGATACAGCTGCAATTAAGTATTTGAACACCTGTCTATCAGCTAGAATTCTGACCCTCAAAGACAACTCAAGTTAGACTGCACTGTAAAAAAGGCAAATTTTGAACTTGTACAGTACAATCGACTTGGATGTTTAAGTTATTTCAACTTAAATTATGTTAAACTGACTTTAAAAAATGAGTTCTTGTATAACTGTATAATGATCTTGTATAACGAATGAAAAAAACTTTAACATTTCTTAACTTATTTTGATGCGTTAAAACAATGTAAACACATGTTGTCATAACTTATTGAACATATACTTTTTTACAGTGTGCCTTTCAAATGTCCACCTCCACTCCTTTTATTATCCTAAATTAGATGGACCTGTTTGAGGTGCTGCATAAAGACACCTGTCTACCCCATACAATCAGTAAGAATCCAACTACTAACATGGCCAAGACCAAAGAGCTGTCCAAAGACACTAGAGACAAAATTGCACACCTCCACAAGGCTGGAAAGGGCTACGTGGAAATTGCCAAGCAGCTTGGTGTTAAGAAAAAGTCTACTGTTGAAGCAATCATTACAAAATCGAAGAAGCTAAACATGATTGTCACTCTCCCTCGGACTGGGGCTCCATGCAAGATTTCACCTGGTGGGGTCTCAATGATCCTAAGAAAGGTAAGAAATCAAGAAAGGTTGGAAGATCCAGAGGAGTCATGGGAGAAAGTCATGTGGTCAGATGAGACCAAAATAGAACTTTTTGGTCATAATTCCACTAAACGTGTTTGGAGGAAAAAGAATGATGAGTACCATCCCTACTGTGAAGCATGGGGGTGGTAGCATCATGCTTTGGGGGTGTTTTTCTGCACATGGAACAGGGCGACTGCACTGTATTAAGGAGAGGATGACCGGGGCCATGTATCGCGAGATTTTGGGGAACAACCTCCTTCCCTCAGTTAGAGCATTGAAGATGGGTCGAGGCTGGGTCTTCCAACATGACAATGACCCAAAGCACACAGCCAGGATAACCAAGGAGTGGCTCTGTAGGAAGCATATCAAGGTTCTGCCGTGGCCTAGCCAGTCTCCAGATCTAAACCCAATAGAGAATCTTTGGAGGGAGCTCAAACTCTGTGTTTCTCAGCGACAGGCCAGAAACCTGACTGATCAAGAGAAGATCTGTGTGGAGGAGTTGGCCAAAATCCCTCCTGCAGTGTGTGCAAACCTGGTGAAAAACTACAGGAAACGTTTGACCTCTGTAATTGCAAACAAAGGATACTGTACCAAATATTAACATTGGTTTTCTCAGGTGTTCAAATACTTATTTGCAGCTGTATCATACAAATAAATAGTTTTAAAAAAATCATACATTGTGATTTCTTGATTATTATTATTTTTGTATATTATGTTTTTCACAGTGGAATTTGGAGGCTAAGCCAACACCTTAAACTAGTTGTTGTGCTCGTCAAACCATTCCTGAACCATTTTTGCTTTGTGGCAGGGCTCATTATCCTGCTGAAAGAGGCCACCAGGGGATACCGTTTCCATGAAATGGTGTTAATGGCCTGCAACAATGCTCAAAGCACACACTACCTGTCGGCTTGCCTTCTTCCCATAGTGCATCCTGATGCCATGTGTTCCCAGGTAAGCGACACACACACACACTCAGCCATTCACGTGATGTAAAAGAAAACATGATTCATCAGATCAGACCACCTTCTTCCATTGCTCTGTGGTCCAGCTCTAATGCTCACAAGCCCACTGTTGACTGGTTTGTGCTATGCAGCCCCATACGCAACAAACTGCCATGCATGAGACCACTTTCTAGCAGAACCAACATTAACTTCTTGAGCAATTTGAGTTACAGTAGCTTGTCTGGTTGATAAGACCACACGGGTCAGCCTTCGCTCATCACATTCATCAATGAGCCATATCCACCCATGACCCTTCACCACTGTTCGCCACTGTTCCTTCCTGCCTTGGATCACTTTTGATAGATACTGACCACTGCAGACCGGGAACACCCCACAAGAGCTGGAGTTGAGATGCTCTGATCATATAGCCATCACAATTTGGCCCTTGTCAAACTCGGCTCAAATCCTTACGCTTGCCCGTTTTTCCTGCTTATAACACATCAACTTTGAGGGCAAAATGTTCATATGCATGCCTAATATATCCCACTCACGAAAGAGGCAGTGATGAAGAGAAAATCTGTGTTATTCAATTCATAGACCTGCTGCAGGAGGCATAAAGACTGTAGATGTGGCCAGAGCAATAAACTGTAATGTCTGTAAGATGCCTCAGAAAGTGTTACAGGGAGACATGATGGAAGGACAGCTGATTGTTCTTGCAATGCCTAACCACATGTGGTTAAAACCATGTGTCCCGCCAAAAAGTGTTAGAGAACTTGCAAGTGCCTTGGTGGAAGAGTGAAAAATCTTACTGACCACAAAGGTTTAACAGTAGTGTAGACAAACCAGGGTTCAGGTTAGTTCTAAGCTCAGATGGCTGTAACTACACTATGGAAAAAACATGATTGAGGGCCTTTCAAATGTAACCTGGTAATCTGATTAAACAATTTTTTTGCCAAGCAAAATGTAAATTGCAAATATTTCATTATCTTATATAAGATGTTTTATCTGCCAAAGTATTGCATAAGTGAACATGCAAGGATCAGTGGATGTACAGATTTACTGTGCCTTTGGTGATTCTGTTGGGATCTGCTGGTGCTTATCAGAGTTTAAAACATTGAGCTATTTTATCAGCAGTTTAAACTCTTCAGATGCTTGACCACCACACTAATGCCTATAGAAATAACTGAATGAGTCACTGAGCAGTTTCAGTACACAACTGAAAACACTTGCAGGGAGGTTCTGCCGAAACAAATCAATGAGCAATTCTGAGTGCTAAAGGGAGTTCACAGCAAGAATGGGAACGTCCTGCATGACAGCCTAACTGTAAGACTGGAAAGAAACATTCTGGTACACATGGGAAAGGGGAGATTCTTCATGTGAACTGTAGAGGACAGATGCGCCTTTCTGTGATTAACTCAACAGCAGATCCATTTAATCACTGCATGTTTCCTTGGCCAAACAGAACTACATTGTCCCGAGCCATTAGACACACTCATGTGTCAATGCAAAACAGACAAGTGTTTGTAATAGAAGCATAAGAAGAGGATGCATGCAATTTTGAAATAAACTGAATAAATTAAAATAGAAATAAATTACTGTAAATTGTAATATTTCACAATATTAATGTTTCTGCTGTATGTTTGATGCAAAACTATTTTGGATTTATTTTTCAAATAAATGCAGTCTTGTAGTAGATAATAAACTCCTTTCAAAAACATTAAAAAAAAAAACTCCAAATAAATAGTACATTTACAAACATATCTAAGAAAATGGAAAGCAAATGATAGCATACAGACACAGCTTATTCTATTATATAATAATATCCATTTGGTCTTACATGGATAGAGAAACGTAAGCTGACCAAGCACTTTTCAAAGCTAGTCGGCTTAGAAGAACTCAGCAAGAACAACCACTGGGGACTTTGGTGGTGTTATAGACCTGTCAACTCATCTGCACTCACATGGACGAGGACAAAGTCTTTCAGCAAAGAATGTCCTCACAGCGTACACTTAATGCAAGTATGAACGTGTGGCACAAACTCCAACAAACAAACAAACAAACAAACAACATTATGCTTCATAATAACTTTCATGAGTAGGTCATTAACAAGCATTACATAATGCTTAATCAGTAGTTCAAGGACATTGGAATACATATGCAAAAAATGTGAAAGTATTAAATTCACATGACAGTTATAATTTTTGTGCATGTTGGGTGTTGATGCAATAATATGACGTTACGAATTAAAGTTATTACGAAGCGTTGTTCATTCATTCATTGATATAGATATCACCCGTTTCTATGGTATAAATTGACATTTTTAATGGCTATTGTCTTTCTTTTAACGCCATAAATGTGCCACTTACTTTTCTCCTGCGCTCTGTTGGGCTCCTCCTATGAATCCATATCTGTCGGTGTTGGCGAAGCCGTTGAGCTCAGAGTCTGAGCCCAGAGATGAGCTCTCCTGCTCGGCCAGATTCTCCACCGTGCCCCGCTGACTCCTGCTGTCCTTCCACTGCACTCCGTTCCCTACCTGAAGCTTGGCCATGATGAATAATGGCTCCAAACGCGATAAATGAACTTGCTTATGGCCCAAGCCAGATTAAAATGTCTTTTGACGCACAGATAGTGGATTTCCTCCTGACAACCGCCTCAAACTATCAACACACTGAGATTTGAGCCTCACAGCCTCCAGCCACACTAACGATACGCCATATCTGATGGTAAAAACATTAAAGTAAAGTAAAACGGTTTATCTTACCCTGACAGGCCATTGTGGATATTTTAAAGCTATAGCGTTATTTATAAACGACAGTGTCACAGAAGACACACACATACATACATATTATGAATGTATTGCAATAGCTTAGCAAATTTCTCTTGTCTGAGGAAATATCTAGCGCCAGCTTATTATGGCTGAAACCAACTTGAACTCGACTGAATGTAAGTTAATGTTTATCTTCTGTCAAATTCTGTCAAACAAACAACAATTGTAAGAGTTATAAGCTAACAAGCTAACCTGACGTAAAGAAACACAGCATGACAACTCTCAGTATAAACCAATAAAACTCAGACTCACTGTGTTGTAAAGTCAGCGTTTGTGCAATGTTTCTGACGCGATAGTTTTAATCTCATTTCATATAATCTGTGTTTATGAGCGTTTGTATGTAACTGAGCTAAAGTCGCAGTCGCGAGCTTTAAGGAGGCGTGGCTGATTATGCGCAGTACAGCGCGCGTGTACAATGCAGTATTATTTACATCACCTTGCAAGTGCAGCCACAATAATTAAGTCTATTGATTTGACTAATATACATAATAATAATATATGCCTACTAATATATTTGTATATGTACATTTTTTTTAGTAATGGTGGTACACAAAAAAATAGCAATTTCTTTTAATGTATTTAGTTTCTTTATATATTGCATTGGGTATAACATATACAACATAATTACATTATTAAATAATAATAATAATTGTTGTTGTAATAAAATATTTCTTGATGATTTATTTAATTACTTGTTTTGGAGAAGCGGGATTATATTACTTGCCATGGGAGTTCAGTGGTTCACCATGTCATCTGCACTGATTATTGCCTCTCATTATGGCAAAGCAATTATAAGTGTATCATTTACATGCTCTTCTCGTGATTGTCATTAGTGCCCTAAGGAAATCGTGATGAACTTGCTTAGTGCTTACATGTTCAGTTCAAACACACACAGACACACACGTTCAGATATAGACTATAGCTACTGTGTTTTTAAAAACACAAAGTGTTTGAATATGCAGAATAGGCCTACAAGAATTCTACA
This sequence comes from Pseudorasbora parva, assembly GCF_024679245.1. Taxonomy (NCBI): domain Eukaryota; kingdom Metazoa; phylum Chordata; class Actinopteri; order Cypriniformes; family Gobionidae; genus Pseudorasbora; species Pseudorasbora parva. The sequence continues at coordinate 14,252,922 of NC_090194.1, read as the reverse complement.
ATATATAAATAGAGATATTTTAAGATTTCAGTGCTGGAAGGTTATTATTCAGTCAAAAAGGGGTCTTAAATCAAGCTAATGGCTGCCCTCCTGTGGGTGACTCAAATATCACCATGTGCAAGAGGCACGTGAAGCTTGTAGGCCCTAGAGCGTTTAGCGGATTCACGTGCAGTTCCTATAGCACACAGTGTAAAAAATAAAAATAAAAATAAACAAACATTGTCCGTACAAATAGGGCACATTGTAGCTACTGCTATAAATATGAATATATTTTCCGTATTGGTTTTTACAGGTGTTTTACCTGTATTTCAAATTAGCCTGCACATTGCATTAGTTTTGTTTTGAGGGTCAACGGAAATTTCCGTAAAATTACTGGATAATGTAGGCCTACTGGCAGAAAATTACCAGTAGCCTACATTTTCCGTTTTTTAACAGTGCAGTCAAAATTTGAATCATGACCAAGTCATGTCCTCTTCAATTGTTTCAAAGCACCTTTACGTAAAGTACAGTACTGTACAGTGATATAAACCGGGGGGGGGGGGGGGGGGGGGGGGGGTTGGGAGAGATGACCAGTGATCCAAACAGAGTTCAATTCTGCTGTGAAGAAGCATTTACAAGACAATGGCGTCGTTGTTCAGCTGAAGTCAGTTTAGTGTCAGATCAATAACTGTGCAAAAAGCATCAATTATGGAATGGGTTCTATTCAGAAGCAGCTCTGAAGAAAAAAGGCATGCCATCATCCAGTTCAGTTCAGTTCTTATTGATGGTGTCAGTAATATCAATAATATTGCAGACCATTAAAGGCAATTATAAGTTCACCCAAAAATGAAAACTTTGTCATCACAATCAAGAATCAAATAGTTGACCGGAGCTCCATAAAAATACTTTTAACAACATTCTTTAAAATATGTTCTTTTTGTATTTAGCAGAAAGACACAAACTCACAGGTTTGGAAGAACATGAGTGTGTGAAAATAATGACAGAATTTTCCTCCTTGGGTGAATTATCCATTAAGTGTCCCTGACTAAACAATAGGATTCCAGGCTTTACCATTTTTAATTATTTTTTCTTTTCTTTTCTTTTTTATTTTATTGTTTGTTTGTTTGTTTGTTATTTGTATGTAAAAAACAAAATTTAACACAAAAAAAACCAGCCCCGAGCATCACATCTGGGTCATCTATCCACGTGTGGGCCTTGCAGAATGCCCCAGGTCTCACACCACTTCCCCTCACGTGTGTAAGTGGGTTAGGGGCAGGAAGTGTTTCATCTAAGCAAATGAATGCAGCTTTGCAGATTGTGCCCCAAATGCAACAGTTTGCCGGCTCTGTCCACTCTTCACTCTCTCTTACACGTGTGAGAGATTTCCAGCGGGCTGAGTTGAAGAGTGTTAACTCACAGGCACGTGCTGTGAATAAAGGATTAGAGACCATATGTGCTGCCAACAGACCACTGAGGGTTCCTCGCAGATACTTCTACACCCATAGCTGTCGTCAGGGAGGGGACAACATTTCACTCTGGGGCTGATTCTTCAAGATATTTGAAAACTTGAAAAATAAAAATAAAATAAAGATCCGATCATAGCCATGGTCCAGTGTTGTGCCTGTTCACTAAAACTAAAAGTAATTAAAATTGTTTTTAGAAATTAAAATAAAAGCTACACTGTAAAACATGCTGGTTTATTTCAACACATGTTTGGGTCAAATATGACGAACCCAACCGTTGGGTTAAAAAAAAAAAAACTAAACCAACCATTGGGTTTACAAATGTAAAACCATAAATAACCCAACAGTTGGGTTTAAAAATAAATCAATAAACCAACCGTTATAAAAATGTCAAGAAATATTATTTCACACAAACGTTTGAGTTTAAAAATGTTACAAAGAATTTGTAGAAAATTATCTGGAAGCCTGGGGAACTTACTAATGTTTCAATTATTTCAAATTTATAAAATAAAACTCCCAAATAACTGTATTGGTATAGTAGTCATTCTACTACAGTCTTGGTAGTGGGTTTGGGTTGAATATCTAAAGTGGACTATTGAAATAAAGCGTTCTTAAAGAATATTTTAAATACAGAATCATTGTTGAAAAAAACCATAATAGAGGCAGTGTCATTTTACAATTGATTTACTAGTATTTATTAAAAAACTTAGAATTTTTATGGAATTTTTTTTAAGTTTAAGTCTTAGTAATTTTGTTTTTGCGTCTGCCATTTTTATGTTTTTTAATGTCTATATACATGCACTCAAAAATAACGTTCACTGTTGTTAGTTGCACTCAAATCATCCTTGTTAACATTGCAGAAAACTCATATAACTACATGAACAAAAATTTACTGAGTTGTTTCTACTAAAAATGAGTAGATATAGTTTTATACTAAAGAGTAAAACAAACAAATTTGGTATGGAACTGTAGTTCCCAGAATGCTTTGCAAGGGACTGCATTGAGAGTAAATTTAGGGATTACAGTGCTATTGTTTGTGTTTAATGTTCGGTTATGTTGGACATTTAGAGAAGACTTTATTATCTAACAGTGACACATTTAAATGGTTTGTATTTACTCGAAGAAATGTTGTCCGCTTTACTTGAAATTATTTTGTTTATATAACTAAATTGTTATTTTTAAAAATAACTCAAAATAGTGGAACCACATGATGCTGCTTTATTAAGTAAATTTAAATTTAAATAATTTTTTTGATTGTAGGTTCTAGGTTAAGCATTTTTTAGTACACCAACTTAAACTAAATGAAAAGTGTCTAGTTTTTTTTTATTTATTTTGTCAAGTAACACATTTTTTATTTTATTTTATGGTTTTAGTTTTCGTTTCAGTTAAATAATACCCCTGCAGAAAAGAACCCCTAATTGAATAATCATCCTTAAGGAATGATGTACTTTCCCCAATAACTCAAGCTGAGCTACATTGTCATGAATCACTTTGCTGCTTTGTTGCTATTAGGTTTCCTGTGGCTGACGCCTTCTTACCACAAGCCAATTGAGAAGACGGTATTACCGCACATGTGTGATTCATGCATTTTGATGGTTCAGTTACATAAGAGTGTGTTTAATTTTTATGCGAACTGTCCCTTTGAATGCAAAATAATATTAGTGTGAAACAAATATGTTAAAGAGGGTTCAAAGAATACTCATTGCACAAAAACAGTGACAACTCATATTTTAGTATAAATACTATATTTTATTTAAATATTTTACAACTTGGAAAACATATTTACAGAAACTTTTCTTGCATTGTTACACTGTACACACAAAAAGTGTAGTTCTCATTTGCACATTGTCTGCTTCAGAGACTGAGAGACTCATCTTGACTGCAGAAGCACCATAGAAACGATCAAATAAAAGGACAGATGATACAACAAAAAAGACGACACTGCTGGAAGCAACACCCAGATGAGACATGCAAGCTTTGCCACACAAAGGCCTCTGGATGGGACAGTATGAGATTTTAAGGCGTCTAAGGTATGTTGATTTGTATAATGGAGCCACTGCCATCCAGGTTCACTCACAGTGATACACAGACACAGATTGGATTAGCATTTAGTCATTATCAGCCCAACTCAGGGAGGCAAGTTTCCTGTTTTAATTTAGGATGTAAGAAAACTGCACTATATTAAAAGTACATCTAATTTGATTTGGATGGGGCATAACAAAAGCCTTTGGGGGGAAAAAGTGGTGTGTGTGCGTGTGCGACAGACAAAGTGGCAAAACCCCAGACAGAAAAATATTTCAGTCAAGACACCATCTCATGCAATGACACTCACTAAAGGCAAAACGTGTACTTTATGCACCACCAGTGACGCCAAACAGAATTGCATGTTTTCAAGAGTTTAATTGGCTTTGTTTCATACTGCACAAGAATCCTTTATTTTTTATATTCTATTTTATGACACAGATTTTTTGCAGAAAATTAAGTGGCAAAATCAATATCCGGTTTCATAGTACATAGTTTGAGTAAAGTAATTAACATGATAACAAATACTTTGGATGGCGAGGACGGGGAACTGGAAACCTTTCCTTGTGAGGAATATGCAATAGTGCATTTTGTCATTTGTATGATAATATATGTGGTGCGTCCACGTACTAAAAATCCAAAAATAGTTGTAATTGGATTTCAAACCACCATGGACGATTAGACCAATTTAATTTAATATTTTTTTTCCTGTTCCTGGAACAAAACAAATTCATATTGTCTTTCTGAACAAAGGCAAACACTGGCATCCCACCATTGGTAGACCTGGTCAAACAGGCACACTGCAATTCTGTTCCCAGCCGCTAGAGGCGCTGAAATCACACACATCACCTTTGACTAAAAAAAATGACTTAGCTCACTCATTTTGTTATGACAAGTACACAATTGATCTTAATAACCATTACAAATGACTGGCTGTTTAGTTGAATTCCATTTCATTTACCTAGAAAGAAAAGTAGACATGGGACACAGTGGTGATTATTACTCTCAACATTTAACAATTAGTTTGCGGTCTTCAAATGTGGAAATGACAGGGTGAGACGTTGGGTGAGACCCTGGTCATGCTGGTCTTATGGCTTTCCTGCTTTGGTTTTCTTTACCGATTACACAATGTGGATTTGAGACATTGACTTCAACATGACCATGACCCACGAGACGTTACACATGGTTAGAGACCACAGTTCTGGTCTAATTATGTTGCAGGCACAACTGAGGACTTAATTATAGTCCTCACTATCTGTAGGTCAAGAACTAGAGCCATGCCCTAGTGGAACATATCAGGATGGAAAACCTCACAAAACATTGAGTTACATGTTTAGTTATATAGCATTTTGAATATGAAAGCTTATATGCATGGCTATACATATATCAACCAGCTTTACCAATCAAATGCATACTTGACTGAGGTTTGCCATCCTGGGCATGCACATTTGACAGCTTGTGAAACTAAAACTAAAGAGACCTTAAAGAACTATTGCTTTATGGTTTCCCTCAAAAAAACTATACAAAAATTAAACCATTGTGTATAGTTTTTGCTTTTCATTCAACGGAATATGTGTTCCATTTTATTGAAAGATCACTCTCGGCACTCAATCAGCTTGAATTGTCGCTTTTTTGTGAAAATCGTCATCGGCTCGCCCATTTTATATTGTACAGGTAAAAACATTCATATAAATAAATGTAGTCACTCACACATTTATAATTTACAAAAAATTAAAGCAGCACATGAATGTGAAAGTGTCCTCCAGAACCAATCTAGAGCGACACCAAAAAAGCTTAGATACCCTTCAGTCGATTAAAAAAATAACCCAAGCCTCACTAGGGAGCACAGAAAAAGCCAAAAGGCCTTACAGTCGATCCATTAAGACCGACGTTCCCTAGATTCTGCATTCTACATTGAATCTTGTCCACTAAAAGCTAAATATTTATAAAAATAAAACATTTATTTATATACCTGACCTTTCGATTCATGAAAAGCATTGCCAGATGCTAGCCATTTGTGCGTGTAGACTTTCAAACTCAAGAGGTGAAGTCATGTAAATATACATCCAACACGCATTCACAGTCAACATCCACCGTCCCCGTGAGCGAGTGCATCTGCATATTTGCGGATTGTGACATTCTCTGGTATGATGCCTGTGCAGTTTAATTTCTATCTCTTATAAATCAAACACAAGATTATAGACCATTATAACCCAACTCCTTCCCGTCTTTGAACTTGCAATCCATTATCCGAGACCTCACAAAGTGACAGTGTAGGTGAAGGCTGTATAACTCTAGAGGCAGACATGCTGACAGAACAGAACTAGTCAGCAGATACTAAAGCACTTGCATTTCCCAACAGGTTTAAATCTAGCCAGGTCTACTTCTGAACTTTAACCGCCCTTTCCTTTACAGCTTAACCAAAGTCGACCAACAACCAAACAGGACACTTATTATACACACGTACACACACATAGAAGCACTTCAGCTCATATAGACTTCAGAGACACTTACATATTTCTCTCAAGGCATAGACAACCAACCATTTAACAACAAAAACAACTTTTCATTTACACCACAAGGTTGAAATCTGACTGCTCCTTCCAGTAGAAACCCCTTTTAGTTGTAATGCATGTCCCTCCTTGCCCCTTGGGAAACTTGAAATGACAACACAGGTGAAGGTTCCCAAAATCCTTTTGGGAGTGAGGCCATCGATTTAGGACTGTTTGCAGGTGACGTAGTACCACTCGCATCACCACCCACAGGTTCATGCTATCCTCTCTGTGTTGACTTGAGATCTACTTGAGAAATGAATGGAAGAATGGAAAGGGGGTGCTGGGAGATGGGGAGCAGTGCAATAGGACATGGGTGGAAGACGCAGGTGTAAGAGAGGAGCACGCTCCACTGAGTACACTCAATCTGTGTATTCTGCCACAATGGACAGCAGCACTGTGATGTCATCAGGCTTCCCCCCTGAAATGAAAACAAAACGACGAGGTCAGTACCTCCAATTATGGACATTCAAAGACATTTTGGTATCCCAGCGGTAATGGAAATCGAGAACCTCTTTTTGTAGACTCACCTCTTACATTCAGCCCGTTGTCACAGGCAAACTGGGCGAAAGGGGACATGTAGTTTGGGTCGTAGGCCAACTGATGAGCCTGTTCAGCGATGCTGCGGGCAGTCTGCTGGATACTATCATAGTTGGTGTTCTGAGGCAAAATAAATATTAAAAATGATTGGAAAGCGTAAGAGTATGGTTTTAGACCGATATATCGGATTAATTGGCAGTTAGAGATTATCGGAATGGGCCGATAAACCTAAAGATAAACAAAAGAAAAACATAGAAAGTGCAAGAGTACAGAAAAGTAAAGTGTTGGCCAGGGGGAATAATCAGCTGTTAAACAGTAATTTTGAGATGAGCCATAAGTATCATGCTAGACATATATATCAGCCTGGGGGATTAATTGGCCGTTAGGGGTTTGCCATATCATACCATTCACGATAACACCGGTATACATTTTTACCTGCAATTTAAAAAAAAGTGTCATACCGCAATAACAATGATATAGCGACGCAATGATGTATGCCGCATTTACGCTCCCTAGCAAGCACAACAACACCTGTAAGTAAGAGCAGCACCTCCGATGACGATTTAGTACCTAAAAAGGGAGCGGTAAGACCTCTTGAACATTGATAAGCCATTACTGATGTTTGCAGCGCAATATTTGACCAGAAGGGTAAAATTTATTATTATTTTCGTCGGTTATGGGTCGTTAGATCCAGCATTCTGTCCGCTCTGAATCAGAGATAAGGTAGTGCGTAAGATTACATTTATTTGAATTAATGAATCATAGCAATTATTAGAAATAATTATCGAGTGATTATAGTCAATTACAGTAAGAGTGATTACTGTAATCGAGTGATTATAGTCAATTACAGATTATAGTAAATTACAGTAAGGATGGAAAATGCCCTTCATTTTGTTTGCACTAATAAATTCTGCTGCCTACCAGCTGTAATCATTAGTAAAACGTTGTTCTATATATTTTTTTCTATAGCGTCATAAAGATCATTACCGCAAATATTCTTGAAATATCATGATATAATTGTATAGACCAATATTAGCCGTTATACAGAAATTTTGTGATTATAGTAACAGGTCAAACAACCAAGTTTACTGGTAGACTGACATATCGGCCAGGAGAATTAATCGGCCATTATCCGCCTATTTCGAGTTTATCGGAATGGGCCAATAACCTAAAGAAATTTTTTTAAATGTGGAAAGTTTACAAATACCAAGTATGGCCAATATATATCGGCCATGCAGTTTTATTTTAAGATTATTGGTATCGGCTCGCCTAGGGATGCACCAATATGAAAATTGGCTGATACCTATAACTCTTTATTTGAAAGCAGATAACCTATAGATGTATAAAAAATAGATGTAAAAAAAAGATTTTTTTGAGGGCCTGATTACAAAAACAAAAGGCTCACTATTAAAAGTCATGTTCCACAATTATAATGTTGTCATGATAATTTTCTGTAGACTTGCTGCACATGTTGCACTTAACTGTATTTTTCTTATTTAAGTGATTCCAATCATATTTAAAGCAATTCAAAACCATCATGATGAGCAGTGCAAATCTGAAGTGTCTCAGCTCAAGGATATTATCCAATATTTATTGTCTTCAACATATCAGCCAATAAAAATAACATTAAAAAATGCACATAAATCAGCTGCTACCATTATGGTGGCGATATATTGCGCATCCCTAGTATTGGTCAATAATCATGAGCACTGTTCTGCTTGGGTCCAGCTTTATATTATTTGCTATAGTAACACTGTTATATACATATAGAAATGCATTATATTGGCTACTCTGTTCTCTATAATATTGGTATTGGAAATACAAATCAGTTGACTGTCACCCAAAATAGTTTCACATTTATTGCAATTATTGTCTGTACCTTAAGTTTCTTGAGTTCTTGCAGTATCATGTAGTCAGGCATGTTGTCAAAGAGGCCATCAGTAGCGGTCAAAATAATGTCCCCTAACTGGACATCAAAGGAGGAGCTGTCTGCCGCCTCCGGACTGAAAGACAGACAGAAAGACATGCAGTTAGGCTTCTGCACACGCCAACCATTCTATAATACCAGTGTATTTTAATGACTGTCACCCACATACGAACAAATTAATGCCAAGTCTTGAACATTGTTATGAAAAAAATGTATGTAACCTTCTGAATTGCACTGATAAACAAAAAATCTAATCTAATATGTGTAAACTATCTACAGCTCTAATTTCTATGGGCAACAATCCGGTCATTTTGTAGAAAAGTTAATAGGGAAACAATGATCTAATCCACCGAATTAGAATGAGACACTTGATGAGGGCTGAAACTCAAGCAGTAGTGCAAGAGGGCAACAGGGCAGATATCAGTCTGACCTAAACAGGGGGTAATGGAAACTTAGAGTTAAGAAAACTCGTCCAGACCCAACATGACCTCTGGACCAAATTCAAGCAGGTTGTTTTCTTGGAAACCAGACTGGCCTCTTCAAGCACCTAATCCCTTAAGGCTGAATTTTAGTTTAATCCATCTTAGTGCATTTGTCAAGTATTGAGCTCTGATTATAGGTCACATTTAAGCTAAAAAAGAGGACAAACTATCAAGACTTCAGAAAGAGATATTTTACTTTAAGTTTTGGTCACATTTATCTTTGTACAGCAAGTTTCACAGACAAAATGCAGTAATCTCAATAGGAATCAGCGTGATTGGGAATTTCGGGTGAGGAATGCATGTTGAAAATTTTTCCCACATCATATTCAAGAACACATTTGACGATGGGTAAAGGACCAACTTTGCCTCCAAAATTTCACCAAATTTTCGCTTTGTTTGGTCAAATTAGACCGCTCTTTATGCAGAGCATGGAAATCGATTAGATGTAAATACTTGCTCTGGTAACTGCCAATTTTTTGCCACATTGGTAAGAAAGAAAGCATATGTAAATATTAATTTCATATTCATTGCTTGTTAAGATAACCAGACGTATCTGTTTAAAATCTGCTGTAACTAAGCTGTGGCAGTTTTCCACACCATGTCAATCTATCGCATTTGTTTGCCCAGAAATCTTTTTGAATTAATTGTTTGAATGCTAAATCTGATTTTTAAATCAACCAACAAATGTACAAAGTCACTTTGGTGTTAATGTTAACATGGAACTCAAAGAGGCTGCAAAGTAAATGCATGTATGAGTGAGGTGCACTTAGAACCCAACACTCAGGTCAGATTCCTTGCTGCACATGAGAAAGTTAGATGAGTGTTTTTCTGTCATAACGGACTTCAGACGACACTAAAATCTAAAGGTCCAACATAAATTTAGCAGGACATGAGGAGCTTAAAATAATCACACCCTCTACAGGGACTTGGGGGAAAAAAAATGTATACAAGTTTTCAGCACATCTGTGATTGGCTGAGGTGAACGGGTTTGCTTCACCACCCTCTCTTTGATTGGAGGTTTTGTGTATTTGCACGTGTATGTTTGGACGTGTGCCCTGGCAAGACTGTGGCAGTGAGGAACTAAAATCACATGGCCTTGACATTAAGGATTTGGGCCAACACACACACACAGCGCTTTTGGAGGAACGATTTGGCTGTTCTCAGTACTACAGGGTTCAGGAGAATCCCAGCTAATATCTGCTAACGCTGCACGATCCAATCAAGCGGAAAACCATCAAATAAGAGTCCAAGATATCGAAAAAAGAATGTTTCATGAATTAATAATGCAAAATGTTTTTGGAGGTTTTATTGCACTGTAAAAGCTCCACTCAAGTTATTTATTGACCTTGACACGGCCCTGGGGGTCCTCTCTCTGATATAATTTCCTGTTTTATGTTGTTGTTTTTCAGCATGTTTACGCACATTGGTTGCATCAAATGACTTTGATTTGGCAAATCTTTTAAAATTGTTCATAATGTTTCAACTAAACTGCTTACATGATAATAAAATATGTGTTAAACTACACAATATTTGTGGTACCATCTATCAGTAGCACTAGTAATATCAGTACCACCCTGAACCCCAAAATATAAAAATCGTATAATTCAGAAAATGAAAAACATGCTTGCTATAGAAGTGGTGTGGTATATTAAAGTCATTATTATTTAATGCATTTTTGAATAATAGATCCAGTAGAGAAAGTCAAGAAAGGAAATGAGAATGGTGATGGGAATGTGATGATTTAAACTCAAACTCGTGTGCCCTGCACAGGCAGTAGGTGAATGTGTCGGCTCCTACACTAGGTGCATCTTACGCTATCAATTGATGTAAAAGCCACACGGCCCCTCACACGCAGACATCTGTGACACTGATCTGTAACACGCCACCATCTGTGATACTGCAGTGAGTGTATCCGCTGTCACCGAGGTTCACCAACCCACCTGTCACTCAACACCACGCCCTCTGCCCCCGGCGGTGCTATGGACAGCTGGAAGGGTGTGTTGAAGTAGTGCTGCTGTTCATCTGACCGATGGACCACCTCTCCACCTCGAACCACCAAGAAGCCCGAGTCTCCCAGGTTACAGGTGTGTATCCTGTGACTCCGACGATCCAGGACAACTATACAAGCTGTGCTACTCCCTAGAGGAGACAGAGGAGAGACAAAGAGTGTCATAATCATGTAACCTACAAACTGCATGACTCCATGTCCTCACTGTAAAGTGCAAACAAGTGCCGTAATGCATTGTGGCTCCTATGAGAAGCTGTATACACTGCAAGCAGCATGACGTGCAAGGTCAAATTGTTGCATGTAAAGTATGTCAGGGGGACAAACATGCTGAATTGAGAAATCAACTTTGCCTTGAGCTTTTGATATATAAAAGGTCATGGTAATATAAGATTATCCTATAAGTTTCTGAGCTGAAAACTTTTATAGCTTTTATAGACACCAGGCCCAGAAAACGATTGTGTGCTTCATCCTGACGTGATCTAGTGGCGAAACACCACCTCTACAGAATAATAAGCATGTGTAATTCAGTAGCCCCGCCCGCCGACTCATCGGATCACGCTAGCCAGCAGCAATAAACATGCTGAAGAAGATAGCAAGAGATTGTGGAAGAAGACAGTCACTGCATAAGCTTCCTTCGGATCCCAATATTAGGAATGTGTGATCCTACATTTATTTTTAATGAAGTTTGAGCTCCCCTCAAAACCAGTGCAGAAAATAGCCTATTACTTATTAGTTATGATGTTTTTGAATGTAAAAACCACACAAACGTCATTAGTTGGCCCCAGAGAACAGTATATAATAACAGTATTTTTTAAAAGAGTCACATATTTTAGGCATTTCTTATTAGGTAAGGGTCTCTCAGTTTATCACTTAACAACTTTCTTTCTCTCGATTCTTGGCCTAAGCTTTGTAGTCCGAGCGACCTTGTCTTAGAACGTTCACCCACAGACCTTTATCGCTCCACATGCCTTCCCAAAATAAAAGCAGGTCACTTTAAAAGAGGCAAACAACTCAGCAAGACGAAGAACAGAGTGACATTTCTGACAGCTATAGATGTCAGGTTTCAGCAAAAAGATGACCGGTTGCGTGCTTGGTAATCCAATGCCCTGTTCAAGAATCTAACTTAGTCTTTGCACTTTGTATTACATCATAAAACATGCCAGGTTAAAAACGCATCTGGACCATTCGTTAACTTGAAGTTACCTTAATAATAATAACTGCTTTGTGAAAACTGCTCCATTTTTTGGTATGATATAGCATTAAATGGTATTTTCAAATGGTATTTTAGTTTAAATTAATCTGATATACAATTAACACACCAAGTTATTTAAATTTGATATTTAACAGAAATTAAACTTTTCCCGGTGAGACTTTTATATAAAAAAAACATCCATTAAGGAACTTTCTGAATAAAATCTTTGCCAGCTGACATTAGAAGCAGTTAAATATGAGATTCCAATTTACATACATTTCCATAATTTATAGTTGTTTAAATTAACGATTAGTTAAAGGTTTAGTTCACTCAAAAATGGAAATTAGCCCATGATTTACTCACCCTCAAGTCATCCTAGGTGTATATGAAATTCTTCTTTCAGACAAATACAATCAGAGATATATTAAAAAAGTCCTAGCTAATCCAGGCTTTATAATGGCAGTAATTTTAAGCCCATAAAAGTGCATTTATCATCATAAAAATGCTCCAACAGGGCTCCAGGGGTAAATAAAATGCACTTTGATGAACTTCAAAAACAAAGCAACAATTCACTGCCATTATGATGCTTGGATTAGCCAGGACTTTTTAAATAGAAAGAAAGAAGAACATCATATACACCTAGGATGACTTGAGTGTGAGTAACTCATGGGCTAATTTTCATTTTTGGGTGAACAAACCCTTTAATAGTTAACTTTACCCTTTTAAATCCACCTCTACTAAGTTATATCATTATTTAACTTGCTTAACCCACAAAATAGGCACCGCTTTAAAGCTTAGAAGCTTGGCTTTACAGTGAATATAGGGAATAAATTTGCTGACATATTATATTACTCTTTTCATAGTGTGAAAAAATAACCGCTTTACATGAAAATATGATCTGTAAAATCATAGTAAATAACGGCGGACTTCTGTCATAAATCGATGAAAATTTCTCAAAAGAATTCAACAAGCATATTTTTTTCAGTTAGAGACCAAACTATACCAACTATATGAAAAATAACAGTTTATGAGACAACAATTATAAATATAAGATTCTCTTGACATGGAAAAGTGGAGGAAAAAACCTAGGCAAGAATCAATACCGACCATCACGAGTCACGACGCAAGGCCTGTGAGTCATCCTGCAGTGGTTTAATTCATTTATTCTATAAAAGCGGCAGTGGATGCATGACTCACCATATTGTTTGGTGTATATATATGTGTGGATATGATCTTACCCAGCAGTGGTACTTTGTTCTGCAGGAGCTCATAATAGCCGGAGGTCAGGATGCCAACCGGGCTGCTGGGAGTGAATCGGCCCTCCTTCACAAGCCGTTCGCACGTCCTCATCAGTGTGGCAGAGAACTGAGATGGGTCCACGCCATAATCCCTCCAGCCCCCAACGCCATCCGCAACACCTGAGACAGAAAGAGCGGGGAAAGTTATGGTCACAAGCCAGGCAGACCAGTGTTAATACTAACTTTAACACCTAAAGATGAAAAGGAAGTGATGTCAGTTTTTGATGCCGCAGAAACAGATGGCAGCTGCCACAAACCTCCTTTCTGACCTACTGACTGACTGCGCATTGTGATGGTAATGAAAAACGCCCATCTCCTACACAGCATGTCTGTCGCCTTCATTCAACAAAGAGGTTGTTACGTAAAAGCTTGTGAAGGCTTTGAACTCTGGTGTAGGATTTTCCACCATCACACTCACACTGTTGGAAAATGTTGTTGTATACTTTAACGTGGTCACTCCCCAACCCTACTGTGATATCTTACTCTCACTATTATAACCAAACACACAGAGAATTAAGAGATTGCATGGGCACAAAAGGAGAACCAGGCTCAAAAGGAATGAGAGGCGACTTATCAGAGTTAAACACAATTTAGAGCAGCACAAGTCAAGGCACCATTAACATCTCAATGAAGCTTTGCAAACAAGACCAACTGTTCATCACAAGGCAGCAAACATACTGGCGTTAGAGTAGGAATAAATCCTCAAAGCACAGAGAGAATGTGACATTATAACTTGATGTATACTGCATCTTAACACTTTGCAGGAAGAAATGTTTATTATTACAATCATATAATGGCAGATGTCCAAAGGCCAAGCCAAACAGCAAAGTCAGATGAGACGATTCCATGACTCAAATATTTATTCCACAAACATTTGTATTTAGTTTCAGAAACATTAAATGGAGTCAACCATATTTACTATAGCAAATGGCTAAAGGGAATCGCTCTAAGAGGAAATGTCCATCTGTTTACCCTTGAAGGCAAATTCAACTGCTGCCATACCTGTCAGATTTTTATGTATGAAAGCACAACTTTCTCGTGATGCGCAGTCAAGCAAACAGCATATCTGTACTCAACATGACAGCATATCAATACTTGCCTATTAAATTGATAGGTTTGTGTGCATCAGCTATCGATGTTGGCTCATATCAAGTGGTTACTCACCAAAAACAATGATATTTATGATCACCCGAATACTTTTTACCTTGAAAAATATGTTTTAAAGTGTTTTGAAAATAATGAGTAAGATGTGTACACCAAAATGTAACAAGGTGAAGGAAAATACATTATTTGTGGTTGCACATGACATTTTTAGTCATGAATCAAAGTCGAAAACTTTTCTTGAAAATTGTACAAATATTTTGCGACTCCTATCAAATGAAAATTAATTCTATATATATATATTTTTTTTTTTTATTATTATTAATGCCAAAAACCACACTGAAAAGTGTCTCATCCAACTGCTAATGTGATTTTAAAGGTTCACAACCAACCTAAAATTTAAACGTGAACTGCTGAGAAAACAGATCACTTCCAAATAAACCCACTAGTTGTTTCTTCTGGTTTCTTAAGACCAGCTAATTTAGCTAATTGTACAGGAAAGTGAAGATCCCTACTGACCTTTAAAGACTTGTGATAGTAGATGTAGGAGTTAAGACTAGGTGGGCAGATACACAGATACTCATTTAAAATGTAATTAAGAAGGCTATATAAGGGCTGATGATACGACCAGTCAGCTATTATTGGAAAATAAACTTTGACAAGGGTGATCAGGAGATTCAGGACTATTATATACATGATTTGACCAATAAACTGTGCGCAACAGTGTCCACTCTTTTCAGCAGCCTTGGTTCCAAAAGTAATTATTACAAAAATGTTTCCTCATTTAGTGATTTGTTAAACCATTATAAGCCATGAACTAAAGTAACTAGCTACTAGGCGAATCCCTGGTAACCAGACAGTTGACAGAATCCATTGATTTCCATAGTATTTTTGTCCAACTATGGAAGTCAATGGATACAATCAACTGTCTGATTACCATCCGACAATTTTTAAAATATGCTTGTGTGTTCAACAGAAGAAAAAAATCATACAGGTTTAGAAGAATACGAGGGTGAGTAAGCGATGACATTTTTTATTTTGAGGTGAACTATCCCTTTAACAACTACCAGAACATGTAACAGCCAGTTTCATAACTAATGTTTTCTTTAGAAAATGCAAAAGGCTAATTATTACAAGTCAGTTAATACCATAACTTGTATGTTGCTCCAAGTTACGCATAACCACAGTAATTTTAGGGCTAAACAGCTGGCCTGCTGATCACAGTCTGTAACAAAAGCCGGTGAACCAGCACGTGGATGTAGGAACTCATTATTGTCTTGTATTTTGTCAACTTGGTATCACTGCACATTTTCCCCATGAAAACCCTCTAGTATTATTTATTTCAGGATTACTATATTAGGGTGTAGAAATAGAAATAGAGTATCTCTTTGGGTCAGAGTAAGGACAATGGAGCCGCCTGTGTGTGTCGCTGGCGCGTGGACGGACGCGTTTAAACATGGCCGCCTCCATGCTCAACCATTCTGACCTTTACAAAAGGCTCCTGCACAATGTACAAGGGAGCCCTCAAGACACTTGCATATTATAATAGTGTATATATAACGTTACACGTTGTAACTCACATGTTTATTTCAATAGACCAAATTACTTAAAACATTAACATTCATAGTAAAAATCGAGTAGAGGCAAACAAAAGTGTATACACTCAATCAGACAGATCTATTAATGTTCTATGTTCAGCACGCCTGACCTAACAACATATCATTTATATCCATGTTTCCACGAGGCAAATATTTTACATGGAAATGATTCTAGTTTCTGCCGCTAGTCGCGCTTTGGGGGTTCAGCAGCCGGCATTTTTCTAGGTGAAAGGTCAACCAGATTACTCAAGCTCATTTTGCCTTACATTTACATTGTATATGGTATATAATATGTATAATATGTTGCCTGGCTGCTCCTTGTTTAAGGAATGCATGTTAAATCTACCAGAGCGATCAGGAAAATACCAAAGATTGAAAAAGAGGGAGGTTATTTAAGGTAAGGGCTGGACATATCGTCCCTCACACCCCCTCCATCGTGAAATGAGTGCTGACATTAACCCCTGAAGGTCACTTTCATAGTTAAAAGCCCCTAACAAGTGGATATGTGTGATAACACAACGTATACAAATGTCATATGTTATATAAGTCGCGTTGAATTCTGGTGTCAGGTTCATGAAAACTCACCCAAAACATCTGCGGACTTATGCCGGGCAATGAAGCAGGCATCATCGCCGTAGCACATGCCTTTCTTCAGGATCCCCTTACGAAAGTCTTTCCCAAAGCCGCAACTGGCCGTGATCAGGCTATAGTCCCTGCCGTCTGTTTGCGAGAGTCCGCCCAGGACAGCCCTGGCAACGATCCTGCCATAGGAAAGTACCGATAACATCCCCCTCCGGTATACTGTAAGCCTGTACCTGCCGAGCCCGTCTCCCGTCTCTCTAGGATCCGCGCGCGCGTGCACTACCTGCGCCTCTGTGCTCCAACATTCGGCTCCACTCGCCGCAGATAAACCACCCAAACCAAACCGAGCCGGTTTAAAGTGATACAAGGTTCCTTTCTTCTTTACTGAATGCCGGACACGTAAAATAAATGGCTCTTTTATGTCTTGGCAGATTTAACAGACAAAGTTCCTCCAATACTCTCCATCCTATCGGACATCCTCCCGTGTACTCACTCGCATTCTCGGGCAACAGCACCAGTGTTCCGGAGACACGCACATACGGGCCCTGCGGTCACATGACCAGCTGCGGTGACGTCAAATCGTAGTGGAAACCCAAGGACGTAGTGGAAGAACATGTGCTGAATCCCTATGGCTGGATTGACTAGCCAACTCTTGCGACTTCTGTGAAGGTTTATTTTTCCATTCTCCATTTTGTGCTGTATTTAATTTAGAGGAATTTATAGTTAGGGCTATCTTATACAGATTGTTTCACTTTCATAAAATAAAATGGAAAAAATATTTTTAAAAATTATAATTTTTGTTTTACACATTTCCTCTTGTTTAACACACACACACACACACACACACACACACACACACACACACACACACACACACACACACACACACACACACACACACACACACACACACACACACATATAGCAGCATCCTTGAAGTCCAATTGAGAGATGGGGCCAGACTTGTTTGTCAAGGCACATCCCACAAGCTCGATTAGATTGCGATCTAAGGAATTTGGTGGCCAAGTCAACACCTCAAACTCGTTGTTGTGCTCCTCAAATCATTCCTGAACCATGTTGCTTTGTGGCAGGGCGCATTATCCAGCGGAAAGAGGCCACAGCCACCAGGGAATACTGTTTCCATGACAGGGTGTACATGGTCTGCAACAATTCTGTGACATTCACATCGATGGCAGGACCCAAGGTTTCCCAGCATGAACATTGCCCAAAGCATCACACTGCCTCTGCCGGCTTGTCTTCTACCCATAGTGCACCCTGGTGCCATATGTTTCCCAGTTAAGTGACACACATGCATCCGGCCATCCATGATGTAAAATAAAACACGATTCATCAGACCAGGCCACCTTCTCCCATTGTTCTGTGGTCCAGTTCTGTTGGAGGGTCCACTGTTGGAGCTTCCAGTGGTGGACAGGTGTCAGCATGGGCACCATGATTGGTCTGCAGCTATACACAAACTGCAATGTATAGCCTACTGTGTATTCTGACACATTTCTAACCAGTATTAGCAGGGTTAGTTTACCCAAAAATGAAATTTATGTCATTAATGACTCACCCTAATGTTGTTCCACACCCGTAAGACCTCCGTTCATCTTCTCAACACAGTTTATATTTAGTCCGAGAGAGCGTATCCAAGTGTATGCACACTATACTGTCCATGTCCAGAAAGGGAATAAAAACATCAAAGTAGTCCATATGTGACATCAGGTAGTTAATTAGAATTGAAGCATCGAAAATACATTTTGGTCCAAAAATAATAAAAACTACAACTTTATTCAGCATTGTCTTCTCTTCCGCGTTTGTTTTCAAACCTCAAATAAAAATTCAAACGGTCATGAATCAGTGTATCGATTCATTAATTCGGATCACGTGTCAAACTGCTGAAACCATGTGACATTGGCTATCTGAATCATAAATTAGTACGCTGATTCATGACCATTTCAATCTTTATTTGAGGTTTGAAAACAAAGAGAAGAGAAGACACTGCTGAATAAAGTGGTAGTTTTTGCTATTTTTGGACCAAAATGTATTTTCAATGCTTCAAGAGATTCTAATTAACTAACTGATATTCCCTTTCTGGACATGGAGAAGTGTGCATACACTTGGATACGCTCTCGGACTAAATATAAAATATCGTAAACTTTGTTCTGAAGATGAACGGAGGTCTTACAGGTGTGGAACGACATTCTGAGTCAATAATGACATACATTTCATTTTTGGGTGAACTAACCCTTTAACTTCTTGAGCAATTTGAGCTACAGTAGCTCGTCTGTTTGATCAGACCACACGGGTCAGCCTTTTCATCCCCACGTGCATCAATGAGCCTTGGCCGCCCATGACCCTGTCACCGCTTCACCACTGTTCCTGCCTTGAACCACTTGATATATAGCCTACTGACCACTGCAGGCCGAGTGCACCCCACAAGAGCTACAGTTTTGGAGATGCTCTGTCTAGCCATACATATATATATATATATATATATATATATATATATATATATATATATATATATATATATATATATATATATATATATATATACAAATACATATATTTTTATTATTGTATTCTACTCTGGCATTGGTTTATTTCTTTGTTTTGTTTTTCTTATATTTGAATGTATATTTTCCCATTTTATCTGAATTCTGTTGATCTCAAATTATATGTATAACAAAGTCATCTGCAGTGGTTGTGAAAACAAAAAATAAATCACTGGTTTTATTTTTTAGCAAAAGATTACATCCCTAGATACAACTTTACATAGCATAGTAGACAATTTCTTGTTGGCTCACGCTTTTAATAATTGATGATCAAAACAATATGGCATTTCCGAATGTTTATAACCAGACAGTTTGACCCACGAATTTATTAAATTATATTTTACTCTTATTTATAGAAGAGCCGCAGGAATCTGCCCGTTTTGGATTTTAATGGATAGGCAGCCTCGCAATCCCACAATGCATTTCACTTCCTAGATACCAATGACAACGCGCTGTAACCAAGCATGGCGGGGTTGTGTTGTCTTATAATTCTGACATATTTAGAAATCGCGCTCTGCATTGAAGACAAGAATGCTAAAGGAAACATTAATGTAACACTCAGAGACACAAACGACACGTCTTCTGAGCAAGATGAAACGCTTAATTTCACGGAGCTGGGAGTCGGTTCTTCTTCGTCTGATTTCCCCCCTCCAACAGCCAGGACGCCCGAATCAGTGACCGCATCACCCGACCAGACCGAGTCCTCGGAGAGCCTCATCCCCTACGCGACCCTCGAATCCCCGCGAGCCGCCGCACCAGCACCGCCTCTGCTCCTGTCCGGTGTCCTCCCTGCCCCCGTCACCGATGGTAGGAATGTGATGCCTAACTAATCTGACCAAAACAGTGTGCTCGTTTACTAGTTTCAGCCTAATAGTCTCCTTTCCCTTCAGTCGTTCAGCTGTGTCCGTGCAACCTACAGCACGAGCAGTGTGACATAAACTGCTGCTGTGATCCAGACTGTGCAGAGGAACTGTCTCTCTTCACTGACTGCTCAGTACAGAGAGTCAGGTAAGATTTGCTTCAAGAAAAAACTGGAATAGAAGATGTGATTATCCTTTCATATCAATATCGTAACTAGGTAAAACAAGGAACATTTAAATGAGCATTTCATAAAAAAAATAATGAAATTCATTGTCATTCCAAACTTGTATTATTTTCTTTCATCAGTGGTAAACAAAAGTTAGGCAAAATGTTTTGAATTTGTATTTTTTGGGTGAACTATTAATTTAATATGATTCATATAAGTTAGTCATGTTTTTTTTTTTTTATCATGTTGAATGCTAAATCAAAAAAAAAAAAAAAACTACAGATCAACCTTATAGTTTAGCTGTAGCATTTTTAAAAAGTCTTTTATGCTCATCAAGCCTGCATTTATTTGATCAAAAATACAGAAAAAACTGTAATATTGTGAACTAATATTATAATTTAAAATAATGGATTTCAATTTTAAAATTATTTTAAATATTATTTATTTTTGTGATGCAAAGCTGAATTGTTTTAATCTTCATTGTCACATGTTCCTTTAGAAATCATTATAAAATGATGATGTATTATCAATGTTGGAAACAGTTGTGCTGCTTAATATTTTTGAAACGTGTGATACTTTTTTCAGGATTCATTGATGAATAAAACGTAAAAAATATATAATTTATTTAAAATATAATTATTTTTTAACAAAATAAATTAACCTTGCTGAAAAAGTATGTCTGTCAAAAAAAGAAAAAAAGTTACTGACCCCAAACCAAATGGTAGCAAAAGATATCTGTTTTAAATAAATGCAGTTCTTTTTTTTGTTTTCTTTTTTTGTTTGTTTACTATTTATTCATCAAAGATTCCTGAAAAATGTATCACAGGTTATAAAATAAATCAGCATATTAGAATGATTTCTGAAGACTGGAGCAATGATGCTGCAAATTTTGATCATTTAATAGATTAAAATATATTTAATATATTAAATAATTATTATTTTCAATTATAATAATATTTCACAATATTACTGTTTTTTTCCTTGATTTTTGATCAAATAAATGCAGCCTTGGTGAGTAGAAGAGACTTTTTTTCAAAAGCATAAAAAATAGTAATGTTTCTATATTTATTTAAAACTTGAAATTTACCCATATACATACCAAGTACCATGTTTAAAAATCACTTTTTCTGGTATTCATATATGAATTGAAATGATTTATAATCTAATTTAAAATCAGTGTTCAAATGTTGCATTATATGATTTGGAATTAAATAGGACTAAAAATATGTGTTATTGTAATAAAATATTTATAATGGGACATTTTGCCCTTTCTGACTTGATTTTGTGTTTGTTTTTGTATTTGGTTGTTGACAGTATTTAAATAATTGTTTTATAAAAAAAAAGAAATCCTCACGAGTGACTACCTTGTATGGTCCTTACAGTAATGACCCCAGAATGTGCAACCAGGAGTCGGCTGTCTATTCCCTGAGCTCTACACAAGAGGGTTTGTCTCGAGTTCAGTCCACTGTCCAGCGAGAGCTCAACCCTGATGTCTTCTGCATTCAGACTGCTAACTGTACGGCAGTTTGTGAAATCTTTTGAATTAATGCTTCATTTAATTATTAAGCTCTAATACACCTTTATACCATTATTCTATTCACCTGTATTCATCCAATAATGGATGGTACATTTTAAGTGGATTTACCATATAGTATATAGTCATATAGTCATTTAACTGTGAATAGTTTTATGTTTAAATCAGTTTAAATTTCACTCTTGGTTCCTTTTCAGATGAAGATGGCTTGACGTTTGCGACACCAGAAGTTCCCACTGAGGAGAATTTTGACTCTCTTTTTGGCCGATTTTTGGGATTCTTCTTTGGCCGTCTGAGCATGACCAGTGCACTTAAAAGTCCTGCTGTGAGAAATTCACCAGGATACCAGGTAAAGTTTTTAAATATTTGTTAATGGGATAGTTCAACCAAAAATGAAAATTCTATAATTTGTCTTTGTTCTGACACTTAAAGGACAAAGTTTATCTTGATCGTTATACCTTTGTGAGTACAGTCTTTAGGGAAAAAAATGAACCGGATTGGTGCTTGCAACACGGAGTTATTACAGTTAATAACGAACCAGTTCACCAAATCGGTCTGAATCATTCAAAAAGGTCTGCGTCTCAAATCAGCGCTGATCCCACAAGTTATTTAGTTGCTCACTTTCTGACATGAGTGACAGTCCCTCAGAATATAAATAAACTAATATCTTGAATTATATGTTGTAGCTTCAACCGTTCTCTGAACTGAGACATGTTTTGCTGAGAGATCTGATGAACTCACGAGCAGCTGATACTGAGCATGCGTGAGTAACTGAACGAGCAGCGGTTCTCGGATCAGCAGTACAGAATTGAAAACCGTTTCTTTCAGACACATTCGATACTGAGAACCGACGAGCCGATAAGCAGAGCCTTTTCATACACATGGCGCTCTTCCCAATTGGACTATTTGCCTTTTTTCCGGCTACAACTGCGTTCCCACGGGACGTCAGCGCGAGACTACAGTTAGCCGGCTGAAACAGGTGAATTTAAACAATGGCTAAGTGGCTAAACGCATATCGTTGTCATGTATGTGCCCTGTTTATGTTGGACAGACATTTTAATTGCATTTTGTGTCTGTTAAGAGGCACAAAGACACCCTTTATGTTTATGCCCCCAAAGCTGCTGTTTTAGCTAAGTATTGAGCTGAGCTCTGGGCATTAACTCTAATAACTCTGTGTTGCAAGGACCAATCCGGTTCGGGTTTTTTTTCTATAGACTGTACTCACAAAGATATAACGATCAAGATAAACTTAAAAATGAGCCGGAGTTGTCCTTTAAATTAGCATTAGGTTACATGTAGGAAACAGTGCTGAATCAGATTTAATATAATTATAACCGACCAGTGCCTGCACTGATATACAGTTTCACTCTCTCTGCCAATGTTTTTACTTTTATCCAAAAACATATTGATTTTTAAAATGTCAGGATGGTTGTTTTTCTGCAGAAGTGGAAAGTATAACTTAAAAAGAATTTGATTACTGTATAGGCCTATCCGTTCCCCATTTAACAGGACATATTAGCTGCGGCTAATTTGGAAGGCTGCCTCCTCCAGAGGTCACATTTGAAGGATGGATACATCATCAAGGATGTCTTGTTTAAGAAAAGTTATTCTTGTGAGGTGTAAAATACTGTAATCACTTCATTACTTTGCATTCTAACGGTTACTTTTCTTAAATGAGATCACCTCGATGACATATGCAGCCTTCAGATACGACCTCTGGAGGACAAAGCCTTCGAAATGAGATGCAACTATTGTATGTTCTCCTGAAAATGCACAATTTGAATTGATGTTTAAGCAACCCTTTTGCCTCTGTTCTACCCTCAGTATGGAGATGTGATTCAAACAGTGAATGCGGAGGGGGAACAGGAGTTCTTCACCCTTCCTGCCACCGCGGGCACAGCTCACTGCTTAGACGCAAACCCAGCAGGTAGACGGAACAAAAACTTTTTCCCAAAAAATGTTTGTGCTGCATGTCCATAGTTGCGGCCGCAGTGCTATCAGAATAGCAACAGCAAGCTGCATGGTTAGATTCCATTCAAAGTTTAGCATATGCATGAAATTGGAATATTACATAAATCATTTGCGAATAAAGTTTCCATCCCATGTGGTCAAGAGAACAAAATCGCCACTTCTTGGGAAGGTTCTGTAATATAAATGGAATTTGCTGTAGTCAGGCAAGCCCGTCATAAAGCACTTGCGCCTCAGAGCGCACAGACGAAACGCAGCAAATGCTGTCATGTTGTCTTTCGTTCGGATGCCTGGTGTTTGAGAATGCAGTCATGTGAAACGTTTATGGAAGGTCATTATACCAAAACATTTTAATAATAGACTTTGACATAGGCATTTTAGAATGAACCAAACCAACATTTGAGATCCTGTGCAATGAAATTGATCCCACGGTTAGGCCAGTTATGCCATCTTAGATGATCTTTTAAAGGGTTAGTTCACCCCAAAATGAGAATGACCCCATGATTTACCCACTCTAAAGCCATCCTTCTTTCAGATGAATACAAAAAAATGTCCTGACCCTTCCAAGCTTTATAATGGCAGTGAATGGCAGTTGAAATTTTTAAAGGTGCCCTAGAATGAAAAATTGTATTAACCTTGCCATAGTTAAATGACAAGAGTTCAGTACATGGACATCACATACAGTGAGACTCAAACACCATTGCCTCCTCCTTAGGAGGATATCTAGCTTCCACCAGACCGCAATCCGTATTCAACTTACGCTACTGGCGTCCGATGTAGCATAAGCGTTTTGAACTGCAAGATGTGTTACACTTTTTTTGTTAGTTGAATACAAAAGACGGTCTGGCAGAAGCTAGATATTTTGCTTTATAAAGTTTAAAATATGGAGATTTTTCTTACCAAAACCCATCAATTCGCTTCAGAAGGCCTTTATTAACCCCCTAGAGCCGTGTGGAGTACTTTTATAATTAATGGATGCACTTTTTTGGGCTTCAGGGTCGCGTGGGGGACTTCAGTTTTCTTACATTCACTGCCAGTATAATGCTTGGATTAGCCAGGACATTTTTTTTTAATATAACTCCAATTTTATTCACCAGAAAGAAGAATGTCATATACACCTAATATGGCTTGATGATAAGTAAATCATGGGATCATTTTCATTTTTGGGTTAACTGTCCCTTTAAGGCAAAGCCACATGACTTTTTTTTGTGCATCGAGGGATTTATTTAGTAAATGTGTTTCCATTGTAGTTTATGCACATGTATTCTTATCAGATAAAAAATGATGCACCTCAATTGAGTCTGTATGTTTATTAATGCTCATTTTCAAAATGTATATGCATCTTGGCATTTCCACACAATTTTTTATGCAATACAATAAATTCACATAAAACAGGTGGATGGAAATATTCCTTTCTATAACTGCAACTGTGTGCTTTGGTACAATTCACGTCAAAGTATAATATATAGGCAAAGACTTTAGGAAGACTCTAATTACTTATAAATGGGAGAAAGTGCAATGCCCAATTTGGCGAATATGGCCGCCTTCTAAATGAAAGAGCCAATCGTTGACCAGTAAATTCAATGCATTACTGCAGCTGCCGCTCCAGGTGCTATAGAAACAGGCAGTGTTCTGAGATACGTGCTTTGGACTGCACATTGGCTGGTCCAGGCTGAAAAATGCAGTTTAGAAACAAAATTTATGAGACAGTTGTTGTCAGATTTCATTGGTGATCTCAAATATGAAATTTAATCGTAAGCTTGGCGAACAGTTTCGAAGAATTTGATGTTTCCCCATTCAAAGAGATAGGAGCTGCACTTCAATGCCTCAATCAATGCCTGAGAGTTGTTTCAAAGATGGCTACCAAATGAAATAATTTGTGTTGGACCTTCTTATCTGTTGCTAAACATAGATTTCCCTGTTATTTAACAGGTTTTTTGATGGACCAGACAAGCAGATGTATGAGGAGCTTTGATTTGGCGCGTGATTGTGCAACACTTGAAGCGCTGGGCTTAAGGAATTATATTAATTTCAACATCCGTTCTGTGAGTTCCTTGGTCTTCAAACCAACGTTTCAAAGGAGCTTTATTGACAGTTCTGATGTTATGTCATTTAACAACCTCTTTTTGTTTGCTCTAGGGGAAAAAACAGGAAGCTAAAGTAAGTTGAATTTCACATGTTGTACTTTTTGCATTCAAAGATATTGTTTCTGCAGTTTATCTTTACATATATTTCGTTTGTTACCTGAGGTCATTGGTGTGGAAGTGGCAGCCATTACCCTGCAGTCTTTGGAGGGCACGTGGACGCCAGTGGACCCAGCTGACAGTGCTGCCTATTTTCCTGTGCTCCTGGAGTCTGGTGACATCTGCAACAATGTTGTTCAGCAGGTGTGCACATAATGCACCTATTACTTGTATATCAGAAATCTGAAATGTATTAGGTGTCATAAACTGTTTAACAAGGTCATGACTATTCTGTCAGGTGAAATACACTTTCTGGTACACTGAAGCTGGGGAAATCCGTAATGTGTTGGCATCGTTTTTGCTGGGAGCCATTAAAAGCATTGCGGTGCCCATTCAACAAGAGTTTCATATTACATTCTTGCAGGTATTTAATTCTATCCTTTCAATATTTTCTTCTAAACTCTTGAGTCATTTATCTTATTAAGAAGGAAGTAATAGTTGTGTGTACATCCTTTGACAGATCTCTAGCACAGCAGGGTTACGGTTCAGTGGCAATCCTGGCTATGTGGTGGGACGACCCCTTGTGGCCGGAACAAGAACTGCAGAATATCCTTTCTTTCTTCTTTTTTTATCAACAGAAGTACAGAACAACATTAATAACAGCAAAAATAAGTAGTAAGAATAATATAAATTGCAATAATACAAATACAATTATTAGAATGTACAACAACATAACTATATACACAGGGGTATTGAAAACAAATTCATATTTCTAGTTACAAAGTAAATACAAAGGTCCTTATAAAGGATACAATTTCAAGGCTTTACAACAGTCTAAAATCTTTTTTGCCTTGGTGTTCCTTACACCCTCCAATGATTTAAGATACTGATAAAGCTCAAACTTAAATTGTATAAAATTAGGTTCTATTTTTTGCCCATCAACATTTATGAATGTGATATTTTCTTAAAATAATAAACAAATTAAGAACAAAACAAATGGGTTTTTTTCTAAACGCTTGTCATAAAAAATATTTATATTTTTGTCCTCCAGAGTAATCTTAGTTCCAAAAAACTCCTTAGAAAAGTCCTTAAAATTATACCAGAACAATTTAGAACATATACAATAAAA
Source organism: Pseudorasbora parva (assembly GCF_024679245.1). Classification (NCBI taxonomy): domain Eukaryota; kingdom Metazoa; phylum Chordata; class Actinopteri; order Cypriniformes; family Gobionidae; genus Pseudorasbora; species Pseudorasbora parva. The sequence goes on along the minus strand of NC_090194.1, from coordinate 14,225,779 downwards.
AAGATGACAAATTGTCTCGTCATTCAAATGACAAAACACACATTTCAAATCAATATCTTTCTTAAATCTTCTAATAACCTGATTTACTGGGTAAATGCGATGAATGATTTTAAATGAAACCTCACGAATCTTATTGATGACACAGTATCTCCTTGAAACCATAAAAGCCTCCTCCAACTCAATATCCCGAAAGTTTGAATTTCAGAAACTTTTAGCTTGGGGAGTCGTAAATGAACTGAAAACTTGTCTAAGCAAGTTATTTTTGCATTTTTTGTCTACAATATTTATACCATCTAACCTTAAACTAAAATCAATGGCACCCCGGAATAACTAAAGGAGACCAGAAGGTATAGCATCAAAAACGATTGCATAATCCCTTGCAGGTATTGGAAGTTTGAATTTATCAAGAACTTTTTCGTATGAAAGCAAAAGACCCATCATGACCAAGCAACTGTGTCACCAATAAAATATTGTTTCTAAACCAATATTCCAAAAAAAGTGTTTTATTCTCATATTTAATATCTTTATTATTCCATATCAAACATCTGTGGGGAGAGAAATAGTGTTTATACACCAGCAGACAGGATAACAGAGCTGGTCTATGGAAATTAGACAACTTAATGGGAATTTTATTAATATCAAAGTTGCATTTGAAGAGAAACTTAACACTGCCAATTTTGCCAAGAATTAAATTTGGAATATAATATCACAATTTGTTATTAGATTTGACACAGTTCTGAATCCATTTAATTTTAAAGATTCTATTAGAAACTTCAAAGTTGTTTAAACCACCTTGATGAAATGAGTTACCTAAAATACCTCTATTTAAAGGATTAGTTCACCCAAAAATGAAAAGTATTTCAAAAGTAAGACCTTCGTTCATCTTCGGATCACAAATGAAGATATTTTTGTTGAAAGCTGATGGCTGAGAAAAGCTTCAGAAAGGCCTCCATTGCCATTCAGTATATTCCCACTCACAAGACCCATAAAGGCACTAAACACATCGATACAAAGTCCATCTCACTACAGTGGCTGTACAATAATTTTACGAAACGGCGAAAATAAAACAAAAATATCTTCATTTGTGTTCCGAAGATGAACGAAGGTCTTACGGGTGTCCAACGACATGAGGGTGAGTAATTAATAAAATACTTTTCTTTTTTGGGTGAACTAACCCTTTAAGTAATGTGGCCTATTCTTCCAAATAAAATTATACATTTTCTTATTAACTTCCTTAATAATTGACTTCTAAAAGCATCTAAAACCATTGCTATATAAGCTAATCTTTACAACCCTTCTGCCTTTGATAACAATATTCTACCAGCCAAAGAAAAATCTCTAATTAACCAGGCATTGAATTTATTTTGTACTTTATCAATTATTGGAAGATAATTTAAGTCAAATCTTTCTTTTAGATTTTTGCATATTTTGACCTCCAAATAAGAGACCTGGTTTTTAACTGGTGTACCACACAATTCCACCAAGCCATCAGGGATATCTTTCAAAGGGAGAAGTTCCTTTCTTATAACCAAGCCTGCCGCACTCATGACGTCATCATTGACAGCTGAGAACTAAGGGAAATAGTCACGAGGCACTAACAGACTTTTTTTGGGGGGAATTTTCAAGGGAGTTTTAGGTTTAATTTCTTCATTTAACTACCTCGAGTTAGGAGCATTTAACATGCACGAGTACTAAAAACTCAAATATTGATAGTTCTGCTTACTTATAATTGGGAACATGTAACTGTTTACCTTAATTTTTTTAGTTGACTCAACTTTTTCGGGTTTACAGTGTATTGTTTCTGAAATCAAGCATAGCGTCAGTTCTGACAGGTAACGTTAGTCATGCTCGCATCAGCTGACTGTCAGCTGATCACGTCTACCTATTGGAATAAGACGTCTATCACCGCATACACAGCTCCTTCAGTACTATCAGCACCTATTGCGTTTCTCCAGAGCTCATTTTCCCTCCTCCACCCCCAGCTCCTCTTCTCGTCCAGTCAGGATTTGGTATTCTAATTCCCCTTGAATCAGACTAAAATGATTTAATTATTTTGTACATTTAACATCAACATTAGTGATATCTGCAATACATTACGTTGGTTCTGTTCTGTTTACCCTAAGGGATGTAATGCTGCTTTCCCTACTCTTATTCATGCTAGCCTGCATGGATGCGGAGGGAGTTCTTGCCCAGGAGTCAATAAAAATAGTCAGTAGACAATAGTGGTCCTGACAAAAAAAATATGTTTGTGTGACATTATATATGACATATGTTTTTGTCATGTTAATTCATTGTGAAAAATGAAAAACATTATTATTTATTTAGAACTATTTTAAAGGTGTGCTAGTGTTTAACTTCAATAATATATTTCAATAAATAAATGCAAAGCTTGTCATGTATCCAAACATCCACTGTTGTGGCACAGTCCTTGACCCCTGTTTTACTGGGATAGTTCAGTCCGCTGACCCAAAAGGATCACTTACTATCCTCCAAAACTCTGAAAATCAGGATTGCTTGCTTGGCTCGTCTCAGCGCTCCCCTGTCTTGTTTGGGATAAACTTGGTATCAGGCTGCACTCTGAAGTGAGAAGATATTGTAATAATAATAATAATAATGATTATTGAATAATTTGTGTTTTGATGACACAAGCATTGTCCAACAATTAAGTAAGTAATATTAAGCACCATTAGTATTGAATGTGCATTCATGTCCTCCCTTCCTGTAGGCTGTCTGATGGGGTGAATTGCTCTTTGGTATCTGAAGTCATTTTATGGGCGCTAAAAGGGCAGAGCTTCCCCGATCATGTGGCTTCATTTGGGAATTCCTTGCCTCAGAACCCCTTGGATTGGGTGCCAATACAAAACCAAACAGTAACATCGGTAAACAACATACTTTTATTTTCTGTGTGGAATGGAGAACTCATGTTCTCACACATTGGGATTTTTTTTAAAGAGAAGTGTAAGTTAGGGGAAATGTTGACATGATGATGCAAAGCTGATTTGTAAACCACTGTTTATTCTTTCAACAAATGTCTTGTTTCACCACTTTTATGGTTTACCAAGGGCACGCAGGCTTGCAGCATACCACTGTCTTACCATCTTGAAATAAAATGGACCAAGTACGGAACCTTGGTGAACCCCCAGGCTCACATTGTGAGCGCCATGGAAACAATCATTACTAACACCAGCAGTTTGGTAAGTTAACATACCAGAACATGTTTCATGACTTTCAGCCATTATGCAAAACTTTTATTTATTAAAACACACTCTTTTCTCTAATCACAGTTAAAATTGTCAACATGCAGAAGACGCCCATAATATTTTTTACTTAACTACCACAAAAGCATGGCTCAACGTTACTCTCATTTTTAGGTATTTAAAGGGTTATTTCACCAAAAAATTAAATTACGTAATTAATTAATCGCCCTCATGTCGTTCCAAAACCATAAAACCTTCGTTCAACTTCGAAAACACAAATTAATATATTTTTGATTATAAAAAGGGGGTTCTCTGACCTCCATAGACAGCAATTTAATTACCACTTTCAATGCTCAGAAAGGTAGTAAAAACAATGTTAAAATAGTTCATGTGTCTTTAGTGTTTCAACTTTAATTTTATGAAACGACGAGAATACATTTTGAGTGCGTAAAACAAACAAAAATAACAACTTTACGCAACTTCTTCTCGTCTGTGCAAGTCTCCTATGAAGTTTGCGTTGTACAATGCAAAGCTTTCCTAGTTCTACTACAAAATGCCGGATCACCATTGACTAACTCCTGTCAGCATCACATGCATGGGTCTGGGTGTCCATGTGAACAGCATTGGCCAACGGTGAGCCAGCATTCTGATGTAGGAGAATGGCACAGACGCGTTTTTTTCGCACCAAAAGTATTCTCGTCACTTCATAAAATTAAGGTTGAACCACTGGAGTCACATGGACTATTTTAAAGGTCCCGTTCTTCGAGATTCCATCTTTCAAACTTTAGTTAGTGTGTAATGTTGCTGTTAGAGCATAAATAATACCTGTACAATTATAAAGCTCAAAGTTCAATGCCAAGCGAGATATTTTATTTAACAGAAGTTCCCTTTCAAAGCCTACAGCGAACGGCCGGTTTGGACTACAGCAGGAAGTGCAGGGATGTAATGACGTCACTAGAACCGTTTGTTGACTAACCCTCCACCCACAAGAACACGCAAAATAGGGGGCGTGGTCTTGTTGCTCTCCCACGTGGAGAATTCAGCGCTTGCATCCATAGACATCATATAGATGAATGCTGTATGAATATGATTTCTATGCTTACATCTCCCCGTTATGGTAAGAGGCTGGACCTTTCCGGGCTAAGCTGCTGTCCAATCACAACATGGGAAGCGCTGGCCCAATCAGAACTCGTTACGTGTTTCTGAAGGAGGGACTTCATAGAACAAGGAAATCATCAGGCCGTTTTTAGGAAAGAGGAAACAGTGCTGTACAGATAAGTAAATTCTGTGAAAAATACTGTTTTTTTTACACGCGAAACATGAACTCATGTTATATTGCACAATGTAAACATAATCAAAGCTTCGAAAAAACGTGAAGAACGGGACCTTTAACAATGTTTTTCCTACATTTCTAGGCCTTGAAATTGGTAATTAAATTGCTGTCAGAGAGCTCTCAGATTTTATCAAAAATATCTTAATTTGTGTTCAAAAGATGAACGGGCTCATATGGGTTTAGAACGACGTAAGGGTGAGTGATTAATGACAGAATTTTCATTTTTGGGTGAACTAACCCTTTCATAAAAATCATGTTTTATGTGAAATCAGGGGCCAGTTGCATAAACGTAGTCACTGTGTAGATTGTGTCTTAAGAACGTAATGAAACGTGACTTAATTCTAAGACTAATCTAAGCAGTTTATCCAACTGGCCTGAGATAAAGTTAACATTGGAATCTTTCTTTGTTTAGGCTCTCAGTGCCAGTGGTCTTCTGTCAGTCACAAGCTCAGTGAGTTTTATTGATGTGTCTGCTTCTGCCAGTCCAGGATTCAAAGTTCCTCCTACAATTGATGCTAAACTGCCCTTTGACTTTTTCTTTCCATTTGTATGATTTGGCAATGCATGCAAGGAAGACCACTCATTCTGAAACAATGTTTCTCTGTCAATTCTTTTTTTTTTCAGAAAAAGGTGTATATAGTGTATATTGACTAGTCGTGTTGTATATAATGTGCGGATTCATATTTTTACACAATAAAGATTACTTTTTACCCATGAAATACCACTACTGTTACTAAGCCAATTCATGAACCAGCTACATATTTTGGTCTATCAACATTTGATATCTTTTATACAAAACAGTATTTATTGCATAGCTTTCAGTTGCTCATACACATTGACATTTAGAATGAGAAAAACATTGAGAGAAATGTGCAGTTCATAGATAAAACAGCAATACTTCTTGTGATTTTGGAAAATAGTCTTTCGGAAAAAGAAAAAATCCACCAATCTATTGAGTTTTACATTTCCAGTATATACCTTGTGCAGTTTATAGATTTCCATTATTTGTTTTATTTTTTGACCTACATGGGTCACTGGCTTTAATAACCATCTGCCCTTATTTGTGCTGCCAAAGATCTGCCAGGGAACAGAGATTAAGATCATCGAGTCACAATAAACACATCACACTCTAACATGACCTTCAAATTCATGGAATGAATAGACATGATTAGTCTTCAGCTCATTCGCATGTTGTGATGAGTATAATGAATAACCCTGGAGCATCAAAACTCAATGCTGTGCTGTTTTAAGAGCACACGAAGCCTGGCGTTTTCTTCGTCCTGTTGAAAGATTCAAATAATTAATGTAATAATTAATACAATTAATCATTACTAATGTTAAAGAAGAGGTACTCACCATTTTTGTGTTCTGCTCTTGAAGATCATTGATTTGATGAACAAGATTTTCATTGACGATCTTTAGTTTCTGAACTTTGTGATGGGCACGATTTTTCACCGACATCAAGATACCTATAAGAGAGCAAACAAGAAAGAAAAGACAAGAACATTTTTAGAATAATTGTGCAACAGTGGGTTACAGAGGTATAACAGCCTATAAGTTATGTCTTTAGAGAGATATTTTTAGTGATAATGTACATCAAACACAATCAATTACCTAAGTAAAATGGATCAAGTACGGAACCTTGGTGAACACCCAAAAAGCCACAATATGTCATTTCGCAGCACTGTTTTATCATATTATATCTATTTGAGTGTGTTGAAAGTTATGTTGCAATGCTACTCTGTGTGTTTGCTTACCGGCTACTATGAGACACTTGTTGCACACTGCAGTAAGCTAGATCAATAATAGGCATGGTAAAACCTGGTACTCGTGGTAAATCATGAAAACAAGATTTAAACAATAAGATTAACTGTTACTAACTATAACAATTATTAGTTTTCTGTTGATGAATGACATAGACATAGATTGCTCTATGTCTGGAATGACATCCAGACATAGATTGCTCACCTGTCTAATAAAACACATAATATTATTTTTATTAAGCAATTCCTTTTTAAAATAGCTTATTTCTCTGGATTTAAACATTCTTGGAAACATCTGGGATCATGTACACTAGTCAACAAAATATATAAAATTGTTCTTGTGGGATATTTTGATCAAAAAATCTTACATATTGTGCCTTTTATCACTCTGAAACATTTTAATGTCTTTCAAATGTTTTTCACAAAATGTATTTATTTGTCAATCTTTTTTTCTTTTTTTTACTGATGTTTTTGTCTGACATATGAAACCATTATAATTAGGATGAAAAATGTATTTCCTCATTAGAGAATCATATTATATATAATTTTCTTAAATCCAAATTGAAGTTTGTAATATATGTATATATTAATCCCTAAAAAGAAATTGATTGTGAAATACACCTCCAGATCCAGGGTACCTGAGAAGTAAGTGATTACTGTGTTCTATTGCTGGGTAAAAATCATTCCCGTACCATTAATGATCCTGGCCACTCTCCACAGCCTGAGCAAGATCAGAAGCCCCATGGCATCAAATGCATCTTCCTTTGAGATGTATACAATATCCAGGATAAAGGATACCACCACCACAATCCCATCAAACACCTCAAACTTATGGTGGAGGAATTCTAAGCGATAAGCATAGATTTTTCCACACAGCTCCACCATGAAGAACGTGAGAAGGGCGAGGCTGAGATAGTGGAATACCTGGAATGATGAGAGGAACAATTGGATAGTGGATAAACAGAATAATCGCTGACGTCATATTTTTGTTGACACATGACACATTAAACCCACATTTTGTGCAGACTGGGCTTCTAAAGTGGACTTACCTGTGGGGCGATTCTGTGATGATCTGCTTGAATGATAGACAAGTCAATAAGCAACTCGCATAGAACGAAAATGGCATCCAAGACGACCAAGCACACAACAACAATCTAATCAACAAAATGACAGTCCTAAGTTACATTCATTGATGTAAACATAAATATATCTCAAGAGTGTAATGATTTACCTGAAACCTCTCTGTTTTGTAGAGTCGGCGTAGGGAGTCCCTGAAGCTGACCTGCTCCAAGTGTTGCCCTGTGGCGAGCTCCAAGTCTTCACTGGCATCGTGTGGTTCCTCGTCATGCCACTGGGGGGCGGTGTTTTGCTCATCCCCCACCGCAGTGAAATGCTTCAAATAACGGGACATTTTCCTCAGGGGTCACATGAGTTGAACGCTAAACAAACGGAACATACAGCGCCTGAATGTCTATTTGATTCATATATTTTTTCAGGTTTAAATTGTGACGAAAATTATTCATGAAGACCGCTTAAACCAATATGGTGAGACCAATATGGGGCTGTTGTCACACTTTTCCTTAAGTCATTATTATTTTAAAGTCAGTTTATGTAGGCACTGATTTCTTGTTTTAAAAAATAATAATATAACATTTAACTCTAACAATAAAAATAAAATTCACTGACTACTATGGGCTAGCTTTTGTCAACCATCCCAGGCGTGAGCAACATTAAAAGACAGTAGCTATTAAAATATAAAGCAATTAATGAAACAGCAAAATGTAAACATGCAGCAAAAGCAAATATAATAATGACAGATTTCATTCTATGTCACCCAACATTATCAATTGCATACAATTTTAATTATACTGAAATTGTTTGGATGACAGTTTAGGCTACAAAAATGAAGCAGGCTATCTAAAATTGTCTATGCAGCGGTTATCGGCACTTTAAATGGCGTTTTAGTATTCAAGTTTTGAATGCCATCATATACAAACATCTTCAACAGGTGCCTTATTTTAGAAAAAACCCAATGCAAAACAAATTAGGCCTATACAACAAATGTGCAGCGTACCTACCTGTTTGAAAAAAATGCCAGTATAAATGTTCTGCCTATGCGACACAGACTCTGAGACTCGACATGCATCATAAAACACTTTTCATCCGTGACTAACTCGTGATTTCCTGTGACATTCGAACATTTAAAGTCAACGAATAGGCCTATTTCACGTGAACTGTTTACGAGTGACGACAATTACATTTAAGACAATGCCAAAACTTTAATCTGGTCATAAAATGTATTTTTGATTTCACTCGAATACGACAGAGACATAGGCTATAGCTACATTTGTCAGATTATTCAGTCAGACTATTTAATACTCGCTAATAAGCGAAAAGTTACAGTGCAAAAAAAATATATATATTTTTTACCAGTTATGTTGCTGGAAAGATGTGGCTAACCGCTATCGCAGCATTTTTTTTTCAGGAGCAACAATCCGAATTCTGTGAAAAACTTTGACCCTAAACTCCGCCTCTACTACAGTCACGAACGTGATCCTCTGCACAGGATGCAGTCTGGAGGAAGTGACATGGAATATTTCCCCAAATCCTTGGATATATTATAGGAAAACACACAGAAGGGCAGTTTAGTCTGAATGAAAGGTACAATTTTTAACCCAATTGACTTTTTAGCACAAAAGTAGGCTACTTTTTGTTTCCAACAGAGAAAAAGGTTTTGAACAACATGAAGATCAACACAATTTTACTTTGATTCGAGCCAATTTCTCTTGTTATTCAGGGCTCTGGGTCATTGTCCTGCTGGCTTCTACGCCATTTATATCTATCTATCTATCTATCTATCTATCTATCTATCTATCTATCTATCTATCTATCTATCTATCTATCTATCTATCTATCTATCTATCTGTCTGTCTAATATCTATCTATCTATCTATCTATCTATCTATCTATCTATCTATCTATCTATCTATCTATCTATCTATCTATCTGTCTGTCTGTCTGTCTGTCTGTCTGTCTGTCTGTCTAATATCTATCTATCTATCTATCTATCTATCTATCTATCTATCTATCTATCTATCTATCTATCTATCTATCTATCTATCTATCTATCTATCTATCTATCTATCTATCTATCTATCTATCTATCTATCTATCATTTTAAGAGAAATGGCGTAGAAGCCAGCAGGACAATGAGCCAGAGCCCTGAATAACAAGAGAAATTGGCTTGAATCAAAGTAAAAGAGTTTTGATCTTCATGTTGTTCAAAACCTTTTTCTCTGTTGAAAACAAAGAATATGTTTTTAAAGAGTGCTTTTTGTCCATACAATAAATAAAGTCAATGGGGTTAAAAATGTTTACCTTTCGTTCAGACTTAACTGGCCTGTGCTTCTGTGTGTTTAAGCATGCTTGTTACCAAGCTACAGCACTAACCAACCAGTGGCCCCCCTATGAAAATGCCACAGCTCCCATCTCTCACATTTTGTACCAAACACACTGGCTGGAGATCAAGTAACATATATTAGCCAATTCTGTGGTTGACCTTTAAATCCCTTTACAGCCTGTCAACATTTTATTCAGCTTCAGTCTGAGTTCCTTTCTCAAGAATGTGAAATGCTTTGTGCCGTTGATTTGTACATCGTGTTGAGCATACAATGTCTATGTTATTTGTTGGTGGTATACATTACTGGATGCGTGGCAAACATGTCAATCAAGTAAAGTTTATACTGAAAGGGCAGAAGCTCACATCACATCAGTATCATTATTGCCAATGTAGATACTATTACTCCAAAGTATGCTGCTGTCACCTTTACTGGCCAGTAAGAGGCGCTGTTTAGCTATTGAATTAGTGACGGAAAGGTGAATGAAAGAACTTTTCATTGCTGTTCTACATTGTTTCCAGTGAAGCTTTAAAAAAAACACACACACCAAAAAAACAAAGGTCATAAAAATTCTGCTGCCAACTATTTGCTTTAGAAAATATAGCCCTATCTACAGATTACTAGTCCAAGAGAGCACTACCATTTTCTAAACAGGGTAAAACCCAAAATAGACCTCAACAGCATGGGATGAATAGCTTCAACTGTTTGTCGTCACCCCTCCAAATATGAATGGGGTGCATACAGACCAGTCCAAAGACCCGAACTCAGTGAATCTGTAACTGTTTTTAATTCCGTTTTTTTTTTCTAAACTAGGCTAAGTGATAAACCAGAGAAGCTTGAATATTTTAATAAATAATAACGGAATTATTTATTGGCTCTCTTAAAGGGATACTCCACCCAAAAATGGAAAATTCTCTCATATTCCATGTCCCAGATGTACCCTATGACTGACTTTTGATTTTCTTCTGTGGAACACACACACACACACACACACACACACACACACGCACACTTTTTTTAAAGAACAATATAACATATTTACATAATGCAAGTGGAAGGGTCTCTCAAAGTTGACTCCTCAAAAACCACACAAAGTGAACAAAATCCAAACGACTCCAGTAGATAAACCAATGTCTTCTGGATGAAATGTCTTTGAAAGAAAAATACTAACATTTAAGACTAATTTAAACTATAAAACATTACTTCCTGTAAACTGTCAGCACTGTGAAGCATGATATAGGTGGTGCGTGAAACTCACGTGAGACGTGTAGGGACGCACTTAACAACCATTGAGAATTTTCCATTATTGGGTGGAGTATCCGTTTAAGGTATGGTAGGCTACATAGCGACATTTCAGTAAAATTTGCAAATAACCACACACAGAAGTCAATTTGAAACCCATTCACGTGAATTTGCGCGACCAACCTGAACCCCTCGCGAAATCTTTGTCAGGACGGAAAATTTCGCCCTCACACCTAGCTACTAGGATGGATTCATATATATATATATATATAAAAGACTGGATTTCGCCAATGTAAATACGCTAAACAGCGGCAAATGTAACGGCACCATTAGCCAAGTGAGCAAATCCGCTCCACTCATAGTTCCAGTCCGGCTTTATGGTGTTATTTGGAGCTATTTTCATTGATGTAGAAAAATATATGCAAAATGTCATTTTATTAGAAATTAGGCGATATAGCCTTATTTCTTTTTTTGTGTGTGTGTGTAAAACTGTTCAATAAAAACATCAAATAGTCGAATATCTGAAATTACCTGTGATTAGTTACCTACATCTGAAATAGGCTACAGCGCTCTCGCGTGATTTGGTTTAATTGCGCGTGGGCTATTTGGTTTTACTTAATAAATTAGAAGGGACATTAAGAGCAGGGTAGAAGTGAATATACTGGTGGAGCTTAATAAGGAGAAACTGTTCGGAAATACTGCAGATAAATAAGTTTCTCCTCCCAGAGAAGCGTGCGGGGCGTCAAGAGTGTGTCGGCTGCAGGTAACAACGCACCCTTTATGCGCGCGCTGGAGGCGGAGGCAGCCCTGGGTGGGGTGGACCGGAGGATCCGGTTTCGCCGGGAGAGAAACACATTGGTTCAACCGCTTCTCCGCTCAGTCTCCACCGCATGCTGTTCCTGCACACAGCGCGCTGTTCCGAAGGACTCTGGTCAATGAGGCACGCTGTGACAGCTCATCTTCTCTGTTATGTTGGTAAGCCATATTCCTAACACTCATGGCAACAGATGCAGACTAGAAGCATTGGTGGTCCATACAATAATTATGTCCATTCTAAACTACTGTTTTGGACCGTTATTGAACGGAATATGTATGAGATTGAGAACACTGGCTAGTTATCACTCGAGGAAGTTGTATCAAGGGCTGTATCTTAAGAGAGTCGACTCTAAAGTCCAATTACACAAATTATTGGTTTTCTAACAGTGGCTTTCTATGTTGGTTTCAAACATTGGTTTAAACCATCCTAAATGAGAAATCTATTTCTGTCCTCCAAAGCTAAAATTACATTATCTTCATATTTTTGTAATAGCTGCAAACAAGTCAACAGAATGGAAACAACATCCACACGAGTCATAGGCTACGAAAAAAGGTTAAACTACAGTTTATTAATTAGGCTATTTGTTGGTCATTTGATATTTTTATACATTATATTTCACGTTTTGCTGTTTTGTAATTGTTTTATTGTTTTCAATTTTGCAGTAATGCCTTTTAGATGCTGTTTAATGGCAGGTTCCATTGTGCTGACTTACCCTATATAGTCCGACAACATGTTCCACTATAGGATCAATAGTGTGTTAAATGAACTGTATCTTTCTTGTTAAGCAATACCAGTGGAAATGTTCAAAAGCTTGCTGTAGTCAAGTGTATGTTACGATACAGAAACTGGCGTTCATATTGTGTGTGTTTGTTCAGGTGAGTCTTGTAAGAAGGAAGATTTTAACAGTCACATCAGAAATTTTTCTAAGTAAATTATTCACTACCGTTCAAACATTTGGGTTGGTAAGGTTTTTGAAAGAAGTCTGTTATATGCTTACCAAGGCTGCATTTATGTGATATAAATACAATAAATTACAGTAATATTGTGAAATATTATGACAATTTAAAAAAAACAGTTTTATATTTTAATATATATTTCAAATGTAATTTATTCCTGTAATCAAAGCTGAATATTCAGCGTCAGCATTCCAGTCTTCCGTCACATGATCCTTCAGAAATCATTCTAATACGCTGATTTGCTTCTCAAGAAACATTTCTTATTATTATCAATGTTGAAAAAAAGTTGTTCTGCTTAATATTTTTTTTGGAAAGCCTGATGCATATTTTCAAGGGTCTTATAACAGCAAAAAAAGGTTTAAGTACAGTATTTGTTTGAAAGATAAATGTTTTGTAAAATTGAGTGCTGTCAAATTGAGTAATCGCAATTAATCATATCTAAAATAAAATTATTATTTATATATAAATGCATACATATAAATATATACATTAATTAGTGTCTATTTAATTACACACAGTACACAGCTACACGCATATACGTTATTATTTACGGTAAACGCAAACTTTTATTTTGGATGTGATTAATCAATTTGACAGCACTATGATGTCTTTACTGTCACTTTTGATCAATTTAATGTGTTCTTGCTGAATAATTGTAAATATTTTCACTAAAAAAATCTTACTGACCTCAAACTTTTGAACTGTAGTGTATGTAAACGGGAAGTGATGTTACTAAGTCCCTTATATGCCAAACATTGATCAAATAAGAATGATTTTGAATACACTAATAAAAAAATACATAGCCGTTCCTCTTTCTAGTAGCATGTTAAATTAGGTTCAAACAACTGTATTATATAATTGGATCTGAACTTAAAACATCCTACAAAACTGACCTGGAATTCCTTTAGATAAACACTGTTTTACTTTTGCTCATTGGGCCTCTGAATCTGCTTCCTCTGTATTAACAGAATGATGGGTGTTGCTCAAAGCATAGGATGTAAGATTAGTTAAAATAGTCATTTCATTCTTAATAGATGTCTAGACCTCACACTCCTTTGGACATTCAATGGCAGCTTTAAATCAAAGCTCAATTTAAATTTCAGTCCCCCGCTCCTTTTGCCATACTGATGAGTTTGTAATAGCAATGTCTTATTAAACTTGAGCTCACTAATTATTTCATTTTCTTTTTTCACACTAATGCCCGCTTTCTATCACACACACATTCAAACGTATTAATATTAACAACAGTTTCCTGGGCTATCCTGCGTTTGGAATGTCTGGAGCCTTTGCAGTGGTCTGTAGGTGTTTATTATACAGTATGCGGCTCTGAAACAAATCACTGCTAATTCCCTTACAATACTGGCATGCAAATTCAAAGGCTTATCTAAATGTTCTAATCTAAATGGAGACTGAAGGTGAAAGTGTGTGATTTCTACTGAACAGAATTACCAATAGCGTGAGTTTTTGAAGCAGAACTGCCTGTTTGTCCAAAATAGAGAACAAGCAGTTTTGCAGCCATATTTGGTGTCATTTGTGCTGCAGAAATTACACACTTAAGCGATAGTTCGCCCAAATTTTGCTCATACAATGAAAGTCGATGGGATCCATCCAATGATGTTATGGACCCCAGTCATTTAATGGACAAAAATATTCTTCTTCAGCATCTTTTTCAGGTTTGGAACGACATGAGGGGAAGTAAAAGATGACGTCATTTTAATTTTGGGGTGAACTAACCCTTTAAGTTAAATTATTTTGTAGAGCATACTCAAAAGTACCATCATATTTATCTGCAATTAAAGGGATTCTTTTTTCTCTTTGTGCTCAATTCTTTGAGCTGCGTAACCAGTACGTTGTAGGTTTCTCTCTTGCTTCCAGAAGAAGAATCTGGTGCCCATCTCATGTTAAAAAGCTGTCACTACAGCCCTGCCAACCTGTTGAGGAGATTATGGTGTCCTCAACTATGTGATCTCTATGGCAATGAGCGGTCCTGCTGTTTTGGGCTGAAAGAAGCATTTGGCCAATTGAGGCATGCCACAAAGCTTTAATAAAGAGAAGAAAATTAAAAAACAAGACTGACCCATTACACATTGCTAGTAAATATTATTTTTAGCGTGCGTTCATAGTCTGTTAATGTGCATGCCATTAATGTTCATAGTCTGTTAATGTGCATCTCTGTTGTATACAGCACATTTTGGCCAATTCGAGAATCCAGTACATATTGAAACTTTGCATAAGTCGCACATTATACATACTATATTCTGCAGAAATTAAAGGATAATTGAGATTAGGCGAATAGGCAAGATTTTCTGTTTCTGCTGCTGTTCAAGAGCATTTTTGTGTTTTATAAAGATTTCAGGGTTGAGAACATTTTTATGAACGAGTGTCCTTCAATTGTGGCTGAAATGTGGGAAACATGTGGCTGCATGGCAAACCATGACCTGTCGGCACTCATTCTAGACATTTTAAATGTTTTTTTTTTTTTTTTTTTTGCTTTTCATGATTCATTCTTCCATGCACCCAATCAGGTCTGCTGTTCGAACAAATTGGTTATGTATATAGCAATCGATTATATGCTGCATTAAAACACTTGTGGCTTGTTTGGAAGTGAGGGAGGTCTGAATGACAGAGACATAAAAGTTGTCCTTTTAAAACTGCATGGAATGAAGACAAGTGTCCTCTAATTTTCTTCTTCAGTGAGTTTTGAAGGCGTATTGTTCTTTTTTATTTTTGGCAGAGGTTGGCCGTAAATATGAAATGGCTTGTCTTGAATTAAGAGGCAGCTTGATGTTGGAAACCTCAAGTTGAAGGAGGTGCAAATATTTTGTTGTAATGAGAGACTGTGGTGTGTTTTTAAAGTGCTGACATAATTTGAGATTTGTTTTGTTGTGTGTTGGTTACAGGAGGAGTATGAATGGTGGTTGTGTGTGAAGGGGCGTGTTTAAAGACAGGATTGCATTTAAGCTAACTTTAAATAAAAATTCATTCTATTTTCATTCCTAATTGATGTCCAGGCGTTATTGTGAATGGTTAAATAATAAGGAAAACATTTTTTTTCTTCATAATCCTAAAATATAACTTGATTCTCCTTTAAAATGTCTTTTCCGTCTTTTAAGATGTCACCAACCCCTGTCCTCCGACTAATGGTGGCAAGATCAAATTTTCAAGCTAAATGAACATGAACATAGTGGTAGTTATGAACTTTCTTTGAACCTCGCGTTCCAGGGATCAACCTTGGGATCATGTCAGAGAGAAAATATGAAAGGAATATGAGGAAATTGGTGTAGTGGCTGTATTGACAAAACATTACATTTAAGTTGTATGTACAAAATACAATATTGTACAGTAGTAATAGTATACAATACATAATATAGTAATCAATGATTCAGGTTACATCTTCATAAATTGAAAACATAAAGCAAAAACACACCAGATGCATCTTTATTTTTTTTTAGAAGCAGAGACAAAAATTATTGAGCATTATGTACAACGTGAGCATTATGAGTTTTTTTTAATAAAAGGTCCATTGCCATCTTGCTCCAGCAAAAGTGAATTACACATACTTGTCGTCATATTTACAAATTCCCAACTCATAAACTTCTTAGTATCACACAGGACAGACATAACAGTATATTACAATTAAGTTTGGCATTAGCATGTTGCTAAGCTAGCAATACTCTAAGTATAAAAATACAGTATAAATTAGACCCCTTATTAAAACAATTCGTATCTTTTAACTGATATTTTTTTGCTTTTTAATGACTATTAAGTGTTTCAATGGAATTTCAGCAGACAAAAAGTTTCAGTTTCAAGTTTTAGCTGAAATAGTGCCAAAATCAATGAAATGGTAACATTTATTTAGCGCTTTTTAAACGACCACAGAGAGTCGGGACCTCGGTTTAACGTCTCATCCGAAGGACGGTGCTCATTGACAGTATAGTGTCCCCATCACTATACTGGGACATTAGGACCCACACAGACCACAGGGTGAGCGCCCCCTGCTGGCCTCACTAACATCTCTACCAGCAGCAACCTGGTTTTCCCATTTGGTCTCCCATCCATGTACTGACCAGGCTCAGCCCAGCTTAGCTTCAGTGGGAAACCAGTCTTGGGCTACAGGGTGATATGGCTGCTGGCAGGGTCATATT
Source organism: Pseudorasbora parva (assembly GCF_024679245.1). Classification (NCBI taxonomy): domain Eukaryota; kingdom Metazoa; phylum Chordata; class Actinopteri; order Cypriniformes; family Gobionidae; genus Pseudorasbora; species Pseudorasbora parva. The sequence goes on along the minus strand of NC_090194.1, from coordinate 14,208,928 downwards.
TTTTAGTTTGGCAGGGTCGCCGCTGGCTTAGAAATGCTATGTTGGAATCCCAGAGTAAAACTGATCCAAACTAAAAAAAAATTATACCCCATTAAACATCCTGTTTCACTCAGAAATATGTCTCAGACAGACATAAAATGGGCTGTGAACACTTTCATGTTGATTTAGATTTAAAGGCAGGCCATATGGTGGGTATGATCTGGGTTGCACATGAAGAGATCCAACTTAATTAAGGGGAATGAGAATCACCTGAGGCCTAGAAGGACATCAAAGAGGCCTTTCTCTCTCGAAAGCTCCCAAATTCCCTGTTTTTCTGTGTTAACTTCCTTCCGTCCCCTCAGCTCCTGCTGAAAAATCCTGCACAAACCAGCATGAATTCATGTGGGGCCACACTGAAGCTGGTGGACCAGCATAGTCATGCTGTTTTCAAGCAAAAACCGAGCTGATGGTCCACCAGCAACCAGAATCCCATGCTGGTCCCAGCATGCAAAACATACCTTACGCTGGTGACCAGCAATGCTGGGCCTCTCTTCCCCCTTGTTTTCCATGAATGGAACATGAGCAACACCTGGAATTGCTTTCTGGTGTCCTCCCTCTAGTGAAACAGCAGTGCTTGACTTGGCCTGTGCGTCTGTGGACTCTTTTTCTCAATCTGGATATCACACTTTGAAGAGGAACTGCCCGACCCCGCTAATTTTACAAAGACCTCTCAAGGGAATGCCGATGACTTCTTCAGTGGAGAATAAAAGGACAGAAGATACAGGAATCATGGAGAAAGCAACAGGCGTTGGGTGTAGAATAGGCTTGCAATAAATATTTTTACACCAGTCGTCGTTGGGATTCTGCAGCATTGCTCAGTTACACAATCCGACGCATCCATTATTTATTTAAGCATTGATGGTTTAAAGGAAAGTGGTGGATCAGGATTTTAGATGATTCATTTATGAAGAAAAATGTGAAGCTCTTTTATGTTTCTCCTCTTTTTTTTCTTTTTTTTTGTGTGCGTCAGTCTTGTCTTTGATGATGGGAGCTATACTTTCACAGGGATATGAACGTGCAGCTGGTGCTGTCTAATTTAATGAGGGACCAACAGGAAGCCCATGTCAGGCACCCATGCCCTGTGGACACAGGAAGTGGTTTGATTAAGAGCGAAGCTGCTGCAGTGTTAGAAGTGCTGTTGAAGGTTTCCTTTTATTTCCTTCTCTGTCTATCTCCTTACATCTTTTTGTCTGACAGTAGAGTCCATTTTCATGCAAGAAAAGTATTGCAGATGTTGAAGTTGAGGCTCAGAAAAAAAACTTTTAAAAGGACGTCGGAACATGTCAGGTTCTTTGAAATGTAATATTTCTATGTTGGTTTCATATGGTATTGGAAAACTTTTATACCATTTTCAAAAAAAAGTTTCAATTTAATGACTTATCTGACATAACCTTCAACTGAAAAATAACATTTTTCTTGCAACTTTTTCTTACACAGCCTGTGTATAAGTAAATAAATAATTACTTTCAAAAAGTAAGTTTAAAAGTAAGGTAAAAAGTAGTTTTACAGAGATTGTGATTAATTCATAATTAATTTGTGGTCACATCACATGACATGCGCATTTGAACTTTTCCTTGTCATATAAAGGTCAATTTTATGAGACTTTGATACAGGTTGTGTCCGAAATCTCGTACTGTCTTAAATATGTACTTATTTTGAATCAGTAATTGCTTAATGATAGCTAAAAAGTACTGTGCAGTTACTGTGAATTCTCTGTCTTCTTTTGTCACATTTTGCCTAATATATGGTGGGGAAGTATGCGATGTCAGATGCAGCCACAGTCATGAGGTTTTCTCTCTTTAATGTCATTTCTTCCATGTTTCTACATATTGGTTGCACCACATGACTTTGATATTGCAGACGGTTGTTTTTGTTTTGTTAAAATGTCACAAATTTTATTCTTTTTTTTCTTCTAAATTGTGATATTGGCATAGTAAACCCAGCCTGATCTGCCGGGGATTTGATTTCGCCCGGCAACTCAGTCTGGAAAACTGTACATTAAATTCTACTGCTTCTGTTACACTTTTGCGGGAACCAATCACAGACTGGCTTATCCACCTGGCACGGTATGGGCTGGTTTAGCACGATGACGGATAGAGAAACGATGGGTTGTTGCCTGTTGATCACGCCACTTGTGGTCTGATTGGTTGAAGGACTATCCAAATGCGTACAGAGTTTTTTGAATAATGCCAATTGATTACTCCTCTTGTGCAGAAGAAAATACAGAGCAAACTCAAACCCATACCAATGTTCAATTTTAAATTGAGCTTGGTCTGGTGATAGCCAGACAATATTTGCACAGTTTAGGTATCCCAATATCTTTTTTTCTTATAATAATTCAGGAACATGTTCATCATATAAGTGGTGTATTTAAGTAATTGTATGTGATTAATACACAAGCATGCAAAGTGTCTTGTGTTTAAGTCGAATATTCTTACTGCAGTCAGGCACAAGGGTCAGCAAAAGCCTCTGAAAGTTAAAATTGCAAAAGGAGGGGGAAAAAACACCATTTCCTGACTGCACACCACAGCCAGATAGTATAACTGCAGCTGACTCTGCAGATGAAGGCTTGTGAAAGTAATTGAACTAATGTAAATGCGCTTGGTTCGCAAACCAGACGATACTTGTAGACAGGCTAGAGCTTTCACACTGATTATAATCCTTGAGGTTGGAAGAAAATAGTGACCTGATACTGAAGGTATTAACAGTATTGTTGCAAGAATGTTGTCTATGTAATGGTATTTATAAGAGTTATATTATAACTTAGGAAATATAGCTTAAGATGAATGTTGTGTTTTGGAAGGTATCTAGTGTTTAGTTGGTAGAGCTGGTATCGTCTTAGACCAGCAATCAAACCAAGCAACCTCTTGTTGAAGAAGCTCCAGCTAAATGACCAGCTTATACCAGTTAGCATGTTCCAAAACACAGCTGTATTTTCCAACAGTGATGATAAAGTTTGGCCATAGAGCAGGCCAACATCTAAAGAACCAACCTTTGTAAGCAAGAGGGCAATTCACATCTATTAAAACAACAACACTCTGTTTCAGAAGGGAAAATTGAAGTCCCTTTCTCATTTGTTTGAGGTTGTCAAGCCCCTCCTTTCTTTCCTCAGTGCTGTTCAGCCGTGTGTTTGGTCCGTGGTCTTGGCTCTGGTGTTGTATGGCAATGGCACAGCGGGGAGAATGAATGAATTGCTGGCAGACTCGTGCTGTGCTCGTCCTGGCTGCTGTACGAGTGAGCTGGAATAGCGTAACATGGTGTGAGGCGTCTTTTCACCACTCACGTGTGAGCTCTTAAATGAGACTAAGAGAAAGAAAAGATTTGTTGAATGCCATTCAATCTTATACAGCAACTGACGTGTCTTTGCTGTTGTATACAATATCTAATAGGTTGCAGAGTGAGTGAGTGAGTGAGTGAGTGAGTGAGTGAGTGAGTGAGTGAGTGAGTGAGTGAGTGAGTGAGTGAGTGAGTGAGTGAGTGAGTGAGTGAGTGAGTGAGTGAGTGAGTGAGTGAGTGAGTGAGTGAGTGAGTGAGTGAGTGAGTGAGTGAGTGAGTGAGTGAGTGAGTGAGTGAGTGAGTCAGTCAGTCAGTCAGTCAGTCAGTCAGTCAGTCAGTCAGTCAGTCAGTCAGTCAGTCAGTCAGTCAGTCAGTCAGTCAGTCAGTCAGTCAGTCAGTCAGTCAGTCAGTCAGTCAGTCAGTCAGTCAGTCAGTCAGTCAGTCAGTCAGTCAGTCAGTCAGTCAGTCAGTCAGTCAGTCAGTCAGTCAGTCAGTCAGTCAGTCAGTCAGTCAGTCAGTCAGTCAGTCAGTCAGTCAGTCAGTCAGTCAGTCAGTCAGTCAGTCAGTCAGTCAGTCAGTCAGTCAGTCAGTCAGTCAGTACTGGAATAGCGTAACATGGTGTGATGCCTCTTTTTACCACTCGTGTGAGCTCTTAAATGAGACTAAGAGAAAGAAAAGATTTGTTGAATGCCATTCACTCTTATACAGCAACTGATGTGTCTTTGCTATTGTATACAATATATGGTAAATGGACTGCATTTATATAGCGCTTTCAACAGACCCTATGGCCATCCAAAGCGCTTTACATATCGCCTCACATTCACCCATTCATACACCGACGGCGATGTCAGCCATGTAAGGCACCATCCAGCTCGTCGGGAGCAGCTGGGGTTAGGTGTCTTGCTCATGGACACCTCGACACTTGGTCAGATGGAACCGGGGATCGAACCACCAACCTTCTGGTTTGTAGACAATCTACATGAACCACTGAGCCACTGCCGCCCCTTATAATAGGTTGCAAAATAGGAAATTAATCTGAATGAGTGAGTGAGTTTACACGGAATGATGCATAACCTCACCTTTCCTCATATTCTTAATTTTATATGAGAAAATATTCTTAATTTTATATATCCGTCCGTCCGGACTCGAGTGGGAGGATGTGTCAAAAGCCATTAGTAACGATTATAATCAATAATATACTGATGATGGTTGAACACAGATTAAACATTGCTAATGTGAATAAGTGATTCAATTATTCAGTCCTAAGGTCCTATTTACTACAGGTATTAAGATGCATTTTCATCAATTGGTCGATACAGGTATAAACTGGGTCTAAAATGTTTTGAGTTTGTACACTTCCAATTACTTCCAGAGGTAGTCGAAACCGCATTTGACCGGATTTTTTGTAGTATAAATGCAAAATGTGGTCTAATGTATTTGAACAGCCAAAAAAGATGCCTACTGACTTAATGCGTAAGCAATACGGGAACCACGACAGCCAAACGGGATTTCAACTTTGTTGGCATTAAGGCATTAAGTCATTGCTTTGAACACCAAGTTTTGGTGTTGCACTCCGTATGTTTCCATTCGAGTTCATATGTGAATTACACATTGGTTATTTATTTGCTCATTAGATCAAAAGATCTGTAAAAACACGAGGAAATCAGGACAGAAGTGGTTGAAAGTTGACAAAGAAGATTAAAGTGCCATGTCTCCCTCATCTACAACTATCGGGTGTAAGCAGGACTTTCAAGTGAGTGAAAGTAATTTAATAAATCTGTCAGGCTTTTATTTTTTGCATCTTGTGCACTTAATACCCACAAATTTATGTTCAAAGTACCAGCCACACCTGGGAATAATTCAACTCAATAAAAACTCCTTTTCACTGCATTTATTTTAGTCAAACATCTTGTAGTGCTGAGTGATATGCAGTTAATTGTGGATTAATTTCCCTCTCCACTTGTGGAAAAGATATATATCGATGACCCCTTATTCCCAATGCCATTCATAGTGTCTTTCAAACTTAAAGGGTTAGTTCACCCCAAAATATAAATTAGCACATGAACTCACCCTCAAGCCATCTTAGGTGTATATGAGATTCTTCTTTCAGATGAACACAGAGTTATATTACAAAAATGTCCTTGCTCTTCCAAGCTTTATAATGGCAGTGAATGTTACTCTATATCCATCATAACTGCTCCACACAGCTCTGGGGGTTATTAAAGGGGGGGGTGAAATGCTGTTTCATGCATACTGAGCTTTTTACACTGTTAAAGAATTGGATTCCCATCCTAAACATAGACAAAGTTTCAAAAACTAATGTTGGACGTTTGATGGAGTATTTCTGTGTTAAAAATACTCCTTCCGGTTTCTCACAAGTTTCGGCGAGTTTTTTTCGAGGATGGGTCTACTTGACGTTAATAGATCGGAAGGTCCTTGTATGGGCCGTACGGGCTCTTCTCCCGGTAGGGTGCGCGCGCGTGACTTAAGCGAGAGAGAGGAAATGCACGCCGTAAACAGTCTCTCAGATGCAGAGCCAGTCATCCGTGAACACTTATGTGGCGCCGCGCTTCTCTTTATTCCTATAGTTGACGTCGAGCTACTTCAACGCTTCAGCTCAGCATTCCGGGAAGGCAGCGCTGCATTTGAACCGATTTGAACGCAGAAATGACGGGAAGCTTCACAACATCGCTTCAGTCGCGTCTCCAAGTGGATTTACACGCCACTGCTGTCAGGACTTTACCAAATCATACCAAAGAAGTGTGTTTTTGACGGAGCAGTCCCAGCGATAAAGGTTCAGTCCTGCTTTGGAAGCAGCCGGTGAGTTAACTTAAACTGCTTCAAATGTCTCTGCTTTTGGCTACGGACGCATGAGTAAACATCAGTAAACGACACGATCGCGTGCTTCGTCATTCAAATGCGCTAACGGTTACTCCATTGTTGTTCTGTATAACGTTACAGTATTCTGACGTGCAAAACCATTTTGCTTGCTACTTCTAAGGTCTAGTCGCATACAATAGTCCAAAAACCGAATCATGTCCTCATACACTGCGAGTAAACACAGAAATGTGGAGAGGCCATTAAATACAGTAACTTACATACCACAGAGACGGACGTCCTGATGTTGCCGTTTCTCCTGTTCAATTTATTTCTCCCTCAGATTTGATTCTGGATCATTATCTGTATTAGCTGAGATAGCGATGGGTTTCTCCACGCTTCAGGACGTCACCGCTTTGAGCGCTTGTCATTCTTTAGCTCCGCCCACACGATACGCCTCCAGACGCTCGGTTTTTTCCGGAAAGACTCGGTACAGCCTATATTTCTTTTATAAATATGATAAACTAAAGACTTTTTGGAGATATGAAGGATGCAATACTACTCTATAGGTACTCAAGATTGACATGAGATTGACTGAAACTGAGTGTTTCACCCCCCCTTTAAAGACCTTCTGAAATGAAGTGAAGCAATGCGTTTGTGTAAGGAGAATATCCATATTTAAAACTTTATAAAGTAAAATTTCTAACATCGGTGGACAGTCTTCTGTATTAACCTATGGAAAAAGTGTAGTGCCTCTAGCAGTTCAAAATGCTTACACTATGTCTGACAACATTTCACACCAGTTTACGCTTGACAGACGTAGTGTAAGCATTTTTCGGTAACACTTTCGAATGATGGTCGATAGTTAACATTAGATAACTACATTAGTTAACATGAATTAAAGGGTTAGTTCACCCAAAATGAAATTTATGTCATTAATGCCTCATCCTAATGTAGTTCCACACCCGTAAGACCTCCGTTCATCTTCAGAACACAGTTTAAGATATTTCATATTTAGTCCAAGAGTGTATTCAAGTGTATGCACACTATACTGTCCAGAAAGGGATCATCCTCGAATAAAGATTAAAACGATTGTGAGTCAGTGTATTGATTCATGATTTCGGATTGCCAATGTCACGTAATTTTAGCAGTTTGGCAGTTTGACACGCGATCTGAATCATGAATCAATATGCTGAATCACAACCATTTGAATCTTTATTTGAGGATTGAAAACCAAACCGGAAGAGAAGACCATGCTGAATAAAGTCGTAGTTTTTGTGATTTTTGTTTTGGACCAAAATGTACTTTCGATGCTTCAAGAGATAGTCACATATGGAGTACTTTAGTGATGTTTTATTCCCTTTCTGGACATGGACAGTATAGTGTGGATACACTTTCTTGCGCTCTCAGACTAAATATAAAATATCTAAAACTGTGTTCCGAAGATGAACGGAGGTCTTACGGGTGTGGAACGTCATTAGGGTGAGTCATTAATGACATCAGTTTCATTTTTGGGTGAACTAACCCTTTAATAAGGAACTGCACTTATAAAGCATTTATTTATCTAATACATTATTAAAATCTTGCTAACATTAGTTAATACACTGTGAACTAGCATGAACAAACCATGAACAGCTGGATTTTCATTAACTAGCCTAATGTTAACAAAGATTAACAAATACAGTAGCAAATGAACTGCTCATGGTTAGTTCATGATAGTTAATACATGTTAACTAATGACCATTATTCTAAAGTGTAACAATTTTTTTAAGTGTTTGTCTGAAAGAAGAATGTCATATCCACCTATGATGGCTTGAGGGTGAGTAAATCATGGGCTAATCTTCATTTTTGGGTGAACTATCCCTTTTAGTTTAAACATGGCGAAGAAGAAAGTGACAGTAAACAACGGACGACCTACAGCATATCTTGTTCTTTGAAAAACACAGTCGAAATAGCATGCACAAGTGACGGTTCTGTCAACCAATCAACCTTCTGCAATGATTCTAGCTCCATCCTTTAGTACCAGACTACTGTGCTAGGTACCGGAAGGGTGCCAAAAAAAGTGCTTCAGAATAAGGGGACCACAGCTTCTGACAATAGAAACGGATAAAATTGGATACTGAACTGTACTGAACCGTACCACTTAGTGGAAACGAGCCAGAATTCCACTTCACAGGGCCCTTACAGTGGAATGGAACTCAACTTGAGAGAGTGAATACAAAATTGAATAAATTAACTATACCATGAGCAAAGGAATGAATGGATCAAAGAATAAGTGATTGGATGAATCAGTAAGTGATTGAATTGGTGAGTTATTGTATAAATAGGTGAATGAGTGAAGTGATGGATGAAGTCTTTTAATAATTGAGTGAGTTCATATTTGAGTGCCAGTCTCGGATAAATAGACATCCCCCTCCTCAGTGCTGGTCTGTGTCCAACTCTCCTTGATACAGTCCAGTATTCACCACTAACATAACTAATCCTTTCATTAAATCAAGCCTCCCACTAACCTATAAAGAGCTAATTGTGTGGTGAGTCAGCACACAAACACACAAGCACTCACACTTATCCAGAGATTCCTACATCTCTTCAAGCTCTTTTTTTTTCAGGTTGTATCTTTTACCACCACAGCTTTCCAACTTGCTAACACAGTGTTCCTGTGTGTTCTCGTGATCACAGATACACATGTGTTTGTAACTGTGTGCATATGCATGTGTGTATGTCTATGAATGCTCTGCCTTTCGTGTATGTTTGCTCAACTTACAGTGCGGTTGTTCTTCCCCCGTGTGAGTTGTCAGGCGTGTTCCCATAAGTCTGCTTTTAACACGCATCTCTTATTTTCACACATCAGTGACAGCACTGTTCTCCGTCCCAGAATGTTTTGTTGGCTGCGTAGGTCCTGAATTTAGACCTTTAGGTCACTTTAAAATAAGCACGGCGTGTTTAAGTAAGATAGACTAACTTGAACCCTATCTCCCTCATCTCTTTTTTTGTCTGTTTAATGGTATGATAATGCCAAGCTATCAGCACTGATGTACTTTGAAGCCAGACTGATTAACATTCACCTACAGATATGATTCTGCAAAATATAATCAATTTAATCTTCTTTTCTCTACCTTTTTCTAGATTAATCTGTGAAGATCAAAATCTACACATTATGAAACATGCAGAAGACTCTGAATAGATTAAGGAAGTCATACAGGCTGCCTGAACTTCTCAACAACATTGGACCGCTATATAAAGTTGAAAGAAACTACTGGTATATGAGCAGCCTCCTAACTCATTTCTAATAGACCATAGCCATTAATGGTCCTAATGGCTAAACCTGCAATGAATGTTTTTCTCTTTTGGGTCATTGGGATTGCTGTAGAATGGAGGATCCATTCCAGACATTCTCTCAAGGGTCTGTCATGCTACCTCCAAGAAGAATGAGCCATTTTCACCAGATGGAGATATGCGCATGTTGCTACTGAACTGGTCCAGTGGTTCAGTTGTCTGGACAGAGAACTAATAGTACCTTGAAGAAGAGGAAGTGCCCGTAACTTGACCCATGACAAAGTATGTGGCTGAAGAGCCAGACTGAAGTTTAAAGAGTGGGTGAAATGGGAATCGACAGTAAAGTATTGAACAAAACTTGCTTTGTGGTCTGCACCTGGGAAATATGAGACTTTAGTCAACCGACAAAACACATACAGTTCTTCTTCTTTTTAATCAAAGTGACTTTGATTGACCAACAAGTGAGTGACTTTAACAAGCAGTTCTGGTGTAGGCAGCCTTTGGCTGATCTTTACATCTTGTTTTTGATGGTACGCACAGATGCCCCAACTTTATTGAACTACATCTTCTTACCTGCCTTGTTGTTGAGATTGTCAGTTGTGATGCTGCGCAGGGGTCTACTGGCCTGGCTCTCACGTGTGGGTGTTCTGTTAGTGGTGGTGTGCTGTTGCCTTTCCCTCCTTTATATCATCACTTGCAGCCCCCACACTGATGAGCCCATGGCTGGGCAACCCCTTCCCAGGGCTGGAGGGATGGCTATTGCTGGGGGTCCAAGCAGGCCAGGTGGTGTTGGAAGTGCCCCCATTGGCCCTGCTGGACGGGAAGGGTTCCAGGCTCTGCTACAAGAGCGGGAAGAGCAGCACCGGCAGCATATTGCCAGCTTAAAAAAACAAATTGCTCAACTTAAAGAGGCTCTCCAGGAACGGAGTGAACAACTTAAGGGCATGCAGAACTCTTTGGAAAAGACAGCTGGGAGGGGCACGGGGGGTGATATGGCTGACGATCGCAGTCACAGCGACCTGCAGGAGTTCCTACGCAGCCAGCTGAACCGGGCAGAGGTACACAGTGGTGTGCGACTTCAAAGCGAGTATGCGGTGGTGCCCTTTGAGAGCTTTACCTTACAACGCGTCTACCAGCTGGAAATGGGGTTGACCCGTCACCCTGAGGAGAAGCCGGTGAGGAAGGACCGCAGGGACGAGCTGGGAGAGGTGGTGGAGAATGCGCTGCACTCCCTCAATGCACCTAATCAAGGTGGAGACAAAATGAAAGCCAGTAAAGTCTACACCCCATCAGACTTTATAGAAGGTAAGAAGCTACTTATAGGAATATTCCAGGTTCAAGTTAAGCTCAATCAACAGCCAATCTGTAAATGTTAAAATGCTGTTTCAATAGTATATCCACAAGATGTAATCAATATGCATGTTAACATGAATTTAGTGTTACATGGTGTAAGTTAAGAGTGGTTTGAAAAGGATGGTGGAAATATTAGTTATGCTATTCAATTTAGTGCTGCTAGTGCAGAGAAGGTGTCATGAACTGGCTTTTTAAAAAAATATATACTGTTGTCTGAGGTCAACTAATGACATTTGTGTGGTTTACACATTCAAAAACACCATAACTAATAAGTAATAGGCTATTTTCTACACTGGTTTTGAGGCTCTCTCCAAAACGCTGGGTTTTGATGGGCGTGACGCACTGGAGACTTTGAAGTATATGCCCACGGCTAGGATTGGATAAGATTTACATATTTAATATGCTCCCCTGTCAGTTCAGTTCACATGAGGGAGGGATTGTTTTGAAAGTGGCAACCGGAATGTTTCTTTCGACCACAGGGCTCGTAAACGTCTTTATCAAACAAACACAATGATTTATTTCTCATGCACCTGCGATTAATTGGAATATTATTTTTGTATTACATGGCTCGCCCGATCGGTGGATATAAGCGCGAACCGCTCACACACACAAAGCGTGTGCGCGTACCCTTCATATGTCAAGTCGAGAGAGTAAAAGCGCAGATCAAGAAAGGAATATTATTTCACTATATGAGATTCACCGGCCTGCTGACGCGTCTCAATACTTAAGTTTTGGTAGCCCGTCTGGAAAACGGATAGCCCCAGGGGGTTTTGCGAGCTCTGGCCCATACATGTCCGAGTCTGACACCGAATTTCAATAAACCAACAAATAAGGGATTCTCCAGCCCTGTAACAGCATGCTAATGGTATGTTCTGTTAGACACGTACACATAATTAAAACAATCTGTAACAATGCAGTACTATCACATATAAAAAACATGTTTTACTCACATAAGTGTGCGGCACCCTCCATGAGTAGGTGGGCTATTTATTCTACTGAGGCGGTGTTTCATCACTCGATTACGTCAGGATGAAGCACACAAACATTTTCTGAGCCTAATGTCTATAAAAGCTTTCAGCTCTGAAACTTACAGGATATTCTTTTATTACCATGACCTTTTATATATCAAAAGCTCAAGGGAAAGTTGATTTCTCAATTCATCACCCCATTAATACTATACCATTGGATATATCTGCATGTCTGTAGGCCATTGCTTTAGATCTTTAGAGTTTGTTGGACATATTTGGAATAAATCTCTCAAAATTATCTCTGAAGCGTGTTGCAGATATTGTATGCTGCGTTTCTTGCATTGTTAGGACAAAATCAGCAAAACAATAGAGCATCCTGTAGCAGCATGCTAACATGCTAAAGCTAGGATATCCTGTGATGACTCTAGGAAACGAACACAGCTGTTTTATATTCAGAGATGTGTCATCTCTGCCGTTTCCTCTAGAGCGAAAATGATGCATCTCAGTGGTTATAGACTTTACAGGAAATGCATAATTCATGTTGCTATGCACCTTGTTTAACCATAATAACTGTTCCCAGCATTTGAAACTGAAATGTTAGAATTGAGCTATGGTAAAATGTGCTAACTTTCACGATCAGGTAGGTGCAGTGATCTAGTGAGGTAAACTGAAAGCAGAGATGAGATTTATCTGAACTACTTAACATTCCTGCTGAAAAAAAACAGTTGCATAAACTAAACTAAAAGCCAGTGTGTTAAGGCTATTTTGACCCACTGGCAGTTAACCAAGGGGTAATTTATTCTGCTTTTCCAATTAAAATAATACCTACAATACCCTTTTATGTAACTGACAAAGCTATGAAAAAATATATATTACTGACTTATAAGACTAGTCTCATTATAAAGCAGTTATGCAGTTGGCCACAGCTTAGAATTTCATGCTGGTTTGTTGCTGGTCTCACTGGTGCTAAACTTATTTACAAGGAGTGTTTGGTTATTTGTTGCATCTTTAACTTCTCTTCTGAGTTATTTTTTCAACTGTATGATTGAATAGACCTACTCTACTTCACATTAACAATGGAGAGCTTGTGAAAAATTCAAAGAAAGCCAAGGCCAACTCTTAGCCAGAGGCCCTGTCTGTAATAACTAACAACTCAGTGTCCAGACACAATGTCAATACCTTACTTAGCTGTCTTGCTAACACTGAACAAGACTGAATAATATTGTTAGACATTCTAAAAATATTTGGTCCTGAAAAAACACAGGAAGCTTGACCATTCCGCTTGAAACGGTGCTTTAGCAAACAGGAATGTTTATAGAAAGCCTATCTTTTCTACCCACAAAATAACTCTCCCACCCTATCCCTCAAGGGGATACATGTATCTCTCATTATCCTGTGTCCGTTATCTCTGTTGGCTACTGTATGTAGTGCTCCTTTACCCAGACCCATTTTGTGGTGACACGATCCAATTTAGAGAGGGAAAGAGATCAGAAGTCATGCTAAAAGTGCAATATTTCCCTGAGATAATGTTACCAATGTCCGGTAACTCGTATGATTATGTTGAGAGAAGAAATGTTTTGTCTTTCTTACTGTAGCTAGTTTTTGTTTAGTGAGGTGGAGTTGAGCCTGCGGGTTGTGCTTTGATGTCTTTGCTGTTAGTGTCTTGTATTGATTCAGATTGCTTCCCTAATGGCCCTGTTTTCCCATAAATGCATTTTATGTGTGGAATGGAAACGGGCTGGAATGGATAATTATTCCAGTTTGCTAATGCAGACATCACTGAGGCTGTTTGGACAAACTTGTATAGCTTGTTGAGGTGTTCTTTAATTTAGCCAAATGATCAAACTTATGCATTTCACAGATCCCAAAGACTTGTATTGAAAGAAGGTCTCTACGTCAATGGACCAGAATACCGTATTATGAAGGTGGGGTCTGTTTATTTTGTCCAGTAGGCAACCGGATACTGTAGAAACAAACCAGAACACTCAAGCAATTGCATAGAGAGGTTCTAAACAGCACAGAACACCATAGCAACTTTCATACAAATTTATTACAAATTAGATACACATACTTCCCAGTGTAGATCATAATAATGTTAACATACTGTGCTACCAAAGCTAAAGAATTATGAAGCTGTGAATTATTCATGCTTCATATAACCCTTAACCGAATGGCTTTGTGCAAACCTTGCTTGAGCGTGACTTTCCTCAGAGTTATGCCTTTTATAGCACTATCAGCACCATGGATATGGAACATGCACAATCTACAGTTGATAGTGTACAGTGCAGATCTGTTGAAAAAGTTTATCTGGATCATTTTCAGAAGCATGAAATTATGTTACCCAAGCCTCAGATGACCTGGTGCCCCTGTGATCTCAACATCTGCTCAGCTTCTTCTGAAATTCCTTATCATAATTCCATATCTGAGCACAGCTCAGATGATTTTAACTTCAAAAGAAGTTCAAATTGCAATGTGTGACTTTTCATTGCAGACTTTGTTAGCGTCTTTTTCTCAAGAAAAACCTGACGAGACTTGGATCTCCAAATGTTCTCCATTCAGTCTCATTGCTGTCTAGGAGAAACAATCAAGATATTAAAAAGGTCTTGTGAATTTTTTGTTTCGTTTTAGTTTTCTAGTTAGTTCTGTCACCCTTAAAGGTGCACTACGTAGGATTTTTTCCGGTAAAATATCCAAAAACCAACAGGCCCTTGTTATATATTTTGTTCAGGTGAGTTCTTACAATGTCCCAAATGTATCTAACATGATAAACGGAGCTGCGTTACCTCATACTAATGACTGGAAAAGCGGAAATGGCGCCGGAGACTGTGTCCCGCCATAATAAAAGTCCCACCGCTCGCGAGGCGTGTTGCGTAACAATCGCTCACAGCGGTCTTGCTCAGCTCCCTGAACACTCAGTCCTGCTCTGCTTCACACTACAGTAACGATAATTATCGCATCCATGAACATGATTTTTGTCCGAGTCCTATCCCGATTCTTTCCCACTGGCTATGAGGTTGGATTCTGTGAGGTGTCCCAAGATTCTGAGCTCAAGCCTGGTGTCATCAAACTACGGAAATTGTTTTGAATAGGCGCCCTCTTGTGGACATAAAATTTACATAGTGGAGCTTTAAATGCACATTATGTAACATTTGTGGATTAAAATATCCAAAACCCACTAGAATAATTTTATATATTTTGTTGATTTTTGTACTTAGATTATCACACATATTTCCAAGAATGTTTAAATCCAGAAGAAGAAAAAAAATCATTGTAACCAGGACACGGAGCGTGTCCATGTGTCGCCTATCACGGACATCATACCCGTGTTACCCTAGATTATTTTGTAGAAACAACACCAAAGATGCTTTAATATATTATGTGTTTTATTAGACAGCTGAGCAACTGTTTCGAGACATTCATCAACAGAAAACTAATCATTGTTATATAGCTCATCACAGTTAATCTTATTGTTTAAATCTCAGTTTCTTGATTTACCACGAGTATTATGTTTTACCATGTCTAATATCGATCTAGCTTACTGCATTGTGCAACAAGTGTCTCATAGTAGCCGCCAAGTGAACGCACATAGAAGCATTACAACAGAACATCAAACACGGCTGTTTTACCCCACATACGCATGACCGGAAAAAGCGGAAGTAGACACTGACGTCTGTGGCATAATAAAAGCTCTGTAAAAATAAAGGCGTCATCAAGCTATGCTGTTTTGAATAAGCGACCATAAAAAAATGATTTCATAATAAAATGTATTATTCAAAAAATATATATTTAGGAACAACTTAAAATCTCATACTCTGAGGCTGCGTCTGAAAACTTAAAAATGCTGCCTTCAGAGGATGCATTTCAAGGCACATCCAAATTATTCAATCTAAGCTTCACTTCCTGTCTCCTGAGATAACTTCATCTGATCGAGTTTTAAAGGCAGCATATGTATCATTCATTCCCTTTTATATCCCACAATCCTGTGCTTTTCATTCTGTGAAAGTTGAGCTAAAATTTAAAGCTGCCATCTGAAAGTTGCTGTTGGTGGTCAGTTTGTGTGGAAATGTATGTTTCTGCCAACGTTTTCCCCTTCTGATGTCATTTTAGGGAGAAATTACTATTGTAGTAATATTCACTTAGTTATCAAAGCTCTGTTTAGCTGTAGATCATTAAACCATTATGCTGCCTCTCAGTCTGTCTGACATCCTGATAAGGCAGCGAGGCAACAAGTCAGTTGCCTACGTTTTTGGACACAGCCTGAGTATCCTTATCATGTTAAGATAAAATTTGACATATAGATATTTCATCTTAATTGTTTCATCACAAATGATTTATCCTCTGCATAAAAAGCTATACATGAGCTTATCTAGCTCATTTAGAAAACTCCAAATTAATTAAAATTAGAACAAGATTAACAACAAGGCAGCATTTTTTTGTGAGAAGTCCTCCTTTGCGTTTAAATGTGAAACAATCCATGCATCTGTTAGAGAATGAGACCCACTGTCTCCTTTAGAGTCTCAGAAGGCTAACCTAAAAATGTCTCGCACTGTCCTTGAATTTGCCAAGAAAGAAACATCTGAGAGAAAAAGTTGCCATGAAAGAGCAACCACTGAGCAATAAAATGTTACTTTCCTCTGGGTTTTTCAGTCAAGAGATTTGTGACAATCTTTTGAATGCCTGCGTTTGTAATCTTGATTTGTGTATCTTTCTTCATGTTTGAGTCTTTGTATGTTTGTCTGTTTATCTTTGTAGTATTTGTCCTTGAGCTTTAGTTTTCTTTGAATTTTGCTTTGCGTGTGTGTGTCCATGTGGGTGTTCAGGAAAATCATTCCTTTTCTTCACTGTTCTCAATGTCTTATCTCTGCAGGCATAGCGCGCACTGAAAAGGACAAGGGCACGCTGTACGAGCTGACCTTCCGTGGCGAGCAGAAACTAGAGTTCCGCAGAATGGTTCTCTTCCGTCCCTTTGGCCCCCTCATGAAAGTGAAAAGTGAGCTTGTGGAGACGGCTAACATGGCCATTAACATTGTGCTTCCTCTGTCCCAGAGAGCTGACAAATTCAAACAATTTATGCACAACTTCAGGTGACACCTCTCATTCTTTTCGTTCTCTGTTATTATCTGTTATTTATCATCCTCTGCCCCTTTATTTCTTTCTTTCTCACATATCTTCCTGGTGCTTTCCATAAATAAGGTGTACTTTGCTGGCCAATATTTTTAAAGCATTATATGGTGAATTTTTATAAATTTTATTAGCATGCAAACCCTAATATTGCATGTTTTACCCAATTGCACAACATATTAAACACCTTTAATACTCTAAAAATAACACAATTTAAAATAACACTGTTTAAGCTCAAAAGAAAGATAACTGAATTCGGCGTCCCCATGCTGTCTGCGGCCTTGTGTTCATGCACACTGAAGAGAACAAAGTTACAGTCCTCTTCCGCTTGATGCCTGACTCAACTTAAAAACGCATCCAAATGATGACCTTTAAGATGGTTAAACTTTGCAATTAACGGGATAGTTCACCCAAAAATGAAAATGATCCAATAATTTACTCACCCTCAAGCCGTCCTACGTGTATATGACATTCTTCTTTCAGACGAATAAAACTGGAGTTATATTAAAAAATGTCCTGGCTAATCCAAGCATTATAATGGCAGTGAATGGCAGCCCAAATTTTGATCCATCCATTATAAAAGAAATCCATACAGCTCTGGGGGTTACAAAAGGCCCTCTGAAGTGAATCGATGGGTTTGTATAAGAAAAATATCCATATTTAAAGCTACACTGTGATATTTTCCCCCATCTAGCGGTGAAAAGGTATATGACCATCCAGTGAATATTAGTTTCTGTTCCTCTCAATTCTGATTTAGTTTTAACTCCTACAGTGGCCGATTTAGTCCAAGATTAACATGGCTTCTGTTCAAACTCGTCCATGAGTGCCATCGAGTGTTAAAACGCGTAAGGCGAAGCTTGAATTTATGGGTATGTCCCTCTTTGGCTAATGTACTTTCAAGATGGAGGGGCAACATGGCGACCGGCATTCGAACCCCTCACCCGTATGTATTTTCAATGGCATATTATAAACTTACGAGAATACTTTATTACTTGAAAGAAGTAAATATACATTAATGAGCACATATATTTTTGAAAGAACTAAGTGTTTTTAGCTAAGAATAAACTAAAAAAGTTACACAGTGTAGCTTTAAACATTTCTAAAGTAAAATATCTAGCTTCCGCCAGACTGCCTTTAGTATTCAACTACTTAATTTTTCTCTAACCTCTACAGCCTGTTTTACATCTAATAGTGCCTTTGAGCAGTGTTTAAAAAATCTTATATTAGGCGAACACTTTGACCTCATTCCCGTTCCAGAGGCAGGAGAGGACAAACAAGGGGATTGTGGGTTACGATCAGAATTAGCTCAATGCCAGCAGACCCATCAAACTAATTTGTTCTGCCATGTACACGGTAGCACAGCATATAGATAGTGTTTGTTTTCTCAACAGAAAAACTGCTTTTTTTCCCTCCTTTTTTTCTTCTTTTGTTGCTCTGTCATGATAGAAATTAGTTCAATTTATATCATCTTTGTGTTTGTGCCAAGTTATGGACTATGTTATGAAAATATGAATACTGGATGTACTGGAGAAAACGAATAAAAAGTTTATTATTTGATCAAAAATACAATAAAATTATAATATTGTATATTATAAAATAAATTATTTTTAAAAAATCAGGATTATTTGATGAATACAAAGTACAAAAAAACACACACAAAAAATACAACAAAAAAAAACATGTATTTGAAATAACTTTTGTTACATTATGAATAACTTTACTGTCATGACACTCAGGCGTACTTTTACAGAAACGAGTTTAGTCATTATTGAATTGTCTACATGAGGTTAAGTCAAAGATGTCGCCCTTAAATTAAAATCAAAGCAAAACTGAAATTATCTGGTTTGACCCCCAAAATGTCTCTGATTTAGGCAATGTGGCTGTGGCTGATTGGGCCAGCGCTTCCCGTGTTGTGATTGGACAGCAGCTTAGCGCACGTTGCCCAGAAAGGTCCCGCCTCTTACCATAACGGGGAGATGCAAGCGCTGAATGCGCGCTCTTCTCCACGTGGGAGAGCAACAAGACCACACCCCCTATTTTGCGTGTTCTTGTGGGCGGAGGGTTAGTCAACAAACGGTTCTAGTGACGTCATTACATCCCTGCACTTCCTGCTGTAGTCCAAACCGGCCGTTCGCTGTAGTCTCGCTTGGCATTGAACTTTGGGCTTTATAATTTTACAGGGACTATTTATGCTCTAACAGCAACATTACACACTAACTAAAGTTTGAAAGATGGAATTGCGAAGAACGGGACCTTTAACATAGAATGAGGCTTTTTCTGTATTGCGTATATTCCCACTATTGTTTGTTTTGTTCATAATGCTGGTGCTATTTTTATAATGTAATCACAAACACCACTCCTGTTGTTTTATTCGTGCTTTATAAATAAACAAACAAACACTTGTTATCAATAAAATTGATAAGAAGACCTAAAAATGTTAACTCTTTTACGTCTGCGTTTTTGAAAAAAGTTGCCAGCCACCGGCAGCATTTTTGATCATTTTCACAGAAGTTTCATGGCCCCCGGTACATTTCAAAAGAAAGAATAGAGCCTTTGCTTTAAACAATCCTTTTTTTAACAGTACTTTAAATATGGGCAAACTTCATTAATCCAGATCCGATTGAGAACAATGATCAAAAACACAGATGGAGTAGATTAAGTCCATCAACAACCCCAAAGCCTCACAGTCCTATAGCTCGTCCTGGGTCGACATTTAATTCTGTTATTTCCATCAATGTTGGGGAAAGAGTTAAAAACAAAAACGATGTCTCTTTCTCCATTCAAGTTTTTTTCCCTCAAGGACTAAACCAAAACTAAACCAGTCTACCACTAACCATCAAAAATCTTCATGTCACGCTCTAACCATGCCTTTATTGTGCAACGGACATAAAAAGATCATGTTTAGGATCTTCTTGAAACACTTGCCTCACTTCTATCAGAATGTGGCTGCTTCAGATCAGGAATTTCACGCTAGCACTGCAGTCCTTGTGTGTTGCGATTGCAGTGCCCCGTAGGGTGAGCTTGTCTTGTCAAAATCTGCGTTTCAAGGCCTAGACTCAATAGCTCTTTTTCATCTTGCATATTTTTCCCCCACTGAGCTCATTGCAGTCAGTGCATTCTGGGATTTATAACGTTCATAATTATGCTGCATATTTTTTTTTTAAACATACTTTCATGATACTCTGTATCCACAGTGCTTTGTATAGTTTTTTTTTCTTTTCAGTAATGCAAAATATTTTGATTAGGCATCACCATAATAGTACATCAGTTATGAATAATTAGTTGTTTTTAAAGTGACCCTATTATGCTGTTTTTGTTTTGTATTGTCTCCTACAATAGATTTACATGCATCCAAGTAAAAAAACGCTTTAATTTCTCTTTAGTTTCTCTAAAACCCTCATTTCCTCTGCTCTGATTGGTCAGATGGCCCAGTCTGTTGTGATTGGTCTCTCTGCTCCGATTGGTCAGATGGCCCAGTCTGTTGTGACTGGACTGCTCTTCTCCGATTGGTCAGATGGCCCAGTCTGTTGTGATTAGTCTCTCTGCTCCGATTGGTCAGATGGCCCAGTCTGTTGTGACTGGACTGCTCTTCTCCGATTGGTCAGATGGCCCAGTCTGTTGTGATTAATCTTTTTTTCACTACGTGTCTGACATTAGTACTGTAACACCTAAAGTGGGTTTGTGCTGGCACAAGCTGTTAGTAAATCTGACCCAATAACTTTATATGTTGTGCACTTTGATTTTTAAAACTTTTCAGACATTTTATGTTCACAAACAGCTACACACTACACAAAAGGTACTATTTAAAAAAAAGCATAATGTGGCACTTTAATGAAAACAAGCCTTGGAAATCTAATAGTATTTAAATATATCTGTTTACCACTTATTATATGTGTCCTCCTCTGTTTTATCTTTCTCAGTTTTCAGACAATATTCCTTTTGAGCTGGTGCAGCTGGAGATTGGCCTAAGTGTGTGTTTGTTTCTGTTTCTGTGCATGTCTACAGAGAGGTTTGTGTGAAGCAAGACGGGCGAGTGCACCTTACCGTGGTTTACTTTGGCAAAGATCAGATGAATGAGGTCAAAGGAACCTTGGAGAACACATCGAGGTATGACATGTTAATTTATGTGTGTGCGGAAGTGTTTGTATTAACACAAAAGACCAGATAAGGCTGAGGTTAAGGCTGAGAAATACAGTTAAACAAAAAGGAACTAGATGGGTGTCATAAGTTCCTTCCAGTAATCCCGAATGCATTATGGGTATTGTCCAAACTGTAGATCTGAAACTGATCAAATGAACACACTCAGCTTCTGCTATCAGAAAATCTACATAGATAGGGTTAATCGACATGAATAATTCCTTTAATTTATAAATCAAGCAAGACTTAAAATGTCCATCTTCATGAATATATTAAAATGCTGAATGAGATTTATTAATAAAAGATGATTATTATGATGATGATGATGATGATATACTGAGTAATAATCAAATGCAGAGTCAGCTTGAATTTTTTATGAGATGTATGCATACATTTTTGAGAGGTGTTAAACAGGGCTTGACATTGACACCCGCCAGCCCACCAAATGAGGGTAGATTTCAGCTGTGGGGGGTAAGACAGCCACTCACATTAGACACTTTTGGCAGGTTGAATATAATTTTAGCCTACAGCCAAATGAAATTCCAAGACCGTCGTACCACAAAATTACAATTCACTTACTTTATCGATTAACTTGCAGTTAGTGAAGGCAGGATAGGCGGAATCATGCTGAATGACACACAACAGAAGCTCTTTCTCTGTCGCATGCGTGATCAGTTCTCCTTGCGCCTGAATAGTCAAATACACGTGCACACAAATGTCAAAATGTCAGTTGTTGGGAGTATCTTGCATGAACAAAGTCGGCTAGGCTGAAGTATACGTAAACAGTGTGGTAATAACTGGATACGTGTCAGAATATTACGTCCATGCATTCAGCCCAGTTAAATACCTGTCTGTCATTAATGTTAATCAAACAACCTTAAATAAATGTATACATATCAAATAAACCTACTGTATCTGATAAAATACACATATACATATACATCCACATTCAGGTGCTGGTCATATAATAAGAATATCAACAAAAAGTTGATTTATTTCACTAATTCCATTCAAAAAGTAAAACTTGTATATTACATTCATTAAAGGGTTACTTCAGCGATTAGCATGTGGCTTTGTATCAGTAGAAACCCTGGAGTATATTCAAATGATTGTGCTTTCCCCCCTCATATCCCCCTGAGACGAGAGATTTATGCATTTTATTTCTGGAAAAATTCATCCTATGATGCAAATTGATGATATTTGCATCATAGGAGGAATGTTTGCCCAAAGGCTAAAGACTACAGCCAGCAGAGGGAGCCATTTCCGCATGTTTTGAATCCGCATGGGGGATGGGAGATTACACTCAGTTCGCAGGGAGAGCTCAGCTTGCAGCTACAGGCACTCATTTAAACGGAGCTATGGTGAGCAATGTAAGTCTTTTAACTTCTCAAATTAATTTCTATGAAAATTAAGCTTGCAAAGGCATGAACTGAAACGCGCCAGATTGAACTCGTGTTGTAAATGTATGCCGCGAGTGTAGTCGCGATTACCTCAGCTCTCATCACTCGTGCAGTTAGTGCTCAGTGCTGATACTCGCGCGGTGACTCACTCATTACATTGAATAGACACGTTCAGTTTTTAATTGTAGTGTCTTCTTCAACTCAGTCACAGTAAACAAGTTGGGAATGGGCTTTGGGAGTGGCCTCACAGGGCAGCGAAGCATTCTGGGAATAGTAGTCTTTCATCCCCATGAGACAAAAATATATTTTGTGTCTTTTCTCAGTCTAGAAGGCACCAAATTCAAAAATAATTCACATTTCTACTGCATTGATGACCCAGTTTAAATACAGGTTCATCTTCCCAGCACTGAAGTAGCCCTTTAATTACACACAGACTGATATATTTCAAATGTGACAACTAAGGAAAATCCCAAATTCAGCATTGATTATAGTCTTGATTTGGGTGTTTACTCTGCATTTGAAAGTTTGAAAGGGTTTTAAATCTTCTAAATCAAGTAAAATGACTCAAAGTAATTTAAAGTAAGTTGATGACTTAAAATACTTAAAGTAATTTAAGCATGCTAAAGTCAACTTCAATCATATAAAATGTCATTTACAAACAGCAAAATTGTGGCTAGTGAAATTGCTGTTTGTTACACGTGCTACAGATGGCGTTTCCCTATACAGTCAACCCAAAACAGTGTTGAAGTTCCCCTTCTCAGAGAGACATAACACGAGACGTTTTCTATTATTCTTTGACTATTTGTCATTATCAATCGCACTGGCACACAGACCTCCAATCTGTAATCATGAGAGCACAGCTGGGGTTAGCGGCACTATCATGATTACAGATTGGAGGTCAGTGAATCTGCACTGTTAGACTGCAGAGACTCTGACCTCCATCGGGTGTGAAAATAACAGGTCACTTCAGATGCTGCTCGGAGGCAGATGAAATCAACGGAGCAGTAGATTGCCTGGAATTCAGCCAAGGTCATGCTGGAAACCTCCCTGCATTGCAGCGGATAAGATATCTCTCAATTCACAGGGAAAAAATGGCTTTTCTCTTTGTGGAGAACCATTGAAGCATAGGTTTTCAGACCTATCTTCCTTGACCAGGTTGTTCCGACATAAAGGGACACTTTTAGAGTGGATTTTTTTAAAGAAATGAAAATGCAATCATGGCTTTGTACCTTTCAGGATAGGCAAGGGCCAATAATCAGCACAGCTCTTCTTCGTTCTGTGGGAATTCATTGGCTTCTCTCTGGTCCAGAAATCAAGGAAGCTTAATTATTCCTGCACTTCAGACTAAGTGGATTCTCCACAATTACCTTCTTATTTATTCCAGCTCTCTTCCAGACATCTAGAGCTAATTGTTTGTAATTTCCCAGCACCCCTGAATGCAAATATCTTCATTTATTTAAGTAACTTTCCTCAAATACAAGTAAACGGGTTAGATGAAAATTCCAAAAATGAAAATTCTGTCAGTAATCAATCACCCTCATGTCAGTCCAAACCTGTAAGACTTTCATTCATCTTTTGAAATCTGAGAGCTTATTTTGTCCCTCCATTGACAGTCTATGCAACTACTACTTTCAAGCCTCAGAAGTGTAGCAAAGACAAGTAATCCAACCAGTAAAAATGTGACTCCAGTGAGTTAACCTTAATTTTGTGATGTGACATAAGTGTTTTGTTTTCGCCAAAAAAAAAAAAAAAAAAAACACTTTATTTACAAAATGTTAATCAGCGACGCACATTCACACAACGTCTGCTCTCGCGTAAACACAATGTGCATGCTTCGTGGTGCTCTCATGAAGTTAAACACAAAAAAAGTTTGTTTTATTTACGTCTTCAAAAAACATTTCCAGTGTAGCCCTGCACTGTATTGTAACCACAATTATTGTCTTTCTGTGGTTCACCTTTTCACCTTGTGTGTCCTGAATTTGGGTGTTTCTACTGCTACTTACCATAATGTTTTAGGTGAGCTGCACAACTAGGCATAATCATTGATTGTCTGACCACAACTTGTGATGGTTAAAAATTAAATGTCATTTTATGTCGCCTAATACTCAGTTTCTAGCTGATAAAAATTCTGAGGGAGAAAGCATTTGTAAATGTAATGCTGCAGTAGATAATGCATCATATCATAAACAAGATGAATGACTATAAATCCATGAATCAAACCCACTTGGAATGCCCGCAAGTTTTGACACAATTTTCCACACATCATTTTCGTGATTTATGTCCCTGTATGTGGGCAGAGAAAAATCATTGAGAAGAGGAAAATTGCTCAGTTGCTATTAACTTTCTTTTGCACACACTCCATACAGTATCTGACAGCTACTGCAACCTTATGCTGCATTGGCTGACTGATCATTTGCATAAAGTTGAGCTTGAATCCCACATCACCAAGAGTCGCTTTTGCCGCCTTAAGCTATTTTTACATGAACATTACAGTTATTTGTTTTCATCGTTTCCCTAGTTAGCTTTAGCCCTTGCCTGTGTGTGGTGCTGAAAGTATTTACATTTATGTATTTGAAAGAAACTTTTTCCCGAAATGAATTGCATTTGTGATGTGAATTATGTGAACTGGCGTGTTCTCTGGGAATTGACCCAATGACCTTGACATTGCACCATTCTCGAGTCTCGACCAGGAACACCAAGGACAACTTAATGTCGGCAAAACATGCTTCTCCCTTAAAAATGAAAAGCCTCTAAACCTTTTGAAGTGTTTCAGTAAAACATACTCCTTTCCTCGGTTATTTACAGTACTGTTAGTAATGTGCTCATCACACAAAATCATCCTCAAGACTTTGTTCAAACGTTTTCCCATAAAAAGAAAGATCTTCAGCTCTTTAACCAATAAACGTTGCATTTCTTTACCACCATTAAAACACGTACTTTTAAAAGTCTTCAATTAGCCTGAAATGTTGACAGAGAAAAGCAGAAGACAAAATTATGATGATAAAATTATGTACTTCTTCGTCTGACCAGCACAAATCCAGCAAGTGTTATTATACCACATACTGTAAAACTGGCAGCTGTGGGTGTCAGAAATTTACCATACAAAATACGGTAGCAACTTCTTAGGTTTTAACTTAAATTTACAGTAATAAAACATACAGTATTTCATTAACTAATATAATGTTAATATACCAACCTATACTAATATAAAAAACTAAGAAGAATCAATTATTTCAACAGAAATACATCAAATGGCAAGTGCCACGCAGGAAATTCTTGGAATGCATTATTTACAGTGAAAAACCATGTGACATTGACAAATTGTGCTTTTACATTTACAAAAACAGTATTTTACTGTGGAATTATATTAAATGTCATGTTAGATAACAGTTATTTATTGTAGTAAGGAAACTGACTGTTAAAACGATTAAAAGGTTTTTGCGGTCATATTTTTACTGTCTTTTACCACTAATATCACAATCTTTTTTTTCTTTTTTTTTTACAGTGCAGCTGTAGGTGGAAAAAAGCTTCTATAAATCGTCCTGTGATGTTAAAATCCTTGGAAACAATATCTTGTATCTTTTACTTTTGAAGATAAAAAATCTCTTGAAACCACACAATTTTAAAATTAAGCAACAATAGCAAGCATTGCAAGGTCAGGAAAATAACTAGTATTATAAAAATATCATAACAAATTGCATGAATAAAATATACAAACACTGATTAGGCATAACACTATGACTGGTCAATTGAATAACACTGATTATCTCTTCATCACGGCGCCTGTTAGTGGGTGGGATATAATAGGCAGCAAGTAAACATTTTGTCCTCAAAGTTGATGTGTTAGAAGCAGGAAAAATGGGCAAGCGTAAGGATTTGAGTGAGTTTGACAAGGGCCCAATTGTGATGGCTTGAATGCTGGATCAGAGCATCTCCAAAACTGCAGCTCTTGTGGGGTGTTCCCGGTCTGCAGTGGTCAGTATATATCATAAGTGGTCCTTGGCAGGAACAGTGCTGAAGCAGTGACAGGGTCATGGATGGCCAAGGCTCACTAATGCACGTGGGGAGCGAAGGCTGGCCCATGTGGTCCGATCAAACAGACGAGTTACTATAGCTCAAATTGCTCTAGAAGTTAATGCTGGTTCTGATAGAAAATTGTCAAAATTCACAGTGCATCACAGTTTGTTGTGTATTAAGCTGCACAGCTAGAAACCAGTCGGGTGCCCATGCTGACCGCTGTCCACCGAATGCGGCAACAGTGGGCATATGAGCATCAGGACTGGACCACAGAGCAATGGAAGAAGGTGACAAATCACATTTTCTTTTACATCACGTGGATGGCCGGGTGCATCCGTCACTTACCTGGGGAACACACGGCACCAGGATGCACTAAAGGAAGAAGGCAAGCCAGTGGAGGTAGTGTGATGCTTTGGGCGATGTTCTGCCTGAAAACGTTGGGTCCTGCCATCCATGTGGATGTTACCTGGACACATACAACCTTCCTAAGCATTGTTGCAGACCATGTTCACCCTTTCATGGAAACAGTATCCTCTGGTTGGCTGTGGCCTCTTTCAGCAGGATAATACACCTGCCACAAAGCAAAAATGGTTCAGGAATGGTTTGAGGAGCACAAGTTTAAGGTGATGGCCTCCAAACTCCATAGATCTCAATCCAATTGAGCATCTGTGGGATGTGCTGAACAAAGAAATCTGATCCATGGAGGCCTCACATCGCAACTTACAGGACTTAAAAGATCTGCTGCTAACATCTTGGTGCCAGATACCACAACACGCCCTCAGGGGTCTAGTGGGGTCTATGCCTTGATGGGTCAGAGCTGTTTTGGCTCCAAAACTGGGAACAACATGCTATTAGGAAGTCATAATGTTATGCCTGATCAGTGTATAAAGGAAACAAAACAAAAAACCATGTGTTCGCTCTCTTGAAGCTACACACAACACATTGCTGTTGAGAATCTGTAGATCTTTCACTGCTAAGATCATCAGTGTCAGTCCTCACAGAAATGGGTAGATGTGATATCGGTATCCGCCGGGCAAAGTCAGTCAATACACATGAATAATTTGTGTTCATTTGAGAAGGGGAAGAGAGGAGAGTGTAAGTAACACTGCATTATATAAACCTGGTTCATGTTAATATTGATGATGTCGACGCTGTGATGTTAATATTGATGTTGACGCTTATAGTCCAAGTACTCATTATGATATATCTACCATTAAACATCACCCTGAAGTGATCAGACATGCTAATACCTGCATGTATATTCATTTCGGAATAATTCGCGACAGATTTCTCTCTAGAATTGAGCTAAATCTAATAAAAACCAGGCTAAGTTTAGATTTGCAAAAGTGGGTTTAGGGTTTAGTTAACTTTTAGTGATTATAATTAGCCATATGAAACAGTAGAGATCTATATTATGTCCTCCCTGGTTTAACTAGGACAGCATGTGTATGTCTATGTATGAGCTGAAGTGCTCTCTATCATAGACAGCCTTTGAAAACAAGTCAGTATCATACAGAGAAATATTGTCGTTTTTTTGGCTGATGGCGAATTGAATCACATGCATGCATGCTGAAATGCCCCAGGCTCTTTTCCAAATTTGTTCCGCTAATGTGACTTAAATCAAATTTAGTTTGCCTGCTATTTGTAACTGCTTTAAATCTTCACGACTAGTGGCTCTTGAACATTTTTGCCGAGTATGTTAACAATGACTGGTTTTAAATGTATTTATTCAGTGTGACTCCCATGTGCTGCAGCAGTGTTTTGGTGGGTTATGAATCTCGGTCAGGGAAAGTAGGTGCTTTTTTTTATTTTAGTCAGACATGCTGGCCTATATTTTGTATTGGGCCAATAAGAGCAGTGGGCACATGTGACAGGTGCTTTACAAGCATTTTCTAGTGTCTGAATGCTTGTGGCTCCAGTGTTTTATTGCTTGGTAATGGATAACATATTTTCTTTCTTTTTGTGTCCTTATTAAAACTGTTTTAATGTTTAAAACTTTACGTTTGCCACCAAATCAAAGTTTGAGGTCGGTATTTTTTATGGTTTTGAAAGAAAAAACAATACAGTAAGGATATTGTAAAATGTTAAATTAAAATTACTTTTTTCTGTTTGAATATATTTTAAAATGTCATTTATTCCATTGATCAAAGCTGAATTTTCAGCATCATTACTCTAGTATTTAGTGTCACTTGATCTTTCAGAAATCATTGGCACACTTTACTTAAATCCTTTATGTATAATGCATTATAAAGGTATTCATAATGTACATTATAATGCATTAAATCTTTTAATAAATAATTGTAACCAAAGTTAAAATGCTCTGTAATATTTGCAGATTACTTGTTGCATCTGAAATTGGTTATTTGTTATATGTTTTAATGCATTATATTTTCTAAAGGTGTAATGAATCAGTAAGTATTATAATGCATTATATCTGTGGTTAAATTTAGTCATGAGACAAGGCATAAATAATGCATTAAAACTTTTATGATGTATAATATATATAAAATATACACACACACCAGGCATAACATTGTTGTGTTAATCGTGTTGTTCCCACTTTTGCTGCCAAAACAGCCCTGACTCGTCGATGCATGGACTCCACTAGACCCCTGAGGGTGTTTTGTGGAATCTGGCATCAAGATTACCAGCAGATCCTTTAAGTCCTGTAAATTGTGAGGTGGGGCCTCCATGGATGGGACCAAGCATATCCCACAGATGCTCGATTGAATTGAAATCTGGGGAGTTTGGAGGCCAAGTCAACACCTCAAACTCGTTGCTGTGCTTCTCAAACCATTCCTGAACCATTTTTGCTTTGTGGCAGGACGTATTATCCTGCTGAAAGAGGCCACGGCCACCAGAAGTACACCCTTTATTACTGTTTCCAATAAAGGGTGTACATGGTTGGCAGCAATACTTAGGCAAGGTGGTACGTGTGAAAGTAACATTCACATGGATGGTAGGACCCAAGGTTTCCTAGAAAAACATCGCTCAAAGCATCACACTGCCCTTGCCTGCTTGCCTTCTTCCCGTAGTGCAATCCTTTCTATCAGAACCAGCATTAACTTAGTAGCTCATCGTTTGATCGGACCACACGGGCCAGCCTTCGCTCCCCACGTGCATCAGTGAGCCTTGGCCACCAATGACCCTGTCGCCGGTTCACCACTGTTTGCCTTGGACCACTTATAATAGATACTGACCACTGCAGACCGGAAAAATCCCACAAGAGCTGCAGTTTTGGAGATGCTCTGATCCAGTCTTCTAGCCATCACAATTTGGCCCTTGTCAGATGTGCTCAAATCCTTACGCTTGCCCATTTTTCCTGCTTTTGATTTGATTTTTGAACAGCATTGATTTGAAAAACAAATGTTTTGTAACCCTACAAATGTCATTAATTTTGAGTAATTCATGTGTACTCCTGATTAAAAGTATTAATTTCTTCCAAAGAAAGGTCTTACCCCAAACTCAAAAACAGTTGTAAGATCTCAATTAGTCTGTAGTGGTTGATATTTTGTGGTGTTGCATTGTTAGTGATATAAAGGAAGTAGCTTTTCCTGCGACGTGTGTGTGTGTGTGTGTGTGTGTGTGTGTGTGTGTGGTATTGAGCTTTTATATATCAGCTTGGCTCAAGCCCAGCACATTACACTTTAATCATCTTGTGTCTATGCTGCTGATTGTATTCATAGTCACATAGACTCGCTGAGGATGCCTGTTATTCCCTCTATCTGCTAGAATTGATGCAGGTCACGCTGTAAAATCTGCACCCGCCATCAATCACAGCACATCTTTCACTACCATCACAATTGACTTGATACCCCCCCACCCACCCCCCAACAGACAGTAAAACATGTATATTTAGTGCGGCTTACTTTTAGTGGTAAAGTACTCTTTGTATTCATGTTGGATTCTCATGCTTTTGAAAAACAAAATGACTGTCAAACGATTTTAAATATAGTTAAGATAAAAAAAAGTTTTACAGGGGCCATATTATACCCTTTTTCAAAGTCTTGATTTAGTTTTTGGGCTCTACTAGAATAGGGTTTCATGCTTGAATGTAAAAAAAACCCATGATTTTTCACATATTTAACGGCACCCAGTGTGTCAGAAACGCTCTGTTTAGTTCCTGTCTCAAAGCCCCTCACTTTGCTCTAATTGGTCGGTTGGACCAGTGTGGGGTGATTGGTCAACCGCTCCGAGTGTGTTTGGGAAATGTCACTCCCCTTAACATAATCGCAAGTTTTAACACAGTCTTATCGCAACTCAAACAGACCTCGCCCCCTTTATTCTGCATATGCCTTGGGCGGGAATTATTTAAATGAGGGATATTGTGATGTGTTCGTTGCCAGAATAAAAATCAAGACTAAAATCGAGGCGTTTCAGGAAGGTCAGAAACAGTGCGCACTAATACAGAGAATAACTCCCTTTGTGACTTTGCAGACATTTTTAATGCTCAAAGAGCATCATAACACTAAAGAAAGCATAATAGGTACTCTTGAAGGTAAAAACAAAAAAAAAGGTAAAATGATCTGATATTTTAATTGATCTTGACATAGTCTTGAAGGTCTGTAGATGCTTATGATAGTGTTTCCTATTGGTGTTGCATCGTTTCCAGAAAAACAGATGTTGTTGAAGAACAAAGTATAATTGTTGGCTGTCCTGTTTGTAATGCTTATCAATGAGAGAACGTGACAGTTATGAGACAGTCTGTGATTTTTCATGTGTCTGGTTGCAGGGAGCTGCACTTCCGTAACTTCACTCTGATCCAGCTGAACGAGGAGTTTTCTCGGGGTCGAGGGCTGGATGTGGGCGCTCGTGCCTGGAAGGGAGGCAATGTCCTGCTCTTTTTCTGTGACGTGGACATAATCTTCACAGCCGACTTCCTGAACACATGCCGCCTTAATGCACAGCCCGGTGAGGGAAAAGAGGAAACACTATATATAGCCTAAAACAATTTTGGACACTTAAAAATGGCCTACATTGATAATAATCAGGTATATAATATTTCCTGAGCAGCAAATCCTTATAGTAGAATAATTTCTGAAGGATCTTGTGACATTCAGCCTTGCATCAGAGGAATACATTATTTACTCCAAAATTTTGAACGGTAGTGTAAATACATTTATATTGTTTCTGAGACTATTTAAGAGAGAGGATGACCATCTAATAAAGGGCTTGAGTGCCGTGTTCGTATCATAGCCAGCTGTGTGATGGCTGTGTCTTACTCTGTTTTAGGAAAGAAAGTGTTTTACCCTGTTCTCTTCAGCCAGTACAACCCAGCTGTAATCTACGGCAGCCACGATCACATCCCCCCTGTGGAACAGCAGCTGGTAATGCAACTCATTTCATGAGGAGATTAAAATGCTTCATCAAGTTTGATGTGATTAATTGCAGCATTGTGATGGAACACACAATCATCACGGTCGTTTGGCATTGATATTCTGGACGTGTAGATAATAAAGAGCTTGATGAAATGTACTGATAATGCGGAAAGCTGACTTGAGGCTATGGGACAAAATGACATTTTACCACACCCACAAATGCTGATTGAATTGAGAAAATCTATTGGCCCAAATATTTCTTAATGGCCATGACTATGTATTTTGCGATAGGTATATAAAAAAATATATTATTAGCTCTTAGTAGAGGGGTATTATTTAGCTATTACCATGAATATTATAGATAAACAAGGGCAAAACATATACAAGTTAGTCTCCGTCTCGCTCTCTTTTAAAAAGGTTGCCAGCCACCGGCAGCATTTTTTTTAATAATTTTCACAAACATTTCATGGCCCCCAGAATATTTTGTTGTATGAATATCTGAACATGAAATGCATCAAAAGAAAGAACAGCCTTCTGCTTTTAAACAAGTTTTATGCATTCCTTTTTTATAAACACTTGAATATGGGTAAGTTTCATAAAAAAGTAACATTTTGAGCAAAAAGCTGAAAAGAATTAGCCTGGATGCCAGCCGAACTCACCCCTGCCCACAACATTTGAGCTCATCATCCACGTCATATCATCAAAGGTGCTTTGGGTTGAATTTGTTCTAATCCTAAACGGAGAGCTTGTTCGTATATATACATTCACCTTCACTATTTCTCTCAGAAATTAAGATCATGTTGGTAAGTACTCTGTGTATCCTTAAATTCTTTTTTTTTTACAACACCGGCGAAGCCCGCCCACTGACTCTATACACGATTTGATTGGCCCGACCAGAGTTTGGCTTTTACAGCTCAGAAGTGTATTGAGAGTTGCTAGACGATACTCGTGGCAGATTAGATTTGCTGCCGCTAGGGTGCGTCTAGATTTCTAGGCTACTTTTCAACCACTAGCTATCACTATTACGTAATGCACCTTTAACACTTGTTGAAATTCTTGTGTAAATCACCATCATTCTTTGAATTTGTTATATAGTTACTGGTAACTGGCAGTTTTATTTACTCACCAAATAAATGTTTACACACATTTGGCACTTGGCAAGTGATAATATTGGACTGTGAATGAGACATAAGACAACAGACAGTAGTAGACAATTATAAAGGATTATTAGTGTTCATACTCATTAGGATTCATTCTTTTACAGATCATTAAGAAAGACACTGGCTTTTGGAGGGACTTTGGCTTTGGAATGACCTGCCAATACAGATCCGATTTCATCAATATAGGTAAACGTTCTTTTTAACGTCATTTTGTATGCAAAAGCACTTGAAACACTTATGTAGAGGCAGTATGTAAAAGTAAAATTACTGTCAACAGCATTAACTGTCAAATAATAATCTCAGATTACACAAGAGGTCTTACCTGTGAGAATCAAGCAGTTCTCATGACTTAACCGATTACCTGTGTGGACATGTGTAACGTACCTGATACAACAATGGCTGATATTAATAATTAATAAGAGTGTTTAGTATAGTCAGTATATGCATTTCATCAGGGGCAGATCTACCGGGGTGGCATGGGGTGGCAACTGCCACCCTAAGAAAAACCATTGCCACTCCATCTGCCACCCCAGCAGTGTATCCCAAATTCCCAATGTATTCAATATAAATAGTTTCCTCTACCGATTTACATCAGCGGCGCTTCAATTTGATGAGATAATAGCAAGAAAATAAGTCTTTCTATTGTTGTTCAAACAAATTACTCAAGAACTGCTTAGTGATCCGCAACGTTCAATACTCTGTTCAATACACGTTCAATACACCTCTACTGCCGGTTTCACACAGTCTGTTTGCGGTACGTATTTATTTTTTCCCGTAACGTTACCCATGTTAACGGAGAACAGCTTTCACACTGCAACCCTATGCAGTCCGGCAGTGCCTCCAGGAGCGATGCGTCAGCACTGATTATTGAAGTGAAAATCTTATTTCACCACAGATGCATATAATTTAAAGTCTTATCTGATAAATTGAAATCAGCCATAGAGGATGCAGCAGCAAACATTAATAGGGAGAAAAGGGTTAACAATAGCATTACTCTGAAACAAATGTAGGCCTAGTTATAGCCTAAATAAGCTATATTATACCATATTTTCTGCTTAACTTTTATTAAACTCCAGTTCAAATGAAAAGTGCATTTTTTCACTGAGCACAGTCTCTGCAGTCCAAGCGATGCACTGAAGCTCACTCTTGCTCATATCTGATTCTGAGGTAAATCATTAACACCATCACCACTTAGCCTACAGATGCGTTACTTTTATTGAACTAAATTCATTACAATCGGCAAAAACGAATACGCAGGTTATGAACAAGAGCGCTCTCGAGTCCATGTTTCATTCTCACACTGTTGTTCGGGTGAATCGCAGCACAGTTCGGCACACACACACAAAATACTGTCTGTTGCGCACGGCTGGGGCGAATGGCTGTATGGTGGGCCTATTTGGGAGAAAGTCCAGGGCTGTTTTTTAGCCCCAGTCAAAACAAAGTATTTTATGACCTGCAGCATTTCTTATAAAAGATTTAAAAATGAAAGAAATTAAAAACTAGATTTTTTTCTATCAAGTTTTAATGTAAAATGTTTTTGATTTTAACATTGGTGTATGTTTCAATGTTTTGCCACTTGCATGAGCAACATATAAATATAAAGTATGTTTAATATAAGTATATTATACTTGAATCCACAAGATTTAGTGTTGCCACCCCTCATAGTTCTCATGCCACCCCGTTGCCACCCCATGAAAAAATTTCTAGATCCGCCCCTGCATTTCATGGACATGACCATGGGTGTCTCAGCAGACAGATCACAAAATTCCATGCGCTCCATTAAGGAAATTAAATACTTTATTTCATAAGCACAATTAAGCAAATACATAAGCTATATCATACACTACTGTTTAAAAGGAGATTCCGACTAAACAAATACACATTTACAAGCTTTCCTACACAATAACACAGGAACAGACAACAGCGCTGTTTGTCCTGAGGGAAGTTCAAGCTTCCTCTTAACAGATTATGTGTATAAACAAAGTGTTTATTCAACATTTTCTTTCTGCGGATGTATTATTATTGCAGCTGACCGCATTAACAATACAGTAGTGAAATTGAA
This sequence comes from Pseudorasbora parva, assembly GCF_024679245.1. Taxonomy (NCBI): domain Eukaryota; kingdom Metazoa; phylum Chordata; class Actinopteri; order Cypriniformes; family Gobionidae; genus Pseudorasbora; species Pseudorasbora parva. Next base: position 14,173,984 of record NC_090194.1, on the reverse strand, counting down.
ATGTGCTGTTGCTGCCTTAAATAAATAGAAAAAATAGGCTATTTCTGCCTGATTTACACAAGATTCTAAAGAATGAAATTCTTTTTAACTGCCTTTTTTTTTCTCTTAAAGGGATAGTTTACACAAAAAGTCTGTCATCATTTACCTAATGACATTTCTTTCCGCCATGGAACTCAAAATAATTGAACCAGTTATGTTTGTTGTAAACTGTTTCAAAATTTAAACAAATATTAAACAATGTTTAATGCTAAATGATTATAAAAATGTAAAGTAATTATGTATAAATCAACTTTTACTTTCAGTACTTTCTTACAAATCAAACATTTAATATAGCATTGTAAACTTTTATTGTGATTTAATGCTTTACCCATGAATAATTGTTTAAATGTCAGATGGGTTTAGACAAAGACATTTTTCAGAAAATCTTTTGTTTTCCACAGAAAAAAGAAAGTCGTAAAAGTTTGTAAAGACAGGAGAGCAAATACATTTTTGGATGAACTGTCCCTTTAAGAAGTCATTGAGATTTTAAGGTTACCTGACAATGTGCATGCTGAACATGTTGAGACTATAGCCACTTTTCCACCATCAGGGCAAACCGTTCTCTTTTCTTAATCGTCCCATTCCCTGCCGATCCGGCCCAGCTGGTACGGATGTGGTTTAATTTTCCACTGTGGGGCTGATAACAAAGCTCTTTGAAATTTGATACAAATGTGTAATTTGTTGCCAGTGTTGGAGGTAGTAATGCATTATAACTTTTTCAAATAAGTTTCTCTAAATGAGCAACATTTTCAGATAAGTAAGTAGTGCAAGTCATTTAGTGCAAGTTTTCCCATGTATTAACTGGCAGCTCTCCTGTCCCATGTTGAAAGAAGGTGTCTCCACCGTGTAAACATGATGGTTATTGTAGTTCTAGAGCATGGGTTTTCAAACGTTTTGTTTGTGTGGACCACTATTTGTAATCAAAAAAAATTGCGGACCACCTCATAACACATAAAATATGTCTACACACAGTCCTGCCTGAATTAATCTGCACCCCTAAATAGGCTTACTAGCACCAAAACTATAACTAGTCATCACATCAGTACAACAGGTTAAAGGAACGTTAACTGCACACAACGGCTGCCACATATTTCATTTATTTATTTACTCAAGCGCCCTAATGCTAAATAGCTTTAATTTCGCTATCAAAAATATAACTCTTTTCATTATTAAAGAAAAGTAATCCAAAAGTAATGTGACTACTTTACACAAACAGTAACTAACTACTGCAATTAGTTACTTTTTTAGGGAGTTCTGCAATATTGTAAAGTATTACTTTTTAAAAATAACGTTCCCCAACACTAGTCGTTGCCTTGGTAATGCAAGAGTTTACAGATATGAGATGTATATAGCAACTGTGTTAGGAGGATGATCAGATATTTATTTTAAATTTATTATTAATTTGTGTTAACAACGCTCAAATAGCACGCCTAGCCAGCTAAAGAGAAACCGTTGGCCAGAGAAGTGACAAATCCTAAGTGGTGACATCACACACGCATCCTACCAGCCATGGTAGCCAAGAATTTGTAATCGTGCCATACCATTCAAGTGGGAATAAGAGTGGAACCATTACTTACTGTTCCTAGAACCGGTTGGCCCGACAGTGGAAAAGCGGCTTATAATGGAACAAACTGTTTTAATAATTGCTTTTATTTATTTTAATAGCTAGAATTTTGGAATTTAGTTGCTTAACAGGTTAACAGAGCAAATAGCAGAATATATTTTGCTATTCAAGGGATGTCATGATGTTCATGCCTATTTTGACTGTATCCAAATCTTACAGGGGGTTTCGATGTGGACATTAAAGGCTGGGGCGGCGAGGACGTCCACCTGTACAGGAAGTACCTCCACAGTAATCTACTAGTAGTGCGCGCCCCGTCGCGCGGCCTCTTCCACCTGTGGCATGAGAAGCACTGCGCTGACGAGTTGCCGCCGGACCAGTACAAGATGTGCATGCAGTCCAAAGCCATGAACGAGGCCTCGCACGGCCAGCTGGGCATGCTGCTCTTCCGACACGAGATCGAGGCACACCTCCGAAAACAGAAACAGCGAAGTGGAGCCAAAAAAGCTTGATGGATGTTGCCTCTTCTATACAGGCTCTTTAAGGGATAGTTCACATGAAGACATTTGGTCCTCATTTATTCAAACTTATGACATTTGGCTTTCTTCGTTCTGTGGAAGCGAAATGTTCTAGTTGTTCTTTTCACTGCACAATAAAGTCATCATAAAAGGGGTCCACATGAAGCCCAAAATTATATTCAAAGCAGAAATGTCCATTTTGAAGAAAAAAAAAAATTCTTTTGGGTCAAATCTTTTCATCAAATCAGAGACAGATCTGGGATTTTGACTCTGAAAATCTTATATTTCTACTACAGGTCCTTCTAAAAAAATGAGCATATTGTGATAAGTATTTTCCATAATGTAATGATAAAAATTTAACTTTCATATATTTTAGATTCACTGCATACCAACTGAAATATTTCAGGTCTTTTATTGTTTTAATACAGATGATTTTGGCATACAACATGAAAACCCAAAATTCCTATCACAAAAAATTAGCATATTTCATCCGACCAATAAAAGAAAAGTGTTTTTAATACAAAAAAAGTCAACCTTCAAATAATTATGTTCAGTTATGCACTCAATACTTGGTCGGGAATCCTTTTGCAGAAATGACTGCTTCAATGCGGCGTGGCATGGAGGCAATCAGCCTGTGGCACTGCATACATTTAATAAAATCCTCCTCTCTAGAGGTAATTTTTCTAGCTGACCATCAATTTTAATAATTGAATGTTTCTTTTTTTTAATGTAACAATGTGATAGTTTATAAGCTGTTTTGACGTCCTTCCGCTGTTGAAACACTGATTAAGCGACTTAATGTCACTATACATTTTGGTATGGTGTACTGTTTCTTTCAACATATTTTCTGATGTTCGCTCATGTTTATTTCATGCTATAACTTGTAGTAAAGAGGAAGAGAAGATCAGTGAAAGGGATAGTTCACCCAAAAATTAAAAGTTGTTTCAAACCTGTATGATTTTCTTTCACCTGCTGAATACAAAATAAGATATTTTGAAGAAAGTCGGGAATCAAACAATTGACTTCCATAGTATGAGGGGGAAAATAACTATGGAAGTCAGTGGCGATAAAATATACTATTTGTGTTCAGCAGCAGAAGAAAGAAATTCATATTGGTTTGGGAGAATTTTAGGGTGGGTAAACGAAGGCAGTTTTTTTATTTTTATTTTAGGGTGAACTATCTCTTTAACTTCCAATTTGCACTGTCACGCAACAAGAAAGGGTGCCAAAATGGAAGACCTAGTATAATGATTGTTTGAATATCATTATGGACAGACTTTGAAAGCTGAGACCGTTTCATGTCAAAAGTAGCAATGTACAAAACTTATTGCGATTTATTGGATGGGAGAAGCGCTACAGATATTGTACTGAAGTTTTGTTCACACATCAGCTTTGGATTTAAAGGGGCAGTGTGTAGAATTGATGATGACCTATTGACAGAAATGCAATATAATATACATAACTATGTTTTCAGTGGTGTATAAAGACCTTACATAATGTACCGCTGTGTTTATTACCTTAGAATGAGCCTTTTCAATCTTCATACACCACGGGTTCCCTTACAGTGAAATCGCCATTTTGCGCTGTCATGTTTCTACAGTAGCCCTAATCGGACAAACAAAAATGCTTATCTACAGAGTGTCACTCTGCTCCCTCCGACGACAACATTTTTGTCCTGTATCCGCCACCGTAGCTTCTCTATTTGCTTAGAAAGGGAGGGGTGAGCAGTGGGAGATTGCAATTCACAACCTCACCACTAGTTGCCGCTAAAACTTACACACTGCACCTTTAAGACTTGATATTGGGTCATAAAAAAATGAGAATCGATTAAAATTGACAAATTGGCTTGTTCAGCCCAGTCAAAATAAGTACTTTTGCTGCATTTTTTTTTAAAGTTTTAAAGCTCTGCTTTCATAGTGGCAATCACATGGAAAAGAGCGAGCTGTATATTCTTCAGATTTTCTCCTTGTATTCCACAACAGGAAAAAATGGTTTGGAACGAAATTAGGGCTTGTAAATGGTGACAGAATTCGTTTTTGTTATGCATTAGAGGAGAAGTGAAGGAAATAGACAGTACTGCCTAGAGTGGAGAGCCGGTTTTAGTTAGACTGACGCACACACATATGCAAACCCGAACAATAAGATAACCAAGAGACGCCACGGGAACAGAGCAGTAGACAGACATTCCCTAAAGACAAGTCAGTCAAGCGTGGGTGTGCAGCGGACCTACAAGTCTCGTTGGGTTGCTACAAATAATCCACAGTGTTATCGATATGCAGCACATGATGTGTCTGTAATGCGCTTCACGTGGTCAGTGAGTTTCGCTGATTCGGAAAGCGTTCTGTACTTAGCCCAAGTGACTTTAAAATATATATTTTTTACATGCAATAAAATGCCTTATTGCTGTTAATATGGGTACATAACTTTAATTGTGAATCGTTTAGTAACACGATTAAGGGCCTTAATGCATGTTTCTAGACAACTGTCCTGAGAGTTGATGACGAGCGGTTCAAAGAACTGCCATTTATTTTTTGTTACCCATGATATATTAATGTTGTGGCGCCACATAGTGGTGACAAGTGACCTGATAGTTTTAAAGGGGAACGTCATTATGTACTCAAATTAGCCAATAAAATAATCCTAATTTATAATCAAATTATAGACCAAGAACCACATTATTTGATTGATATTTTGTATTGAAGGATTCGATGAGTATTATGAATATTAACAGGTTAGAGAGATTATTTAATGACTCTTCCATATACTTATTTGTTTACAGATTTAGCAGAATTGTATTGAAGTTCAGGCAGAATGTCTGTCAGGTATAAAAAGGCACCAGGCGCAAAGCTCTCTGATTTTTTCATAGAGCGGTGTATAATAGCTTAAAATAAAAATTATTTATTGGGGGACGTTTTTCACCCCAAAACTTAAAGCTTGTATGTCTATTTGTATTTTATAATGTTGGTTTGTGGAAAATTCGCTCATTTATTTCTAAATGAAAAATCATTTAGATTTTGTGAGGACAAAGCTGAAAATAAAGCAAAAGAATGTGATTAATTTTCATACGTCTTCATTGATTTTTGTTTTGTTAGTTTTTTTTAATGTATTAATATCATCAACTACTGGAAATGATTTGTGTAGCCTTCACCGCTAGATGGCAGTATTGCATCAATTTCAGATTGCATGACCGTTCTGTAGGCTTCTCGCTGTGATGATGCATATATGATTTTTGAAAACTTGTAACAATACACTGAGTATGTATATATTTGTATTGACTTAATATCAACCTTTACTAATTTTGTTATTTTTAAATTATTACTAGCCTGCATTAGGCCTACTGATCTTAGGCCTACTGCTGCTCACTATTTCTCAGAACCTTCTTTTTGTAATTGTTACAGATATTTGCTACGATTATTATTACTAATATATCCAATATTTATAAAATAAAACTTTAGCACAGTATTTATTTATAAATTCACAATTTAAAAAAAGTTGCTAACTTTAAAGGATCACTGACTTTTTGGGACAATAGCTACAATTGCAGTTTTCGAACAGAGATGGCGACAAAGAGGAAAAACTACGGACTGCAGCTTTAAATGAGATAGGTTATTTTTCAAGTTAGGTTAACTGAATTTTTTTTTTTTTAAACATTGCTTATCTGTTGAACATAGGCTGTGTTGGGTAAGTTATAACAAAAATTAACTAGATGCTACTAATTATATATTTAACAGTGTAAAGGGATTAATGTACTAATTACTCACTCTCAAAAGTATTGGATTACTTATTACAATGAATATATTATAATTGGGTAATTATAGTTGGGTGTCATTTGGGTTTTTTATGATACCAGTGCCAAAAAAATACTTTAAAAAAAGAGCCACAAAACAATGGTTATATATACAGTTTCGGTACCCAACCCTAATTATAACATAGTATTATTGTTAATATACTTATTATAATCATATGTACCTTATCAAGTTGAACAATACAAGGAAGGACAGACATGAAATTGCACTTTTAATTCTCTCAAATAAATAAAATAAAATTGCTTAAATTATTCTTGAACTGACCAAAGTATTTAAATTGAAAAGGTTAGGACACACACACACACACACACACACACTTTCATTTTATCATTAGTCATTACATTTTATGTTAATTCCACTATTGTTTTATATAGATTGTTCCATAGTCTATACACTATTTAATGCAATTACATCAGACAAATGAGAGCAATCTCTCATAAATACGTTTTCAAGGGAAAGGTAATTAAAATACAGTAATTCATTACTTAGTAATTCATTAAACCCAACACTGCTGGTAGGTTGATGTACATCAGATAGTATTTTTGACGACTCATGCTAAAGATCTAATTATAAATGCGGATGGGCGTGATCATGTGGGCGTGGCTACAACTGAGAGTCACGCGATTGGCTGTTATGAGCCTCAGCTGTTGTCGGTCATGACAGCTAGTACGAAGACATCCGAGTCGTTTTAATCTGACCGGCCGAAACATCATATATCGGATCGTCATCGCTTATTCTTAACCTCATGCGATGAAATGGTCGTCTTATTTAAGGAACTACAACCAAACAGCTTGCTCTATCTCCTCTCCGGCTGATTATTAGTCGTCATTACGCAGTCAATGTTATTAAGATTGTTTGAGCTCGCGTTAGTGCGCGACCGTGCTGCTCATTTCTCTTTCAGTAGAGCTCTGGAGGTGGACGCTCCGTCAGGCTGTTTACTGTGGGAACACTAAGGACGCCTTAAACAAAGCCTTTATCTTCACAACTGACAAGGACACTGACACGCGGGCACGATGTTCGAAACCAGAGGAATCCCCTTTATGTTGCTTGACATCGCGTGCCTAATACTCGGTAAGCGTTATTTTATTAAGTAGCCTATTTCTTATTTAATGAATTTAGGTTGATGTCTTGACTGCATTTATAGAGGAGTGACAATTATTTATGACCTGTTTAGGCGTTCATAAGGGCTGTACAGAAATACCTGAACATAATAAAGGCGTATCTGGACATGTTGCCATGCACGGTATTTATTTGCATGAGAGTAAACATTGCAACAGTAGTAGCCTACTCACAGAATAACCACGCACGACACCCTTAGTGTGCGTCATGATGCATACTGGAGCCCTAATACACTCATCTTGCGTTATCAACATTTCCTCAGGAACAGGGCGTTACCTTTATGCAGAGATTCTCTTATGCATAACAATGACACGTGAGATTCAACTGAAAATCCTTACAAATCTCTTAAGAAACCCTACAAACAGCAGCCCATACACTCTACTGTAACAATGTATTTTATAGCATGGTAATATTACACGGCTCTCTCTCTGTCTCAGTGTATTTTCCTGAGAATTTTCCATTTTCCTGAGAACACGTAGTCCAACTTCCCAATGGGAAAATAGCCCCGGTCTCTCTTATATCACATCACATTTATAATGTAATCATAATATATAAGATTTATTCCTCTATTTTTTTTTTTAAAGTCCTTATCCAAAAATCACAAATGACTGAACAAATTGTGGAAATCCATTTGTCAAAATATGAGGGAATCGTGTAATATTATATGCTTAATCAACAATAGGCTACTTAGTCTTAAAGAATTTATGATGGAAGTTTTGATCTGTATTTTTTATTTTATTTTTCATGCACTTGGGGATTTTTAAAAAATATTTTTACACAAAGAACAAACAGATTTGACTTTTCACAAAGTAGCCATCCAAAGAGTCCCTTCCATAAGAGGGCTGTTCGTTCTGTCTGTTTCTAGATGTACCAAGATGGAGGAATGATTTCAGCATCAATAAGTGTGATATCTATAATATAAAGTATAATATCTAAAGACATTTTCTAATTCAAAAGTACTTCACGGTCAATGGCTGTCGAGTTGACAATTGTGTGTTTTTTTTTCTTTACAAGGAAGCCTTATTGGTTTCTGCATTTGCAAATGGATATTTGCATACCACTTGTATCACCTAATATCAAACTACGAAACTACACAGACGAGCAGATCAGAACTGTTGGGTTTCAGTTCTGAGCAATTCAGTTCTTCCTTCTTTCAGGCTTGAGCAGCCAGCTTTATCTATATGTGTGCGTATGTCACATGCAATCAGCGTCAGTAACAGACCCATAGTCTTTTACTGGGAGAGGAGCCTCAAGCTCTATGAATGAGGGTTTGTGTTGTTTTCCCATGATGCTTTGCAACAGCAGCAACAATAGGCTGAGGCTATAGAGGATTCAAAGTTTACATACGAGCTCTCACGTTACAATTTAAACCGTCAGGTCGCATTAGTGCAATACGGGATAAAGACATTAGTGTCAGCTAAAATTTAAGAGGCTGCAAGTGACAATAGCAATGTGTGTGATACGAGCACTAAGGAAAGATGGCCCTTGATGATGAAATTAGCAATAAAAATATAACGCATTAATACATACACGAGGATGAATGTGTTTTTAACTTCTGAATTAGTTAAAATAATCTTATATAATTATTGAGTATATAGCGTAACAAAACCGCTTCACTGCTTTTTGATATTTGAAAAAAAAAAAAATCCTGAACCTGCTGAAAAAAATGAAACAAGAAAAGAGACCCTCATAGCTGTGTCAAAGTCAGTAAGTCCCATAAAATATAATTTAATGTAACTTTTGGAAAGGTTAGTCCCCCAAAAAACTATTTATAATAATAATGTTATTACTTTTTACCTGCTGATTACACCACATCAATAATTGCATGTAAACTTTTCTAAAAACTTAATTTAAAGATTGTTTCCTTTATTTTATTGTTAACACTCCTAAATGTCATTGGTCCTCTGTAAAAACTGTGCTCATGCACTGTTGGCTTTACATATTTGACATTAAAATAACTGATATTCAAAACCCAAAGTTATGTTTACACAAACGAAGAACTAAAGTACTCATTAAAGGGGGGTGAAATGCTGTTTCATGCATACTGAGCTTTTTACACTGTTAAAGACTTGGATTTCCATCCTAAACATAGACAAAGTTTCAAAAACTAATGTTGGACGTTTAATGGAGTATTTCTGTGTCAAAAATACTCCTTCCGGTTTCTCACAAGTTTTTTTCGAGTATGGGTCGACTTGACATTAATAGAGTGGAAGGTCCTTGTATGGGCCGTACGGGCTCTTCTCCCGGTAGGGTGCGCGTGTGTGACTAGAGCGAAAGAGGAAATGCACGCCCGTAAACACTCTCTCAGGTGCAGATCCAGTCGTCGTTATAGTCCGCGCCGCGCTCCACTTTATTCCTATGGGTGACGTCGAGCGACTTCAACGCTTCAGCACAGCATTCCGGGAAGGCAGCGCTGCATTTGAACCGATTTGAACGCAGAAATGACGGGAAGCTTCACAACATCGCTTCAGTCGCGTCGCAAAGTGGATTTCCACGCCACTGCTGTCACAAGACTTTACCAAATCATACCAAAGAAGTGTGTTTTTGACGGAGCCGTCCCAGCGATAAAGGTTCGGTCCTGCTTTGGAAGCAGCCGGTGAGTAAAACTGCTTCAAATGTCTCTGCTGTTGGCTCGTCGCGTGAGTAAACATCAGGAAACGACACGATCGCGTGCTTCGTCATTCAAATGCACTAACGGTTACTCCATTGTTGTTCTATGTATAACGTTACACTAGTCTGACGTGCAAAACCTTTTGCTTGCTACTGCTAAGGTTAAGTCGCATACAATAGTCCATAAACTGAATCATGTCCTCATAAACTGCGAGTAAACAAGCGCAAATATTGACAGGCCACTAAATACAGTACATACCACAGAGACGGACGTCCTGCTGTTGCTGTTTCTCCTGTTCAATTTATTTCAGCCTCAGATTTGATTCTGGATCATATATCTATTAGCTGAGATCGATAGCCATGGGCTTCTCCACGCTTGAGGACGTCACCGTTTTGTTCGCGATCGTCATTCTTTAGCTCCACCCACACGATACACCTCCAGGCGCTCGTTTTTTTCCGTAAAGACTGGGTACAGCCTATATTTCATTTATAAATATAATAAAACTAAAGACTTTTCGGAGATATGAAGGATGCAATACTACTCTATTGGTACTCAAGATTGACATGAGATTGACTGAAACTGAGTGTTTCACCCTCCCTTTAAGTACTAAAAACAGGAAATGTGGCATTTTTCCTGTACAGTCATCAATGTTGTCAATACAGTCCCTGTTCACACAGATCCGCTGTATTATTAATGCCGGGCCAGTAGTTGGCGATGTCACTTTGTGAAGAAACACTTTAGATTGAACATGTAATATGCATGCGCATTAGGTCAGCATTTAAAAAAAAAAGTTTTTTGTAGTTTACACCGAGATGATAACACTGTCGTTTTCAAAAACGTGCATTTCAAAACCCATTTTCAAAAGTTTGCGTGTTCAGGCTCCCAAAACGCTTTTGTCTTGCAAATGAATGGGCTAAACTCTATTACATCACCTGTCAGGTTTCACTTCTCCAAAAGCTTTGTCATTATAAACTTGTCTCTTAGGTGGCAGCAGCCAATCATCAACACTGGAAATCAGCCCTTGCGTTTGATTGGTTGGTAGACCCTTTATCAAGTTGTTAACCCATTGTTAACCCTTCTTCACCCACAGCCGGCCTTCCGCTTGCAGCGTTTAACCTGGGTAAAATCAAACCGTATCAGCGGGGCTTTTTCTGTAATGATGAGAGCATCAGCTATCCCTTCCACTCCAGCACAGTCACCTCCACTGTGCTCTACACAATGGGCTTCACACTTCCCATTTGTAGTGTAAGTAATCCCAGAAACAGTAGCATATACACACTACATGCCCAGCGTCCTCCCTCAAAAGTCTGTAGTGCACTCAAGCTCGTTTTAAGGGGTATTTGTCGATTTATTTAAGAGTTTAATGGACTATTGCAGTCACAGGAAGTGGCCCAAAATAAACAAACAGCCAGATAGACACCGAAGAGCAGCTGTTTCAACATGACTCCTATCCTCAACACTGAACAGGTGCACACTGCAATTTCAGTTGAGCTTTGTTAGCTGGAGTGAAAGCAGCTGTTAAAGTCACTTCATCTGTGATCGCATTAGGCGTCTATTATTGTGTCTGCACTGGAAGAGAGAGACCACTGAGGTTGTCTACACTGGAAGTGTTGTAGCTGCAAGTATCAACGGAGCAGGTCATCTTAGGAAAATGAAATGAGTTCAAATTCTTTAACTTTGCAATGCATGGCTTCTAATAGCCAAATTATTGTTACACTTAATGTTACCTGAGTAAAACAAATTTCTGTGTGAATTTTTTTAGGGACGCACAGTATATCAATCATGTCAGTTATTTGGGCAGTTTTTATTTCTATTATACACATTGTTTGATATTGGATATTTCAATAGTGTGCATGCAAATCCCTTTTACAAAGTTAATAGTTATTCTTTTAAATAAAACATATGTTTAAATATTGTGATGCCTATATTCACATGTACTGTAGAATCTGACAATTTTTGTTTTATTTATTTTAATTAAACTAAATATTTTAGAACTTTAATGTCAGGCCTTTTTTGATTATTAACCATAATATGAAATATAAATATGATAATAATCAGCCCTAATTTTATCGAAAACTACAATTGATTTAAGAATGTAAATGATTTAATGTTTTAATGATTTAATGTTGCTTACCAATCATAACACTATTAAATATCAGCAAAACAAATTCCTTTTGTAAATACGTAAAATAAAATAAAAATGATGATGTGCATTCATAGCAGGGATGCACTGATGTGAACATTTTTTGCAGATACCGATAATTCATTATATTTGAAAACCGATTTATTGGCCGATAAATCTAAATCCAAATTTTTATATACATTTTAAGAGCACAATGAAATCATAAAAACAAAAGTCTCACCATTAAATTAAAAAGATTTTCTCGTTATCATTTTATATAGCCTAATATAACACACTTGGACTGTGATTCCAATCATATTTCAAGCAGTTCAAGCCCATCATGGTGAACAGTGCACATCTGAAATGACGGGAAAAGCTGAAAGAAATAATCCATTATTTATTGGTTTTAATATATCAACAAAGTTTTCTTATTGGGTCGATAATAATAACATTAAAAATGAACACCTATCGCCCGATACCGTTATGGTGGCAGATATATCGTGCATTCACAATACATGCAGTTAAAAACAGGTCTGAGACTTAACACGCTGGCTCATTCTGAAGTTTTTTACATTCATAACAAAGAACATTCATAGTTTGTAAATAAAATCATTCCATTTTAGACAAATGGAGAAATAAATGGTGGTGTACACCTAAAAAAATAATAACAATGTGACATAAAAGACACTTTCAGTGTAGAATGCAATCTAGTTGTGGCGTATTGTGATGGACTACGTGTGTCCGGTGTAGACTTTGTGTTTTGAAGTAAGAAAATTCATCAGCTTGGCTAGGGATACTCTGGGCATGTTCCTTGTCATCAACTCCTTAGCCAAGGATGTCCACAAGTACAAGAAATTTCCTTTAGTAGCTGTTTGACATTAGCTCAGGTTTGAGGTACTTTTGGCTCGGAATTTAAACGCACCCTCCTTCAATCTACTGCTGCTGCTTGTTTTCTTTTTTAGACGTAACTGCAAATTAGCCAAAGTTTGTGGTTTTCATCATGTGAGGGTTGTTGGGTTTACCCACCGGACCACAGAAACTTCCTGAATATGTTTAGGAAGGATCACCGTTTAGCCACAAATGAAGTACTCGTGTTCAGACGCCATGTTTGAAAGTTTGTGTAAATAACATCAAAACTGCACACCAAAAACAATCTAAACCTGATGGAAGGCGTATCAGGGATATTGGGATCTGTTTGGAATGTGATAACAGTAGATAGTTGATATCTTCTGGAGCACAGATACCATCATTAAGCCTCTTACACATCTCTCAAAGTGTTAGCAATACTTTCTTTAATTAACCTCATATGATATAACCCTCAAGATTGAGAACCTCAAACAATCGCATAGTGCAAGATTTGGGTTTGACCTCTATGTAAGCAGCCCTCAGATTCCACTTGCCTGCCAAGTCAGGTCAGGCAGCGTGCATCTAAATGATCTAAAGCGATCCGTCCGCCGTTAATGTTACACCAACTCAGAAATCCCATACGTTCAGAAAGCACATCACAAGCCATGACAATGCAGCAAGAAGATACGGTGTAATGCTAGGAGACTTCAGTGGCGCTGGGTAACCTGCTCCGATCCTCATGGCCGATTGAGCAGTTCATGGATGTTTACAGGCACACAAGTATCTCAGCAGACCGTATTCACTGCATGTTGAGTAAATGTCTTAATCTCTTCCACATGCTTTGCTGCCACGCTTGAGTAACCTTCATGTCCCCAACAGGCTTGTAAAGTTTCTGCCGGTCTTACCACAGTCACCCTTCCTGCACTTTTGTGATGTTTATGTTGCCACTTTAATGTTTCTAACTGTGGTGGAGCAGCATTTAAGAGCTCTTTTATAACATCATGGTGTGAAAAACCACAGTAAAAGGCATTTTTAGCGATTTATAAAGCCTTGTTCACACTTGGAAAGTAAAGGGATCTAATGTCATTGGGAGTGTGATTAGAGAATGTGGCGACTACCAATGGTAGACCGTGAAGCTCACATGATCCATCTCGTGAGATACTATAGTCAAGACTAGTTAAGATGGAGAAGTTAATGTTACTGTGAGTGTTTATGATGTTCTATACGGTCTACTCTGCCCACATTCAGAGATATAATAGAGAAATAATAATAGTGAAATTATAGAGAGAGAAATTAGTTCACACCATTCATTTGTTTATCAGAATGTTCTGACATACCCGACGCTCTACCCATCACCATAGCGTGCCGTTGAATCATTTGAGCTATTTTTGACATGTTCTACTTCCCATGTCGACCTCAAAACCACCGGAGAATGAAAACAAAGCACTTAAACAACAATATCCCGCATTACGCAAAGACAAAGTGCAATTTTTATCCCGGTTCAGCCCGGGCTGCCACACCACACCTACTTTCTAACCCTTTGTTCATGTGTTCACGTAGAAAATCTAATGTCTGTCTAACCCACAGCTTTTCTTTCTGTACGAGCACCTCCCTGAGGAGAACGTCATTTGCTCGAATCAAGGAGAATAGGGTACTAAGCACTCTTTTAACCTTTGTTTTTTTCTCTCTCACTACTTTTTTTTGCTAGTTGGACTCCCATTCGCAATACTCAATATACAACACAAATCATTCAAACGAGGATTTTTCTGTAACGATGACTCTATCAAGTACCCATATAAAGAAGACACCATTTCCTATCAGTTAGTAGGAGGAGTAATGATTCCTATCACTGTGCTTACTGTAAGTGCCCATCTGTTTGTTACTTACAGCTCACCCCATCTGTCCTCTCATTGTGCCTCAATGTTTGTGTGCTTCTCTGGTCAATACGACTATTCCCATGCCAGCATGAGAAACAGAACTTTGAAGATCTAACCACAGCTCAAAGGACATGCAGTCCTGTAGATAGATGCTTAGAGGGATCTTTCAATCGAAAATGAACATTCTGTCATCATTTAGTCTCCCAGTTCCAAACCTGTATTTTCTTCTGTTGAACACAACATTAGATGCTTTGAAGCAATTCCATTGTCATTTTCCTTACAATCAAGTGACCAGAAGCTGTCAAGGTCCAAAAAAGTGTCAAAAGTGGTATAAGGCATTGTGACTTCAAACGTGTGACATTAATAACGGCACACATTGAAAGCTTGGAATATCTTGGGTCCTCTTTACACCTGGTAAGAAGCATTTTGGTTGTTTGAAGACACATACCCATTTACGCCTGGTTTTAATCCGTCTCTTTAGTTCACTTTAGCCCTTTTCACACTGCGATTCCGGCAAATACACGGATAATGCGACCTGGCATTTGTTCCCGGGCCGCTAGATTTGGTCCATTCACACTACCAGCGAAATACCGTAATATGTGCGCTTTCACACACAACGCTTAACGGTCCCGGGTCGAGTTGACACGTAACATCCGGATGTGACGTATAATGGCGAGCGATCTCAGCTTCAGCGCGGATAGTAAGGAGCTCCGTGGTCTTGACTTGTGTCCAGTTTGCGCACATTTCTGCTTGTTTAATTTTAGTTTCTTTTGTATACGAACACTCTCTGCGTTTAAAACACCAACTAGCTTTTCTGGCACTGCAGGGTTGTATTATTGAAAAAACAAGCTCTAGGAGTCGCACGATAACTACGTACACGTTGCGGCTTTGGTTTCGGCTTTTGTTCACACAGCGCTCGTCCTGGGTCGAATCCCGCAATATTACTAGGTCCCCGACCCGGGTTCAATTTGCTAATCAATCCCGGGACGTGGTTGCTTTCACACAGAAGGCGACCCGGCAATGTTCCCGGGAATATTGCGGATCCGACGTGCAGTGTGAAAGGGGCTTTTCAAACACTTCTGTCCTGATTTCTTTGAGGGGACAAAATAACTTGCGCAATTTACACATGAATACAACTAGAGATGATGGAAAACAAAGCGAGAGCATCAGCTTTTGTTTCTGTTCTGATAGCCGACAAGATCACGCCGAACAAAAGGAGTGCATGAAGATTTAAAAAAAATCCCATCTGGCTAGCGTGCTTCTCCACGATGTTTATGCATTAGCTCGGTAGGTTGTCTTTTGTGGCTTTTCGAATATATTCGACCACATTACACTACAAAAGTACTCTGGTTGATAAGAGTTTTCGACCACCTTTGGAAGTGGTCGAAAGTGGACAAGCTCTAAACGTTTTAGACCCCGTACACTCCAGTTCTTGCCGTCCTCCCCTTATGATCTGATCGACCAAAACGCATCTTAATACCAGGTGTTAAGTCATTGGACTACTTTTATAGTTCTTTTTGAGTCCTGGCAGTTTCTGTGTTCTTTTAGTGTTTCAAAAAGATGAACATTCTTTACATTTTTTCCAATTGTGTTCCTTGAAAGAAAGGAAGTCAAATGCCTTGTAACATCATCAAAGTTGTGCATTTAAATGTAAATTATTTTGAGTGAACTTTTCCTATTTGGGAGAACTATTTGCTATTTAAGCAGTATTTGACCTTAAAGTACTTGGAAGTAAGTGGAAACAATATTTTCTGGTCTTCTACCCACATATATTCTCCCATTAAAGCCCATATACCACAGAAAGACTGGTGGTGAGACGTTTAGACTAGAGCTGGAGACACTCTGTGGTTACATCTCAAAACTGTTTCTTTAATGCTGGCTTTTATCTTCTGTGATCCCATCTACAATTTCAACACTGTCCTTTTAAGGGTATTAGAAAAATATGTTTAAACTGATCTTACCTATTATGGTTAACATTATATACATATATACACAGACATTCACATCTGTCTAACCTCACAGTCACCCATGTGAGCTCAAAGCACACATCCCTTAGACTTATTTAGGTTATTGCTAATGTATATTTATTTTCAAAATGCAGAATCCTATTCATGTTTACCTGCATATTTTAGTAAAGCAAAAGATTTGTATCATGTTAATATACGTTACACATTGATCTTACTCCTCAAAACTACAGAAACTACATTCATTTTGGTGTTTAGAGAAAAACTGCATTACAGTCACTAGGCCGTAGTCAGTGTAGACACCATAAAATGAGAGACTGAAGTACAGTCCATTTAGTATGGTGTACTTCATTCTTGATTGTTCAGTTGATGAATAAAAGTCTTCAGAAGGACAAAAGTTTAAAAACTAGTCCCATCCCTCACAGCCTTAACATCAAGCTAAATATGGTGTCTACCCTGATCAAGGACAACAGGGATAACCTCTAAAGGAGGCTATGCTATGCAAGCATGGGTAACTGTGATGTTAGGGACATTTTAGGGAAAGCTAGCTGCATTGTCAGGTGCTCCTGCTGTTCGATCTTGTCTTCTATTCTTGTACGTGTGGACATCCTTGTGAGAAACAATCATCAAATATCCTCATATTACAAAAACATAACTGGCTGTTACAAAACTGTTGACTTTCTCACCAGAACAAAGAAAAGTAATGCTTCATTGCTTCCTCTCCCATCACAGATGATCGTAGGCGAGTGCCTTTCAGTCTATCTAAACCGCATCAAATCAAAGTCTTTCTGCAACAGTTATGTGGCCTGTATCTATAAGGCCACTGGCACCTTCGTGTTTGGTGCCGCCATGAGCCAATCACTCACTGATATTGCCAAGTATTCAATTGGCCGACTGCGGCCACACTTCCTGGATGTGTGCAAACCGGACTGGACGAAGATCAACTGCACAGGAGGGGCTTACATTGAGGACTTCGTCTGTACTGGGGACCCAACCAAGGTCAACGAGGGAAGGTAGGTAACACTTCCTTTAGTTTCACTAGCTGTTATTCTTTACCTTAACACAGGGGTGCCCAATCTTGCTCCTGGAGGGCCACTTTCCTGCAGAGTTCAGCTCTGACCTGGGGCCTATTGCACAAAACTAAGATAAGAGATTAAGCCAGGATATATTGGTGATCCTGGCTCAATTTATCCACTAATATATAGTCATCTTTCTTTATCATTATCGTTCTTGGTGTGAGTGTGTCTTCAGGATACGTTAACATGACAGTGGTGTACTAAATTTTGCATACAGATGACAAGATCACCAAGATATCCTGGCTCAATCCCTTATCCTAGTTTTGTGCAATAGGCCCCTGCTCTAACATATCTACCTGGAAGTTTCCAGAGATCCTAGACCTTGATCACTTGGTCAAAATATGATCAAATGGTCAAAGACTTTGATTAGTTGGGTCAGATACATTTGGGGTTAGAGATCAACTTTGAGGAGAGTAGACACTCCAGAAGTAGGATTGTACCCCTCCCTTAAAGGATTAGTTCACCCAAAAATGAAAATTATTTCATTAATTACTCACCCTCATGTTGTTGGACACCCGTAACACCTTCGTTCATCTTCGGAACACAAATGAAGATATTTTTGTTGAAAGCTGATGGCTGAGAAAGGCTTCAGAAAGGCCTCCTTTGGCATTCAGTACATTTCCACTGACTCACTCACAGGACCCATAAAGGCACTAAAGACGGCGTTACAAAGTCCATCTCACTACAGTGGTGGACAATAATTTTACCAAGTGACGAGAATAGTTTTTGTGCGCAAAAAAAATCGAAATAATTACTTTATCCGCCAAGTTATTGTCTTCCTTATAGGTCTCTGCCGTGAACTCTTGCGATAACGGCGCTCCTCCTCTTCCAGGTCATGTATTCAAATGGCGGATCGGCATCATATTCTCGCGCATGCGTCGAGTTCACGTCAATAACTTAGTGGATTTAGTGGCCTTTATGGGTCCTGTGAGTGAATCAGTGGAAATATACTGAATGCCAATGGAGGCCTTTCTGAAGCCTTTCTCAGCCATCAGCTTTCAACAAAAATATCTTAATTTGTGATCCGAAGGTGTTATGGGTGTCCAACGACATGAGGGTGAGTAATTAATGAAATAATTTTCATTTGTGGGTGAACTAACCCTTTAATTAATTAATGTACGACTTATAGCACTTTTTTCCAGTAAATAGTAAGTGTTTTACATATGGAGGGGGGGATCTCCTCAACCAACATGCACAGCATCCACCTGGATGTTGCGACGGCAGCCATATTGCGCCAGAACGCCCACCACACACTAGCTTATCAGTGGTGCGACGGAGTGATGAAGACAATCAGTATATGTATAGGGATGAATAGGAGGCCATGATGATTGACAGACGCCAATGGGCAAATATGGCCAGGGGTTACACCCCTACATTTCTTAGAAGGACATCCTGGGATCTTTACTTACCACAAAGAGTCAAGACCTCTCATCCAAAAGACGAGACACACTACTGCAGGGTTGTCCATTATTTATTCTGGAGGGCCAACTTAAGGTCTTTAGAAACATTAGTAACATCTAGGCTGGTGTGATGGTGCTACTATGCAGGGCCTCCAGGAGCAGAATTGGACATCCCTGTACTTTTCTGTGTCCTGCTCTGGATGGAAGAGTTGTAAAAAAAGGAATTTTGTCCTTGAGGTGGAAGTAGGAATCTCTCAAATTAGTTCCTTAATGTGGTTCCATCCTGGAAAGTCCCTCACTCATTCGATAAGCTTGTCCCACAAATTGACTTCAGAATATCTTCGGACAAATGGCTCTTACATGAAATTAGGCATAGTTGTAGGGAGTTTCTGGAAGGTGTCCAATTAGCAGAACCCATTCAGTTGTGACCTCAGGACCTCTTTGTATCTGGTATTGAGAAGAAACACCCCTCATTAACATTGAAATGAAGAGCTTCTTCTTAAGTGTTTATGGTGAACTCTTTTTTGCTCAGTTGTCCAAACAGTTGGCCACCCAGGCTCTTGGTGGAAATCTGTGGTTCACACGCTGCTGTGATCTCTAATCCTGCGGTAAACCATTTCAGAGCACGCAGGGTTTCTGTTGGGGTTCTTGGGACAGACTCAAGGCCAGCAGAATCCCAGGACCTCTCAGAATGCTCTCATATAACATAGGTGTGGTTCCCATCTCTCTCTCACCTCTTTAGTGGTCGTCTAGTGTTTGCCTAGGAGACGATGCCATTTATAGAACAAATAAAGAGCAGTATGGGTCTGAGCTCAGAATAACCCGGATCACCTTTCACACGGGAGTGTTCTCCTCAGGAAAAAGGGATCTTCTGACTAGATAAGCGAGCGTTATTTGCTTGTAAAAGGGGTGAGGGAGTCCTCCAGGTCGGGTCAAAACAATTCAGGTGTAAAGGAATTCAAAATCTGAAGCATTTCTTTGAGTGCAGTATTGTCCTCATAGAGATCAGGCACATTCACATTCCGTCTGCAATGCTTTATTTCAGCTTCACAGATAATTCACTTTAGCTTTTACTTTGTCTCATGACGGGGTCTGTAATTCAATCAGCAGGAACATGGCCTCATTATTTTTGCACTGGTTGATTTCATGGCAGTGCTGTGCTGCTTAGATGTTTCCATATTTTTTTTAACGTCACTAGGCGGATGCTCCTAGTCGACAAGTGGTCTAAGCTAAAGTAAACAGGAACGCACAAAAGCCCGCCGGATAGCCAGGCCACCCTCCCTCTCCCGACGCTTTCCGTGCTTCCCCTGCCCCGACCCCACCGGTCAACACACGTCTCCCCCGAGCATGCCTTTATCACCCGGAAAAGGGTGTGCGCATGCTTTTTTTTAAAGGTACTGTTTAACGGGACCAAATGGGACAATGCAAATCTTCGCCCAGCATGGGTTTCAGTGTTAGGATTCCATCCTGCCAATTTGTCAAAGTAATTGTTAGTTTGTTTTTACAGAGTTGGAAAAACAAATGTCAGCTTCGATTTTAGGGCTTCGTGCAGTTGCACGTCTGCATGTGTTAAGTAGTTACCAGCTCGTCTGCATTACCCACGTTGATTCTTTTGTTTTGCAGACTCTCCTTCTACTCGGGTCACTCCTCTTTCTCCATGTACTGCATGTTATTCCTGGCAGTAAGTGTATTTTCATTATTCTTTGCATTTCATTTGTTAGGGAAAAAGTTTACCCAAATGTAAATATTCTGTCATTCCTGTCATTGCAAGCTTGACTTTTGTAGAACATAAAATACATTATTTTCCCCCCCATGCATTGAAAGTCAATAGGGTCCAATGTTGTTTTGGACCCCATTGACTTATTTTAATTAACAAACAGTTCTATTCTTCCAAATATCTGTTTTGCATAAGATAAAAAGGCATGCAGGTTTGGAACCATGAGTGTGAGCAAATGAAAGCTCATTTTAATTTAAAGGGATAGTTCACCCAAAAATTAATTCTCCATTTTATAGCGTATTCTTGTACTGTATACAGTACTGATGTCCTTGATTAATCAGTTAACATTTAACATGCGATGTTACATAACCAAATAACAAACTGATCCAATGAATACCATCATCGTTTCTGAGTGACCAGGAAATGGGATAAATCATGTAGATTTTTGCTTTACCACAGATTTTTCCATTGGAAAATACCCATTATGTCAGTGAGGCATATTGATTCAATGAGTCTGATGTCATTCTGCTTAACTTCTCCTTTACAGCCTTGTCAGCAAACACAACCTACCATAATCTTATCACGAGAGTAAGCTTTTAAAGACACACAGCTTAAGTTCATAGCACATTTGACCCAGGGTCAATGTTCAGCTACATTTAGAAAGATAACATTGTATTTTTTGCTCTAAACTGACCCCTTGATACGGAAACAAACTACCCAACCACGTGTTCAAATGTAGATTACAAGAATTAACCACATAAATCTAAACAAGAAACCATTCTTGAACTTGTGTACTTTTTAAAGGGGGTATTTTTAGAGACCTCCAAAGATTTCTGGGAATTTCTACCCAGCGTGGGAGATTTCGTCCAATCATCTTGTCAAAGTAATCTTTAGTTTGTGTTGAGAGTTGATAAATGTCAGCTTTGATTTTAGGTTTTCATGCTGTTGCACAAGCACATCTACATGTATTGGTAGTTAAACAGGGCAGTGTTTTGCCCACATTGACTCT
Source organism: Pseudorasbora parva (assembly GCF_024679245.1). NCBI lineage: Eukaryota > Metazoa > Chordata > Actinopteri > Cypriniformes > Gobionidae > Pseudorasbora > Pseudorasbora parva. The sequence continues at coordinate 14,152,319 of NC_090194.1, read as the reverse complement.
GTTGCAAACTATCGTTCTACTCGGGTCACTCCATCAAACCTTTAAATGAGTAATGAATTTGACAACAAGACCTGTAACGTGAGAGTATGATGATTAATATTTAAGGATAATCTACATTTCTTAGAGGCCCAGTGTAGTCACCTAAAATAACTTGAGTTTGAGTTCCTGTTAAAGGAAGTCTTTACTTTCAGTAGGTGGAACGGATGGCAGCTTTGATGCGTCACGCCAAATATTTTTGCGTTTCCCTTTGGCATGAGATAAGAGAAATGAGCCACTACATAAACAGGGAAAGATTGGTAGCATGGGATCTGTAATAACATGAAAACACTGCCTAACAGTGTGCTTCGATCAACATGACCATGTTAGTAAGGTCATCACGTGAGGATCAGTGTCACAACGTGCTGTATGATTTTGGTAGACCGCGTATTTTAAACTGCTCTCATATTCAGTGTGCTTTAACAGACTTTCCCTTTCTCAAAGCTTTATCTTCAAGCAAGAATGCAAGCTGAATGGGCACGGCTCCTTCGACCCACACTTCAGTTCTTCCTGATCGCAGCCTCAGTCTATACAGGACTGTCCCGCGTCTCAGACTACAAACACCACTGGAGTGATGTGCTCACAGGCCTCATACAAGGAGCCATCGTGGCTTTACTAGTGGTGAGTGATACGATCAACCGCAAATTGACCCACTTATCCAAATGTTTTCCCAGCCTACATGACTGAAACAGTAGAATCGGTAGCCTAGAAATCTAGACGCACCGTAGCAGCGTGGAATTAAGCTTTTCTGAGAAAAGAACGGCACTGAAATCCTTCTTAAGAAGGGAAGACATGTTCGGAGGTTTGCCGACCAGATATGGTAAAAGTTTAATCTATCAACTAAGCTCTGCTTCTTCGTTGCTCTGGTTGGTTTTAGCGCTATCCTATTGCAGAGAGAATTTGAGAGACAACTGTTTGTCCCACCCCTCAGATTGAGCCCTGCCAATAGTGTTCCCATACCCAATATCTTGATGTGGGTCTGGCTTGTCAGGCTATAAAATCTTTACTTAATTTCTTTTTTACATATTAGTACTTAATATTTTGCTCTTTTTTTTACATTTCCATTTAACGTTAGTACTTCAATGTACATTTAAGTTTAATTTTAGCTTCATTTCAATTTTAAAAATAGTTTATAGTTTAAGTGTGCATTTACTAATAATAATGTACTAAAATTGGAAGTATTTCATGTAGACGTCAACGGGGTCAAACTGATCCCTGTTCAATTTTAAAAACATTGCGTTATTGATGCCAGGCCAGTAGTTGGCAATGTCACTTTGTAAAGGAAGACAACAGACCTATGAACACACATGCATGGCCTCAACAAAAGTTTGTGTTGTTCTGTAAATGAAAGACCAAAACGCTTAAGTGTTTACATTTTTAGTTGAAAAGTGTCACGTAAAATGGCCCCTTGGTTAATAACTTAATTCTTTTTGAAGGACTGTAGTGCTCCTCCTAAATTTGAGCTCAAAACCCAATGGTAGACAGTAATTAAGTATTTTTACTTTGATAAAGTACATATATTAAAAAACAAAAAGTACAGCAACAGTATTTTTATTTTGGTAAATTTTACTTCACTACAGGCCAAAGGCATAAAATTGTACTTGTTTTTATAAAAGAATATATTTCCTCTTTAATTGCTTTGAGACATGATTCTTTCCAATCAACTCACTGATTCAAATGATCCGGTCAGAGCAGAGATCTTCAGTGCTTGAGTTTGATCAAGCACTGAAAAGTTACTTGATGAATTTTAGGATTTATTATTGTAAATAATCATATTTAGGCTACGACTGTCAGTTGTTTGTGAACTAAATCTACTGTAGAGGGGCGAACTGTTTAAGCATGAACATTGCACATTTGTGTATAACAGTCTGAATGGGGTTAAGGTAATAACTAAATGTTAAAAATGCAAATTAATGCATTGTATGTTTCTCCCTCGCTGCCGTGGTAGTTTCAAATGATATAAATCTAGTATGTTTCTTAATGTTAACATTCCACCCTGTAACCTATTTAAGCTCTGCATTTAGTATATTATACACCCATGTATTGAGCAGAAGGATAAATATAAAGTTGCAAAATAAAGTACTTGTTACTTTCAGTACAAGTACATAAAAAAATCAAGTACTTTTACAGGAGTAATATTGTATCTGTAATTTTTTTGGTTCTTTGTCCACCACTGTTCAAAACAAGGTCAAAATCTGTAAATCAGCCCAAGTGCACAATGCAACTTTGTTTGTTCCACAGGAAATAGAATCGTGACATGTTGACATTTAAAAAAAAAATTTTTTAAACACTTGCTTCAAATACAGAACATTGATATTTCAGGTTCTGCCACTCTGACTCAATTCTATCACCCTACAGGTTTTCTGTGTGTCGGATTTCTTCAAAAAGAAAGTTGAACCTCAGAAAGAGGCGGAGATCCCACACACCACCTTACAAGAGACGCCAACGAATGGAAATCATTACGATAACTCAAGCTAAGCCATCATGAACCTCTGCCGATGGGAAGGGATTCAAGCGTGCACCCACTACGAGGGCAGACCACTTGGGTGGAAACCTGTGAATGTAACCTTGCTTTCTATGTTCTCCAGATACCCCTTTCTGGGGGTCTCTTTATGGACGCTGTCCCACATTGCCTTGGCTGGACTGCTTCTGCTGCTACTACAGCTTCCTGTGTATCTCCAAATACTAATATAAGTGTACCTCTATTATGCCACAAAAGAAAACTTTTTTATCTGTATGAAGAAAATAAAATCACTATACAGACTTTTTTTTATTAAAATTGTTAAAACTGTATGTACAATATATTGCGCTTTTATGATGAAAACAAGAACCCATTATGCTCGTTGATGAACACAAATAAAACAATTATGTTCCATGTACAATCTGTCCTTCAGTGTTCTGATGAAAAATGAACAATGTCTTAAAAAAAAATAGCAAAAGAAAGCGCTCAAACAACTCAGGATTCACAGGTAAAGACTGGCAGCAAACACGATATCCCTCTTAATCTTCGTTATACCTGTGAAAAACAAGAAAACGTCTTGATTTAAAATGAAACCCATAGCCACCCTCAAAACACTGACATAAATGGAAACTGGAAAGGCAGTCAAAGTGTGGTTTACAACAGGTTGAGGAGTCAGACGTGCTACATGACACTTCAAAGTTCCATTACATCTCATTTTGGCCCATGTTCCCAAATTATTCCTACATTAGGAACTTTAAGTAACAGCTGCTGATGGAATGGCACGTCTAATAAGGGAGAGTATCTGATTTCCTGTAGTCTTTAATACGTGACAGATTAGATGTTTTATGGTTATGTGGCATATTAACTGTATCTGTATATAATTAAAAAAATTACAGAAATTGTCATTTGTGAGAAAACGCTTCCTCACCATTGACAGAAAATGTCTGACTTTTGCGGCGGAAGTGGTGTGGACATCATCTAGTGAGATTATTTCGGAATGAAACTGTTTTCTAGCAGTCATACACTCATTGTTGAAGGATTTATGGGATTGAATGAGTGTACTCAATGTCCACTATTGTTTCAGGCACTACTACAAAAGGCTGTCTCCTCAAATAGCTTACTATATAAGGGTACAGGGTTTGATATTGTATATTTTACATATCTTTTACAGACGGCCTTATCTGGTTTAATGGAACAAAAAGGAAGTGAACTCTAGCGCCCCCCTAGAGTACAGAGGTCTTTTACGGCCATATGAATGCAAAAAGCATGCGTGTAAATGAAATGATTCATGATTCAAAACACTGAACAGCCAAACTGACATGATCTTGGATTGTGGCTTTACAGTTAACGTTATCTTATATCTCAAGCCCACAAGTTCTCCGAATGTGATCAATAATTAAATCTTTCCAAGATGGTTTACCAGTCAAGTGCTCAAAGCTGCCCACAATAAACTGGATACTCCTTGCACATGGCTCTGTTTAGCTGAATGAGTCACACCACGAGTCTACAACATGTCCTACCCGTTGCAAACTTGTTCTCCAGCTCTGTGTTTCCAATGGCCTTGGCCGCCTGGCACATCTGCCTCAAGAGCTCCTCCAATCTGCGCATACAACGGATAATACTGCCTGAGAGAGAAAGAAAAAGAGAGTGAGTCCACTGTGCTCACTACATACCAATCACATATGGTCATTTTCAGTGCTTGTAACCCATAGTTCCAATGTCCAGTAGCATCAGAAATGTTTATTTCTTAAGAAACCTTTCTTGCCAAAAGGGGCTTTACTGGAATGGTGTTCTAAGACCCCCAATGAGACCAATCCAGCAAGAGGCGAAAGGGGGATGGAGAGAAAGAGAAAAGGGGAACTTTTCAATTTTTTATATAACATCTCTCCATGACTAGAATTTATCGCTACACATGCTTTGCTGTTTGCTAATGCACATGGACACAGCCAAAATGTCACTCAGGAGCTGGAGCACAGACAGATGGGGAATTTATTTTTTTGACAGCAAGACATGAGATCCACGTTTCAAGGCTGCGTCATGCTGTGGACACGGCCAAATCTCAAAGCAGAGGCCTCTGGGACAAGACATGCAGAAAAGACGTTTCAAAACATTTTATTTTCCAGCATGCCTCATGATGTACTTATTTAGTCAGGACCAACAAAAACATAGCTGATTTCCAATATTCTTACAAAGTAATTACATTTGTTCATTTCTGGGAAATGGATGATTTGAAAATAGTCTTTTTATAGTAGAACTCTAAAAACAAGCCATTGTCAGGAACTAGAACTGGGCAATATGGGTAAAAACTAAAATTGTGTTTGTGCTAGCTAGTGCATTAAAAGAGTGATTGAGCCCAGACAGAGCCAGAATATGGACCAAACAGCCACAATTACACCAATTCAAAACATCTAAATGCAAAAAGAAGTTACTATACCAATATAACATTTATGAAAAAATATCCCCCTACATATATTTACTTTTCTTTATAAATATCTTTTATACAACACCTTATGTGGACTTGTGAACATTCATGAAAAATGATTAAATTAAAATGATTGGCCAGTTTTGTGAGCAAGAAGAAAAGTGCCTTTAAATCACAGCATTGTGTAGATAAGTTGCTTTCATTTAAAAATCAAACATATCATAAATATGTGAAAGCTTGAGCAGAAATGCAGTATGTTTGTGACTGCTGACCGTTGTTCTGAGGGAACTAGTACCTTCAAACACGTCTGTCATTTTGCATATCTGAGCGAATGAGGAACCGTTGGCCCAGGTGTAGACCACATCCATCAGGTGCGGACGGAACTGATTCAGGTAAGAGTCCTCGTCTATGTCCAGCTTGGCCTCCGCAGACACCTTAGCAATTCGCTTGGCACATTCCTAAAACCACAGCAGCAACTTGAGTCATTCATGACAACAGGCCGGTTCACACCACAGTCTGTCAGAGCTCGTCTTCACCGATTGAACATGCTGAATCAGAATGAGAACATCTGAGGCGGTTAAGACAAGATTCTAGATTCTTTGAGAGCTTATGGTGGAGGTGACATTTTGCTTCAGAAGACTTGAAATATAGGGGACAATTTAGCATCCAGGACATTCTGCAAAACATCTGTGCTCCACAGAAGTACGCCATTCATGTTTGGAAAGACATCAGGGAGAGTAAATGGTGATCATTTTAGTTAAGAGGGCTCTTTCTTAAATTTTAATTACTAATATAGTAGCAGTTTGTACACCCTTCAACTATGAACAGTTTATCAACACTGCAAATGTAGTAGTGAAATGAGGCCATCAAACTGACCTACATGTGTCCTCGCAGAAACTTCACATATAATAAAAACACTTTGGAAGTTTGGGAGTCTTTGGAAGATCAGACTGACCTATCCACATAATCCGTGAATGCAAACAGAGGTGGGAGTTTAAGTGTTGTTTGTTAAATAGTGTGTGTGTTAGTGAGCTTGTAATGTGAAGAATTTCAGAGTGGTTGACCAAATCCTGCCCCCCCCCTGAACACGCTACCTGCATCTGTCGCAGCGGTCCGGCCAGCTGCTCCGTCAGTTTGGGCATCTCATTAGCCTGTGGATGGAAAGAGGGTCAAAAAGGAACACTGTCAGAACAAATATACCACACATCTTGACACAGTGCACTTTAACTTTCTAAATTATGCATAATAGGAATGCGATCTGCCAGGTTTCATGGGAGAGGCTTTCAATTTAGTGAGTCAGCATGGATGTTAAAAATGGATTAAAGGGAAAGTTCACCCAAAAATGAAAATTAGATGTTTATCTGCTTACCCCCAGTACATCCAACATGTAGGTGTGTATGTTTCTTCAGTAGAACACAAATGAAGATTTTTAACTGCAACCGTTGGTGTGTGACAGTCAGATAATATCAGATAGAGCAAAACAAACAAACAAACAAACATGCTTAGGCAACGTGCACAAAAACCCTGCTGCTCCTCACGACACATTGATTTGTTAAGACACGAACAGATCGGTTTCTGTGTGAAACCGAACAGTATTTGTTATTTTTTTACCTCATATCCCGACGAGTCTCATTAAGTTTTCCAATCGGCAGTAACTTCCGTTAGGTGAGGTCAAAAACCTGCGCGATCATAGATATATTCCACAGATTCCTCATTTGTGCCTGCTTAGATCGATCAAATGAGGGGTCTACATGGTATATATCTATGATCGCGCAGGTTTTTGACCTCACCTAACGGAAGTTACTGCCGATGGGAAAACTTGATGAGACTCGTCTGGATATGAGGTAAAAAAAAAATACCGTTCGGTTTCCGAACCGATCGGTTTGTGTCTTAACAAATCAATGAGTCGTGAGGAGCAGCAGGGTTTTTCTGCACATTGCCCAAGCATGTTTTTGTTTGTTTTACTCTCATATACTTGTTACCTATTCACCCCATTATCTGACTGTCACACCAACAGTTGGAGTTAAAAATCTTCATTTGTGTTCGACTGAAGAAACAGACACACCTACATGTTGGATGCACTGTGGGTAAGCAGATAAACATCTAATTCTCATTTTTGGGTGAACTTTCCCTTTAACTTCTCAACAAAAACTACAGGTAAACTGCTTTATGTGACAAAATCCCTTAATTACATTTAATGGCTAATGTCAAGTAAAATTATACATTTATACTTTAAAGCACGTGAATATTCACTTTTATTTTCCAAAATATTATATTTTATATTTTTCCAGCATGTTTCTGTTACAACAAATTACGTAATTTGGCAGGAAAAATAATGCTATATTATATAACAAGTTTTTCTTTTTAAGAATTTCATCCTTTTATTAAAGACTTCTCATTAGTATTGTTTAGGAAAGCTGCACCACATTTTGGATTTAAAAACTAAAAAATTTAAACAATTTCATTCAAGTCACTTTGTATGAATTGCATTTCTTAAACATTTTTATTACCAGGTTTCATGATATAAATTTTTGATAGCATAGTTTCATAATTCTAGTAAGCAGGGTTCATGGCCCTGGAAGCCACTTTAACCCAGTTTCATGGTAAAATACCACAAGTTTAACATCTCTCTTAGCAGCCTGCTGAGGGATGCTTTTTCTTTCTATCCTAGACTATCCCACAAGCTTATGAAAGGTGAGACTGCTCAAATTAACAGATGACTGACAAGAATTAACAGCTGTCCCGTGACCAACACGCTTCATGAGGTGACATGCACGGCAAACGGCACAACAGGGTCAGACATAACACGGAGTGAACAAATGGCATGTTTGGGGTGGGACACTACACTACGGTGCAACAAACATAATATACTTAGTGGCCATTTTCATTACTACTGAATTTGAATTGTTTCCTTACAATAAGTTTCATGCATTATTTTTTTGCTACTGTACCTTTAAAGCCCAAAGTATATTTCAGTTTTGCCAAACACATTCTTTCAGTAGCTCGTCGTTTGACACTTTCTTAACTCTCTTAAGATTTCTGCATGTAAATTACCTCTTCTGATTGGCTAAACTAATTTCTCAAAACATTTAAATATTTCTTACACCACAGCATTGTTTAATTTTTGATTCTGGCCGCATATATGGAAAATGAAAGCTTCCAAATGAACAAAACCTCTTACAAAATGACTTTCAATATCTATAGCACCATTTCCACCGAAATTACCCGGAACAATTAGTACCAGGAACTTTTTTTTTCCAGGAACTTTTTCCCCCGACCTGCTACTGTCTTCATTTCCACAAGGGCTGTCAAAATTGCTCAAATGACGTTCGAATATTCCCTCTAAAACAAACACGAATATTCGAACATCTATGCACACATTTTGTCAATGCATTTTGACATTTGCATTTGACAATGCAACGCATTACGTCAATAACAGACAATAAACTACAAATTAATACAAAGAGCCATTAACTACTTGTATAGTTTGTCTATTTAAGTTTATACATATTTGACAACATATTACTAATTACACAAAAAACAAGTAGATTGTTATTATAAATTATATAATTATTATTATATATATAATTATTATATATAAATTAACTAATGGCCAAGACCGCAGCCCCGCCCCCCCCCCCCCCCCCTCTCGCCCTCACTGCGGATAACGGTTGAACAAACTTTGAGTGCTTATCAAGAGTTGTGCAAACAATTTAAGGTCGCGAGACTCGCGACTCGTCCCAAATATAGCAGGCTTCATTCAGTGATTGAAACAAATATTATTAATATTACTTGAACAGCATATTGAGCGCTCCGAGCTAGCTCAGCTGTTCTAAACAGGGAGCTTTTCCTTGACATGAAGCGGTGAATCACATCAGTGAAAGCAGTGCATTTATCCTTTATTCATGCAATTCAACTCTTCAGTCAGTACAGTAGCCTACACTTTAGTAATGTTTCTGTTTAACGTTAAATAAAATGAGGCATGGTATGCTAACTGTATCTTACATAGCTTGCATATAACTATCTCGCGGCTCAACAATTTGACCTCCTACCGACCAAAATCCAATGTCCTTCCAGACATGGATTTTTAGATTATGGAGTAAAAATCTCCTTCTCTGCTGCGGTCGAGTTGGGCTCTGCACTTTCTGCCATCTTCCACTTTCAGCAGTGACAGTGTGACTCCTGTCCTGTGACCTGTCCCTGAACCCCCATGCACGCGCTCACTCGCAAAGCAGACAGCCACGCCTCCACTACCGCGGCGGGGGATTTTTTTCCGCTTTTTGTTTTTTTTAATTCGAATATTAATTTTCACCTTCGAAATTCGTTTTTTAAAAACTATTCGAATATATATTCGAATTTAGAATATTCGTTGACAGCCCAAGTTTCCACTGCAGTCTAATTAGTCCGGTGGTGTAGGACTGTGCACAACTGCTCCTCCCAGTCAGCGTCGGACAGTAATCATTTTTGCAGATTTAAAATGCCAGTGTGTTATTATCAGCAATACGGACATTGACCGTGAGATGGCTGAGACGAACCCACACCATCGGACAGAAAGAGCAAGACTGATATTTACTGAGCGCAGAACGAACCTCGCAAAAGACTTTACAAAGTGCCGGTTGAAATAAAATGCTGTGTGAGCAAAACCAATCAGCATCTTCAGTGCCCATGTCCCACCCTCGAAAGTTCCCGAAGTCGAAAGACACAGAGTACCACCCCAAAGATCCTGCGGTGGAAATGCGGCTTTTTCAAATCGACTATGAGATAACATTTTTATGGGCTAATCTGCATATAGTGTAATTATTTAATGAACATGACATGCGCTTCACAAGTCTCAATTAGAAGTTGGCCCTTTAAATAACCTCATTCCTGTATTCATGACCACAAAACAGGTTATTTGGGCCCATAACTGTCATAACCCATTGACTTCTCTCATATTATGCCCAGACCACATTACTGCATGACGACCTTTCTGGCCTTACATTTTCCTGGAAGACAAAGCAGCTGAGGAGCGCGGTGGCCTGCTCCGCCGTCAGGTCGTTGAACAGTCCGTTAAACACCATCTCTGTCAGCAGCAGCTCATCTGCACTATAAACAGGAATACACAAGATGCTTTAGAAACAAGCTTAAGTATTAAAAATAAAGGCTGGTTTGGGTGCAGTATTTGTTGTAGTTGCTTTTAGTGCACGTCTGTTAGCTATAAATGTTTAGAACATGGACTAGAATTGTGTGAACAATATATAAGCAACCGACCATCTTGCTTGATTTTTTTTTTGTGGCAATCCTACCTGCTGATCTCACAGGCTACACGACCTTTCATCTCGATGACATCAGAGGAAGTGGCGAACCCTAGGCGTCGCAGCACACGCTTTCGGCACTTCAGCTCGTCCATCTGCAGCACAGTACGAGCTCGCTTCAGCTCACGCTTTGCCGCTTTAATGTCCCCTGCAATCTGATACACACAAGCACAGTGAGAAAATACACACGTATTATTGTTCAAAACGTGTGGTTTAACGCATTAGTTTCCGTATCTACAACTACACGTTTCTGCAATGTAAACATGCACATTTCAAAGATGCATGTTCCAGGAAGAAACCAAACAGCAGAGCTACTCATAATAGCACACCTGACGCACACTCCTGCAAACAAAATACACCATTAGAGGTTTTCACAAACAAAAGAAATCTGCAAACATGCACTTGAAATTCTTGTTTCCACACTCGGTTAAACCATTTTCATGTAATGCATCAACAAAGGCACCACATAGAAAACAGGGCAGTATCTGAAGTATAATATTTTGACAGACTTCACACGGTCACAACACCCTAAATATACAAAACTAGCAGAGACAGCGCCACCATCTGTCCAAGTGCATAAAACCTGGGCAAAAATGTGTCTAACTTAAATCATGCATCATTATTCCACGCATTTGAGGCAAGCAGAACAATATTTTCCCCTTAATATATATAGTTCAGATCATAAGTATATTTGTTATGTGCTTGTTTATATTTAATTTCAGCTTTATTGATTCTTAAAGGAACTGTATGTAAGAAATGTATTTCAATTAATCATAAAATGGCCCCGATATGTCCTAGACATTAATAAATCATGTTAATTTCAAACTTATATTAATGAGTACTGACAACAGTAGACCGGCCAGGATATTGTAATTTAAAAGTTGTTGTTGCAACTGATGTTGTTGTTGACATGTGTTTTGGCCTGAAGCTCCGCCCTCCACAGATCTACCAATCACAAAGTCAGTAGTATTTCGAATCCGCGTTGCCAGCTCTGCTATAGTTACCACAACTGCAGATCTACAAATGTTCCTGCTCCATCCTGCAGCATATCTGGCAACCTCAAGTTGGGGGGACACCGCTCTACAGTCATTTGAAAGTGATTGCAGTACAAAAATTTGGCCACAATCTTACATACGCTTCCTTTAATGAAAATATTTTAAAATAGTTTAAATTTAGTTAATAATGACATTGGTAATGCCCTGGCAATATCAGGTATACTTGATTGCAGCATTACATACTGATCAAAAGTTAAAAATTATGGTGCATTTAAAATCCCATCAACATCAGAGGGCTACACTTTTTATTCTTTTAATTAGACTTATGAAAGACAAATTCAGAATAAAAACACTAACCTGTAATGACAGAGGATTATATTAAACAATTAGCTACCATTCACTGAAAGAAACCCAAATCAGTCCAGAGAGCTAACATCAGCTGAGACAGAAAGGTTAAATAGTGTTGGCCTGCTAAGGCACAATTGATTAACCCCTTACAAGACTCAGCTCTAATGTCATTATCCACTTTACAGCTTATCTGAGATCTTTCTAAAGTGATTCAGTCTCAGACTGAAAACAGGACACTGAGAAGAGCTGAATTGTTTAAGCAAAAAGGTTAAGAACTTCTCACTTCCCCAGAAACTGCACCCAACACAACACATTCTTCAGCATTTAATATCCAAACATGCTGTATTGTGTATTGGTAATGCTAATGTGTGGTCTGAATGGCATGACCTACATTCATGCCTATAACTAGGACATGAGCTTAAATGAACAATTGTACCTCGCAAAAAAAAAAAAAACAGAAAATGTCAATTTCCTAGAAGAGACAAAGTAATTCAAATCACTATATACATTTTATAATAGACTTCAAAAGCAAATATATGCCAACAAAGTCTGGCCAACAGTGTTTTAAAGAAGTCCCGGAAAGTTATGAGCAGTAAAATCCTACAAGTAATTTTATAGCATGGTCTTGCAATAAGCATTTTATTTCTTTGAATTAAAAAAAGTATATAAAACAATTTAAATATTTATATTTCGTTTGTTATATATATATATATATATATATATATATATATATATATATATATATATATATATACATATACATATATATATATATATATATATATATATATATATATATATATATATATATACACACATATATATATATGCATACATACATATTTTTGTATTTTTTTAAATACATTTAAACCAAAGCTATTAAAATTATATACATTATAATCTATTAAATTATAAACCTTAAGTATTTAAAAAACAATGTGCATAAGGTACATCCGGAAAGTATTCACAGTGCTTCGTTCATTGTGTTGTAGCCTTATTCCAAAATGTATTAAATTCAGTATTTTTCAAAAAATTCTACAAACAATACCCCATAATAATGTGAAAGGGGTTTGTTTGAAATCTTTGCAAATTAAATAATACTTTTTTTTATTGTACATAAGTATTCACAGCCTTTGTTCAATAGAAGAAAAAAAAGAAAAAAATGTACATTTTATAGTAGATTTTACAAGCAAATATTATATAATAGAATCTAGCCTCAACACAGTAAGTATTAGTTTCCAGAGGCCATTGTGAATCTAGCCACAGATTTAGTTTTTTGAGTTAGTTCCATAGACCTTTATAGAACACAGCTGATCTAAAAAAAAAATGTAAAAAAAAAAATTCTAATCTGGTTTGGAGGGATATCCCATGTCCCCATGATGCAACTGACCACTTGATTCCATTACGCGAACACCCAACAAAATATGACCCGTGTGCAAAGCCTACAGGGACTGTATTAAAATAAAAACACTTATCCCTTTAATACCGTTGCACAATGAGAACTATGTGGCTGCAGGATTGTTTGTGATCCGATTTAGCACCTATTCACCCTGCGCAAAAGCCAGTTTCCCGCTTTTGTTTGGTTCTGGTGGACCTTCAAGATTTCAGCCGCAGGAAATGACATCCACCCTTTCTAGCATGCTAAACAATGGAGCCATATTTCACATGACATTTTTGACTCCTGCGCTGACCAGAAAAAGGTTGTCTATGAAAAGAAATGACATTTATATAAATCCCTCTGACTTCTGCACATTCACGTACATCCTACAGTGGACTCACCAGCGCTTTCTTCTCACACAGAGTGTAAACAGCCTCCAGTTTGGGGTCGCTGTGCAGGGGGTGCGTGTACATCCTGTGCTCGAATGCCTCCACCTTCTGAATGACCTTCTTCAGCGCTGGATCCTTGATACCCATATCATCTATGGGATCAAGCAGCGGAACACCATCTGGGAAACGTTTCTGCACCTCCTGGGAACCACAAGCAGTTATATGCTTTAATCTTTAAGATCACTTAACACCTTCCATTAAGAGAATGGTTGAGATGGTCCAACAGAAAAAACAGTCACTCCTAGAAATCAGCATCTGCAACTAATTGAGGTCAAATCGGTGTATAAAGGAACAATGTGATTGTGTAGGGAAGTGTCAGGATTAACAAGATTAAGCAATTTGCTACACTCAGCATGGAAAAACACAGACTTGCCCTAACAAGTCTCCCTAAAAAGACTTGCCCTTTTGTACTGCATGTGCAGTAGTATGCAACAGTAGCAGTATGCTACAGTGTTGTCACATGACATCACTACTATGGAATGCATTACGCTTTTATACATTTTCAACACAAAAAAAGTCTCCAGACTACGACTAAAATGGACCAAAAATATGGATTTAGGAGTTATATCTTTGCTAAGATCATCACTGGCGACCATATAAACTTTGATTTCAAGGCATCATCAAACTACGCCTTTGTTTATTCAAAATAAAGGCGTAGTCTGATGATGCCTTGATTTCGTGGCGCTTTTAATGTCGATGTAGACCACCGCTCCTGCTTCTTTCGGTTATGTATATGTGGGGTAACGCAGCGCAGTTTTATCATATTAGACACATTATGTGTGTTGAAAGTTAGGCTTTAACATATTAATAATTCTAAGAAGCAGGGGAGTCTCAAAAAACAGGTTATCCTGGTATATTTTTCTGTTGATATGAAAAATCGGGGTACGGACGTTATAGAGAGCAATTCATTTAATCCATTACCATTCATAAGTGAATGTGGACACAGGGTTCATTTGCATATTCATGATGAAGCAAGGGTGTAGTTACATTCAAGCTATTTTAAGGCATAAAACTCATTTTTAATTTTGGGGACATTCCCCAAATGCACTGGAAGCGGTTGACCGCTTAACACACTGTTCCAGCCAACCAATCAGAACATATTGCACTTCATAGAGACATTAACTAAACTGAGTGTTTCTGGTAAGAGAGGTACTGAAACAATGTTAAATGTGAAAAAGAATGTGTTTTCTGAAAATTCAAGCATTAAAACTTATTCTAGTAGAGCCAAATAACAAAATCAATATATTGTATCAAAGGGAACCTATTATGTCCTTTTTACAGTGATAACCATTCAGTTCATGACTAACAAAATACTGATCACTTCGAATTGAATTGTGTAAAAAAAAAAGGGGGGGGACAAAATGTGAGAATTTGTTTAAGAAAATTTTTAACTAGTAGTTGAAGCACTATGCAGTGTGTGTGCTGACCTGTATGGATTTAAGCATGCTCTGTCGATTGTCGTAGGGCCGCAGGTCTTTGGGGATGTAGAGGCGAACAGAGCTAATGGATGTAATGAGATGAAGAATCACAGGAACAACCTGAAAGATAAACAGACAGTTCTGATTGGACAAACCTCCTCTGGCTGCCTCTGCATGAAGAATTTAACATCGTGGCCATATATGACCAAAACCACAGCGAGAAGCTGGAGGGTCAATCTAAACACATTTAGCAGGCCTGGCGTAGACATAAAGCAGAGTTTACGAGCCCACGGAGATGGAGGAAAAAACAAGAGCCATCAGCTAAAGCCATCGAGCCTCAAACCTCAGGAGCGCCAGATAAATTGCTTAATGTTTGGGGGAAGAGGTCAAGAGAGGAAAACAATGACAATAACTGCCATCACAGCTGTATTGTGGCACTTTGTTATTTTATGCTTTGTTACATGTATGAAAAGCTCTCTTCTTTTTTAGGAGTAGAGAACTCCTTATGTTTCTTTTTCAAGAACATATGTGCCAGTATTTTGAATTCAAACCAAATGAAACCTTTTCAAAATTCAGCTGGTGGAGGGAGAGTTCCTCTGTTTCACAGGAACAGGGTCAGTCTGCTGAATTAGGGTTGAATTAGGGCTGCCAGTCAATTAAAAACTCACTCCATTAATATTGATGACGAGTGCTGTTATTGTTAATTAAAATCATTTTCAGGAATTTTAACTAGCTAAAAGTTAAGCTAAAGTAGCTGAATTTTATAAAAACTGAAATAAAAAAAATTATAGAGAAATAAAGAAATAATGAGCAAAACAAAACTACATACTTAATTAAAATTAAGCTTAAGTCTTTTTGTTTAAGCCAACTCAAAATATTAATAAACACTATAAGGGGCTGTTCACACAGAAGGCATTTATACACTGGGCTACTTTTCCATTGAGTTTCAATTTAAACATGCTAGACAGATGTATTTAACTGTTGCACTTGTGTTTTGCATCTTCTGAGATTCTGGGGCAGGTTTACCACCAAATTCTCACCTGCATCTCGCCCTTTTCCCCTGGACCAGCTGGCTTGGCTGCCTCTGTGGCCGCGTTCTTCACGCTGTCTTTGCTGCAGTGGACCAGAACTTCCACCACATACAACGGGTCAACATCACTACCTCCGGCCTACAACATACACATTCATCATAAGACAGAATTTGTGTTACCATTTTTTTACCTACTCCATGACTTCTCAAATAAAGAATCCTCATTTCTTTTTTTGCTGGGGATTTCTGAAACAAGTGGTGACAAGCCATCATGTATGATAAAAAAAAGATTCAGAATGAATCATTCTTACAGCTTAAGGCTTGAATACACTACTAGGGCTGGGTATTGCTAGGAATTTCATGTTTCGATTCTTGAGGCTTCGATTCGATTTGATATTGATTTATTAGCTTCGATATTGATTAATTAATAAGTAAATACACAAGTAATTAAGTACCTGAGTATATTTTTAAATAATGTGTGCAGTATTATCAATGTTTAAGGACAAAATGACTTCCTGTCATGGTTTATTTAGCAGAATAAATTGTACAATAGTGTACGTGTTGAATACAAACCACACCTGTGAGTAACAGGCGCTTTATTAACACCTCTAAAGTGCATGTAACTGTAAGTAGTAGAAAGTATAGTTCTTTCTTCCTATACATTCAAGTAATAAAAGAAATGTAAACAGAAGCACAAAACGTGCACACTCATAAAACAAAGTGCAACCATTGATATTATAACATTACAGTGTTTCCCACAGATTGGAAAGCAAATAACTCTATAGTGAAGTGAAGCTATTATCTGTCCACTTAAGCCATTCAAATGTATTGAGAGCGCTGGTTTGATTACAACTATTGAGAGCACCGTGATCTACATGACCGTGTGTGTTGTTGCGAGATGAACGCATGTCGATTCTGTGGCGCAATAACACTGAACAACTGAGCAGCTGATCCAAAATGAGCCCAAACATCAGCTTTTAATGTTGGTGGTGAAGGCTCGAATGGAGTGCAGCTGCTGTATTGGTAAAGCGCGCCTTGTACAGCGCTGAACGCTCTCACTAGTGTTGCAGACAGCGACACTGGCCGGTGGGCTACATCGATTCATAGGATTTGATGAATCGATATTGAATTGAGGAACAAATAATTGCAATGCATTGATGAATCAATATTTTTACCCAGCCCTATACACTACACAGCTTTTTTTTTTTTAAATACCAGGCATCATACATTTGGTGATTTTGTAATTGGTCATCATACAATAAATGACTGAGGATCACACTACCAGACTTTAAGTCTGTGCAGCGCTTCTATTGAAAACATGCTTAGCCTTTAGAAAAAAAATATTTTGTGGACACAGCCATACAGCGCTATTGGAAAAAAATAAGCATTACAATATTGGCTCAAAATATGAAACATGTTGTTTGGATATAAAATCTAAAGTAAAAAAAAAAAAAACCTATGCAATTGTGTGTGATATTGGTCAACTTTGACTGTCCAATATCTGCAAGTTGGCTCTGACTTTCAACAATTAGTATTGACTTGTCTAGACAACAAATCGAGTGGGGGCAAATGTGTATTCCAGGGTTTTGTTTCCTTTTTTCCCCCACTTAGAATGACGTTTTGAGTTCTGAAAGTACAATAACTAGTACAAGTGCTCTTATTGTAAATACAATACAAAATCTTACAATACCTTGACATTTGCCTTCTTTTGGAAATTGACGATTACACCCCAACCAAAATCCAGATCATCCTTTTTCACCTGGAAATGAAAGTGTGTTTAGCATTTTCAGTTTCTCTAACCAACAAAACCAAGCATGTCTTTGAGGCTATATTATCCAACGATCTGTTGTTAGACTTAGATTAAACATTAACTGTATTTGCTTGTACAGAAAAGACACTGGCCATTTACCCTGACCAGTCTGCCCGGCTGCAGGAAGGGCAGGCAGTATCTAGGTTTGTGAATAAACTCCTCAATTTCTTTTCCTAGTTTGGCCAGCTGCTGACGGATCTTGTAGTAGGTCACCACGCTCTCTTCATTGGGGATTCGTATCGCATTATACTCCTCCTCCAGCTTTTTCATCTCTACGAGAATCACAGAAAATAAAAGACAGGCTATTGAACCAAATATTAACTGTTGTGTTGTGCCAACCCCGTATGACTAACAGGCTTTTTGGTGACAAAAGACATTTTGAAAAATGTTCTGTTCCACATGATGAATAAATGCTTACAGAATTTTAACTATGGGAAATATTCCTTTAAATCATAATAGTTCTTACTCTCTACAACACCAGGCACAGCTCTGTAGTGCTGGAACTGGTAGAAGGACTTTTCCAGCATGTACTCTGGGTTGATCTCCTCCACACGTAGTAAATTGAGCACCATGTTGTAGGTCAGGTGGAACGCACTGTTCAGAGGATCTGCCGAACCCTACAAGAATAAAAGGTGTTACTCAAATCACAAATCCAACACAATCCATTGACACCCATATGGTGAAGATGACATGCAGTAAAATCAGTTCTCTCTAACACCCAACCAATGGCTGACCTATTTAACTTGTTTTTAGAGTAAATGAGATGTAAAAACGTCTTATAATATATGATTAATTCTAATTAGACCCCATTGACATGCATTATACGAGCATTGGTTGGAGTTAAAAATCTTAATTTTTTTGTTCTACAGAAGAAACAAACACACATCTTGGATGCCCTGAAGGCAAGCAGATAAACAACAAATTTTCATTTTTGGGGGAACTATCCCTTTAAATGCATGCAACAACAACAACAAAAACCACATACAATTAAGTCAGGACAAATGAATAGCCTAATTTTGAACTGATTCACTGAAACAGTTTGAAATGATGAATAGGGCAAGTATCTGACAATATTAAAACAATCTTAAAGACCAAATTTAAAAGCTCATTGAAACATTTGCACTATTTTATCTTGACATTTGGTAACAGTAGCAGCAAAATCATCAGAAATATCTTGTAAATATTAAATCATTTTACTTTTACCATCTTGACAATTACAATGTATAAAATATAGCTACAAGCAAATTTAAGATTCTAATCATCTTGAGCCAAAGAATCAGAGGAAAAGGAATTTTGTTTCCAGCCTTTGGCATTCAAAAGTTATTCTCATAAACATGAATTGACAGTTGGAAGAGCAGCAAATTTGTTGTGGTTAATATCGGGACTGTCTTCTATGAGTGTGCCAAATTGCACAACTTTTTACCATACAGTTCTACGGGCTGCCATATACTCATGAGCAGAAGAAAACTAACGGATACAAAAAAAGGAGATTGTGTTACCAAGGAAAACATCTCTCTAATCCCACAAAACAAATAAAATAATAAAACGATCAACCGCTGAAGCCTTCTTTATACATGAATAAACATCTTCTGACCACGCTATGTTAAGTAAGAAACACAGGGCTGTGTTGCAAAACCTTTTGATTTAATAGATTGATTCTGAGTCTGATTCTACACAGGCTGAGAAGGCACTACTGGTGTGCTAGTTGATTCGTTTGAGCGACATGGCTCTCAGAATTCTCTTTAAAACTTCAAAATGAACCATTATAAAGTACAATTGAAAATCAGTTGAAAGGGCATTGAGCAAGACTTTAATGGACCCAAAAAAGAGATGGACATAAGGGATGTGGCAATGCAAACTTCAGTAGTCTGCAGGGGTGGGATCAGGAGTCTGCAGGGACGAATCCTGGCAGGCGGCATGTGAGACTGAGAGAGCTTACACGTTAAAGAGTGTATTAAATGAATGGGACGGCCCCTTACAGAGGGTGCCAAGGCTTAGAGGAGGATAAGGGGTTTAGGATCAGAACGTTTGTGCGTCAGAGTGTGTTGGCCATCACCTGAACAATACATGATGAGATTTTCTGCTTGAACAGTTCACCCAAAAAGGAAAACAAAAATAAAGTCATCATTTTCATGGCATGTTTTGGCAATTAAGTGTGTTACCTTCAGTAACTGTTTGCCAACCGCAGGACTCATCTTCTCATCCACCATGAAAATGACTATTCCCCTCTCGTCCATTCCTCTTCTGCCGGCACGTCCTGACATCTGGATATACTCTCCAGAGGTGATCTAGAGTGGGTGGTGTTGAAAAAATATTTTATAACTTTTGTAGCAATTTGGAAACTAAAGGACAAAAATCCAAAATATTTCTAATTTTAATAGACCAAATAATTAGAAACAACAAAAGTATGTTAATTGTTTAAATTAACCTTACACAGTGAAACTTTTTGTACTTAACAGGATGAGTAAATCACAGTAAAAACTGCTTTCTGAATACAACAAAAAATTAACAAAATATGTACTTTACAGTAAAATATTTTTGCAGGAAAAACAGCAAACTAAACACCAAACATGTGGTGCATATATTTAAAAATGAATTACTTATTTACATCCTGTTTTGATCCATTTTGTTTAGTTAATGTTTTTAGAAATGCAGTAGTTAATGAAATATACGTCTATGAAAGATGTGTAATTAAAAAAAGCACATAACTTGCATACCTGAACTGTTTGAACGGTAGTGTTATGTTTTTTAAATAAGTCTCTTATGATCATTTATTCGATTCAGCTTAATATTTTGTGGAATCAGCGATACATTTCTTCCAGGATTCTTTGAATTAAGAAAAAATATATTTTTTTGTAAAAATCTTTTGACTAAACTTTTGAACGGTAGTGTATAACTCATCTTATGCATTTCTCTCCACTGATTCTCATGTTTTTCATAGATCAGGAAGTTGGGCGTTCTGTTGACGTGCATAATTGTGGTAAAATCACCACAAGATGTGGTTGTTAATAGAGTTTGCTGTAGGGAAACATCTGCAGTTGCCCAAACGATAAGGTTTCCATCTGAACGTTCCTTACTGGTACAGCTCTGATAAATCACAATCTGGCACCAACCTCAAACAATGTAACATAATCAAGCCTATTCGTTTAGCAAATATTGTTTTTGCTTGATAACCCCTCCTAACTTTCCTCTGCTATATTACAGCAACCCATAGCTGACCCCAGATCAGTCTTATCATCTATTAACTGCTAAAAATCCCAGAGAGGGGCTCAGTGCCTGCAAACGGTTAGACAAAACCTTTCTGGCAGACTCATGGATACCAGATGTTTCTCACAAAACGCTTCCATCTCTCACTCGCTCTGTGCAAGAGTATAAAAGCCAAGGGCCTCTTTTATTCACAACAGCTTGAGTCATTGCCTCACACTCACGCAAACAATACGTGGCAGCTTGGACGGCACTGTTGCTCGACCTCGTGTCCTCTCTGTGCAACGGTGGGCGAAGAAGCAAAGAAAAGCATTTGAAAATTTGATTATGGATTTCTATGAGAACAGTATAGGCTTGTGATTTACCCAACGAAAGTCTTTGCCGTCAAATTTGCGTGCACTGGTGAAAAGCACGGTTCGTGCAGGCATGTTGATTCCCATGGCAAATGTTTCTGTAGCAAACAAGGCCTAGAGAGAGAGAGAGAGAGGAGAGAGAGAGAGAGAGAGAGAGAGAGAGAGAGAGAGGAGAGAGAGAGAGAGAGAGAGAGAGAGAGAGAGAGAGAGAGAGAGAGAGAGAGAGAGAGAGAGAGAGAGAGAGAGAGAGAGAGAGAGAGAGAGAGAGAGAGAGAGAGAGAGAGAGAGAGGAGAGAGAGAGAGAGAGAGAGAGAGAGAGAGAGTGAGTGAGATACCACAGACAAGCTATTATGAAAATTTTGGCTGAAAAACTAGTGAGGTGTCTTAAAGGGACAGTCCACCCAAACACAAATCTCATTCCCTCATAATTAAACCTGTACGACTTTCTTCCATGGAACACAAAAGAGCAGCAAGTATATTCTTCAAAAAAACTATGGTGGACAGTATGATAATCTTTTATTCACAACACCTGTGTAAAATGTTATTTTTGCTGAAAACTAAATCTAAATTTTTTATACGCATACATGCATACACACAATATTAGTTGATACATTTTTACATTGTGTGATCTCACTGTATTGCTCCAAAAAAATATGGTGGCATTAGATGGATTAAGTTTGATGTCAATGACACTTTGACAAGAGACTTCAGATTTACCAAGATGGGGCACTCATTACTATGAATGGGAGAAAGTGCAATGCGCAATATGGCAGAATAAGTCCCGCCTTCTAAATAAGAGGCAATAGCTCATTGGTAAAGTAATCACGGCAGCTGCCGCTAGAAGCTCCGGCCGCCATAGAGAAACATTGAGAGTTGAGACGGGTGCTTAGGACTGCACATGCACATTGGCTGGTCCAATCTGAAAATGCTGTCATGATTTGAGCATTTAGAAACAACTCATGAGACGGCTATTGTCAGATTTCATTTGTGATGTCAAATGAAATTTAATCAAGAGCTTGGTAAACAGCTTTGTAGAATTTGATGTTTCCCCATTCAAAAGATATAGGAGCTGCACTTATGAATAAAAAAGGTGCCCCAACAGGAGTTTTTAAAGATGGCCGCTGCCCACCAAATTAAATGACTTGTCTTAAAGGGACTTTGCTTTGATTCAAATGCCCTCCATGTCATTTTGCTTAAGAATTTATTATTCAGTCATTATCTTGCTTTCTGCAGATGCTCTAACACAGCTTCAGAAGGCTTGGAATATAAAGCATTAGTCGTATGGACTACTTTAAATTGGTCTTCAGCCCTAAATTACTTCCTTTTTTTTAAATTCACCATTTTGTGTTCCATAAGAGAATTTCATACAGGAAAAACAAGAGGGAGTGAACAAAAAAACTTGATAAAAGGTTGTCAATTCGGAATGACTCAATGTTCAATCAAAATGAACGTGTTCATCAAAAATACACAATGGTTCTTCCAGTCACCTTTATCAGACCCTCAGAGAAAAGGATCTCAATGGTCTCTTTGAGGATCGGGAGTAGGCCACCATGATGAATTCCAATTCCTCTCTTCAGCAAAGGCAGAACATGCTCTACCTGTTGAGAAATTATCTCAATTATAACAGGCCAATATTTTGTTTAATCACGGCTCAGTTTAGCCAGTCAAGACCAGTTTAAATTCCTATTAACACCAAGGCCACATTTTCCAAGACAAACAAGCACAAAATTTTCAAGGAATTCACATAAAAATTAAAAGTTAGTCATGTATTACCCACAACCCTAGTCAAGCTTATTTGTATGGAATAAACTTTTTTTTTTTTGTAAAGGCAGAGCTTTTCCATACAATGTTAGTACATGGTTATCAAGGACCCCATTCATCATCATAATAATAATAATAATTTTTTGCAATGATTTTTGTTAATGTATCTTATTTCCAAAGTAAAACTATTGAAAATTTAAAACACACAATATTACTTTCATTTATTCCATTTTTTTTTTTTTTTTTTTATCTCCGGGAAGTGAAAATATCCACAAATGTAAATCTAGGTCAGCAGCATGAAGAGCTCAGGGTGAGCCTTCGGAAATATGTCAGAGAACAAACAGGCAGGGGTCAAGTTGAAGGATGGTCCATTCCTCATAAAAGGCAACATTTACACAAACTGCATATTTGAACTAGTCCTGTAATCACTCATCCTCCAACAGCAAGCATTCTGATGGAGGGTCAGTTTATCTTCACACTGACAGAGCAGCAACCTTGAAGACCATCTGATCTGAGATCAGCACCTCTTTTCTGCAAGAGTACAAGCCAAACTCTGCTCTCCTACAACATGGAAATGGATGACAGGATTGTTGAGATGTAGAAGAGGAGGAAAAATGAGGTAGGAGTAACAGTGAACAGGAGGGCTGAAGAGAGTGGAAAGTTTTACGAGCCTCTTAAAACCATTTTGGGAATTGCTAAAACACAGAGACACCTCAAACAAGCTTCACATGTACAGCCCGACTTTGCTGTGGTTTGTGTGGCAGCTCTTCAATTAACAAAGCAACAACTTATAAGTTTAAATTAGTGGTAAAACAGAAAAAACTATTTATAAAATCTAAGTTTTAATTATAGCACAAACTCAAATGTGGTCCATGCGAGACATTTTTGGGTAGTCAAAGAGAAATTTATTAGCTTTTTTTTTTTTGGTGTAATTTACTATCGTTAAAAATATCAAAAGTTAGGAGCAGGTACTTTTTTATGTTTTTGAAAATCTCTTATGGTCGCCAAGGTTGCAGTTATTAAAAAGACAGGGGTAAACAATTTTAAAGTGACAGTTCCATAGTACTTATTTGAGTAAGTAGTGTAATATTAACTACATGTACTTACTATAGGGTTACGGTTAAGGTTAGTTACTCATAATTATACATTATTTTAAGGTGACAGTTACTATAGAATAGTCGATTGTGCATAAGTAAAAGTACCCAACCCTAACTCTTAAGTACATGTAGTAATGTGTAACTGATTTTAAATTAAAGCCAGAGACAGCAAAACAGTAATAGTGAAATATTACAATTTAAAATATGTTTTACTCCATTTTAGTATACGTTATGTTGATAAAAATGCATTCCTATGATGGCAAAGCTGAATTTTCAGCTTTATTACTTTAGTCTTGTTAGTAGGCTTGTTACAGTGAGGAAATTTGTATTACCAATAACACCAGGGATATCAGGGAGCTGCTAACAATACGCAGGGTTATTGAAATGGCTTTTGAATGCACACTCGAATTTGCAATCATGTGTACTCTGTGTATAGGGAGCGGTGGTACTGACCACACGTTTTACAAGATAAGACATGTCAATAAAGCGCAGGATGTTACACATCAAATCCTCCAGCATTGTCCTGTCAGTCATCTCTCCTCACCCTCTGCATGTGATAAGTGAAATTTGACTCCTGGAGAACTAGTGCTGTGATACTGCAGCTTGTGTTGTATGGAGAAGAGCAGATGCTTTTAGTTTATTAATTGTAGTCGACTAGCAAAATATATTCAAACTTTGCATGCTGCAGGCAGGCACCAATGACATACTTTTTGCCCTAAATGCCTCATTTAAATCTTGCCATTAACTGTTGTCGTTGTGGATATGACAAAACATGATGGCATGAGCCTTTAGGCACATACAAAAGTGGCACATTTTTTATTCTTATTGAAATATTTGGATCTTTAGGAGTGCATTCCACTGCACAAGGACCCACATTTCAGAGTTTCCTGTACTTCTGTTAAAATATTTTTACCCAATGTTTGCATGGATAAGAACATGTGAAAATTAAAAATATATAAATACAATAGCCTTTAAAGCGTTTTGATTAGGTCAATTTATTTTTAAAACTGGCTGGGTATAGGAAAATACCTTACCTGTGGCAGCTTTTTATCTTCATCAGAGAGGCAGTCTGTGGCGTTGCTGAACACTTCTTCCACCAGTTTTTTCTCGTCGTCTGGAGTTGAATTGAGAAATTGGAAATCAGACATCAAACTGGGAATTTCAGAGAATCGTGGCTAGAAAAAGCAACTGGTTTTAGTTTTAATTCAGTGTGCACGTGTGTCAGCTCAAATGCCCCCGAAACAGCCAGCATCACAAAGTTAGGTGTGTGTGCGCGCTTTACACAACTGATCAGAGGACTTTCCAATATCCCATGAAAAGCCCTATAAACCAGAGATATAGTTGTAGTAGTGTTAGTGTAGAGAATGAAAATATTCAATAAGTGTATTAAGGAAAGGGAGCGATTCCATGTTTCCTGATCCAAACAGAGCCCAGCAGTTCAACTGGTTTTGCTTCAGAGCTCATTTTGCTGCATTTGCCCATCGAACTTCAAATGATAACCCAACACAACTGCAAAATTGTCGCAAAAATGTAATTAAAATAAAATACTAGGGGTATAACGATACACTCATGTCACGATTCGATATGTATCTCGATACTGAACTCACGATATGATATGTATACTGATATTTTAAGCCAAAATAAAGGTTTTTTTTGGGTACTTTTTTCTCATTATATAATATTATTATTTGTGTTTTATTATCAGGACCCACAAATATTATACATTATGTATATTTGTTGTATGATTCAATGTAATAAGATTATTAATGTAATAATGTCACAAACTAAACTTTAAAAAAATTTCCCCTCACACATTATTCACACTTTCAATGCAGGCAGCATCTCTCCCCATGCCTGCTATGCCCTGCCTCTCCCGCTATTAATGCAGTATGCAAGAATGAACCATCTGAAATGCTTTGAATAATCATACCACTAAAACTAAATGTGATCTGTTTTTTTAAATGATGTTTGTGCGTTCACTAGGGAAATTGGTGAGGATGAGTAAGGCTAAGGCTCACTAAGGCTTTAAATGGTGTTTGCGCTTTGACTTTGAGAAGTGTCGCTTTAAATAATGTTTGCGCTTTCACGAAGAGCACCGTTCCGCCAGCGCGTGCACTTCAGATGATCAATGCAATCTGTCACAGCTCTAATCACAAGAAAGCTCGTCAGAAGGACCAGAATGATTTTAATTCTGCATTTTCTCTCTCTCATGTTGTTTTCGCATGTCACGCAATCATTTGAACGTCTACTAATACTAATATATTTGTTGTTGTGCAATAATTATTAAACATCATTATGGGGTAATAAAATGTAAATTACTATAATTAGTCTTTATTTTCATTTTTAGTTTATTGAATGAAAACTTTTGAAATACATTAGTTTATTATTAACCCTTTTGCAAATAATACTGCATAGTCTACACATTACATTCACTGTATTAGTTTTCAAAGCCCATTTTTTGTTTGTAGGACAACACTGGTAATAGAATGTTGATGTGAAATTATAATTTTGTTTAAAAAAAAGTTTTAAAAATTAAATCTGTAAATTTTGATTTAAAAAAAATGGATTTCTTGGCCATATCACCCAGCCCTATTAGGTGCCCATTGTTGTTTTTCCCCATCTATTCATGAAAAAAACAGATCAACCAGAACAGAACCACGAACAGAGACTAATATATCTATCTATTATTATTTCTATATAATAATATCTATCTATCCATCTACGAGCTGGAAAGCTCTGATGACATCTGCTCAGATAGAGCCAATGAAAACAGTCTCCCCACCTAAACCAAACTCACAAAACAGTAACAGCTGTATGGGTGACTGCTAGTGCGGTCCTAAGTGCTCACCCATATATACACCATCAAAGACAAAAAACTTCAACTTAAGTGCACACTATTCAAAACTAAAACGCTTAAAAGTCTACAATAATGCAACGCTTCTGTGTGCATATCAGTCAATTTTAAAATAAATTAGGCCTTTCAAAGCAAATTGGTATGGGAAGTGGCAATTCTTTTGAAGATTGTCAAGGCGTGTACATGCAATCCATTTCCCTTAATTT
This sequence comes from Pseudorasbora parva, assembly GCF_024679245.1. Classification (NCBI taxonomy): domain Eukaryota; kingdom Metazoa; phylum Chordata; class Actinopteri; order Cypriniformes; family Gobionidae; genus Pseudorasbora; species Pseudorasbora parva. The sequence goes on along the minus strand of NC_090194.1, from coordinate 14,125,203 downwards.
TTTTTTTTAAAAAGCAGAAGGTTTGACACATCCATAGAGGAAGGGCCATGTTTGTGCATTTGGCTCTGTAACAAATTCTGCTTCAAATAGATGAATACTTGATAAAGAAGACCTTGTAACGGTTTCAAAACTGAAAATATCCCCGAAAAGGCACAACGCTGAGCTCATTTCTTTTTCTGACACTTTTTTTGGCCATGATTTGTTTTTGTTTATCTCTTTCCATTTAATATGATAAATAAATCATTATTGCACCCATCTTAAAGCAATGAGAGTGAGATAAAACTTAAGTTCTAGAATAAAAAACTAGAAAAATTATTTTATTATAAAATATTTATTTTAGTTTAGCCCTTACAGGTGTGACTGAAGTTTACATCAGTTTAAACCCCTAACTCAAGCATGAGCAACAGTAATAGTCTTAGCAAGAAGCATTATTAGTTATTGTAACATTAATACCTGTGTTGAAATCCAGTTTAGCCACTTGCAGTGCATAGGCCTCACATTCTTTCTTACTGAAGCTAAAGATGATCACTGGCTGGAAGTTCCTTTCCATGATCATCTTTACGATCTTGAAGACGTTAGATGGACCTGACCAAAAATAAATAAATACAACACACACCAAACATAAAGCAATGCTTTAATTCAACAATCAGCATGTTCCAAACATCTAATGCCCTGTTGATGCTTAATATTAATATCCAAGGCGAATTGATCACGTGGAAATTGCTAAAAATACAAGCATGAATGTGAGATACTGAACGTGAACATATATCAGGTTAATTTTTCGTCTTGTACATGAATTCTATATTTTCACATGACATTTACTTTTAAAATTAAGAGTTTAATCAACCAATTATTTGTTGCCTGAGAATTGTTGGTATGCCTGACAGCAAAATTCAATAACAGGAAGTTAATTACATTTGAATCAAGCTGAGCACCCCATCACTAGGCAGTAATAGGAAGTTCAGCTTGATTAAAAAAATATGGATAAAAAATAAAAAAAAAACATTTTTGAAAGGTCACATTTGTGGTAAGTTTAAATGAAGTACGTCTAGGAGTCTGCAGATTATTTTGTGCTTTATGTTAGCACAATCAGTCAAAGCTGACGAGTTATGACCGTTCACCTGAGATGAATGTTAATATTTGGTGTAAACAGTGCCACATTGATGCTTCAGGCAATTCAAAGTAAAATTATTGGTAGTCCATCTGAGGTTTCCACCATTTATCTGAACTAGAAACTGAATTTTGGCCGCTAACTGCCCATTTTTACACAATTTAACCCTAAAATCAGCATGGAAGAGTTCACAAAACATTGTACTTTCATAACCTGATGTTATTTCAATGCAAAAAGGGAACTTTTATTAAACAAAATACAAAAATGTGGGGTTGGACTTATTTTTTTTGTTGATTGGATCTTAAAAGTAGGTGTCGGATTCCAGAAAACTTTTTTTTTGTCCATGGTATAACATTGATCGTGGATTTTTTTTTAAATATTGGCTCTTAAATACTAACCTTTGGTTCCACCCCTTCTGCCTTTGGGGTCCCATTTGCCCCCAGTGTTGGCTCCAGTGTCCCCCACATCCCTCAGGACCTGCATAGCCGTGTTAAAATTGTCTTCTCTGAAGTCTCCCTGACAAGAAATGCCAAAATAAATTTTGATTACATAACCACAGTGATATGGGAACATTTTCTTGAACTTGATCAGCTCGTTGCGTAGTTGAGGCTTCGCAGTTATACAATAAACACACGCACTGATATTTCAGCATTTTAAATCTGTGTTTAATTACATGTAGATGTGCCATTCTTGAATGACAGCTCCAGTTCTACACCCATGTCAGATAATGGTGCACAAATCCCCTACATTGTATAAAATAATGCAGCACACCCCAGAGAACACTAAGGTGTGTTCACCTTCATCTCTGATGACGGAATAAAGGCTTTAATGCAACTATTCAAAGAATTTGGCTACTTACATTCTCATCCACAACAAGATGGAGTCCATCGCCACCTGCTGGAAAGATGTAGTGCTGCAGTGGAGTGGGGCGGTAGTCTGTATACACCACGTGACAAGGCTGCACGTAAACAAAGAAATCACAGTCATCCTGGAGCCATTATTAGTGCACTATAGATGCATCTTAGAACTCAGATCCACTTCCTTTAAATTAATCCATTGGTTTAGATAAGTTTAGCTGATTAAAGTAGACCTACTAGATGGCATTTTGGGTGGTTGACAACATTCAGTGATATTTAAAAATTGTATATACCATTATAGTATTAATTCATATTTTGAATGAGCTTTTTTATATTTTCAGATTTCATTTTAATTGTAGTATTAGATACTTTTGCTATGTTTTTTTAATATATTTTAATTTAGCTTTAATTTTATTAAGTTTTAGTCTTAGTACTTTAACGTGTTGCAGTTTTTCATCTTTTATTTATATTTTTTAATTTTAGTTCACAATACCAACACTGGATAAGAGGTTTCTAAGGCATCTTGAGTGGTTGACAGGTGTTAATGTGTGCTCAGATGTTGAAAGGCATTAACCCTTTACAGTCATATCAACCATATGCTCACGCCAACATTTGGAAAATTATGGTAAACAGGGGTTTATGTATTTGTTATATTTTGCCATATTTTTTATTGTTTAGACTCCATATTACCAACTACATCACTATGGTTGGATTCCCTACTTAACTGATACCATGTTTGACCTTATTTTATGACCGATCAGCAACTTCATTCTTTTGTGCGACTGACTGAAGTGTGCAAACTGATGCTGTCACCTGAAGAGGTGTGTAGCAATAGAGCTGTGTGCGATTTTTTATCTCGGCTCCTTCAGTATTTTCCATACATAGACAAATTTGTGGTGGACCGCCACAGAATCAACACCAGCCACCACATATTGCTTCGTCATTCATTCATTCATTTTTACGCAATTTAAAAGACACGCATATTTTTGACTGAATTTTTTCACACTTAAAGTAAAGTCTACCAAAGCAAGCTCCCCCGAAAATAGACAAGGAATTGTTTTAAAAAGCGTGTGGGACAAGGGCAACCAGAATGAATCGTCACACAGGGCTCACAAAACATTTATTGTTGTTTGTTTGTTACATTTATATAACGCTTTTTCTAGGCACTCAAAGCTCTTAATATATAGAAGGGGGAATCTCCTCAACCACCACCAATATGCAGCATTCACCTGGATGATGTGACGGCAGCCATATTGCGCCAGAACGCCCACCACACACTAGCTGATTGGTTGAGAGGAGAGAGAGTGATTAAGCCAATCAGTGTATGGGGATTATTAGGGGCCATGATGGACAGGAGCCAATGGGCAAATTTGGCCAGGATGTCGGGGTTACACCCCTACTCTTTATCAAAGGACATCCTGGGATTTTAAACGACCACAGAGAGTCGGGACCTCGGTTTAACGTCTCATCAGAAAGACGGTACTCTTTGACAGTATACTGTCCGCATCACTATACTGGGATGTTAGGACCCACATTGACCACAGGGTGAGCACCCCCAGCTGGCCTCACTAACACCTCTACCAGCAGCTACCTGGTTTTCCCAGTTGGTCTCCCATCCAGGTACTGACCAGGCTCAGCCCAGCTTAGCTTCAGCGGGAAACCAGTCTTGGGCTACAGAGTGATATGGCTGCTGGTCTGTCAAACAAACAATGATCGAAAACCTAAGTTGGACCAATTGGGCGGACTATCCATATGGTTTTAACATAAAATGTTCTTAGTGGTTGACATCAGGTTGCTAAGGTGTTCTAGATGGTTGCTAGGCAATTAAGAGCCCTGTTTATACTAGTGCATTTTTGTTTTAAACCGCATAAATTTTGCTACGGTTACGCCTGTCGTGTACACCATAGATATGTATACGTAGATGCCTCATTTGAGCACTCCAGGCACGCTGACAAGCCACCATTTTAGAATGGTCATCACAAGACAACACTTTAGATGCTGTCAATCATCACACGCATAAAAAAAACAAAAAAATAAAAAAACACTGCGCCTGCGAAACTCTGTAAAGCCCAGCACGATTTAACTTCCCAAATAAACCTCTCAGGTGAGACGTTTGTGTTAGTTTAGAAATTATAATGATGAGCTACACAAAAACATTAAACAAAATTTGCCCATTGAAGATTTTGCCCAAACTTCCAAGCCCTGTTTAAATGATTAAACTAAGCATGTTACATTTATCAAGTGAACAACTTATATACAGCATATTAAATACATACGTTTGTGAATAGGGCATTTGCAGCAGATATATGCACAAATATATGGGCAGTATGAACCTAATGACCCACCTGTTTGTGGAGGTGACAAATCCACTCTGCAAACTGTCGAGCATTGGGAATGGTGGCTGACAGGAACACATGGTGCACATTGTCCGGCAGCAGGATGATGGTTTCCTCCCAGACCACTCCACGCTCTGCACATCACATGGCCCAGAAAGTTAGTTACTCATGACAGCAAACATGCAGTAAATTATTATGCACTTCACAATATTGTATAATTCAACTTGTATTTTCTGCCGATTAAAAATTAAACACCACCCACCTGAGTCTCTCATGTAATGGATTTCATCAAAGATGACCCATGCCACCTCCCTCATAACCTCTGATCCTCTGTACAGCATGCTCCTCAAAATCTGAAAAAGACACCCCAAAACAATGAATCAAAGAACATGCTGTTGATGCGGCAGCAGATAACGGGCCGCTGTCTCACCTCAGTGGTCATGACCAGACAGGAGGCTGTGGGGTTAATAGTGACGTCACCGGTCATCAGACCCACATCCTGGAACTCTTCGTACATTTCTCTGTACTTCTGATTGCTTAAAGCTTTGATGGGACTGGTGAAGATGACTCTCTGCTTTTCTCGAAGTGCCAGAGCAATGGCATATCTGGGTGAAGAAGGAAACACACTTAGATCTAAAGCAGCATTTCTCAACCAGTGGATCACAAGGCCGTTTTGAGTGGTATAGTATGAGTATATTTTTGGTGGCTCATACCCTCGTACTATACCCTCAGTTTCACAGACAAGGCTTAAGTCTAGTCCAAGACTAAAATGTAGGTTTGAGCCGTTTTTAACTAAAAACAACTTGCACTGGCGCATCTTAAAGTGGTCATAAACTGGCTTTTTTTGCTTAGTTATACTGTTGTCTTAGGGTCAATTTATGACGTTCGCATGGTTTTTACATTCAAAAACATCATAATGAATAAGTAATAGTATTTTCTATCCTGGTTTTGAGCCCAGATTTTATGGGTGTGCCACAGTGAAGACTTGAAAGTAAACGCCCACTGCCATGATTGGACAACAGTGTTGGACAACATATGAATTTCTAATCCTTCTGATATTATACATGTACAAACAGCTACATAACACACTAAAGATAAAAGAAAACTAGAAATTGCATCATATGACCCCTTTATTCTCATTCTGTCTGAAAATCCAGTTTACAAAAAATCTGCCGCGATGCGAACAAACGCGCAATATCTTAGTTACCCAAGTGAGCTGGAACACTTAGACAAGATTCCTTATATTGGAATCCGAAGGAAGGTTATGCAGCCAATGTGTTCTTTCACAACCAGGCACTGCACAATATTTTGTAATCTTCAATAAAAGATGCAGTTTAGAGTCACGTAGGCCTGTGTTATTTACCTATTACATGTCATGTGATATGAATCCGTAGCCTGGATGCCAGCCGAGCTTAGCCCCGCCCACAAAATGTTTAGGTCAGGCAGTTCGGTCTGGCCTCAATCCATAGAGAAGTAAATTATCTCCAAAGAGAAACTGTTTGGACCAATGAAATCATCAGGGCGGGCTTTAGACGATGACAGACAGATTATAAACAGTAACGTTATCATGCACGTCAAAGGGGCTTGGATTATATTTGTTCGAACGGAGTGCTTGTTTGTATATGCATTCACCTTTCACAATTTCACCTTCACCATTCACAATTTCTCTCAGAAATGATGATCATGTTGGGTAAGTACTCTGTGTATCATTAAATTTTTTTTTTAAAACACCGGCAAAGATTGTGTATTCCAGCCTGATTCCAGCGCGTGCAGACGCGGTTGCCAAGTTTTTACAACAAAACCCGCCTACTTCTAGCCCTAAACAATAGCTTCTCGGGGGTTCTCCGGGGGAAAAATGGCATTTGGGGGATAAAATGTGTTATTTTGGCAAGGTTGCCTGCTGAAATTCGCACTCATGGGTCTATATATCACATAATAGTCGCTTCAACCCGCGGACATAAAAAAACTCGGACTTGGCAACACAGTGCAGTTTAACTATTTTGACATTTGACAATGCGTCGCTTCGTTGCTCTGATTGGTTGTCGGTCTATCCAATTGATGTCTTTCCTGGTTCGGTTGAAACATGCCCCATAATCACAGCCCAATGGAGCAGTTTCAGACTCATATCCTGACTAGAATTGAGTAGGCTAATGAATCGGTGGGCAAAGCTACAGAATTAGGCAGGCTTTATCATTTTACCAAAAACGAGTTCATGACTGCTATTATACACCTTTATATACCTTATAAAATAGTTTAGTCATCAGTGTTAGTGATGATAAACTTTTGTGTATGTCATGTAAAGACAAATGTTACTCAGTGTGTGTACCATTTTTGAGAAATAAATTAGCTTGGTTCAAATTCATAAATTTGTCTGCAGCTTGACCATGGGAAACTGTGGCTCCAATGGCCAAACCAGTTGAAAACCACCGATCTAAATCTTCTGTAAGTGCACACAAAATATTTCAAAGCAACGGACACTCACTCCGCACACACAGTTTTTCCTGCCGACGTGTGGGCCGACACAAGCACAGACTGGTTGTTATCGATGCACAGGATGGCTTCACGCTGGAAGGGGTCAAGTATGAAGGGGTACTCCTGCAAGGGGGAAATCAAACCATTTTCAAACAAAAGCAAGGCATTTATGTTGTCATAGAATGTTTAATGATGTTCAAATCACCTTAGCAGCTTTTCCAACACGTGGTTTCAGCTGAGTGTATTCCTCATCGGCAGGAAGAACCACCTGAGAAAGTAAGCTAGGGTCAGCACATGATCATTCAAAAGATATGTTTTGTTTTTTTCTACTGTGTGTTTGTGTATTTACCTCATGAGTGCAGCCCTCTACTGTCTCCACCTGCTCCGCCTTCACTTTAGGCATGAGCTCTGACAGACTGAAGGATGACACAGATGGAAAGAATTACTAGAGGTCAACCAAAGAGTGGATTTCATCCAGTTAAGATAACAGGATTCCTTGACCTTTCTAACGTGACTACATAACGCACAGACAGCGCATGTCACATAAATAGTGCAAGATTAACCTGTGGTTAAAAAAAAAAAGTATAGTCTTTTTTTTAAAATAACTGATAATTTTGATAGGCTGGGATCATGTTTTCTTGTTTCCTCAAAAACAAAAAACTTTTACTGAAAAAAGAAAGAAAGATTTTGGATGTCATGAGGGTGAGTAAATTATCAGGACATTTTAATTCTGTAGTGAACTAATCCTTTAAACCGAGGTAAATTATGAGCAATGTGAAAGCAAGATAAACCAGGATTCTGACCAGGGGTTTACAATGACCCAGTAGTTCAAGTGTGAAAAGCCTGTGTTAGGTGTTTCAGAAGTAGAACACAAACAGTACATTAAGTACACCAATCTTACTTGATCTCCTCAGCTGAGACGGTTTCCAGCTTTTGTTTTTTCCCAAGCACCGGCTCATCTGGACCGTCATTTTCTGCATCTCTTTTGCGGACGGCTGGGGAATCACTCTGCGGTTTATCGGGAGTCTTCCTATTAGATGTAAAAACAACAAAGATTCACTCAATAATCATCTAGTGCTTATCTGTATACATTTCTAAAAATATGATAAAGTGGCAGGTAGGATATTCTTGCTGGTCTCCAGAGTTTTTAAACATTTTCTAGTATAATATGGGTGGTTCCTAAACAGATATATCAGACAGACGTATGTAGACAGCTAAACACAACAGCAAAAGACGACATGTAATAGCAAAACCTAACTACTGAATGCCAAAATATGCCGCTAAAGGGTTTTATGTGGTGTGCTTCCATTAAGTTTTTATCGAGCTGTTTGTGCGCGTCACATGTGTTCAGGACGACCAGACAACTACGATATCTAATGATTAGTTATGCAAAACAAATATAACTTATATCCCGCCTGTTAGCCTACCCCGCGTGAGCTGCAGACGTTGGAGTGGCTTTTTTGCTGGAACCAGCCTGTTCTTCATCAAACACGCTGAACAAATCGTCTCCAAACGCGTCCGCCATGACTTCAAACAGACACAATCCCACCAGACCGCGTGCCGGAAATGACATGGCGCGTCGAACGTGTGAAATGAGCGACGGTAAAGACACACAACAAAATACACACCTCTAAAACAATTACAATAATAAAAAAAATCTGATTATATGGTTATTTAATCCGTATATTGAGTTTGGTATTTAATTTATACTATTTAGTAATTTGTTGTAAAGAGACTACAACAAATGCCCATGTACCTCTAAAAATGTGTATTCTACAGTCAATAATTAAGTATGCGGTCCTGTTTGGACCTATGAAGGCCCGAACTGAACGAAAGAAAGAAAAAAATAGAGAGTTTTCAACAACAAAAAAATTTATTTATGTTTTTTTTAAAGTGAACTTTTATTTTGAAAGTAGCTTCTGTAGTTTCGGCCTTCATAGACTCTCATTGAGTTGGCTTAGCTTGGCTGTCAGCGCAGTCTTCTTGAACATTTTCTAGCTATAGGATTTGTGTTTATAGAAATGTTGATAATTTTGTGTACTGACCAGTAACAAAACACTTGAACTGATTATTTTCGCGATGGGTGGGAAGAAAAAGAAGTCGGCAGCAGTTCCCACGAGTGTGCAGCCGGTTGCTGCTGCTGCTGTTGCTGTGAACGCGACCAATGCAGCATCTGAATCCACAGGCAAAAAACACCAACAGAGACCAAATAATGAGAAATCAGCCTCAAAGGAAAACAAACCCAGAGGTCAGGCGTCCTTTCAAAAGTTGCACTGCACAGTGAGGAGTTTGATTCATAGAGACATTCACAAGCATGTAATTAAATATGACAATATAAATAAATAAAAACATTTCTAGCTATTTGAATGCAGATGTACAGTGTGATGCAATAATCAATAAGACTTATTATTATTTACAGTAAGTGTCTGTTAAATTGTTTCACTGACTCAAATGAGAGTTGGTCATCAAATGCCTTTAATATGTGTTCCTTTTTTTTCTTGTAGCTCCCAAAACATATAGTCTAAACACTAATGCACAAACGGACACAGGTGGTGTGTCTGATAAATCAATCCTGAAGGTAAGTCTTACATTCATAGTTCATGTTTATAAGCTAAAAACCTACCCAGTCTAAAAAAATAACATCAATCAATCAACTTTATTTATATAGTGATTTTACAATGATGATCGTTTCAAAGCAGCTTCACAGTGTTAAACAGGACAATATTGCAACAAAATTTGATTTGGCTATACAGTCGTTCTGATATGTTATATCAGCTTATTTTAATTAATCATATAGCGAAATGTTGCAAATCAGTATTATAGTTTATAGAATTAAATAAGACCTAATACATTTATTTTAATTGTATATTTAGTTGAATAACTTAAATCATAATTTTAGTGGCCCCAACTGAGCAAGCCAAGCCAAAGGTGACATTTGCAAGGAACCAAAAACTCCACCAGGGCATGATGGAGAAAATAAACCTTGGGAAAAAACAGACTCCAGTTTGTGCCAGTTCTCAACAGGGTGCCAGTTCTCCTCTGGCCTATTAACAAACAGTGTATGATTATTATTCTGGCCACCTTACAGGTCAGAAATCATATTAGATCTGAACATTTACAATTGACCTGCATAGATGGATTCTGCAGACAGATGTTTTTCACCAAGGATGCTTTAAAATGACATAAAGACATTTATAATGTTACTAAAAATTTCTATTTCAAATAAATGCTGTTCTTTTTATTTACCAAACAAAATTCTTTAAAAAATGTATCGTGGTTTCCACAAAAATATGAAGCAGCACAACTGTTTTCAACATTGATAATAATAATACAAATGTTTCATGAACATCAAATGAGAATATTACAATGATTTCTGAAGGATCATGTGACACTGAAGACGAGTAATGATGCTGAAAATTCAGCTTTGATCACAGGAATAAATTACATTTTCAAATATATTATAGAAAACAGTTGTTTTAAATTGTAATAATATTCATGATATTAGTTTTACTGTATTTCTGATCAAATAAATGCAGCTTTGGTGAGAATAAGCATAAAATGTTAGTGTAAACATCAGTGCCGGTTATTGATATTATCAGTCTGTTTTTTGCATGTCTTGAAGGTTGTCATCCATCCAGAACTGGAAAGGAAGGTGATCAAGTTGATCAATGATTACAGGCAAGAACATGCTGATAAAGGAACAATATCTGGGAGACTCACCTCCAAAAAGTTGCTGGTAATTATTTTCCTTTTTCCCCAAAATGACAAAAAATATAGAATATGATTTATTATCTATGAATTTTAAATGAACATCTATCATATATTGTTTGGCAGGATTTGTACACAGCCTTGCAGAAGTTCCAGTTTAAGACGGAGCACATCGAGGAGGCCATGAAGAGCAGTGTGCTGTATGGAGGCGATCTGCACTCAGCTCTCGACTGGCTCTGTCTGAATCTCAGAGATGGTAAAAGCTTTGGATTGCAGTCTTAAACTTCAAGTTCTGCTCCTCAAACCTAAACCATTGTTTTAATTTTCCTTGAATAAAGATGAGCTACCGGAGGGATTCAGCCAAAAGATGCAGGAGGAGAACCAGAAGACTCGCGCTAAGTTCCAACCTCCTAAAGAGGACAAGAAACAGCCGGTGATCAATAAGGAAGCACCCAAAGAGGAGGAGAAACCTAAGGCAAAGGTGGGTCAAAGTGACATTCTATGAGGACCTTTACATTCACAAACAGCTATTTTACATGCTACATGACAAAGTAATATCCAAAAAAGCATAAATGGAGCACTTTCATCTTTTGAGAGTCAGAAACATTTAATTTGATGGCAGACTCCTGTAAAAGATGGTGGTGGCAGTATGAAGGAGTGGATACTGCGCTACGCCGAACAATCTGAAGATCAGAGCAGCGAAGAAGATGAAAACACGGACACAAGTGTTTACAACCCAGAGTTGGAGGAGAAGTTCGATCCTGTGAGTTTTACTCAGTTCCCATAATATGCCGCTATTACGCCTGCAGCTTCCCATAAACTCACGCACTCTTCCTGCAGAACGAGAGATACCTGCTGCTGAGCGCGCAGCTGTATGATGCGAAGGACATGGCCGCAGGAGCAAAAGCCAAGAAAGACAAAGCAGGGCAGAGGACAGCACAGGATCGGATCAGAGTCATCCAGCAAGGTCTCTGTGCCTGCAGTGTTCACTATCTTCACGGGTATTCGTTCATTGTAAAGAATGTGAGGAAGGGTTACTATGAATTTGTTACTTAATAGCGTTTGTTTACATTACAGAAATGAAGTATTTGGAGTGTCATCCAATGTTTAATTCAGCTATCAAAGTTAAAGACACTCCTAAAGAGGAAAAGAAGCCAGTTACACTCACTGATGGCAAGGATGAACTCAACTTCAACCTCTTTGAGCAAACAGACACACCACCAGCAGAAAAAAGTAAGAGACTTAATTGATTTATATAGTTTAATGTATATTTATTTAGTATTTTTTTGTTTGTTTTGTGGTGTGTTTTATTGTGTGTGCGTTATCTTATTGTATTCTGTTTAGTCTGTTGTTTTATGTTGTTATTTTATGTTTTTTTTTATGGTATTTTACGTGATTTTGTTTTGTTTTATGTTGTTTTATATCAAGTGCTGTCAAATCGATTAATTGCATTCAATATAACAGTTTGTGTTTACATAATAAATACGTGTACTGTGTACATATTTAAATTATAATTATATTAATATTTGATATATTTTTTAAATGCATACATAAATGTATATGTATTTATATATGCATAATAATTATACACATTACACATATTATTTTGAATGCGATTCATAGTTTTGACAGCACTATTTATATTTTATTATTTTATTGTATTTGTCATTTTTATATTTTACATTTTCATTTTTATGTTATTGCTTTATTCAGTTTATTTTGTGATTATTTCCTTTCTATAATGTTGTTACTTATATTTAAATGTATTTCATTATATTGTTCATAATGTTCTTTTTTTAATTATCTCATTTAATTTATTTGAACTTCATTCTGTTATTTCATTTTGTTGTGTTGTTTTGTTTTATGCCATGTCATAATTTTTGTCTTTTTTAAATTTTATTATTTTATTTTATACAATGCTATGCTTATGACTTGGTGATACCTAGGTTCATTGCCAGATATTAATGTCTTTTTTTGCATCCCTGATTTTTAACCCCATCATTTCTCATTGTTGATGCTCTAGTGGAGAAAAAGCAGAAGGAGCCCAAAGACATCCGAAACTTTGATTACACATCAAGGAGCTGGACTGGCAAGTCGCCTAAACAGTTTTTGATTGATTGGTGTAGGAAAAACCTCCCGAAAAGCCCTCCACCATCCTTCGCGAAAGTTGCAGTCGGGAGATATTGGAAATGCAAGTATGTTGTGTTAAAATTGATTGAATCTTGAATCTTTTGTTTCTGCGTGTGTACTGAATGCCGATTTGACTGTCTGGTTATTTGTCCTTGATGTCAGAGTGCGGGTTCAGAGGCCTAATGACGTTTTGGAGGTGTGTCCCAGTATCCTAACTGAAGACGGCATGCAGGCCCAGCACTTAGGAGCCACGCTAGCCCTTTATAAACTAATCAAAGGACAGGTGAGTTTTAAAACAGTTCACATATTAGGCATATAGATGCTTGCTTTATGTATTTCATTCATGTCATCTGTCCTTTGATCTCCATTAGTCGGTGCATCAGCTGCTGCCGCCCACCTACCGTGACGTGTGGCTTGAGTGGCGAGATGACGAACAAAAAGAGGAGGAGCAAACCCGCTCCGCCATCAACAAACCACGTGACCAGTTCATCGCACGTCTGCTCACTCGGCTCAAACAGCAGCAGGCCCTCCAATTGCAGTCTGAGCCTCAGGAAAGCCTCCAGGACCCTGAACCGGAAGACTCCTGGGAGAACCTGGACATCCAGGAGGACCACGAGCCTCAGCGTGGAGGAGGCCTCATGGTGGAGGAGGCGTCCCGGAAGCTGCTCCTCAAACTACGAGCCTCTGCTGTGGCGCGCAGGCTGTTGACTGAGAGGGAGCAGTTGCCTGTTTTCCAGCACCGTGAGCAGGTGCTGGAGGCTCTACGGCGCCACCGTGTGCTGGTGATCGCCGGGGAAACGGGAAGTGGGAAGAGCACACAGATTCCTCAGTTCATCCTGGAGGAGCTCCTGGCTTCTGGGGAGGCCGCGCAGCCTTGCAATGTGGTGGTGACACAACCCAGAAGGATTTCCGCCACGAGTCTGGCTAGCAGGGTGTCACAGGAGCTAGGGAGTGAGGACGGACCAGGAAGCAAGGTTAGATCTCAGGATATTTTTTTTTTTTAAAGAACTTGCTTTTAATGTTGTTCATTAATAATAGGTCAGGAGGTATGTGATGGGAATCAAACATTTGGGCCAGTAACCAAAAAAGTTTTAGGTTCAAACCCCACAAGAGACTCATTGTTACAGCAATTTAAGGCTCAACAAAAGTAGTTTTATAATTTCTTAAAACTTTTTATTTTTTTAAACTAGAAAACTAGACATTAAACTAAATAGACTTTTTTTAAATGGAAATATTTAGCCAAGTATAAATAATATAAATATTAACACAAATTAAGGAGTCAATATACTTTCATTAAATGGGTCAATGACAACGCTCATTTTTTAAAATTAATTTATTCAGAAATATATTTAAAATTAATACACCTCTTTTATGATTTGCATGTTTGTCATTTCTGAGTTAAAATTGATGTTGATCATGGTGTGAGGAGAATGACATTCTTGAAAATCTAATTTTATTAACTATTTTGGCATTAATATTTTGTATTATTTCTTCTTATTTTTTATATAAAATATTTAAACAAAACTGCTTAATATTTATACAAATTAATGTTGCCCGCCAAATTAAAGTGCTACCAACTTTTGTTTCAACATTTTTTTCCTTTATAAAATTTTAAATTTTAAAAATGTTTGTGTGCCAAATTAAGTCGTGTGGTGCAACCAACAACAACAAAAAAACAACAGAAAACCAGAAATATCATAGAGAAGGACCCATGCCGACCCACATGACTATTTCAAAGGTCAATTTGTCAACAAAAATATGTTCATTTGAATTTTTTTGGGTTGTGAGATGTCAAGTGGTGCAACTCCCCAAAAAAATGTATATTCATGAATTACTACTTCCTGATATTTGGAAATAAAAAATAAATCTTACCTTGACAAATATTTAATACTTAAAAAAATAAAAATAAAACATGATTAAGATCCTCTCACATGTATTAAAAGTGAAAGGAAAACACCACATTACATTTTTAGAGTTAATTTAATAATTTTCCTAAAAATGGTATAACAGAATTTCAAACCCATATCTAAGAACTTGAAACAAAAGAACCCCAGTAAAGGTGTCTTAAAGGGTAAGTTCACCCAAAAATGAAAATTCTGTCATCATTTACTCACCCTCATTTGGAAGAATGTTTGTAACCAAGCAGATAGACCAACCATTCACTACCATATTAGGGGGAAAATTACTATGGTAGTAAATGGTTGTTTTATCTGCTTTGTTACAACCATTCTTTAAAATATATTTTTTGTGTTCAACATAAGAAAGAAACTCATACATGTTTGGAAAAACATTTAATTTTGGGGTGAACTATCCCGATGGCAGAGACACCATGATAACAGTATTGTGAATATTTGCATTCCAGAATTCACTGTGCGGATACCAGATCCGTATGGAGAACCGCTCTGGTGACTCCACACGACTGCTGTACTGCACCACTGGAGTTCTTCTACGTAAACTACAGCAGGACCAGCTCCTCAGCTCCCTGACTCACATCATCGTGGACGAGGTCATGCTCGCATATATCTAGGGATATAAATACACTTAGGGCTGGACCATATAACCCAAAACTTATGTCTCAATATTTTAGGTTCACGAGCGCAGCGTACAGTCAGATTTCCTCCTCACCATACTAAAAAAAGTGGTTCATAAGCGCGCAGATCTGCGTTTGATCTTGATGAGCGCTACAGTCGACTGCCAGAAGTTTGCCAACTACTTCAACCGCTGTCCTGTGGTCACCATACCTGGCAGAACTTTCCCTGTGGAGGCAAGATTAAATACATCTATAAAATTATCAACTTACATAATGCTTCATTTATTCTGTTATAAATGCCAAATAAAATCATAGAAATCATAAAATACTGTGGTGGTAGGTGTTTCACTTGGAGGATATCGTGGAGGAGACGGGTTATGTTCTGGAGCAGGACTCGGACTACAGTCAGAAGTTTGTGGAGGAGGAAGACGAGGTCAGCATTAGTGTCGCACAGAAGGGAGGAAAGACTCTTCTGCATCAGGTGAGATGTTGAATCCCAATTCACATACACTCTGTCTTAAAGCTACACTATGTAATTTTTCGTTGTAACTGTGCGTTCGCTCAGCGGCTGCTGTGACACTTGTTCACACTGCTAAGAGTAAAGCGTTTCTGCAAAATAAAAACGGAAACCGAGGGCAACGCAGATATGACGCAATTGACAGGCAACTCCCTCAGACGTCCCGGCTCCTTGGTTAAAATAGCAATTTTCTCACAATTTACAAATAGTTGGAAACATTTGGGGTATTGTAAGAAGTCAACGGAACAAAATATATAACACTGGCCTGGTGGTTTTTGGATATTTTACTGCAAAAATACTACATAGTGCACCTTTAACTAGTATTCTAAATTATGTGAATGCGGCGTGCCATTGCAGGCATATGTTAGCTTATAAATGTTTGTTCATCTATTCTGTTCAGGAGCTGATTGTGAGGGACTCTGGTTCAGGCTGGGATCTGGGCCCTGAGCTGGATCACTTCAGCAGCCGTACGCGACACGCCCTGCAGTACATGAACCCCAACAAGATAAATATGGATCTGATATTAGACCTGCTGGCATATCTTGGTAAAATAACAACACATATACTGTATACACATATAGTTACTGAGCATGCACCTCATTAGGATGCATACTTTATTATTACTAGCTTTTAATGATGGAAGCATGAATCATATTTCCCTCAAAGATGGTGAAATGTTTTTTATGAATAAATGGTGTACCTCTGGTTCTTTTCCTAAGATAAATCACCTCAGTTTCGTGATGTGGATGGTGCGGTTCTGGTCTTCCTCCCAGGCCTGGCTCATATTCAACAGCTGCATGATCTACTGACCACTGACAAGAGGTTCAGCTCAAAGAACAGGTAACTCCAACCTAAACGGAGACAGGAACTAAACAGAGCATTACTGACAGACTGGGAAGAGAGGTGCAGCCACAATGTCAAATATGTAAAACATTCAAGCATAAAAACTTATTCAAGTAGAGCCAAAAAAACAAATCAAGACTTTGGAAAGGGGCATAATATGGCCTCTTTAATTTATGTTTTGTGTACCGTTTAATAAATTTTTTTATGCTTTTTTTTTTTTTTTTTAATAAGCCTCGTGCTCACCAAAGATGCATTTATTTGATAAAAAATACAGTAATAACAGTAATATTGTGAGATATTATTACAATCTAAAATATGTTTTCTTTGTGTAAAAATGTAATTTATTCCTGTGGTCAAAGCTGAATATTCAGCATCATTACTCCAGTTTTCAGTGTTACATGATCCTTCAGAAATACGCTGTAATATCTGAGGTATGCTCTAAATACAATAAAATACACATTTCTGTAGATGGCATTTCAAAAATGTATTTTTATATATATGTTTATATACGTGTGTTTATGTTTGTTAACATCTAGATACAAGCTGGTCGCCCTCCACTCCTCACTGTCATCTCAGGACCAGTCTTCTGCATTTACAGTACCCCCTGCTGGAGTGAGAAAGGTACTGTTCAGAATAGCACATTATACGGTTTTCACGTGACGTCACAGCCTTATTAAAATACCCACCTGGAGGGTAAAACAAGCAGATTAACCCAGAATATAAATACAATGCGCAGTTTCTCACTAAGCGTTTTTCAAAGAACCATTAACCATTGACCATATACTGAATTTGATCTTAGTATATGGATGACAAGTGCAACAAAACAGCCTTCTTTTGAAATGGAAAATTGACTGGCCTGTGCTGCAGTTCTATGAACATTTGCCCTCCAGGTCTCCGTGCCGATGAATTATGAATTACTACAAAACTATGAATTACTATTTCTGCGGTACATAGTCCGTCACTTTACGCCACTGTCAAATCTTCATTTTTCTTTAAGATCGTTCTGTCCACAAACATTGCTGAGACTGGCGTCACCATTCCTGATGTGGTCTTTGTCATTGACACAGGAAAAACAAAAGAAAATCGGTGAGGCAGGGCAGAAATATCTAATATTACCTATCTATACATGGTTGAATGGTTTTGAATGTTAGTGGTTGTCTTCTGTTTTTGGTTTCAGGTATCATGAAAGCAGCCAAATGAGCTCTCTGGTGGAGATGTTTGTGAGTAAAGCCAGTGCCCTACAGAGGCAGGGGAGAGCAGGACGTGTTCGAGAGGGCTTCTGTTTCCGCCTTTATCCCAAATTCAGGTACAACACCCCTGAGATGTTTTAAACAGATGTTGGGATAGTGTTTTCTTCCCTATTGTGATGTATAATCGAGGGAACAGGAAACACTATAGGGCGGGGCTTGATTTAGTCCATGGAGAATTTATTGGATTGTTGTGGTTTGCTATTGGTGGATCTAATGTGAGTGACAGGTTGCCCCGCCCTCTCGCCGGTAAACGCGTCATCAGAGAAGAGATGTCGTCGCTGCAAGAAGGGGAGGGGAAGTTAATTTGATTAAAAATTATGAGGGCACATGAATTCAATATTGTGCATGGAATAATCATTTATAATAAATACAGCAATATCACATAAACAAGAATTGCCTATTTTGATTTGATGTTGACTTTAAAGTTGGGGCACATACAGTACTAAACCTTTCAGAGATCAGTGACCTGTTTTGGTTGGCAATATCAACGATATTTTAGTTGATTTTATTTCATCACATGAGAAGTACATTTATATCAAAATGTAGTGATTATTGCTGAAATGTATTATTGGATGACACAAAGCAAAAACAGCTTCATATTATTCAATACTTAACTCAAAACTAAACAAAATCTTATAAAATGGTGAGATCTCTATTTTCTGATTTATGTACACATTTTTTGTACAATGCATAAACTGTCTTAACACACACGTGTGAGTAAATTCTCATGTTCTTTGTTTTTCCCTTCAACAGATTTGACAGCTTCATTGACTACTCTATCCCTGAGATTCTCAGAGTGCCTTTGGAGGAGCTTTGCCTTCATATTATGTTAAGTCACATGTTTTTCTCTTTAATCTACTCTACCATTCAAAAGTTTGTTGTTGTTAAAATATCTTAATGTTTCTTGAGAGTACAATAAAGC
Organism: Pseudorasbora parva; assembly: GCF_024679245.1. Taxonomy (NCBI): domain Eukaryota; kingdom Metazoa; phylum Chordata; class Actinopteri; order Cypriniformes; family Gobionidae; genus Pseudorasbora; species Pseudorasbora parva. Next base: position 14,106,527 of record NC_090194.1, on the reverse strand, counting down.
TGCAGTATATTATGAAATATTACTACAATCTACAATAATCTAAACAAGAAATGTTTCTAATATAGAGGGTATGCCAGAGTAATTGCGGTTACGCCCACTGAGTGGCAGCATCACAACCTACATCACAAAATCTAAAACGGAAAAGAGCTTTGAGATTGGCTGTACAAACACATTTGACAAGAAATATGAGGAGTATATTTACAGACTGCCAAGTGCTACAGAAAAGAGAAGCAAATGGATCACTGCAATTCACAGAAACATCTGAACAATTAAATATAAATAAAATATAAAATATCTTAAACTGTGTTCCGAAGATGAACGGAGGTCTTACGGGTGTGGAACGTCATTAATGACATCAATTTACTTTTTGGGTGAACCAACCCCGGCGTCGAAATCAGGTATGGTAATATAAATGTCAGGAAACACAATTCCTGGCTGCATGTCAATATCTGTGAATCACTGGATCTTTGGTAAGTTTGAAGGAACTCTTTATCGAGTCCAACCTTTAGTTCAAACTTATATTCTTTTGTTTTACTCACGTATTCGCAGTTTCCCCTATTAAATCCAGTCATGCAGCAGGCTCTTTTGCCACTCGGTCCAACGAAGGAGTGTAATCCGGTGGGAAAGTGGCATCAGTGCCTCTATACTGATTTGATCCTCAAGAAACATTTTGGTTATACTTTATTTTTTTATTTTGGCCCTTATAGCCACCTTTGGAACGTAACAGTCCCCTTTAGAAATTCTGTTGACTACAAGTCATTTTGCACCTACATCAACTTACACTCACTTGAGTATTAGCATTGAGTATTAATAGACTGTTAGGGGTAGGGTTAGTAGAACTGGTTGACGTAGTTACTTATAGTCAGTAAAATGTCTGTCAAGGAAGCATCAAAATAAAGTGTTAGCAGATAATATACAGTGTCTACTAATAATGACTGGTAGCTGACAGGTAGTTGTAAAGTTACTTATAATCAATAGAATATCTAAAGTGGATCCTGAAAATAAAGTATTACCAACTGTTTTATTATTATCAATGTTGAAGACAGTTGTGACACAGGTTTTTAAAAAACTGACCCCAACTTTTTTAAAGCATAAAACTTCATGAATAACACTGCCATGTCCCTCTTTGTGTTAACAGAAGTGTGAATATGGCTCTCCAGAGGATTTCCTGTGTCAAGCTCTCGATGCGCCTCAGCCGCAGGCCGTCTGTAACGCTGTCAGTCTGCTGAGGAGGATCAACGCCTGTCAGCCAGATAGCCACACCCTAACACCGCTCGGCCATCACTTGGCTGCACTTCCTGTCAATGTCAAGATTGGCAAAATGCTCATCTTTGGTGCCATCTTTGGCTGCCTGGAGCCCATTGTGAGCTTTTTTTTTATCATGTTATTCACTTCTAACAAAAAAAGAAAGAAGAAAATTGGATTATAATTTACTTACCATCATGCTGTTTCCAAACCTGTATGACTTTCTTTATTAACACAAAGAGTATTATGGACCCTGTACAGGGTCAGGAAGGACATCGTCATGTATATACTTTCCATTTTAAATGTCTGTGGAGTAGCTATGATGCCATATGAGCATCTGAAGCTATGATGGTACCATTTGAAAGCGTTGAGTCTCTACTTTCTGGAGATATGCATCACTTTGGCATTTGTTTTACACAAAGTAATGTATTTACACTAAATTACTCTGGTGCCATTTGGCCTACCCAAATTGAAAAGCCTTCCATACACACATACAGTGGTCTAGGTTCAAAATGTTGGTGTCATTTTATAGGAAACCCTTTAAAGTTACATAAAACACTGCTAAAAGTCAAAAATATGTAACTATATCAAAAACATGACAACATATACTTACATGTTTATCACTTTTAGCAGTGTTTTATGTAACTTCAAAGGGTTTCCTGTAAAATGGCACCAACATTTTGAACTTAGACCACTGTATGTGTGTATGGGAAGCTTTACAATTTGGGTAGGCCAAATTCAGGCGGAAATCCCCAAAAAATGGTCTTGGAGTTTTAAGTAGTTTACTGATTTTAGCCATACAGTGAAAGTCAATGGGGTCCAAAAACCAAACTGAGAACTACATAATATAACATAATGTACATTTAAGTTTCTTCGCTTATTTTTCAGGCCACCATTGCAGCGGCCATGTCTGAGAAGTCCCCGTTTGCTACTCCTATGAGCAGGAAGGAGGAGGCCAACCTGGCTAAAAATGCTCTAGCAGTCGCAAACTCCGATCACATGACCATCTTCAATGCTTACCTTGGGTAATCACACATGATCAACAAAAAAGTATTTCACAGACAAAGGAAGTGTAATCATTTTAATGAAGTTACCGTTTTATTCGCAGATGGAAGAGTTCACGGAGCGAGGGAACGCGTGCTGAGATGGCCTACTGCAGGAGACACTTCCTGAATCGCACCGCCCTCATGACGATTGAGGTGACGTCCTCTTACAGCTCCTAACACACACTTGCCGATTCATTTGTAGAGTCATGATAATCTAACAAATGTACGTCTGATATGCTAGAACATGTCGGTTTATATGCGTGTGTGCCAATAGAATTTGAAATAAAGTGAATTAAATTAAACATTTAAAGGAACACGTCGACTTTTTGGGACATTAGCTTATTCACTGTAGTCCCTCAGGTAAACGGCTTCATCTAGCCTACTGCTCAATAAGTGACAAAATAACACCTACATGTTGTGATGTGTATAGTTACATTGTGCACTAAGAAAAATGGAAAATGAAAAGTTGCGATTTTCCAGGAACTACGCTTTCATTCGTGTGTCATGATCAGGGAACTTTTTTTGGTGGCGTACCATGGATGCAGAGGCAAAATGATATTATGCAGCGCCTGAAAATAGTCCCCAGCATGCTCTTTTTGCAAGCAGGTTGTCACGTTGGTTATGTTGACGGAAGTTAGCCTATTTTCAGGCAAATCTAACTCTGGGGATACGGTGAATAAACTAAAGTCCCCAAAAGTCGGCGTGTTCCTTTAAGGTGTAAAAGTGTGTCCAACATTCTTGTTGGTTTCATAAATTTTGTTCATACATTATTTATATCGGCATTTATTTTAGATGAATGTTTCTGTGATGTAACCATCCAGTGTTATTTTAGTATTATTTATAATAATCCATTATTTAAATCTAAAGTTGTATCTGTTACTGTAATTCGAAATTGAGCTGACATTACCTTACTAATGAACAGTTGGGCTTTTATGGGACCTTGTTGTAGTGTTACCAGTATCTCTATATAGCTTTAATTTATTTAGATTTCAGTTTTAGTCATTTAGTACTTCAACTCCTCATCTAATATTTATATTTTTAATTTCAGGTTTATTTTAATTACCAAAAAAAATTAGTTTAGGGTGCGTTTACATGACAACAATGTACTAAAAACAGAAAAATGGTCCTTCGTGTATTTGCGCACAGACAACATTGTCAAAATGATCCATGAAAACAACTACGTTGGCCGGTGATGTCACTTTGTAAAGAATACCTACGCTGAAAATGTAATACATTTTTACGCGTTCCATCGCTAAAATTTACATTTTTTGTTGTTTACATGGCAACGATTGAAAACAGCTGTTGTGGACGCTAATGTAGTAATCGTTCTTGGCGTGAACAAGCTTTAAAACATTTTTTTTTTTAAACAATATCATGAATCTTAACATTTCCAGCTGACATTTGAGATCAGAACAGTTTTTTGGCCTACAGGGGTCCTTGAGAGTGATTTATTATTTCCTGTTTTGTGGTTTTCTATCACATAATAATAATAATAATTGGATTTATTGCAAAACGTTTTTCCAAATGGTAATAATATTAAAATAAAAATTGGAATTTTTCAGAATCTCCAGATAGATACACCTCCTTAAATCACAAAAATATCAAAATGTATGGAATGAATTTAGGTGTATTGAGGTGTATTCAGCTAAATGTATGAATTCGGAGTGCAATTTTGAATAACTGTGGACAAAGCATTAAACTGACATAATTATTTAGTGTTTAACTTCCTTCTCAGGATGTGAAGCATGAGCTCATTAGAATGGTGGAGCAGGCCGGTTTCACAGCCTCCAAGCTCAGCCGGACTCCTCGCTCTCGGCCCAGCTCTGAACCGAAAGCCCTCGGCTCGCTCTCCAAGCAGGACGTGTCTGTTCTCAATGCCGTGCTGACGGCGGGTCTGTATGACAGCGTGGGCCGTATCCTCTTCACTCCCTCTGTGGACGTTCAGGACCGGGTGGTTTGTGTGGTTGAGACGGCTCAGGGGAAGGCCCATGTTCACCCCTCCTCCGTCAACCGCTTCCTGCAGACCCATGGTTGGCTGCTCTTCCAAGAAAAGGTGTGTTGGGCTAGCTTTAATATATAACTTTGACATTTGTGTGTTTTTGAATCTATTTTTAATATACCCATGTCTTTCACATCCGAGTACACGGTTTACTCTGTTAGTATTTTATTATTTGGCAATCAAATGATCTTGATTTATTAGTGAGGCAAGCATTACTATAACTATTGCTTGTTTAACTAATGTGAACTGATGTTGATGTATTAATTTATTTGAAAATGCATTAAAAATGCTACTTATACTACACTATTATTGAAAAGCTTTGGGGTCAGTAATACTGCTTAATATGATTACAATTTAAAATAACTGGTTTCTATTGTAATATATTTTAGATTGTAATGTATTCCTGTGATTACATTTAATCATTTACATTTAATCATTTAGCGGACGCTTTTATCCAAAGCGACTTACAAAAAATTAAAGCTGAATTTTCAGCAGCATTACTCCAGTCTTTAGTCACATGATCCTTCAGAAATCATTCTAATATGCTTATTTGATGTTCATCATATTACACTGATGCTGAACACTATACTAGTTGATGCTGAAATGATCTTATTATTATAAATGTTGAACAGTTCTGAAAAATATGAGCTGCTTCATATTTTTGTGGAAACCATGATATATTTTTGAATGAATAATGAATGAATAGAAAGAACAGCATTTATTTGAAATATATATATATATATATATATATATATATATATATATATATATATATATATATATATATATATATATATATATATATATATATAGTAATATTATAAATATCTTTACTCTCACTTTTAATCAATCAATAGCCTAAAAATCTAAACCCACCCGAGCGGCAGCAAATCTAATCTGCCCACAAGTGTGATCTAGCAAACGCCAAACTCTTGTCGGGCCAATCACATCGTGTATAGAGTCGGTGGGCGGGGCTTAACATAATGACGGCAGAGTTGCGCGTGCTTGTAGTAAAAACAGAAACTGTTGAACGGCGGTCTTTTGAATCAGCTTTGACCGCGACTCTGGAAGACTTGGAGTTAAGCTTTTCTCTGAGAAAAGAACAAAAAACGGCACTGAAGTCTTTCTTAAGAAGGGAAGATGTGTTCTGAGTTTTGCCGACCGGATATGTCGAAAGTTTAATCTTTCAACGAGCTCTGCTTCACCTTTGTTGCTCTGGTTGGTTAAAGCGCTATCCAATTGCATGCACTCCGTGCAGAGGGAGTTTGAAAGACAACCGTTTATCCCGCCCCTCGGATTGAGCCCTGTCAATGGTGAGTTTCCAGACCAAACATCTTGATGTGGTTCTGGCTTGTCAGGCTAATAAATCTATGGATCCTTGCTTAATAAAATTAATTTCCAAATAAAAATGTCACTGACCCCAAACTTTTTAACAGTATTCAAGTACAAATGAATACACCTCTTCTATGATGGACATGTTTTTAATTGATGGATTAAAAATTCAATTGAATCATTTTAACATTTGTTTTGTTTTGACACAAGGTAAAAAATAAAATAAAAAAGCGAGAAATGTTTAAAAGGAAAACTTTAAAGAACTTGCCATTATATTGTATTATTTCTTAGAAAAAAATATTTGATTTCAAATGATGTATTTAAATCATTATTATCTTTTAATCAAATTGCTTATTAATATTTGCATTAATAAAGTGTCATATGGTGCGACTCCTCAAAAACAATGATATTTATGGATTTAATCATTCATGATATTTGTAATAAAAACTTTCATTGTAATAAACATTTTGGAAATAAAAATGGTGTCACTAAATTTGAAACGTTTCTTTAAAAAGTTTTTCAAAACCAAATGAAATCAACATAAATAGAAATAGTATATTTCTAAGAACTTTCTTTCTTTATAATGACTGTTTCTTTTCATTATTATAGACACTCTTATATGTCATTGACCCTTTTGTTCATTTGTAAATTTTTAAGCACAAATTTTCACATTTTGCCTACAGGTGAAATACTCTAAGGTGTTTCTAAGAGACACTACGTTGATCTCTCCTTTATCAATGCTGCTGTTTGGAGGTGATATTGACGTGCAGCACAGGGAGAGGCTCATCTCTCTGGATGGATGGATCTATTTCCAGGTAAGGGAAAGGTTTTGTATGCATGTCCTGGTTCATTGGTTATCCACACTTGTCTGGTTACCTGCTTTGCATTGATCACGTCATTGGCAGGAGCACTGAGGCATCACAAAAGGGTTTGTCAAACTATGAGAGAGCCATTATCTCGGTTTCCTGTTTTAATTCCCATCAGGCTCCAGTCAGAATTGGCGTGATCTTCAAACACCTTCGCAAGCTGATGGACTCCCTCCTGGAGAGGAAATTGGCCAACCCTAAAATGAATTTGGAAGGTAACTTTAACCGTATAAGCGACTGGTTATTAAATGAATCACCATCACCTTCAGTCGGTATATATTTATATGCGTACCTTTTCGAAAAGTCTTTGTGTAGTGAACGCATACATGATGCCGTCTTTCATTTTTATCCTCTTCAGATGAGAAGACCATACAGATCATCACAGAACTGATCAAGTCAGAAAGCATGCTCTGAGGAAGTGCCTGTTTGTATTCAACCATGGATTGACTATGAATTAAATGTTGACAAATCTCACTGAGGGGTGAGACTGTAAATTATGTTGCCAAACTAGAATAAAAATATTTTAAGACAAACAAAATGTTTGTGGTATGTTTAAACCCCATTACCATAAGACTGAAAGAGTTGTGTTTTAACCAGTAAGAATGCAGATGAACAATCTTGTGGTGGTAATGTAATTGTTTTGTTATTGATAGACATGAATGCAATATCAAGTTATGTGAAGTGGTTAAGATTCATGTCTCAAGTCTGACCATAGTTATCATACATAAATAGTAGACAATAAAACTCAACTTGGGTAATGTCACGGACACAGTGGACTTTGAGGACGGAATATTTCAAAAATCAAATAATATTATTCAGAAGAAAAATCATTAGCTCTCAGTATATGAATTATAGCCTGGGTTCTTAAGTTGAAATTGAGTTAAATGCTTTCAGGCTCCACATGAACATCCGTCTGCTTTAAAAGCCTGTAAAAATGAATAATAATTACATTAGTGTACTTCCTGACAAACCCATCAACAGCACAGTTCTTTCCAGCAGGAAAACAAGAACTCTAGTAGATCTTGAACCATGTTGCTCCACGCTCAGTGTTTTCCCACTTATAGAATAGAATAGAATTAAACCTCTCTCTGTGTTGTCATTGTTACCTAAAACTACAACAACAACAAAAAATCCTTTTTAGTAATTGAAATAATAAAATATTCGATGGAAAAACTTCTCACCATGGACCATGATGGTGTTACATCATTATCTGTAGAATGGAATAGAATAGACCACATGACTGGAAATGAACGTTACTTTAGAGAAAGAAATCTGCACTCTAAAACTTTGTTCTCTTCTAAAATTCTTCTAAGAACGCCTATTATTTTCTTTAAAAAAAAGAAAAAACAGCTATAGGGGGTGAGAGTAATGCAAGGTTAGTTGTAACACACATGGTTTAAAACTTTCCACACATGATGAAACTTATGTATAGACTACAGATTAAAAAAATTGTGCCAAAATTACAAAATATTTGGAATATATGAACATTTATTTAATCATGGCAAAAGAAAATTTCTTACAGAAGTTAGTTTCATCTCTTTTTTTTGTGATTATTTAAAATTAGATAAATATGATATTATTGTAATCTTATATCTGTTATTATATCTTACTTATATCTTATATTATATCTTATTATATCTTACTTATATCTTGAGATGGTTCTTTAATGCTGATCTAACCAGCAGAAGACATGAGCCAAAAAAAAAAAAAAAAAAAAAATTGTCAATAGAATGCAATTAATAACTTTTTCATATATATACAGTCTTGTTCAAAATAATAGCAGTACAATGTGACTAACCAGAATAATCAAGGTTTTTAGTATATTTTTTATTGCTACGTGGCAAACAAGTTACCAGTAGGTTCAGTAGATTCTCAGAAAACAAATGAGACCCAGCATTCATGATATGCACGCTCTTAAGGCTGTGCAATTGGGCAATTAGTTGAAAGGGGTGTGTTCAAAAAATAGCAGTGTGGCATTCAATCACTGAGGTCATCAATTTTGTGAAGAAACAGGTGTGAATCAGGTGGCCCCTATTTAAGGATGAAGCCAACACTTGTTGAACATGCATTTGAAAGCTGAGGAAAATGGGTCGTTCAAGACATTGTTCAGAAGAACAGCGTACTTTGATTAAAAAGTTGATTAGAGAGGGGAAAACCTATAAAGAGGTGCAAAAAATGATAGGCTGTTCAGCTAAAATGATCTCCAATGCCTTAAAATGGAGAGCAAAACCAGAGAGACGTGGAAGAAAACGGAAGACAACCATCAAAATGGATAGAAGAATAACCAGAATGGCAAAGGCTCAGCCAATGATCACCTCCAGGATGATCAAAGACAGTCTGGAGTTACCTGTAAGTACTGTGACAGTTAGAAGACGTCTGTGTGAAGCTAATCTATTTTCAAGAATCCCCCGCAAAGTCCCTCTGTTAAAAAAAAGGCATGTGCAGAAGAGGTTACAATTTGCCAAAGAACACATCAACTGGCCTAAAGAGAAATGGAGGAACATTTTGTGGACTGATGAGAGTAAAATTGTTGTTTTTGGGTCCAAGGGCCACAGGCAGTTTGTGAGACGACCCCCAAACTCTGAATTCAAGCCACAGTACACAGTGAAGACAGTGAAGCATGGAGGTGCAAGCATCATGATATGGGCATGTTTCTCCTACTATGGTGTTGGGCCTATTTATCGCATACCAGGGATCATGGATCAGTTTGCATATGCTAAAATACTTGAAGAGGTCATGTTGCCCTATGCTGAAGAGGACATGCCCTTGAAACGGTTGTTTCAACAAGACAATGACCCAAAACACACTAGTAAACGGGCAAAGTCTTGGTTCCAAACCAACAAAATTAATGTTATGGAGTGGCCAGCCCAATCTCCAGACCTTAATCCAATTGAGAACTTGTGGGGTGATATCAAAAATGCTGTTTCTGAAGCAAAACCAAGAAATGTGAATGAATTGTGGAATGTTGTTAAAGAATCATGGAGTGGAATAACAGCTGAGAGGTGCCACAAGTTGGTTGACTCCATGCCACACAGATGTCAAGCAGTTTTAAAAAACTGTGGTCATACAACTAAATATTAGTTTAGTGATTCACAGGATTGCTAAATAATAATAAAAAAAATTGTACAAAATAGTTTTGAGTTTGTACAGTCAAAGGTAGACACTGCTATTTTTTTGAACACACCCCTTTCAACTAATTGCCCAATTGCACAGCCTTAAGAGCGTGCATATCATGAATGCTGGGTCTCATTTGTTTTCTGACAATCTACTGAACCTACTGGTAACTTGTTTGCCACGTAGCAATAAAAAATATACCAAAAACCTTGATTATTCTGGTTAGTCACATTGTACTGCTATTATTTTGAACAAGACTGTATATATATATATATATATATATATATATATATATATATATATATATATATATATATATATATATATATATATATATATATATATATATATATATATATATATATATATATATATATATATATATATATATATGTATATATATATATATATGTATATGTATATATATATATATATATATATATATATATATATATATATATATATATATATATATATATATGTATGTTTTATTGTATCAGATAACAATTTAAGCTACATTTTACAATGTATCCACCTATAAGGCGTGTTGTCATATTTCACTTCCATTCTTTCAGGGTAAGAATTAACCCTGAAAAAAACTTTGTATTAATGAAAGAAAACCACATAAATCTACTAGATGTGTCAAATTAATGTGGGGAAAAAAATACTCTGAACCCCAAGTGAATTTACACTAACTGAGAAAGTCAAGAAGTGTTAGGTTGTGCTTTGCTCTCCTTAATTGTGAAGTATTAATCCTGATGTGAAGGAATGTAGACAACAGCAGGGTTTGAAGTGGGCGGAGCTTCGGTTGCCGCTGAAATGAACGGCGCTCTGAAGCGCGCGGACTCCGGGCACGCGTCGCTACACACTCACCTGACGACAACGGTCGCCGGTCGCGCTGTGATGTCACTCCAGTCTGACTGACCGCAACACTCGCATCATACCTGCTCACTCGCATCCCTCCACCATGCAGACCTGCTTCTACACTCCGCGGTCTTATTTTATGGTAGTATTATTACAGTAAAATTAATGAAAAAGGCTTTAAATTTTGCATTAATCAATCATTTTATGACATTTCATCAGCAGGATAATGCAGCGAGCCCAGCCATCCAATCATCTAACGAAGATCTGTTATTGGACTTTGCCACAGGTGAGATGTGGTGTAGACCTGAGAAAATGACAAAATACTTTCATACAATTAAGAAGTTAGATCCAGACATGAATTAACATCTAAAAATATAATGCTAACATTGTTTTAATTAGCCTAAGTTTTATTGTTGTTGCATTATTAAGCTACAAATATTATAGCATTATTATTTTAAATTATAAAAAATATATATATATATATATTTTTTTTAATTATTATTATTATATCTTACCATTACCCACAGGGCAATGGCAGTCACTTGAAGTGTCAGAGCACACAGATCTCTCTCTAGAGCTGAATAGACAGGTGAGTGTGAGTCAGTGCAGCTTTAACAGGAACAAAGCTGAATACATCTTGCATACTATTACTCGTCTTATTTTTGTGTCTAATTAAATCAGCCAGAATTGTTCTGTTTTGGGCTTTGCCCCCACCCAAACTTTAAGATTTAAGATGTTTCTCTTTTATATATATATATATATATATATATATATATATATATATATATATATGGAAACACTGAAGATTTGGAAATGAGCTCATCCTGAAGTGTGATATTTAGGCCGATTCGTCAGTTTTATATATATATATATATATATATATATATATATGACGAATCGGCCTAAATATCACACTTCAGGATGAGCTCATTTCCAAATCTTCACAGTGTTGTAAAAGTATGTTCAATTTCTCAAACCCAACTAATTTCCAAAGTTGCAAACACTTTGAAATAACATAATATAGTATTTAATTTTTTACTAAACAAATTAATAGGCAATTACTTTTTTACTAAACGGCCATTGTTTGGAAAACAGAAATGATAAATCAAGAATAAATGTGCTTTTAAATTTTACTTTGTTTCACTTAATGTAACAAAGCAGGTTTTTTTTTCTTTTTTCTGAGAAGACAACTTTATAAATACCTTTATTCATGTAAAACCACCTTTACGACCTTTCAATATTTCAGTCACAAATGTAACCCATGAGGTTAAATGAGTTTTAGAGAACTGGTAAACAGCAGAGTCATGAGAAAATCAGGAGAAATTGTCCTATATGACAAAACTGAAGATCACTTCTCTATTTTGTGTGTTGTATTGCTTAGTGACTCATAAATTATTATCGTCATTGCAAGAATCATTCAGGCCACACTTTGTCAGTGCATCCTCATATTTGTAATTCATATAACTGGGTAATCTATTCCGATTCTGGGCATGTCGTCCAATACATTGTTTCCTATGAAGATTCCAGCTTATGACAATGATTCTGTGCTCGTTCAGGTATGCAAATAGAATGCCTCTGAATGAGCTCATTGTGTGCGTGATGTTTTGAGAGCACATGTTTAGATGAATCACATCATCTCTGATGTCCCCATACCAATGCTCACATACTTCACAAATTGTATTACTGAGTAATAATCATGTGTCTCTCTCCGCAGCTTCATGCCACTCTCAGGAGAAAGCAAGAGGAAATATCCGCCCTGAGGGAGACGAACGCCCAGCTGAGAAATCTGGCTAAACACACTGAGCATTACACTACATTACTAGATGTAAAGCATCTTTCTTTCTTTTTTTTAGAATGTTAACATGCACAACTTAATTCAGAACCCTGGTCTAATTGTGAACATTTCATTTGTTTATTTGCGTCATTATAGTATGTAACACCCACGTCTCACCATTTATCAATGATCATGAATCATGTTAACCTTCACACTGTCTGTCACGTCCACCAATGACCGTTTGTCAATTCCACCTACTGACTACTAGGTCTTGACAACTTCGTTCCAGAGAGACACACTTTACATGCCTGTGAGGCCAACAGAGGATGATTCTTCTGAACACTCCTGGATCTCTCTGCTGACACAGGAAGAGCCTTCAGATCCATCTTCCACAGCTTTAACTAACTCCACCACTACTGACACACAAAGCCCAACATCAGGGGTCAAGCGGCAACTGTGGTCCAGTTGGGATGAGCTTCTCTGTGAAGACGCTGAGGACTCCAGCTTGAGCTATCCGTCAGGTTCCAAGCAGCTCAGGCTTGATAACGAACTTGTACAGGTAGACTTGGAGCATCTGAAGGCCCAGCTGGACCAGGATGAACGGGCTCCTCAACAACTAATAGAAGATTTAGTGCTGACTCAGAATCAAAGCCTTGAGATGTCCTCTGAAGGGCTGATCGCACAGAGGAAGAACATATTTGGGGCTTTCAACGGACTTCAGGTGGTTACGGACACCCCATCCATCAAATCTGAACTGAACATGAACAGTGATGACGGGAAATGTGTATGCTTCAAGACTGCAATTAGAGACCACAGTACAGTAAAGACAAAGGTTTTCTCACATGGAAGGGCATTCACCTCTCACTCACCAAGTGGATCTTGTCGGTTCCTTTGGGTTCCTAATGAGCACTGAACAGATACATGGCCCTCTTTACACCTGGTGTTTTTAATGTGTTTTGTCCTCTTTCAACCACTTCTGCCCTGATTTCTTCAAGGATGGTGGGCAGATAAATGTATGAGCTTTTTCAGATCTTTCAATCTAATAAGCTCATTTTATTTATATATGAACACGACTGGAGATGATGGAAAAACATATGGAAAGCAGCAGATTTCGTTTCTTTCCATAGCACAACATTTTCTTTATAGTGGAAAAAGGTTCTTCAGATTATTAAAATATTCTTCACACTAAGAAAAAAAAAATCGGTTCTTTTAAGAACTTTTTTTCTGAAAGGTTCCAAAAATGGTTCTTCTATATAGCATCACTCTGCAAACCTCTTTTGGAACCTTTAATTTTAAAGTGACCATAAACATCATTATTTTTTTTTAAATCATGTGTCCTCATAATCTTTAATGTTCCCTTCTCCAGTGACATCTCTTCTGATGATGTGTTTAATGGTGTGAGAGCGGGGCATCCTGTCACTCACATGAGATCCACCAATAGCAAACCACAACCATCCAATCAAGTCCCTCCCTACATTTTATTTTTCAAAAAACTTTCACTTGGATGTGTGTCACAAGGGAAAAAACACTATGCCGATTTCAAGAGTGTATGCTGGTTATGTGTAGTATGTTTACATTTATAGACACGGTATATCCGTCATCTTAGAATTGTACTTGGATGTTCTTTGAACTGCAATGTGTTAGCAAAAACAAATTAACCACAAGGACTTTCTTGTTATCCAGCGGTACAGCAGAATCTTGTTTGTTCACTTGGCAGCCATCTTGATAATGTTTTTATATGCATGTTTCAAACAGACACTCCTCAACCAAGGAATAAAGCTGACATACCATACTGTTTTTCAATGGAAAATGAGATCAAATAAATTAAAATAAAATACATTTATTGAAGAAATGTATCCAGTGGTGCAGGACTGTATTGACAGTGTATAGAATATTACATTAGAAATAAATTATGCTTTTTGCAGCCTTTTTAAAGCTGCTTTAAAGGTGAAGTGTGTACCACTAGCAGAACCAAACTTAAAAGCAGCGTTGCCAGGTTTTCACAACAAAACCTGCCCAATTGCTACTCAAAATTAGCCCAAAACAAGCCCAAATCGCATTGGGGATAGGGAGGGTGAAAGGTTAAATGTGTTTTTTTTTTTTTTTGGCAGGGTTCCCTGTTAAAATTCAGTAGTCCCGCCCCCAAATACACACCATTGGTTGAGCCCAGTCAGGCTGCTCAGATTAACTGCAATTCCATTTGGTGCCACTACAGATGCAATGTTGTACACTCCACCTTTAAGTTCCTTAAAAGGTTAGTTCACCCAAAAACAAAAATTAGCCCATGATTTACTCACCCTCAAGTCATACTAGGTGTATATGACATATGAAAACGGATACTTTTCTTACACAAACTCATCGATTGGCTGCAGAAGGCTTTATGAAAGGGTTAGTTCACCCAAAAATGAAAATTCTGTCATTTACTCACCCTCATGTTGTTACAAACCTGTATGAGTTTTTTTGTCTGCCATTCTAAATATTGGATTAGCCAGGACTTTTTTTAATATAACTCTAATTGTGTCATATACACCTAGGATGACATGAAGAGGAGTAAATCATGGGCTAATTTTCATTTTTGGGTGTAGCCCTTTAATCTATATTAGTCAACCTTTTTTTACAGTAATTAAAATACAAAGATCTATCAATGTTGTTTTGATGATGTTATCAATGTAGTGAGAACTTCAAGATTAGACCTTTTACCACTACACAATAGTGTCAAAGCTCACTCTGTTTGCAAAGGTGGATTTTAGGTTAGCAAGTTAAAAATGCTTTTTATACAGAGGTAAGAACACCCCTTCATGCCAGGACACAATAAACTCTCATATGAGGACGCTGGTAACAGCATTAGGAGATAGCCAATGTGCTTTTCAGCTCTTGATGAAAAAAAGTTGCAAATGCCTTCATTGTATTCCCATTAAGAAGCAGCAGGGTTTGCAAAGACTGGAAAAGAACATAACAATAACTAAAACACCATTTCCTCAAGGAAACATTCAAGGGATTTTTAAACAACATTAGAAACTGTATAATTCTTGCTCTAGCATTAATATTACTGTTTGTAAATTGTAAGTCAAGGTTACATTCCTTCAAGAATTCTTACCGAATTATTCTCTTATTAGTATCGTATTAAGCTGTACCCTGGTTCCGCTACAGTCGAGTATAAAGGGTCATCTGAAAAATGAAAGATACAACAAGAATTGGGAATTGAATAAACATGCAAAAGAGAATGTATAAATACATTGCTATACATATAATATTTTCATACTTTCTGCAGTTGGCGGCGGAGGTGCTGCTCCTCTCCTGAAATACAGCAGACAGCAAGACATAAGATACTATAAAAGTAAGAATTTACCTAAAAAATAAAGTGACTATCTAATCGTTGAATGTCAGTTTGCGAGATCCATCTGTAAGGAGTGAGGGGTCACCTGAGAGCTGTTGGAAGCGAGCGAACGGGAGCCGATCTCTGATTATTGTAGAAGTTCTCATATGGAACAGGCGCTGCAGAAAAATCAGTTCAATAAACATTAAAGGATGGCTCAACCAAAAATAAAATGTCATCAAGCTCATATCTGAGTGGAACTCAAACAAAAACTTAGTATGAATGTTCACGCTGCAGACCATCAAGCTCAAGGACAAAAAAAGCACAATAAAAGTAAACCAAACAGAAGATATATGATAGCTTGATGTGAAGAAAGACTGAAATTTAAATCACTATTCAATAAAAATGTACCCGCGGCAACAACTTAAAAGTAGCCCAAACCTGTGGGAAAACCGCTGACTTGGCAACACCGCCTACTAGCCACATTGTCGAGTTGAATTTTATATATAATATAAACAATTTTCAATTAGAGACTTTTAAAAAGGCATTTGAATAATTAACTGTAGTGTTGTGAAAGATATAGATTTTCGATACATATCGATATTGAAATATCGGAAATGCTTCCAATACTCATTTTCCACCAAATAGACACATAATACTTGTTGCACTTTCTCACTCGTCGCCATGGGATTGTGCATATTGGCTATCATTTGAATAATTTCCGCAAGTTTTGTGCTCACACTCAAAGCTCATGCACATAAAGCCGCTGCGGAGTACGAAAATGAGTTATTTCTTCTTAAACAGTCAAATACACACAATATAATGTCAAAATGACAACCTTAGCAAGTATTCACATTAACATAGACAGTTATGTTTTAGGTTTAAAAACAGTTGAGAAAGAAAACGTGTTTCAGCACTTAAAGTGACAGCAGCCTAATATACCTGCTGCCAAATTATGAGAATGAGATAATATTCACAATATCTACTGGTATATGGCAGTTTTTCTCCATTATATCAAAGTAAAATTGTGGCAAGTGAAAATGCTGAGTGGCTAGTGACTTTGGAAAACCTCTAGCCACATTGGCTGGTAAGCCCTGGTTGTAACGTATTGAGTACAGTTCCCAGAAAGTCACTTTTTAAACCAAGCAGCTTTCTGCTGGTCAATGTGGCAAATTGAATTGGGAAAAAAATCTTTTGGCCCTTGAACAAAAACTTTTTTTCCGTGAATTAAAATAAAAAATATAGCTCCAAGCAGCAATTATTGGGGCCAAGCACAACAAAAGCACACAAGGAAGTTAGCAGCAGACCAACTGCAAAAATGAGTTAAATGTAAAAATCAAAATGGTCGATATGGGAAAATTAGGTACCATTTGATTTGGCATGATGCACTGAATCCGAAGTTTGTTTTTAACAAACCATTCAGAAGTTATAAGCAAAAGAGACAATTTTTCATATCTTTTGACCAGTAGGTGGCGCTAGAAACACGTAGCCTCAGGTCATGCTTGTGATGACATTTACCAAGTTTGGGCTGAATACACTGAAGTGTTACGGAGATATAGCCTCGTGCCCAATTTGGCAGTCTCTTCATCAAATTTGTTGGTGAGTTATTCGAGAACAGTTGAGCTGTGGATGATCTGATTACATTTTCATGAAAAGTTTGAAAAAGTAGTATTTTTGGTGGGAAAATTATGACGGAAAATGATGGGGGAGCATTATAATTGTATTGAGCCAAGGAATCGGAGGATAGTTTTGTTTCTATCCCTTGTGGTTCAAAAGTTATTTGCATAAACATGAGTGAAACTTTGGGCAAGTGGTGGCGTGGCGCTAGAGAGTTTGATCTAGCAACACCAAATTTGTAGTTGATGGGTCTGTCCTCTATCTGTGTGCCAAATTTCATAACTTTCCCGAAAGCGGTTCTATGGCAGGGTATATGCAGGAATCCTGAAGTTAATTTCAATACCTTTTTAAGACTTTTTAAAGACCTTCTCAAAATATTTTAAGACCTCATCGCACTTCAAGTTCTAATCGGCAACAAACCTTTAATAAACAGTTGTAGTCGAATGTAGACTTAAAATCTCTATCGTAGGCCAATTTTGTATTGTTTATATTGCTTATCTGTTTTACAACGTATGGAGGGCGACACATTACCTAACTGCACATTTCGCAAAATACATGACGTCACCCGTAGACAGCGCTCGCCAGGGATGGAAATAAACTTTTTTCAAAGTCTACCACTCAATGTTTTTACCAGCCACTTTTTAGTTTTTAACAAATTAATACTACAAGCTCTACAATACTTAAACAGTTTATTTAATCTCAAGTCTCAATGAAATACTGACATTTTCACGATGATTTGTGGTCTTTTATGGCTTCCAGTTTTATGGTTTTTAGTCCCAAGAATGAAACTATTCGTTCTGGCATCTTTGAAGCGTGTTGACAACATACTGAGCAGAAGATTGTCAGTAGGGATGCACCGAAATCAAAATTCTTGGCCGAAACAAAAAAAGAAGAAACCAAAGCCGAAAACCAAAAAATAAAATTCAATTATAATAATGTACAGGCCTACTGGCCTGCAGAAAGGTA
Source organism: Pseudorasbora parva (assembly GCF_024679245.1). NCBI lineage: Eukaryota > Metazoa > Chordata > Actinopteri > Cypriniformes > Gobionidae > Pseudorasbora > Pseudorasbora parva. Next base: position 14,088,388 of record NC_090194.1, on the reverse strand, counting down.
CAGAAATTGAATAAAGTAATCAAATGTAAAATAACTGCATATTTAACTGTTTAAATTAAAGATTAATCCTTATTAAACTTACAAAAGCTATTGAATCAAGAGCATTGTTTAATGTCAAACTAAATATAAGGACATCACTCAGGCAGCAGTAAAGGCTGCTACTGCCCCTTTAAGACCTGAGGCAGGGATATGCTCATCTTTCTCGACTGTGCATGCTATACAGTTCACTTAAGGCATATTCAGACTATGTCTGCTAGGATACTCATCAAGATGGACATGTTGACATACTTCTTGTGTGAGTTTGTCCGTTTAAGCACAAGACTTGAAAGAGAACTTAATATTTGCGCGCTGTGAGACGAGTGCGCGCTCTCGGGGGATGCGCAGCGTCAGATCTTCTCTCGGCGCGCGCGCGAGTCTCACAGCGCGGCTTCACGCAAATGATGACGGAGAAAACTACAGATTATATGCGCACATACGGCAGCACTCGCATCCATTGAACAAAGCTTACAAAGAGGTGAAACAGCTCGGTAGGTGAAGCGAGTTTACCCGCCACAACTCTAAATCAGCCGCATTTGGCTGGTGGCGGTGCTAATTTCCATCCCTGGTGCGCGCGCTCCGAGCCGATCTCAGACTGAGCATCCCGTTGTTTTTTAATACTTATGGGGATGAAAATAAATATATTCATAAATACTTTTTGGAGTCAAACTCTTTTGACAAAGCTTGAACAAAATACTTTCAAAATTTAAGACTTTATAAAGCCGTGATAAGACTTTTTAATACTTTATAAGGGTCTTAATTTTCCCAAAATTGATTTATCACCTTTTAAGACTTTTTAAGACCCCGCGGATACCCTGTATGGGCTGCCATAGACTTCCAGAGCGTAAGAAGAAGAAGAAACAAGAATAATAAGAACACCAATGTATACAATAGGTCCCCCTAATGACTGGAAATGAACATCGATAAATAAAAACGCAATGTGACTGTTGTAAAAAAAATGCTGAGAGTACCTGGCGGTTTGTCTCCGGTTCTTCTGAGGTTGATAAAATGCTCAATGTCTTCTTGAATGTTACATTGCTCCAGTGACTTCCTCACTTCCTCATAGAGCTGCGTAACAGAAGTGGACAAGGTAAGGTAAGTTCCATATGTGGGTCTTCTTACCTGATGGTGCGCAGCTCAGCTTACCTCGTCGCTGGTGACACACTGCTGGGAGAGATGGTTGAGATGGGTCCACACTATGTTCCTCAGCATGTTAATCCTCTCCAGTTCCTGTTTCTCAAAAAACTGCAGCAACATGCTCATGAGATGTCAAAGTAGAAAGATCATAATGTAAACAACCCAATAAAATGTCTTTCCTCAGTCACATTAGAACACCAGCCAGTAAGTCCCTAACCTGTTAAAGCATGTTTAAATTCAGTCTTTTTGTGTCATTCAATAGTTTTGAATTTTTGTTTGATCTTTAATGGTTTTACAGTGAAACATGAAATGCCATTTACAACCCATTTTCAAGACCAGGCTTCACATGACCTAGCATGATCAGGTTTGATTTGTCATCGATTAGTTGTGAAAAGCAATCATCAGTGTTGGGGTGTGTGATGCAGGCCGGGGCGTAGCGCTCACCTCGCATGCTTTGACATGCTCGTTCAGCCACTCCTCTCTCATCTTCCCCAGCACGGACACATTCTGACTATATATCCTGTCTATTATGCAGCCAAACATAAGGCATAATTAGAAAAGAAATAGAAGACTTGTGTTGTGTGTTAGGGCTGGGCAATACAGCTAAATAAAGTCATATCGCAATATTTTTAGGCCTTTTGGTCATATTTGTGTCACATCTTAATATTTATGCGTTAGATTCATTTTCACTAAATAAGCACAAAGATATTTAATCATCAGAATTTATATACACTGAATACATAGAAATTAACTGGTATGTTACCTATATATCTTTCACAAAAATGATCTTAATGATTCTTGGTCCTAATTGTTCTATTAGTAATTTGGATTAAAAAAGATTTGGGGAAATGATTAATGAAATTCCATATAAATACAATCAAATAATTGGCCTTAACAATATATTTAATAACAATACTAAAGCATACACTAATAGGCCAAAACAGTCACAGATGAAGTAAATATTGTTAAACATCTTCTAACAGGGCCACATATTGATGGCTGGGTAGATAAGATGGTAAGCAAACAATCAATTCTCATAATCAACATGTTGGATGCAGGAGAAATGGCCAGGAATCTGAGTGACTGACAATGGCCAAAAAAAGGAAATGTGACTTGGTCAGAGTATCTCTGAAACACCAAGGTTTGTAGGCCAATCCTGGTCAGCCCTCAGCAGTGGTGAGAATTTACTAACAGTGGTCCAAGGAGGGACAAACCACTGACAGGTTGTTGGGTGCCTAAGACTCATTAATACACGAATGCAATGAAGGCTATCTCCTTCCGTTAGAGGAAGATGATGAAGAGTTCAAAGTGTTGCCCTGGCAATTCTCTATGTCTCAATCCAATTGAGCATATGTGGGATGTGCTGGACCAACAAGTTTGATCCACAGTGGCACCTTCAAGACTTGAAGGATCTGCTGCTAACAATTTGGCGCCAGATATCACAGGACAACTTCAGGGGTTTTGTGGAGTCCATGCCTTGGCAGGTCAGCACTGTTTTGGCAGCACATGATACCAATATAATGTGTACATTTAACTACACACTGACATATGCACAAAGTAATCAGTAACTACATAAGCCTTAAGAACAACACAGGTTAAGATGTATGCGTTTGATTAACTAAAAAAGAACTGACCCATAAGAGTCATTCAAATGATAATAAGACTACATTGATTGTGCAGTTGTTCATTCACCAACCAACTTAACCATTGGGGAATCAGACTACACTGGCCATGCTGTACGTTTCACACTAGATTAAGTAGCAGTGCTCAAAATGAACACAACCCAATTATCATCTGATTGATCCATCTGGCCAATATATCGTTATATTATTCACTTGTCTTAATGCTCTTATACATACAAGCTGGTGTTAAAGGGATCCCCTGGTGTTGAGACTTGTATGGCTTAATATAACATAAATGATGTCTCTTACTGAATTATGTAGTAGAAAACCCATGAAAGATCTACGTTATTTTAAAAATCGATTTTATATTTGGACCATGGGCGGCGCCATTTTGTTTGCGTTCTAGGTTGATGACGTAGAGTGGTTGAACTCCTCAATCAGCTGGCATTACCCGTAGCTATTTTTACCACAACGCAACTCGAAAATTGTTTCAGAGTTAAACAAAACCAATGAATTCCTTTGTAATTATACTTAAAACACACTCAAACATACATGTGCACACAAACTCACCTACACAAGTCACAAACAGATCGGCGGGCGCGCACACGACAGGCTCTGTCTCAATCGAGATGTTGGGCTGCTCAGTCTCCACGACAGGGGCTGAATCTGAAATCGACCCTATACCCTTAAATAGGGCATTATTTGAAGGGACGGACATTTGTAGTGTTGTCCGACACCATAGTGGACATGTTCGAGTGCAGTCATTCAGTCTCACGTTCCAGCGCAATAACGAGTAAAGCCGATTTACAAACAGCTGTCCGACTTCACGCACTCAAACATACATGTGCACACAAACTCTCTCTCTCACACAGACTCACACACACCCCAACAGATCGGCGCGAACACACACACACACACACACACACCCCAACAGATCGGCGCGAACACACACACACAACAGATCGGCGCGAACACACACACACACGCACGCACTGCGCGCGCATACATAACCCTCAATCTATTCCCTGTACGTGTTGATATCCTGTTCAACACATCCTGTTCCCTAGATAGACTGTTGATAGTAGATTAACTATAATGCCTAATGTGACCAGCAGAGGGAAATATCTAGGTAGGACGATGGGATAAAGTAACGTGAGGAAGAGAGGCAGGATGTTTTGGTGATGATGCATGCGATTGAGACAGAGCAGTCAGGTGTGTGTGTGCGCGCCCGCCGATCTGTTTGTGACTTGTGTAGGTGAGTTTGTGTGCACATGTATGTTTGAGTGTGTTTTAAGTACAATTACAAAGCAATTCATTTGTTTTGTTTAACTCTGAAACAATTTTCGAGTTGCGTTGTGGTAAAAATAGCAACGGGTAACGCCAGCTGATTGAGGAGTTCAACCACTCTACGTCATCAACCTAGAACGCAAACAAAATGGCGCCGCCCATGGTCCAAATATAAAATCGATTTTTTAAATAACGTAGATCTTTCATGGGTTTTCTACCACATAATTCAGTAAGAGACATCATTTATGTTATATTAAGCCATACAAGTCTCAACACCATGGGATCCCTTTAAAGAAGCATAATAGCCAGATAAAAAGCACATATAACAAATATACAATATTCAGTATTGCTTAGTTTTATATTGCCAACAGAATCATATATATATATATATGTATATGTATATGTATATGTATATGTGTGTGTATATGTGTGTATATATATATATGTATATATATATATATACAGTCTTGTTCAAAATAATAGCAGTGCAATGTGACTAACCAGAATAATCAAGGATTTTAGTATATTTTTTATTGCTACGTGGCAAACAAGTTACCAGTAGGTTCAGTAGATTGTCAGAAAACAAATGAGACCCAGCATTCATGATATGCACGCTCTTAAGGCTGTGCAATTGGGCAATTAGTTGAAAGGGGTGTGTTCAAAAAAATAGCAGTGTCTACCTTTGACTGTACAAACTCAAAACTATTTTGTACAAACATTTTTTTTTCTGGGATTTAGCAATCCTGTGAATCACTAAACTAATATTTAGTTGTATGACCACAGTTTTTTAAAACTGCTTGACATCTGTGTGGCATGGAGTCAACCAACTTGTGGCACCTCTCAGCTGTTATTCCACTCCATGATTCTTTAACAACATTCCACAATTCATTCACATTTCTTGGTTTTGCTTCAGAAACAGCATTTTTGATATCACCCCACAAGTTCTCAATTGGATTAAGGTCTGGAGATTGGGCTGGCCACTCCATAACATTAATTTTGTTGGTTTGGAACCAAGACTTTGCCCGTTTACTAGTGTGTTTTGGGTCATTGTCTTGTTGAAACAACCGTTTCAAGGACATGTCCTCTTCAGCATAGGGCAACATGACCTCTTCAAGTATTTTAACATATGCAAACTGATCCATGATCCCTGGTATGCGATAAATAGGCCCAACACCATAGTAGGAGAAACATGCCCATATCATGATGCTTGCACCTCCATGCTTCACTGTCTTCACTGTGTACTGTGGCTTGAATTCAGAGTTTGGGGGTCGTCTCACAAACTGCCTGTGGCCCTTGGACCCAAAAAGAACAATTTTACTCTCATCAGTCCACAAAATGTTCCTCCATTTCTCTTTAGGCCAGTTGATGTGTTCTTTGGCAAATTGTAACCTCTTCTGCACATGCCTTTTTTTTAACAGAGGGACTTTGCGGGGGATTCTTGAAAATAGATTAGCTTCACACAGACGTCTTCTAACTGTCACAGTACTTACAGGTAACTCCAGACTGTCTTTGATCATCCTGGAGGTGATCATTGGCTGAGCCTTTGCCATTCTGGTTATTCTTCTATCCATTTTGATGGTTGTCTTCCGTTTTCTTCCACGTCTCTCTGGTTTTGCTCTCCGTTTTAAGGCATTGGAGATCATTTTAGCTGAACAGCCTATCATTTTTTGCACCTCTTTATAGGTTTTCCCCTCTCTAATCAACTTTTTAATCAAAGTACGCTGTTCTTCTGAACAATGTCTTGAACGACCCATTTTCCTCAGCTTTCAAATGCATGTTCAACAAGTGTTGGCTTCATCCTTAAATAGGGGCCACCTGATTCACACCTGTTTCTTCACAAAATTGATGACCTCAGTGATTGAATGCCACACTGCTATTTTTTTGAACACACCCCTTTCAACTAATTCAACTAATTGCCCAATTGCACAGCCTTAAGAGCGTGCATATCATGAATGCTGGGTCTCATTTGTTTTCTGAGAATCTACTGAACCTACTGGTAACTTGTTTGCCACGTAGCAATAAAAAAATATATGAAAAACCTTGATTATTCTGGTTAGTCACATTGTACTGCTATTATTTTGAACAAGACTGTATATATATATATATATATATATATATATATATATATATATATATATATAGCCCAGCCCTATATAAAGAACACTATTATTAGCAAGTATATTATTAGTGCATCTTCTTACCTGCTTCCTCTGCTGTCTGCTTGGCTTGCTGTGTTTTGGCATACAGCTAAAAGTATGAGATAGTGTTATAATTTATACAACCGAATGTCTTTGTACAGTCATTCATATCTTACCGGCACATATTACAGACAGCTCAACTGCTCTTCTCTCTTTTTTATCTGTTCTCTATGTTTATAGTTTACAGCCTTTCAAAAGCTCAAGAGTCTTGTCCTAAGGGTATCACAAATACTTCCAACATTACTGCCATGTTTGACAATGATTCACAGTACTGTACATGCTGAGGCAGTCATCTGTTCCCATGCGTGGCCTTGCTGGTTTGTTTTGCATGCTGCAATTTTGAAACTCATTTGCCTTCACTTGAGATATGCAGCTCTGTGGAATTTAGGCCTGAATTTATCTTTGCTTTTCTTTCCATTTAGAAAAGAAAGTGTTCCAAGTAAATGCTAATAACGTCTTCTTACACAAAACAGAATTAGATTTGAGTTTTCAGAAGCATTATGCTAACGGTACAACACACATCTTGTTTTCTGAACGCACACGAGTCTCTTAAAGGGGTGATGAATTGAGAAATCAACTTTCCCTTGAGCTTTTGATATATAAAAGGTCATGGTAATATAAGAATATCCTCTAAGTTTCAGAGCTGAAAACTTCCTCGTTAGACAAAGAAAAGCTTTTATAGACCCAGCAAACGGTCCTGTGCTTCATACTGACGTCAGTGCACAACGAAACGCCGCCTATAAAGAATCTACAGCGTGTCTAATCAAGTAGCCCCGCCCACCAATTCATGGAGGTGATCGGCTCGAAGATATTGCGCTCTTCCTGGTTGTGGAGGAACACAGTCGCTGCATAAGCTAATAATAATCCTAATATTAGGAATGTGTGGTTTAACTTTATTTTTTAAGTTCCAGCTCAAGTGGGGAAGACATGTTCACTTCATTTCAGTGCAGGATCGTTTGTAAACAAATCTCCGGTCGATGCTGGATTTGGATCCGACAGGAATTGTGCAACACACTTATGTGAGTAAATAGTATTGCAGTGTTATAGATCGTTTTGCTTATTTGTACGTGTTTAACATAGCATACCTTTAGCACACTGGACTCGTACGGGCCAGGGCTCGCAAAGCCTGGCAGGCTGATGAATCTCATTATATTCCGTTCTTGATCTGTGTTGTTGTCTCTCTAATTTCGACTTTTGAAGGGCGGAGCACGCACGTGTGTGTGTGGGCGCGGTTTGCATTTATATCAACTGATCTAGCGGGCAATGTGTAATATGAAAATAATATTCCAATCAATCGCGGGTGGATCTCAAATAAATCATTGTGTTTGGATTGATAAATACGTTTACGAGCCCTGTGGTCGAGAAAATCATTCCGGTTGCCGCTTCGCCCTCAATCTCTTCTCTCCCTCATGTGAACTGAACAGACAGGGGAGCTTAAGCTCATTAAATATGCAAATCTTATCCAATCCTAGCCGTGGGCGTTTAATTCCAAGTATCCAGTGCGGCACGCCCATCAAAACCCAGCGTTTTGGAGAGAGTCTCAAAATCGGTGTAGAAAATAGCCTATTACTTATTAGGTATTATGATTTTGAATGTAAAAACCACACGAACATCCTTAGTTGACCTCAGACAACAGTATAAAAAAATAAAAAAGCCAGTTCATGACACCTTTAACTTAATGCAATGTGTCTGTGAAGTATAAAAGCAGCTACAAAATGTTTAAAGATGCAAGAAACTAAGACAAATTAGAATTCATTAGCAAATATCCCAATGAACGCAAGATAACATGACAGCATTTATGATTTAGGATAAAAGAGACATGATGTTTAATACAGATATTTTGCAATCTCAAAATACTTAAATATTTTAATATATATGCATATTTTACAAATAAACTATTATATATATATATATATATATATATATATATATATATATATATATATATATATATATATATATATATATATAATAAAAATAATTCCATGACGCATAATCAAATTAAAAACGATATTTAAAATAAGAATAATAAAATTAGTAGTTTTATATATCTCCATCGTTTTTAATTTGATTATGCGTCAGGGGATTTTTGTTCTTTCCCTTACTAAAGCCGTTAAGTACACAGTCTTGTACCTTTGTCATTTTGTCTGTTTTTCAAATACATTTTGGTTTCAAATCAAATATATTTTGTGCCAATTTCCCAGGAAGTCACTAGTTTATTTTCTTAAAAACATGGGGTGGAAATGCTACTTTATTGGCAAATATCTTATGCGATATTCCAATCTGCACACAAGTTAAATTCACACCTTTAGATGAAACATAGCTAGTGTCAGCTAGTTTTGTTTGTACCACACCGCTCTGGTATCATCTCAAATTGCCTGAAATGTGTGTTAAAATCCTTTAATGCAAGGGGTAGTTCCAACCGGATTTAATCACCATACTAAATGTACTGTTCTGGATACAATGTGGCAAACAATCTAAAGTAAAGTCACCTTTTATCTACAGAACATACTCTCTGTTTCTTTTTCCTGTTCTCTCTCACTCCCACACACAGATCTTGGCTTTGCTGTTTTGTGAGTTTCCCTACTAAAAATAAATTACTAGTGAGGTGGAAGCGTAGGTTTTTTGTTGTTTGCTTTTTTAAATAAACAGCTTCTCTACTAGTTGGGACGCTGTCAAACACTTCTGAACACAAACTCGGCTACTTAATATCTCAACATAATAGCCGCTCAAGTCTTCTGAAATGACAAGCAATAACAATGACGCTTTTTATAAATACAATGCATAATAAATTAGTTTTAGAAGTATAAAAACCTGAAAAAAGTCTTGTTGTAACAGAGTGCAACAGTCAAGTTCTGGAAGTAAAAACTCAATTCAGTCTCTCCATAGAGAAATTGATTTTAAAAGATAACTTATAAACCTTTAAAGGCAGCATTACTGTACTTTTGAAAGCACAAGCAGGCATCGATCAGTGGACCAATCCTGCTTTTAAACGCTCTGTGTGTATCTGTGTAAGCGCTCTGTTAAAAGCATCATTGATGTTTTTGAAGCGCTGATCGTTGTAGCCAATCATTGACCTAATGAACGCATGAGCACAATGGACAATCAGAGGTGTTTATGATTCCGTTCAACAGCACTCAAAGCGTCATATTTTTTACATTTCAGTACCAACTTGGTATCGCAGTCTGTACTTTTGACAACACTCCTGGGGGGTAATAAAGGCTTCTGAAGTGAAAAATGTCCATATTTATAACATTATAAACTACAATCACTGGCTTCCGGTAACAGTCGTACACAAGTTTCCGAGGAGCTTGAGTTTGTTTCTCCTCCTTATTTGTTTGAACCACAAGAAGTGTCTACTCTCACCTAAGCTTACGCTATGCTATGCCTGAGCCAGTGTCATATGGCAGAACTTGACTCTCTCAAGAATGCGCAGACAGATGTTACCGGAAGCTAGTGATTACAGTTTATAAAGTTATAATTGTGGATATTTGTCATACTTTTGTCTTACTTACACATCGATTCGCTTCAGGTCTGTCAACCGTTGAAGCTATATGGATTACTTTTATGCTGGACAGTTGCGCTTTTCCTGGCTTCAAAATCTGTTACCATTCACTCCCGTTATAAAGCTTGGAAGCTTATATTTTTTAATGTAACTCTTATTGTGTTTGGCTGAAAGAAAAAAGTCATATACAACTAGAATAGCTTGAGGGTGAGTAAATTATGGAGCAATTTTCCTTATTGAGTGAACTAACCCTTAAAGGGATCTTCTTACCCCCAGGGCATCCAAGATGTAGGTGTGTTTGTTTCTTCAGTAGAACACAAATTAAGATTTTTAACTCCAAACAACCATTGCTCGTATAATGCATGTCAATGGGGTCTAATTAGAATTATTTGAATAATTTGTGTTCTACTGAAGAAACAAAGGTCAAGGTCAATTTTTTTTATATAGCACCTTTATAACAGCCACTTGACTGACCAAAGTGCTTTACAAAAAAGCCAGATAAAAGACCAAAGAAAAACTAAACAAAAACAAAAGAACATAGAAGAAAAAGCAATACAAATTAAAGGTCCCGTTCTTCTCGATTCCATCTTTCAAACTTTAGTTAGTGTGTAATGTTGCTGTTAGAGCATAAATAATACCTGTAAAATTATGAAGCTCAAAGTTCAATGCCAAGCGAGATATTTTATTTAACAGAAGTTCCCTTTCAAAGCCTACAGTAAACGGCCAGTTTGGACTACACCTCTGCACTTCCTTCAGGAATGACGTCACTAGAACCGCAAAATAGGGGGCATGGTCTTGTTGGTCTCCCACGTGGAGAAGAGCGCGCATTCAGCGCTTGCATCTCCCCGTTATGGCGGGACCTTTCCGGACAAAGTGCGCTAAGCTGCTGTCCAATCACAACACGGGAAGCGCTGGCCCAATCAGAACTCGTTACGTGTTTCTGAAGGAGGGACTTCATAGAACAAGGAAATCATCAGGCCGTTTTTAGGACAGAGAAAACAGTGCTGTACAGATAAGTAAATTGTGTGAAAAATACTGTGTTTTATTACACGTGAAACATGAACTCATGTTATATTGCACGCTGTAAACATAATCAAAGCTTCGAAAACACATGAAGAACGGGACCTTTAAATATCAAAACAGAAAGCAGTAATAGAATCAAATAGCATTAGCAGACAAAAAATAATAAGAATTAGAAAAGCAGCATTGGCAGAACAATAGCAGACTAATAAAGGACAAGAGAGATAAATGCGGAACAAATTTAGGCGGTAACATAATACAGCAAAAGGCAAAGAATAACAAACAGATTAAAAGTGTCAAGTTAAGCGCTAACATCTTGGATGCCCTGGGGGTAAGCAGATAAACATCAAATTTTCGTTTTTGGGTGAACAATCCCTTTACCAGTGGAATTGATGGTAAAAACTTACATTATCCATTATGCTGTACAGAAAATAACTCCAATCAGAGAGCTGAAAGATCTTGTTAGCTCCGCCTACTCCCATGAAGCACTGCGAATTACGTAATTGTGTCGATCTCCCTACACTCTTGCATCCCTATGCATATTTTACAATAAACTTTGTATATATAATCAGATAAGTAGTTCCATCATTTTTAATTGTATTATGCATCATGGGATTTTAGTTATTTTCCTTACTAAAGCCGTTAAGTAAGACTACAGAAGTAGTCTTCTACCTTTGTCATTTTGTCTGTTTTTCAAATTGCTTTTTTCTTTCAAAGAAAAGTTTGTAATGTTGTGATTCATCTCGTAACTGTTTGGCTTAGTTCATGGCTTAAAATATTTTAACAAATACTTTTTTGAAATAAAAATTGGGAGAAATTAATAGAAAGAAAAAAAAACTTCCGCAACCAACGCAACTGAAAAAGTGGGTGGGCACTGTTGCACTCTATGACCTTTCTAGTCTATGGCTAGTCTAAAGCTATTTAAATGCGTTTTAAGTCATCCAGGTAGTTCTATCCTATAAGCCGATATTTCATTACAAAATGGAGTCTGTATGTAAATCGTTTCAGGCTGAATAATCATAGAAGTTTAATAGTTAATAGTTAAGGGTTTGGATCAATCTTTAACCAGAGGAATATCAATAAAGCGATGCCTTGCTAACACTGTCCAAAATGCACGAAGCTATGAAAATAAAGAGGCTCCTAAATATGCACTGCACCAAAGAAAATGTAAACGAAAGCAAGATTCTCGCAGCGGTCTTAAAGGATTGGAAAAAAAACACAGATGCACTGTTACAGTTCTTCTTGCGTACCTTTTCTTGCTGCTTGGAACTGCTAGTGGTGGCATTTCTGTTCATGTTCTGCTCTGCTTCCTCTTTGTCCCGACACTTTTGATCATAGGTCTTCTTTGCCTTAAAAATACCCACTGATATTAAAAAATCGAGTAACCAATGCATTGTATGTCTAACTATAATCTATATTCTGTATAAGCTATAATATGGTAGTCAAAATTGTCTGACTCTTTATTATACTGTATACATAGACATGCTGAACTGAATACTTATTTCTGATCTAGATCTACACCCATAGACAATGATTAATCATGCCTACATATTAATCTCCTTTTAATATTTTAATCATATTTATTTAAATGATGATGAGCTAAAGCAGTTGGTGAAGAAAAAGCAACCAAATCTATTACTTCCATTTGTGTAATTTCACTAATTTGATGACTTTATCGTTATTCTAAATGTGAATATGTAAAATAAAGCACAATTATCTTATGTAGGTGGATAGACAAATAACTTGTATCTACAAAAGGGTCATGAGCAAAATCAGATGTGGTACTAGAACCTTCGTTACATTCTCAACTAAGAAATACGGATGCATCATGGTAAACCTTGATGCATATAAAAGAAAATGAAAATAGAATTCATTAAGTTCAACACTGTCTAGATCAGAAGTCATTTTAATGAACAATGCCATTCAGCACAGATCACTTCCCATTTTGTATGTCTAAAATCAGGTGCACTTCCCTCCTGCCACTGCTTCAGAACTATACTTCCTATAAAGGACATAAGAGACCACATAAAAGTGGTGCTAAACCGCCTATTAGCAACAACCTTGATGGATGGCAGTATACAGACAGTACAGTTCCTAAGTATGCTTTGCTCTCTGATGAATGCTGCTTACCTCAGCTGTTTTCTTATATTGAGCAGCCTTCTGCTTATGAAGAGCATCCATCTGCTGTTCTACCTGGGTGAAAAAAACATTTTTTTTTAATTAAATTTATTCATTTTAACATGAATATCATTATGTAATTTAGAAAATGAAGTGTCATTTTTTCCTTGTTAAAGGTGCCCTAGAATGAAAAATTGAATTAACCTTGCCATAGTGAAATAATAAGAGTTCAGTATACGGACATGACATACTGTGAATCTCAAACACCATTGCCTCCTCCTTTATATGTAAATCTCGTGAATCAAAAACACCACGGAAAAATAAGTGCTTCTCAACATAACCCCAACCGTGACGCAAGCGTTGGGGATCATTTATATGCACGCCCCCACCATTTGCATCTGTCCAAACATGTTCATTGTCAGGTGGAACTGACGGAGCCGAATCATCAGGACTGCAGGTAAACAAGCATCACGCGAGGATAGCAAAAACGGCAGCTCTCGTGATACATTTCAAGTTCAGGCTGTGCAGGGGACACAAGGACTTTTCATATGTCAAAAGTCATGGTTGAGGGTTATTATAATCGGATACCACAACAAATTATTCCAAAATCGTTCGTTTGTTCGGCCTATTTCAAGCAAGCTTGGCTCAACGTCTTAAACTGAAGAAAAGGGCAACTATATTCCTGCAAGCAGTAAGTAGTGATTTATCCACTTATTGACAAGCTGTTTAAACGATTTCTGATTAAATTTAAAGTTTCTTAGAGAGGCCGCATTGCCTAGATGACGCAAGATGCTAGTACAGTAACAACAGGAAATTCCAGGTACCATACAAAACTAAATAGTGTGTCTAATGACAAAGGTTAATATTTTGTATTACAAAATACAACCGTAGATACATAGCTTACAGATTGTTCTAGCAAACGTCACCTTTTCCACCATATAAGTTCAAACAACAGTCATTTGACAAGGCTATTCATTTTGTAAAAATATAAGTTATATGTTTATATTTTTGAGAACTGAAGTAGGCCTATGAATGCTTGAATTTCAGAGTACATCACAGTCACTGCGTAGCCTACATTGTGACTAACGTTATATAAACATGCAATATCGTTGACGAAACAAGACAAGTCTAAAATGTATACTGAATGACACTTTAAGCTGAGCATCTCAAATGGAGATTGATAAAATGCAGCTTACTTGTTTATTGGTGTTTTCAGATCATCCGCGCGCGAGAGAGCGTGCATATCGTTGCCAGATTGAACATGTTTAGGTAAACACCGAATAGTATATTTGTTCTTTTCACATAAAAGCTCTGTTTGGGGGATTTAAATTACTGAAATCTGGCAACCGCATAAACACAAGCTCTTTCTCATGCGCGGATGATCTGAAAACACCAATAAACAAGTAGGGTTAATTTTAGCAATCTCTATTTGAGATGTTCTGCTTAAAGTGTCATTCAGTCGGTCTATGTTCTGTCAGGATTAACGAGCCGCTTCGTTGAACAGCTGAACTGCTGTGCTGTAAGCTGTGAGGGGCTGAAATAAGCCAATCAGAGCAGAGCTCAACATTAATATTCATGACTCTTCCAAATAAGGCAAAAACAGAGCATTACATTATAGGGACAATGTATAGGGTTGTAAATGGACGTGTAAAACTGTATCTGGACAATTTTTGCCCTTAAATAAGTCACATACCCTATATGTACATATCAGAGAACAATTTAACATATTGTTTCAACGCATTCTAGGGCACCTTTAAAATACTTTCTCCTATATTAAAAGTAAGTCATTTGTAGGGTTCTTTCACTATCAAAACATGGTGCTGTTTGTTTAGAGCATTCCGACCAGCCAGCATAGCAACACAGACTGATATTTGTTATGACATCCGCTTCAAACATTACAATGCTCATGTGAATCCACATCACTAGCGAATTATTCTTCGACATTGATGCAATAAAGATATACAGAGCTACTGCAAAAATGGAAGTTCAAAGACAAAATTCTAATCAAGGCTGCATGCTTCTTTCTGCAGGGATGCAGGAAAATTGATATATATATTTAAGGATAAATGTTTGTAGGTCAAGACCAGAACTTAATTTCCATTTTAGCACTTCCGGTTCCATCATACTTCAATGGGTCAATGGGTTTTTGGTTAAATGCCTGAAAGAAGGTCTGTGGTAAACACAAGATATATCCACAAGGTATTTTCATGTTTAATCTATGACATTAAAAACAAGTATTGGGACACCCCTCAAAATCATTGAATTCAGGTTTTCCAATCACTTCCATGGCCACGGGTGTATAAAATCAAGCACCTAGGCATGTAGACTACTTCTACACACATTTGTGAAAGAATGGGTCGCTCTCTGGAGCTCAGTGAATTCAAGTGTGGTACTGTGATAGGTTGCCACCTATGCAATTAGTCCATTCATGAAATTACATCACTACTGAATATTCCACAGTCAACTGTTAGTGGCATCATAACAAAGTGAAAGCAAATGGAAACAACAGAAACTCAGCCACAAAGTGGTAGGCCACTTAAAATCAGAGTGCATACTGAGTCACCAACTTTCTGCAGAGTCAATACAGACCTCCAAATTTCATATAGCCTTTAGATTAACTCAAGAACAGTGCCTAGAGAGCTTCATGGAATGGGTTTCCATGGCCGAGCATCTGCATCCAAGCCTTACATCACCAAATGCAATGCAAAGCATTGGATGCAGTGGTTAGACATGTTCTCTTGAGTGACAAATCACATTTCTCTGTCTAGCAATCCAATATACGAGTCTGAATTTGGTGGTTCCCAAGAGAATGCTACTTGCCTGACTGCATTGTGCTATGTGTAAAGTTTGGTGAAGGTGGGGTTATAGTGTGGGGTTGTTTTTCAGGAGTTTGGCTTGGCCCCTTAGTTCAACATACTAAGACATTTTAGACAATTTTATACTCCCAACTTTGTGGGAACAGTTTGGGGATGGCCCCTTGCAGTTCCAACATGATCACGCACCAGTATGTAAACAATGTCCATAAAGACATGAATGAGCGAGTTTGATGTGGAGGATCTTAACTGGCCTGCACAGAGTCCTGACCTCAACCTAATAAAACACCTTTGGGATGAATTAGAGCGGAGACAGTAGGCCAGGCCTTCTCGTCCAACATCAGTGCCTGACCTAAAAAATGTGCTTCTGGGAGAATGGTCAAAAATTCCCATAAACACACTCCTAAACCTTGTGGAAAGCCTTTCCAGAAAATGTTAACCTGTTTTAGCTGCAAGAGTTGGGCCAACTCCATATTCAACCATATGGATTAAGATAGAGATGCATGTTCAAATGCATGTAAAGGCAGGTGTACACCAGTAACACCACCTTTTAATTGTCTTGAAAAAGAAGGTTGTTGACAAATGGCTAAATGGTACTACAGAGGTTCTCAGTATATTAAAAAAAAAAACATTAGGTTGAACAGGTCAATTTAAACTTGACTTCTGTCAATTGTATTTACTCTTCAAAATTCATTGTGTTCATTTGTGAAGATTATCCAAAATAAACAAAGTGTGTAAGACTCAAAAGCTTTTGTTGGTCAGAGACCTTATTTTCATGCAATAATCCAAAAGCCAATTAAAAAATATATTATTGTGTTTTTGTTGAGGCAATCAGGATGCTAACTTTGTAGGTTTGGCTTTAAAAAATACATTATCACTGCAGCACTCTATTGCTAATATTTCATTTTTGCACAGTAGTAACATATATTCTTTCCTGTCTGTAGCTTTTACTGTCACAGCTGAGGATAGACAAAATAGTGAAGTGTTCATGAAGAAGTGCGTGTTCATGTTGTGCCATCAGTTAGTTAGTACTGCCATTTCCTTGCAACTCTAGAGCAACTGGTTGCATTTACCCCTGGGTAAAAAAAAACTAACAGTGGCAAGAACTGGACACTTGTTTCCAAGAGGACCTGACCTAGCTAAGCAACTATCATAGAGATGAATAGGAACCCCAATGATAAGTTTCTCCAGGTATGAAAAGTCTTTCTGTTTATTGACACTGGAAATGCAAAAATGGCACATTTCACTTTTAATAAGTAAATTGCAAAGTATAAAATGCAGTTTGTACATCTTACCTTCTTTCGGGTCTCCTTCTGTTTCTCTCTGAAGTCTTCTAATTTTTTTGCTTCCTCCCTCATTGTTTGTGCCAAATGCAGATGAGACAAACTCACATTTTCCGTTTCTAAACATGCATTTTAAACAAAGGTGGGTAACAGAACAATAAACTGCAATCAATACATTTTCAGACAGTATTTACTTACGTAATTTGAAAACATCAAGTGATCGTTTCAGGGTGCTAAAAACAGACAAAGCATTGATGAGTAACCAACGTCCATTTTGTGCAATAAAACTAGTGTAAAATTGCTGACATCAGTCACTAAAGTAGACAGTTTTTTTTATCACCCCATAGTAAGAGGAAAGGCACAAACCACAAACTAACTACAAACATGTGACCAATACAGAGACTGTTTAGGTTTGAATTTATCTAATACAGCACATCAACACCGCTCTGTTCAAATCTTATCTTTTTAAAGGGCATCAGTATCTAATCAGAACAACACAACAACATGAATGCCTTATAAAGTTCACTTAAGATATTTCTGGCTAAACAAATGAAAGAATTTAACTGCTAAAACAAGCCCAAAACCTTAAAAGTGTAAGTGGTGCATGGATAAGTGGTTGTGGGCAGTTGCTAGGGTCTTGATATACGATTGCTATGGAACTTTAATGAGGTTGCTTAGTTACTGTTTACCAGCTCAGCCCAAAAGTGCCAACCTCCAAGTCCCTAATATGGCTCAGATTCCTCCTTTTATAGTCTGATTGGTTAGAATATTAATAGCACACTTCTCAACAAGAAACCTCAAGATTTGATTGTTGCAATGTTTAAAAATACAACCGAAATAATACCTGTAATCAGACATTGGCACTTACTTCATTTCACTGTGTCCACACACTTTCTTAGACAAACCTAGCAGTTCCTTGGCATATTTCTCTTCTATTGCAGCTCTGGAAATCATGTTTTTATATTTTAAATAAATGTTTTGTATGCAAGAAAAAAATACTGATATTACTAATGAGTTTCAATCAGTAAATTTGTTAGCCTGAAATGTATTTGTTAAAATAATACAACTTCGACTAATTGTATGAAACTTGAACAATTTAAAAAAAAAATTCTGTTGACATTGAACTCCAGTAACTTAAAGGGATAGTTCACCCAAAAATACAAATTCTGACAATATTCACTCACCTTATGTCATTTCAAACCTGTATAAGTTTCTGTCTTCTGCTGAAAACAAAAAATATATATTTTGAAGAATCCCGGTAACCAGACAGTTGTATGGCAATGGAAGTCAAAGGGAAACTGTTCGATGATTACCAAGGCAAAATATTTTCTTTTGTGTTCAACAGAAGAAAGAAACTTTGTAATTTGAGTAAATGATGACAGAGTTTTCATTTTTGGGTGAACTATCCCTTTAACAGAGCATGGAAACACTTATAACTGTAAATCATTTTCACACGAACAACAGGAAATCTTGCAACAATGCTCGTCATGAGGTAGTAATATTCCATGACATTCATGTTAATGCACAAAGCAGAACAAATGTATACGTGTGAGACCCTCAAGAGTTTGAAGTGAAAGTGTCTATTCAGTTCATAACTGTGGCTTCTCACCTGGCTTTCATGAAGTCCTCGATTTCTTTGCATGTCCTTTTGCCGTCATTCATGTGCTGGATGATGCTGTCATATCCAGCTGTGCTGGTGATATCAGTGTTCTGCACCCACAATTGAAGGATGATGTAGAAAGAAATACACAAAACACACTCAAATAAATCTGCCAGGAATCCACACAGTGCCACATATCACTAATTCCTCACTGTAGCCTTCAGAAACATGGTGGTTTGGGTTGTTGACTATCATTAACCATGAGAGCCCATCACAGTCTCTGTAATTTATAAGTCTGAGGGGCAGACATAGCATCATACCCAAAGCCACAGTCAACATTAGATATGGCCCAAAATAAAAGCTAAGAAAACAAAACTAAATTGCACTTTAGTGCTTGTTTTGCCAAATAAGGTCTCAAAGTTCCCAGGCTGGGATGACCAAAAGTTAAATAACATGCATTCATATTTTAGTTTTATTTGCACTGTACTATTTTAGAAGGAAATATATAGTTGGGTTTTTTAATGGAGTCCTAGGCGACTCAGTATGAACTGACCATCCTTCCCTTAAGGGAACTGACGCTGTTTCGGTATGTGGCAAACGAGGTTAAAATCGTTTAAAAACGTATAGGCTACCACATCAGAGTAAACTGATTATAATTCAGTATGGTAGAAATAAACAGTATCTTCACCGTTTAAAAAACATTTACTCCATGCCCCCCAAAATACAAAAACCTTACCCAAAAACTATCCTTGAAATGTAGTTCTCTCATTGCGTCGGCTGCTGTTTGCTCACACAGAAAGTCACTCTGAAGTTCCGTATCAGGCTGTAATAGCGAAATGACTGATTTCACACCGCAGAGATGGTCTGGTGCACATCAAGAGTATAAAACACACGCCTCAGGGTCCTAAACGCGCATCTTTCACGTCTGTCCAGAGAGCGAAATTTGCGGTGGAACAGCAAACGGACTCAGTCACAACCTTTCGTGGACTTCTACCACCACCTAGTGGCCGAACTGTGAAGTTGCAATTCATATCGCTCAAGTTACTTTTCGATGACTGACAGAAATGTGCTACAACTGAATATATTTACCTTAAAACACCTTTAGTTTATGGCTGGATGTGTTAAACACTTCAGATGTTGATGTGCGATAAAATATAACAGTTTCTTGTATATTTTCAGTGCAGATAATGTTTGCAAGGTGGGCCTGCTCCTTTTGCCAGTCTGTTGAGTTTAATTTACTTACTACGATACTTACTATAAATGCTTACATAATTTATAATAGTATACTCATATGATACATATTAACACTACATAACGTAAGTTATTTTGGAATTTTGTGGTATTTATTTAGATTAGAGCTAAATGACCACTCGATGACTGCAATGGTCCCCACATCCTGCTCAAAAAGCCTAGCCGTAGTAGGCCTATTTAAATAAATTTATAATAAACTAATCTAATCTAATATTATAGTTATATAAAAATAATTTAATGGACATGGCTGTCCTACACGATACAACAACCTACAAATACCACACTAAACAATAACATATTTTTAATTAAAGGGATAGTTCACACAAAAATGAAAAATCTTTCATAATTTACTCACCCTCACATAAAATATATTTTGAAGAATGTCTGTAACCAAACAGTAATTAATATATACACACACACACTTAAGTTACCATTAATTTATAACAGCCAATCCATGATAACACTTAACAGTACCCATAATTCAACACTACAGTTAAAAAATGTAAGGTCAGTAAGATGTTTTAATGTTTTACAAAGAAATCTCTCATTTTCACCAAGACTGTATTTATCTAATTAAAAATACAGTAAAAACTGTAATATTACAATAAAAAATGTAATTTATTCCAGTGAATTTTCAGCATTATTACTCCTGTCTTAAGTGTCACATGAGTAATAGTCAAATGTTTCTTGAGCAGAAAATCTGCATATCATCACTGTTGAATTTTTTATTTTTATTTTTGAATGGTAGTTTTTCTGTACTTTTATTATTTGTAAAAAATGTGTAATTAAAAAAAATACAAAATCCTGTGTGTGAATTGCTCTCATCTTTATTGAAAACGAAGGGCACAAATTCACACCCTATCTCTCTAGCAAAACCCTTTGAAAACCCTAACCATGAAACGTGAAGAAAAATACAATGAACAACTACTTCAATAAAACCTAATCTAAAATATACATACAAAGTGTCCTGGTCATCACATTTGCTTTGTGAAGCATGTCGCTCTGCAAAGGCAAAAACATAGTACTTACACATTAAGGCCCGGTTTCACAGACAGGGTTTACTGTTTACTTCAAATTCATGACTAAAATCAGGTCTCTAAGACTATGACCTGTCCCTTGACTGATTCAGAGAAGGTATAGATACTGTGTTTGGGCTTTGGAGGGCACTAAAAGCAGAACTGTATAGTGAGAATTGTTTTGTTTTTTTAAAAAGCATCCAGGTTGCCAGTGACCTGCAGGCAGGTCTTATATTTTCTTCACGGCGTCGTCAATCTCATTTATCTGCTCTTTCAGTTGGTTCCACTGCTCTGGGTTCAGTGAAATACCTATAATAAGCACATAAAACAGAACACTGGTAAATAAACAACTTCGGTCACATATACACAAAATGCATCTGAATACTTATTTTATTATTTGAGCATTAGAAGCTGCCAAGTTTGATTCAATACAAAAGGAACAATTAGTTTGCCTTATGACTCGACTTTATTTAGATATAATTATTTACTAAAGCATTCTATGTATCAATCGAGTTGCGATTTTTCTTGTTTAAAAAAATGCCAGATCGTCATCTCATTGATTGAAAACATCTAAGAACAGGTGGATTTCACCATCAAATTAACTGCTAATCCTAGAGCTTAACATACTTTGCCACTCACAGATGTAATATTCAATCATTTTCCTGAATATTTTGTCCTCAAAGTGTTAGAAGAAGGACAAATGGGCAAGCGTAAGGAGTGGGTTTGACAAGGGCCAGATTGTGACGTCTGGGTCGGAGCATCTCCAAAACCGCAGGTCTTGTGGGGTGTTCCCGGTCTGCAGTGGACAGTATCTGTCAAAAGTGGTCCAAAGAAGAAAAAGTGGTGACCCGGTGACAGGGTCATGGGCGGCCAAGGATCATTGATGCACGTAGGCAGTGAAGACAAGCTACTGTAGCTCAAAATTGTTCAAGAAGTTAATGCTGGTTCTGATAGAAAGATGTCAGAATACACAGTGCACCAGAGTTTGTTGCGTATGGGGCTGCATAACCGCAGAACAGTCAGGGTGCACACACTGACCCCTGTTCATCACCAAAAGCACCAACAGTGGGCACAGCATCAGAACGGGACCACGGAGCAATGGAAGAAGGTGGCCTGGTCTGATGAATCACGTTTTATTTCACATCACGTGGATGGCCAGGTGCATGCGTGTTGCTTACCTGGTGAACACATGGCTCCAGGATGCACTATGGGAAGAAGGCAAGCCGGCGGAGGCAGTGTGATGCTTTGGGCGATGTTCTGCTGGGAAACCTTGGGTCCTGCCATCCATGTGGCTGTTACTTTGACATGTACCACCTACT
Source organism: Pseudorasbora parva (assembly GCF_024679245.1). Lineage (NCBI taxonomy): Eukaryota > Metazoa > Chordata > Actinopteri > Cypriniformes > Gobionidae > Pseudorasbora > Pseudorasbora parva. The sequence goes on along the minus strand of NC_090194.1, from coordinate 14,066,183 downwards.
TGAGCATTGATGCAGACCATGTACACCCTTTCATGTAAAACAGTATTATATCGTGGCTGTGGCCTCTTTCAGCAGGATAATGTGCCCTGCCACAATGCAAAAATGGTTCGGGAAGGGTCTGAGGTGCACAACGAGTTTGAGGTGTTGGACTTAGCATCAAAATTCCTCAGATCTCAATCCAATCGAGCATCCTTGTTCATTTTTAGTCCACCTCTGCAAAACGGACTTCAGGATAGGAGATGGAATGAACTCCCAAAACTTACTGCCAGATTCTGGAAGATTAATTCTTCAAACAGTGGTACAAGAGAATGTGATGTTGACTCTTGAAGGACCACTCTCAACCTATCCATCTATCAAGCCTAATAAAAAACAGACTTCATGTATTTTACAACACTTCAGCGTGTTTCTTATTAAGTGGGGAGTCATTTTTTCTTTACCTAATTTAAGTCTCAAAGATCCTGACACCATTCATTTCTGGAGACTTCAGATAGGTTGCAGTTCTAGAAAAGGGTGGCGCTGGAGATTAAAGGGTTCCTGATGGTTTCGGACGTAATTCTTCACCTTAATGCTTAATTCTTTTACAGTTAACATGTGTTTTTTCTTCACCACCTGTTTTTGCCTGACCCTGCTTACTCAATGAGCACGTTCTAACAATTTCTAGTATAGCATTATTATTGCAACTTTCTCATGGGCATTTAATAATAAAGAGTTAAATATCTTTTTGACTCATTTTATCAGTAAAAAGAAAACTTACCTAATAATTATACAAACAAAGTATTATTTAAGATGAGTTTTTTTCCATTTTCAGCCTTCATGAACAATCATATATCACTTTTAAATTGTTAAATACTAAATTAATAGTCGTTATTAAGATTATTGTGGTTGGAAATTGGTAAAATGTGCCTGGAAAAAAATATGATAAGAAAATCAACATGCCTAATAATTTTGCACAAACTGTACGTACATATATCACAATGTAAATATTGTTTCTTGTTTATTTCGCTCTTCTTAGCAGTGTATTTTTCACTATGAAAAAGAATTCGCTATAAAAACAAAAGTTGTGATTGTCTTTTCTTCCATATTATGATGTACATCCAAGTGAAACAGCTTTTGGAATGAGAATAAAATGTAGGGCGGGACTTGATTGGATAATAGGAATTTGGAGGCAGATGTAAATGCCAGTTTGCAGACAGTTGTGGAGGATATTTTGTCCACCCTTCACTGAGACATACGTCAGGAAGACAACAGATGTCGTTTGAGTTGGGTGGAGGTTAACATTTCGAATAAGGACCACAGGGGCACGGGAATTTTAAAAATACATGTGGACAGAAAAACCATTCATAATAAACACTGCAACATTCTGTAAAAAAAAAAAGGATTTCATGGTGACTCTACAAGTCCAAGCTCCGGTAAAGCAGCCCTGTCTCACTGATTAAAAACACATTGAAGAAACTATAACAATTGTCATTTATACTATCACATTTGAATCCATAAAGAATAAACACCTACCTTTCCTGCCGGGTTTCATTTCACCTTCCTGGTCCATCCAGTATTCCCGGATATCAATAAGCACCTTTCCCTTGAAATCCCGAACACTCACATACCTCATCTTTCCTATCTTAAAAAAACAAAACAACATAACATACAATATATAGAGTGTGGTAATGCTGTATCGAGTAAAGCTAAACATATCTCTGTTAAAACATTCACCTGGAACATATTGTCATTTTTACTGCTGCTGCTGCTTTTGGAGGCAGATGACACTTTTGAAGTTTCTCCACTTTTTTGTTTCTTTGACGGCTTCTCTGGTGTTGCCTGCTTCTTTCTCTTGGCCTGAAATATAGAATTATACATCATGTTGAAAGCCAATAACAGGAACTTTGGATTTAACATGATGATGGTGCTTCTAATCATGGCCCATCAAGGGACCCGAGGTCTGGACACAGTGTGAGAATTTTAGCATGATGCTTCCGCTTTAACAGTCAACATTTCACATCCTGACAGCAATCAATAACAGAATTGGTATAAATATTAAGAAAAATGTAGATATGTCCTCTGTGGAAGAATCAGGACCAAACAAATTTCATCCAATCAACCAAACCCTAATACTACTTTTCTTTTCTTTTTTTAATTCACAGAGAAAACAAAAGACTGACGTGATATTAAAGCATTCAATGTCATCCAATCTTTGCTATCCATAATAGAAATGCTCATTTGTAGATCAGGAGGATCAAAATGATCCTGGTACTTCTAAAACCCTGTGTATGGACATGCTTCTCATGTTCTGACAAGTGACAACATGAAACTGGTGGCTATTCTCAAGAAATATACAGATTTTCAGATGCAAATACTTTTGGATAATATGCATTTCTTTCAGTTAGTAGTAATGAGGGAATATTTGTCGCCATACCTTTGTGTCAACTTCACTGTCAGAGTCACTGTCTGAGGAAGAAGACAACACTTCCTTTGACTTAGGCATTCTGAAATGGAAAATAACATTTAAATAAAAAACCAAACCATGCCATGATATTGAAAAGCATATATTGCACTATACATACATTCAGGCCTATGTTGCTTGAAACTCATTTTGGAATAAAAAATAATCATAATCTGCATACAGATCATAACAACTTCTTTATGGTTGCATCCTCGTGTTATGCAAGGATGCTATAAGTCTTTAAAAAAAACATTCGTTTATTTTCCATAGAAGCAATGCTTGCATTTACGCTTGTTGTGTGTTGCAGGTATTAAATGAGTGGACGAGAAAATGATTTAAGGGCGCCAGTCGTTTACAACTATTATAAGAACAAACAAGGCCGAACATTAACGCGCAGCAAAATGGCTATTTGCCAACAGTTTTCTTTCAATGAAAGAATCTGTTATTGCAACATATCGGCTGATATTACAGTCGTGCCCAAATATTGTACTATGCTGCATATATCAAAAGACTTACGTGATGTTGTAAGGTAAGTGTAGGGTCAAAAAAGTTGAGAAACAGGATTAATTCGATGCGCGCGATGGTCCGTTTCTGCGAAACCTGTGCTGTTCAGCGCGCGCTTGCAGGCTGTGCCAGGAAGCGTACTTGAAGAACTGGATTATGGGAAGTGTAGTTTTGCCTATCCATTACCAGAGCTAAGTTAAATGAACTGTTTGACCAAAAACTTTCGTTCTCATTCCTATTACAGTCATCAGTATTATTAAGTTGCCTCCATAAAATATTCAAACAGACCAGACTTCTCTTAAAGGGCTCTTCAGAAACATGATTTATTTGAACTAGGCCTATTTGACATAAAAAAGTGGTATCATCACAGTCCTTAACCTTTAGTCCTTAACCAAAGGAATGAACCCTCAGACGCATAAAAGTTAGTGTGCAAATGACACTGTTACTTACTTAAACAACTGTTGGTAAAATAAGCTACAAACTTAAAGAAACAGATGTAAAGATCAAAACTATTTTAGTATCTCTTAAGAGTGATTTAATTTTCTTCATAAGAATGAAGTAGAAGTGGGAAGACTAATTTAAGCTTGCTTCTTTTGTCTTCAGGAAGCCTCTCAGTGAAGAACAGAAACCAGTTGAAGTGTGTTTGTGAGTGTAAATATTAAATGAACGGACAAAATGAATACAATTTTCAGTTTTTTCAGTTGAAATGTTTTTTTTTTGTAAACAGCCCCTTAGTTTTCTTGGTTCTGGGTTTGTCAACATTACCAATATATTAGTTACCCCTGTATATTCTGCGCAGAGGCATATAGCACAAGATCCCAAGCCCTATAAGCAGTCCTGATGGACCCCCATGTTCCTCAGCCTAGTTATATAAAATATATTTCAGACTTTTCAAGGGCCCTCTCTCCCATTTGGGGCGTGGTAATCAGTAGGCTATGGATTTACCTCCATACCGATGCCCCTGATTCTCTGCTTCATTAAAGTCTCTTGTAAATCATTCATTATATGTCACTTCTCCAGAATCAACTACACAGCACCTGTGACCATTAAAAACGGATGCTGGAATGACTGCATCTGGGTTGTAATGTCATCTCTGTGATTCAGTCTGCAGATGGAGCCGTTTGAGGACATTTTCAAATCAATCTTAACCAATCTTAACCATAAACAAGGCTGTTTTGCTTAGTTATGATCAGTCATTATGAAAGCTGTAATGCAACGAACTGTTTATTTTTGTATTTTACTTATGCCTATGTTTAATTTTGTAATTTAGCATATGTTAAAAGCACTTGACAATTGTGACTGCATGTGACAATTAAGGTTTTAACACCGCAGAATGATGTTATCCATATAAAAGATTCATATATGACCTTGGACCACAAAACATTAAATATTTTTCTAAATAAATAAGCTTTCCGTTGATGTATGGTTTGTTATGATAGGACAATATTTGGTCGAGATAACTATTGGAAAATCTTCAAACTCGTGAGCCCCTTTCATTGCCATAATAAAGCTTGGAGTGCCATGTATTAACATATTCTAAAATATATGAAGTATATTCAGAAGAGTTCAGATGCAAAAGCCTCTAAAAGCCGGTCAAAAATTAGATGACGATACTGAGTGAATGCTCTCCGCATATAGTGTAAGTAGATCAAATACTTTCACTTCAAACCCACTAAATTCCAGCCTCAGCCCGTTCAGAAGTACCAGTAGAAATCTATATAAGCCTGACAAAATGTTTATTTTAAAGAAAAACTTCAGATGGACTTAGAGGCTTTTGCATCTGAAGTCTTCATATATTCTAAATATATGAATATATTTAATAATTTATTCTGAAAATGTGAAAAAATTCCACAGTTTGAGACCCAAATGATGCAAAAAAGGAACAACACTGATATGACGCTATCATAATGCTTTATTGATTTAACAGCAAGAAAAGGAAAGAGAAGATTAATCAAACTTTTATTTTTCTGTTTCTCATTACTGATTACTTTGCTGCTCCTCTTTGCTGCAGTGACTCATTACACACTATAAAGTACATTTGCGGATGGAGCCATTAACACAGACGACCCACAGCGATCCCAGGTCAAAGCTCACATGCTTGTGTCCATTGGGACAGACAACCATTGCGATCCAGCCTGTGCCAGCGGGGTTGGATCGAGTGATGCCAGTTCTGCAAAATTATGGTTTATGTAGCATTTGATTTATTTCAGAAAATTGTACTTGAAAAATGTATCACTTTTGTTTATACATGTCGATTTATTTCACCTTTGGAATAAAGATCCTTGATAGTTAACACCAAAGACACTGCCATCAGTTCCTACTTCAATCATGGACAGAAGTCCACCAATATTCTCAAACTTGCCGGACCCGGCACAGGCATTACTAGACACATCCTGCAAGACCCAAAGAAACACAAACCAGTTAACCATAGTCACATCAAGAAACCGTGTTTGCTGCTTCCAAACCTGTTTCTTTCCATTTCTTTAGTTATGTCAAAAAAAAAAAAAAAAAAAAAAAAACGTTAGCGTGAAGTCTTCGTTATAGTTATACTTTTAAAAACCTGTACTTGAGCTTGTATTTAACATTGTGACATTACCTTCAAGATAAAGATTTGATCCCCGCTGTTCACTCCCCAACAGCTGTACGGGCCACAGCTGTAATACTTCAGCTTTCCATTAATATGAACCCAAGGAGTAGTGCTAGAGGGCCATTTGTTGTTAGCATCCATATTTAAACAGAATATGTCATCATTCATATTGACACCTGCAATGATCTGATCACCTCCAGCATCCACTTGTTTAAGAAGGCCTAGCAGTACAAATCAAAGATTAATTTAAGGATAACAATAAAACAACGTCTTAAACCTTTTTTCAATGACCGATGGGGCATGTATTGATTTCTGTAATTTTCTCACCTGAAACCTGCACAAAGCTGCCACCCTGCAACTTGTAGATCTTGTTTGCTGTGTCCACCCCGAGCTGACCAGCAGGACCAATGCTGAAGTGCTTTAGAGACATGTCAGTCTTGGTGAAGACAGTATTATTTAGGACAAACACTTCATTTTTATCGTTCACTCCAACCACTGAACCGGACCCAGCGTCGATCTGCTTCAGGGTGCCAATCATCACTACACAGTTTAAAGCTGTGAAAACATGGTACAAAATAATAAGATATCAGAAATACACTACAGAGTTTTAAATGTGAATGGAGTAATAAACTAGCAAAAAAAAAAAAAAAAAAAAAAAGTTATTTTAATAAGAAACACAGCTTGCCCAGAGTGTGAATGAACTGGCTGCTGAAAAGTAGCAGGACAATCTGATAGACCTTCATTGCTCCACGACACAGTTCAGACAGACCTGTTCATAACCAGAAATAATTTATATATGTGAGCTCAATATAAGAGGAAAAACATGATCAATATCAAAACGGCTGTAATTAAATCAAGATAACCTTCTCTTGATAGATCAGAATTCTGCAGTCTGGATTGTCCTCTTCTGAGATATAGGTAGCCTACTAGAAACTTGCATCCAATTTTTATGAATGCTGTTGAGGGATCATTTATATAGCCGAAATATGTTCCCTGATTAGACTGGGGTGGGGTGGGGGGGAATTGGAATGAACAATTGTAGACACAGTAACACTAGAACCACCACGGTAGAATTTACTCAAGGATGTTTTTCAAATGCAGGCTACATAACAGGTTTTTAATAAAATATCAAAGTCTCCCTGACTTTTACTAAAATAAAATATTATTTACAGTACCCTGTTGTTAAAAATAGTTTAGATAAAACCAGATTTAAAAACAGGGCATTTATACCTAAAACCGCCAGGAAGACAAATGTGATTTCTTTCTAAGATTCCTTTATTTCCACACTGTGTTTGAGCAACATGTATAGGCTAACTGTAAACAGTGACTCTACGCACGTTCAAATGGAGATGTTTTAGCCTACTCATAAATGTTCAAACTTTGGATTAATTATTCATTTTTGTTTTGCATTTTTTATGTATTGTGTTGCTATAAGTCAGCCCATTTCCTGAAAACAAATATTTCCAATCTATAATGTAATGAATAAAACATTATTTATTAAAACAGAATTTTTATGATTACAGCAAATGTATTAATGTTGTAAATGATATAACTAAACAAATTAATTAATCTGAAACTATGTGTCATATATCCTGTCCAATGTGGTGAATTATCATTGCTCTTTATTATCTTAGGGTATTTTAGTAATTAAAATAATACTGTCACATGCCTGTCCTGTCTTGTATGCACATGTGGGTTTTGTCATGTCTTGCATGTGCTCCTGTCATTGTCTGATCCCTCCCCCTTGTTATCTGATTAGTGTTGATTTCTCCCACCTGTTCCCTCTTGATTTCTTCCCCTTATAAGCTCCTTGTGTTTGTCAGTCTGTGTTGGGGGAATGGGTAGGCGGGGCTCAAACAGGAAGTGAACGTCTTCGCATATCGGACTTGGAGAGTCGGCGGATTGCAATCAAACTGTACCGTGAGTGGAGCAATGGGTAATAGTTCAGATGGTGATGATGATTGGCCTTTAGATATGGAGGTTAGCCAAACTAAAAAGGCAAGGAAAAAATCATGGTCTGAAGCGAGTAGTGGAGACGAAAGCACTACAAGACAAATAAACAAAAAGATTAGAGCCAAACCTACTGGGGGCAGTAGATATGATGATGACAAGCAGGATGAGTGGAAAGTTATTATTACTCTCAGTAATGATAAAGGCCATTTTCACCCAGTTCAGGTAACTAAAGCAATTGAGAAGGAAATAGGGAAAATCAAATATGCTAAATTAATGAGTAACAGAAGAATCCTAATTTCAACATTAAGTAAGAAGCAACAGGAGATGGTTCTGAAAATGAGTAGTCTTGGTGGTGGAAAGATTAAAGTGCATGTACCAGGGATGGCAGCAAAGTTAAGAGGAGTGATTTCAAATGTACCACTAGAAATGTCCATAGAGGATGTGAAGAAAGAAATACAAGGTGGGAAAGTAATAGAGGCAAAAAGACTTCAAACTAATAAAAGTGGTGTTAAACTTGACAGTCTGTCTATACTGCTTGTTTTTGAAAAGACAATGCCTTCTGAAGTCCAAATGGGCTGGATCAATTATAAAGTGAGGGAATACATCCCACAACCGTTAAGATGTTTCAAATGTCAGAGAATGGGCCATACAGCACAACAGTGTAAATGGAAACAAAGATGTGCAAAATGCGGAGGAGAACATGACTATGGCAAATGTAAAAACGATGCTAAGTTAAAATGTTGTAATTGTGGAGGTGAACATAGCGCTGCATATGCTGGATGTGCAGTCCAGAAACAAGCTAAAGAAGTACAGAGATACAAAGTTGTGAATAAGGTGACATATGCAGAAGCATTAAAGAGTATTGGTAATTATGAAATCAAGCAAAACAACAGACCAATAGAATATCAAGAAAATCTGAGTGACAATGAGAGGCGTGCAGTACCCAAGAGTTCAGGTATATGGAGATCCCAGTCAGGAAGGCCAGCACCTCCACAGCAGCCATGCAATCATAAATGTAAAGTTGAGGAGAACACCTTGATTGTAGAAAAAAAGAGCTTTATAGCTTTTATATGTAAAGTTGTTAATGTTGCTACGCGACAAGAAAGAAAAAGCGATCGAATCAAGACAGTAGTGGAAGCTGCAGAGGAGTTTCTAGGCATAAAAGATCTAAAAGCTGAAAATATACATAGTATGTTGACTGCTAAAAATGATGGGGGGTCTCAAAGTGTTATTTGATCTTGTAATGGTATTCCATCTCTTGCAATGGAATGCTAGAAGTCTGATTGCAAATGGACAAGAATTAAAAAAGTTTGTTGAAGATCTTGAAATTAATCCAGATATTGTTTGCATTCAAGAAACATGGCTCCGCCCTCACCTAGACTTTATTTTACCTGGGTATGAGTCTGTCAGGTTTGATAGAAGTGGAAATCAAGGTGGAGGTTGTGCAACATTTGTAAGGGATGGAATATCATTTAAAAGAATAATAACTCCTGTAGAAATAGAATGTGTGGTGATTGAAGTATACAAATCAGATGGGAATTTGATAGTAATCAATTTTTATAACCCTTGTAAATTATTGAGCCTAGACATCTTAAATAACATAATTAGGAGACAAGGAACAAAGAAAGAAATATGGTGCGGAGACTACAATGCACATAGTAGTCTTTGGGGAAGTAGATATACTGATAATAATGGAGAAGTAGTGGAAGAATTAATGGATGCTAGACAGCTAGTTTGTCTAAATAATGGAAATGGTACAAGAATTGATATACGTTCCAACAAATTATCTTGTATTGATCTTACCTTAGTTTCTAATAATCTGGTAAATTCTTGTGAGTGGAAAATTATAGACAGTACAAGTATTGGTAGTGACCACTTTCCAATAATATGTTCTATAAATGTTGAAATAGATATCCAAGAAAGACCTAGACATAAAAAGTGGGACTTTGAAAAAGCTAATTGGCAAAGATTTAAAGAAATATGTTGTGAATCAGCAGAATTAATCTCAATGGAGGGTGATGTTGAGGAATGTATATCAGAAGTTTCACATTTAATATTAAATGCATCATTGAATAGTATTCCACTCAAGACAGTTGGGGGGAAAAGGAAAAGGGTTCCATGGTGGAATGATAAATGTACAGAAGCCATAAAAGAACGAAATAGTGCTCTGAGAACATTAAGGAATAATTTGAACCAAGAAAAACTGATTATCAGAGGAAAAAGGCTCACGCTCGAAGAATAATTAAGGATAGTAAACGGAACGCATGGAGGAGTTACTGTTCTACTATAGGGAGGGAAGTTAAAATAGGAGAAATATGGTCAATGCTGAAGAAAATGAGTGGGAATAAAGGGTATGTTAAAATACCAGTATTAGAGAATGACGGAATAATAGCAATAACAGATAAAGAAAAGGCAGATATGTTAGGGAAGAAGTTTGCCAGTGTGCATAGTGGAGACCATTTAGATGATATCCACAGACAAAATAAAGAAAAAATTCTAAGTGAAAATAGGAATGTGTTTATTAAAAAAGATAATGAGGAGAATTCCATGGATATAGAAATTAATATGAATGAACTAGTAATAGTACTAAATGGTGCCAGAAATACAGCTACAGGAGAAGATCAATTGAGTTATATCATGTTCCAGAAATTACCTGAAAAAATATTAGAAATAATATTATATGTATTCAATAAGATATGGGAAGAAGGTAAAATGCCAAAAAGTTGGAAGAGTGCACTAATACTGCCTTTTAAAAAACCTGGAAAGGATGCAAATAATGCTGGTAATTACAGACCCATTGCCCTAACATCCCACCTGTGCAAGTGGATGGAGAAGATACTAGTTAGAAGATTAAATTATTTCCTTGAACGTGAAGGATTATTTGCATCATACCAAAGTGGCTTCAGAAAAGGACGTTCTACGATGGATGCGGTTATAAAAGTAAGCAATGAGATAGAGAAAACATTTAAAATGAAACAAATAATGAATATTATATTCTTTGATATTGAAAAAGCGTATGACTCCATGTGGAAAGGAGGATTATTAATTAAATTAAATAAAATAGGAATTAAAGGTAAGTTTTATAACTGGGTTTTAGAGTTTCTATCAGAAAGAAGATTTAGAGTTAAAGTGGGATCAGAAATGTCTGAGGAATTTGAAATAACCAATGGAATTCCACAAGGAAGTGTTATAAGTCCAGTTTTATTTAATATTATGATTAATGATATTTTTATGAATCTGGACAGAAGGATTGGATCAGCTTTGTATGCAGATGATGGTGCCATCTGGGCAAGAGGACGAGATCCCATAGGTGTGAGATGTAAAATCGAGGAAGCAATAAAGAAAGTAGAACAATGGTCATACAATTGGGGCTTTAAGCTTTCTCCAAGTAAATCCTGTCATATGTTATTTACCAGGAAGAAAGGGATAGACAAACAAAACTTGAAATTATATGGACACAATTTGGAAACCGTAGATCAATTTAAATATCTAGGTTTATGGTTAGATCAAAAGGGTACATGGAAAGTACATATAGAAAAGATAGAAACAAAATGTAAAAAAGTTATAAATTTAATGAGAGCATTAGTTGGGAAAGACTGGGGAGCAGATAAACAATCACTGATGTATATTTATAGGGCTTTAATGAGGTCAACAATAGATTACGGATGCTTTGTATATGGAGCAGCAGCTAAATCACATTTAATAAAAATAGACAGAGTTATAAATAAAGCTTTGAGGCTTTGTACTGGTGCAATGAGATCAACACCGACTAACGCAATCCAGGTAGAGTTAGGAGAAGTGCCATCTGACTTAAGAAGAGATAAACTCATGCTTACATATTGGTGTCGCCTACGTGGATGCGGTAAGGAAAATCCTTCCAATAGTGTTATTCAAGAATGCTGGGAATATAATTCTTTTCAAGGTAATGGCTTTGGATGGGTAATTAAGGCTAAATCAGAGGAATATATATTAGAGAATACTTGGTTTAACTCACCTACACCTATAAGTAATATCCCTATATGGCTGTTTCCAAAAACTGAGGTAGATTTAAATATAATGAAACTAAAGGAAAAATGGGAAGAGAGTGAGAAAGGACACTTGACAAGTCAATACATAAGAAGTGTATATTACAGTTACCTAGACATCTATACAGATGGGTCCAAAGATGAAAAAGATAGGGTAGGCATAGGAATATACATTCCGACATGGGATTTAAGTATTGGGAAAAAATTACCTGATCAGCTATCAGTTTACACGGCAGAGATGATGGCAATTATTGTAGGGTTGCAGTGGGTGGAGGAAGTAAAACCAGACAGAGTGGTATGTTGTGTTGACTCTGTAGCTGCCCTTTACAGTATTCAAAATATGAAATCTAATAGAGAAGATTTAATGTTAGAAATCCATCAAAGTTTATTTAGACTAAGAAAGCTTCGGATAGATGTGAGATTCTGCTGGGTACCTGCTCATGCTAATATAAAAGGGAATGAGAGGGCAGATAAAATAGCAAAAAAATCAACTAGGACGAGCGATATTATAAATATCCCCTTTGGTAAAGGAGAAGCTAAGGCAATGATTAAAAAAGAAATGATGAAGAAATGGCAATATAGGTGGAATACTGATAATAATGGAAGGAAATATTATAGTATACAGAAATCTGTCAATGCACAGGGTGTAATCAGAAGAAACAGAAGGGAGGAGGTAGTTTTAACCAGAATGAGGTTTGACCACACGGGGTTAAATAAAACAATGTTTATGTTAGGTAAAAATCAATCAAATGAATGCTTGGAATGTAAAATTACAGAATGTGTGGAACACATAATGTTGCATTGTAGGAAATATGTAGAACAAAGGAATAGTCTAAAGCAAAAAATAAGGCAGGCAGGAAGAACATGGAACCTTGAAGGTATACTGGGAACGACAGGAGAAGGTATAGAGGACACACAGAAAGCAGTTGTGGAATACCTGAAAAATATAGGGGTATATTATAGAATATGATGTGTTTTTTTTTTTTTTTTTTTTTTTTTTTTTTTTTTTTTTTTTTAATACCATGATATAAGGTAGTTTCATTGAATCCATGCTTCATACTCTGGTACAGTAGGTGGCGGTATGCACCTAATAATATATGGTTGCAATCCGCCATTAAATCAAAAGAAGAAGAAGAAGAACAGTCTGTGTTGGATCCTTGTGGTTTGAGCCTTTGGTTTATGGTTTATGGTTATGTGTTTTTCCCCCCTCGTGGGTTTTGTTTTGAGTTTCTGTTTATTTTGTAATAAATTATCATTCTCTGCACCTGAGTCCTCGCACCAGTTTAACTTTGTGTTTAGATGTGACAGAAGGATCCAACCATGCTGAGGACTCAGCAGAGAGAGGACTCGATCCCGGAATCGCTCACCCCCTGTCCTTACTATGAGCGGATTCTACGGTTTCGAGTCCTCCACCTACTTTGCCAGCAGGGAACGGAGATTAGGAATTTTGCAAAGAAGTTCCTTGAGACAGCCAAGGGGCTGAGGCTCAGTGACTCTGCACTCAAGGACCTTTTTAATTATGCCCTAGATGAGCCCATGGAGTGGTGGCTCAGAAGGGCATATGACGGAGGCACCTTTGAGGCAATGGTGGAGGCTATCGCCTGCCAGCAGGAGAGAGCTGCCAGGGAGATGGCCCCTGCCCTGGCGGTCCCAAGATCGGTGGTCCCTGCTCCAGTGGCCCCGAGACCGGTGGTCCCGAGGCGTAGGAGGAGAAAGGCTTCCTCCACGCCCACTCCAAAGCTGCAGATTTTAATACAGTTTACAGTTTAAATTATGACTATTAATCACATGTTTAATTTAAAGTCAGAGTACTTCTTATTTATTTAAAGGAACCTGTTTGATTTAGTTTACCCATACATGTTAATTAATGCATAAATTACCAAACATGTATTAACATGTACTAATACTGCTGTTATTCATGCATGGATCATTATGACTCATGTCTTAGTTCAGGCCAGCTCCTCATTTGTTAATGATTAGTTCATATCTTAACTAATCATGAGTTCCTGTTGAATTAACTATTAATTAATGTATTAATACATGATTATTCATGTCCTGTTATTGTAAAATTTTACCGAAAAAATGTCAGATTGCCAGAGATTAAATGTAACATATCACCTGTAAGGGGAAAGGTGGGGCATGGACTTTCCACAAAGTTGAAACTGATCTAGAGATATTAGAAAAGATAAGGGATTGAGAGGAAATGGGCATGATAAACGACACCATATATAATCAGTATTAAGTGAAGAAATGTCAATGTTTAAGGTTCGATGTCAAATGTTTACCAGCTAATTAATTGGCATGTCCCTGGATCAACATCAGGATCTACCATGCGCATCCTGCACAAGACCGAAAGAAACAAAGCATGTCAACCAAATATTGTCACATTCTGTTTGCTGTCTCCATCCCGGTTTCTTTATTTAGTTTTATTCGAAAAATCAAACTCTTGTTATGTTGTCACCGCAGTGTAGCTATAAGGTCTGTGTAGGCTATCATTTTCCTTTTGTAAATGTTTTATGTCTCAATTATATGCAAGCTAACTACCAAATAAAGGATATCAGATTCACTTTCTTTGGTCAAAAATGGGTTTGTCATACTTTTAAAAACCTGGTGTAGGCTACTTGAACTTGTATTAAAGGGTTAGTTCACAGTAATCAACATCTACAATGCTATTTTGACTATACATTTCTAAATAGAGATATCAAATTACAATTTTAATTAAATTAGAGATATCTCTAACTGAATTATTACTAGAAAAGGAGTATAAGATAACTTGTCAAATTTAAAGATATCAAATTCAAGATATCTTAAATTAATCATTAATCAATTTTAAAGGTAGCTAACATACATTTGTAGATATCTGAAAGTAATGTATTAGTCAAATTTCAGTTGTAGTTTTGTTTAGGCTAAACTTGAATTGTAGTTTTTTCTAAATCTGCAATTTAATTGTGGATTTCTCAGATTTTTTACTCGTATGATCTAAGATCTTTCTTTGGAGATGTCTGCATTTAGGCAGAATTGAAAGAAAAGCTACTGAATGAATATACTTCAGGGATTATTAAATAACATCTGATGTATTCATATTGTAAAGCGCTGGGATTTTAATTAAATTATGTTACAAAACAGACCATCTGGATTGTGTTAAAGAGAGAGAACTGCAAACTGCTCGTCTGAATTTATTTATTATATATTTTGAAAAGACAAGAGTGAAGAACACTGGAATTATACACCAAAAACATGAGAAATACTACAAATAGACATGCGTTGGACAAGAATAATGCTTCAGAATCAAGGCAGACCCAGTCAAAAAAGGTGAAGGCTGATTTTAAAAATGTAACTGACATTGAGTACATTTCATAAGGACGTTTCATACGGCGTTTCATAAGGCCTGTAATGGTTGTGCCTTCTGTGTTGATACAGGAATTTGTCATAAATGTAATAAGTCATCGTATTACACTTATTAAACCAATGTTAAGAATGATCTTCTTGTAAAGGAATAGCCTGTTCAAGAAACCCATTTCGTCTGTTGCAGAACTGGCATCTCTCGAGTACACCCCGCTGGAAGAGACTGGGCCCCGATCGTTGTCTGTCCCAATGGACACAAGCATGTGAGCTTTGACCTGGGAACGCTGTGGGTCATCTGTGTTGATGAGTCCGTCCGTAGATGTATTTTATAGTCGGTCATCAGGAGTCAGTGCAGCAACAGAGGAGCTCAATTGTTAACAGAAATCTCAGTTTTCAGTCATTGTAACCTGAAATCTAAAAGCTTGACTGTACTATTATCTTGTCTGCTATTGAATCAATGAAACATTATGATGCCATCTAAACAGTGACTCTTTGTATTAAATGTGTAGCGCCTCTTCTTCTTTAAGACACACATCTTGTTTCCCACCAAATGTTTACTTTTACTTAAAGGGTTAGTTCACCCAAAAATGAAATGCATGTCATTAATGACTCACCCTAATGTAGTTCCATACCTGTAAGACCTCTGTTCATCTTCAGAACACAGTTTAAGATATTTTATATTTAGTCCGAGAGCGTATCTAAGTGTATGCACACTATACTGTCCATGTCCAGAAAGGTAATAAAACATCATCAAACTAGTCCATATATGACATCAGTTAGTTAATTAGAATCTCTTAAAACATTGAAAATACATTTGGGTCAAAGGTATCCACAATCTTACTAAAAACGTTTGAGCAACTAATGATTTGATACAGATTGGATTTTTTTCAGAATCCTTTTTCCCCCTCTTCTTTTGAACAACCCATTTTAAAGATTTGATCCAGTCTAATAGGCAAAATCCGATCAGATTTCTTTTGAACAACTTTCAGGGACCCCTAGGGGGTCCTCCAGAAAATGTCAGAGAATAAAAAGACAAAGCAAAAATGGATAAAGTCTACCAAACATTCTAACTGTTTATTTTCTAAATGTTTCTCTCCTTTTTTTTTGCTGCATACTTTTCAGAATTGTATAGGCCTAGCTTTTTATTTTTCTAATGAGGAGTTCTCACTATGCCCTTCACCTTTCACAAAAGGCAGGGTTCTTAATACACGAAAACTGCTTACATTTATTGTGAAAGTTGCTTTTACACATCATTTTTTAATAAAAATGTTCTTCTTCAGGTTTATACACACAACAGTAGCCTAAGCCAATTTAAGTTTGGATTTTTTATTACTAGGCTATTTAACACTATTTATGTAACAGTTAATTTTTTTGTAGGCTAGGATATAGATGGATTTTAGGAAGGTGCATAGTCCCTAATAAAAGTTTACTCATATTCGGGGGTCATAGCATTTTAAACCTCTGCTGTAGCCTAGATCCGGCTTGACAGGTTGACAAGTTAAAAAAAAGTGTCTGATATTCAAACATGTTATGAACTAGCCTAACGTATTGTGCAATTTATTTTAGCTATATTCTATTTAACCGTTTAGCAGTGAACTGTATACTAGGGCTGAATCCGAAATCGCTCCTTTTTCATTCAATATTACCTAGGCCACTTTAGTCCACTAATATGCCTAGTTTACTTGAAGGAGTGAATCAAAACGAGAGCATTAACTCGGACATTAGTTGATTGTCCATCGACTATATACACTCATTGTTGAGGAGGTGCATTATGGGATTCAATGAGCGCACGTGTCCACTATGGTTTCGGACAACACTACAAATGGCTGTCCCTTCAAATAGTGCCCTATTTGAGGGTAGGCTACATGGGGCGATTTCGGATTCAGCCTGAGATTTGTTGTGAAACAGCGACACCTGCTGGTCACCATTCAAACCTGCGTGTCAAATACGGAACTATTGAACGATTGTGTTCGTCGGAATGATTTCATAGACGTACTGCAGTGGTGTCGTGTAACGTTTGTTGATGTCCGTAAATGGTAAATCAGTGACAGGACTGCTCTTGATATTATTTATAGGCTATACATATCCATAGCGATAATTTTATTCAGATTTTAATATCTCCACGTAGTCCTGATGTTGAAAGGAAAACAGAGAAGAGTTTTGCGCTATGTGGAGGAGGGGAGTCTGATGAAGCTAAAGTCATTCCTTCGTAAACACAAAGATGTGGAGCTGAACTTCACCCAGGGGAAGAAGCACAGAAGTCCTTTACACATTGTCTGTTCTCACGGGGACGATGCAATTCTCAGACTGCTGCTGAAACATGGAGCAGATCCCCTGCAAACCGACCGGAATGGAGACACTCCGCTACATCTGGCCGCAAATAGAGCCCTCAAACATGGCAAAAGCGGTATGAGACGGTGCTCTGCAATATCAGATTCAGGAAAATCGTTTTTTCTTCTTCTGTGTTTAACACTGTTCACATTTTCATTCACAGCTTATGATGACCTGGTGGTGCCATTACGAAAAAACTGTCCAGAGGCCATGGATATTCCCAATAAAACAGGAGTGACTCCTCATGACCTGCTCCAGTGGATGAAGCCTGAACAGGTTCTGTGAAAATACAGACTCTCTAAACTAATGAACTAATGGTTTAGTTATATTTAGAACAGATTGTGCTGCCATTTTGCGTGCATCTTCATGCAAGTTCATAATATATTTCGTATTAATTAAATTGTAACAGGTGAAAGTCAAAAAAGAATCTTCAAATGTTGATCCAGAGCAACAATGGAGAGAGAAGCTGTTAGGCGAATGCCAGGATGAGTTTTTTGAGACATTTGGACAGTATGATGGTAAGCTATTTGTTCTTGTACATCCTTCACTATTATATTCTATATTTGAAATGGTTGGTTATCCTGCACATCACAGTCCTTTATAAAATAATAAAGAGATGTGTCATTTAAAGAAAAGGAAAAATTGTATACAAATCTATTTATAAATCTAATCATGTATGTCAAGTTCTTTGACATTGATTCTGTGTTCATGTTGGTTTAAAATGGTTTTGAAGAAGTTTCAATTTAAGGACTAAAAATGTCATGTGACATAACCATCAAAGTATAAAATAACATATTTTCCTCATACCTTAAATACATTGGATGTAGTGTACTCATTTTAATCATTAGATACAATACATTCATTTTTAGATGTATTCAAAGTATTTAGAAAAGTTTAAAAAATCATGGTTTTTAATTATTAATTCAAAATAATATTTCCTGGGGAGTCACATAGCTTCACACTTTACAACTTGCTGAAATTATCTGAACTTATTGACCTTAATACAGAGTAATAAAGGTATGATATCACTTCCTTTAATTTTTATTGACCATATTTTAAAATATTAACCTTTTTTTATTCTAAAAATCTTACTAAGCGATTATGCCAAACTACTTAACATTTTCTTGTCAAGAATTGTTGTTTTCTTTTAGTGAGACTTTTTTTTTCTTCATTTTGCTTTTTCACTCTGATAATTTTTTTAAAAAAACGTTATGCTCCCAAAAATAAGTTTTAATACAGAAATTAAAAAACATTATCATCTTAGATTAGGTATGAATTGTATATTAATTGTATTTTTGAAAGAAATTTGCTAAATGTTAATCAATAAATCTTTGTTAATGACTTTAACTAAAAATTAGCATTATCTTAAAGAATGGTTGCCAAGTCCACCATTTTCCTGTGGAATGAGGGTACTTTTAAACTGTTGCTGCAGGCTGTTTTTCCCCAGGCGGGTTAAATGTTTGACATTGCATACATCATATTTGACTCAATTTCTTGTATTCAAATTATAATGTTATATTCTATCAATGATAAAACTGTGCTAGATGTTAAGTTTTGTGAAGAAGGGCCACTGGTAGCTGCGTTTATGATCACTATGATATAGTGCTTTTCAGTTTGCATAACATTTAGCTGTGAGACTGGCATGTTTTAAGTTTTAATATTTGGGTTATGGTGATTGGGCTAGTTTTGTTACGCAGACCTGGCAACCCTGCCTTGCAGTAAGCAGTCTCATGTATTTAGATCTTTGCGTGTTGTGTGTAACTCCAGCCAGTCAGATACAGTGAGCAATATGCGTCAGACAGTCATTAAATGGATTGGTCCATGTACTGATAAAATATTGTATGAAAATATGTCCCTGTTCCCCCAGCTGCTTTCTTATGGAATGATAAAGATGATGAAGACTTCGGAAACTGGGCGGATCGTATCAGGCAAGAGTATTTTACTAAGCAACGAGCCAGAGAACAGAGAGCGGCTTCCTTTGGACACAAGAGGTCAAAGGGGCGGAAAGAGACTGAGGAGGATGAGAAGAGCCGTAAGGAGCTGCAAGCCCGTTTGGAGCGGGAGCATGAGGAGTACCTGCAGCGTGCTGCTCGAAAGGAGGAGGAGACACGGCAGGGGAGGAAGAAGCGCTATGAGGAGCGCTGCGCCGCCACGTTTCAGAGCTCCACCAGCAAGGGACCTGAAGGACTTCTGGGATATGACGACATCCCGTGGCCCGCTCCTCGCGGTTCGCTGGAGGACATGGTGGGCGTTATGTTGCACGGTGCTGACCGGTCTGATTTATCCACTTTCCGAAAGGTGCTCCGTCGGCAACAGGCCCTCTGGCACCCGGACAAATTTGCCCAGCGCTGTGGGAGCCGTCTGACGGACTCTGATAGGCAGAGGATCCTCAACACAGTCACTGGCCTCTCACAGGAGCTCAACAGACTCGCACAAAACCTCAGATGACATTGATTCACGGCTTCCAATCAGTTTAGTTTTCAAGCTTAGATGTGATTGACACCTTTTGAACAAATTAAAATTAATTCTATCTCAACCAAATTCAGATCTGCAGTAGTTGCATTATTGATGTAAAGGTGGTTGAGCGAGGAGGGATGTTTTCTACAGTAATTCTCTACTTGGAAAAATAATATTGCAAACAGATATTTTTAGAATATCAGCCAAGATCAGTGAACAAATCTTAACTTAATTCATCATGAAGTCTCTCAATATTAAACTTTAGTCTTTTAGTCTATTAGTCTTTTAAGTCGCTCAATATTAAACTTATTCATTTTCATTATTTTAGTTTTTTATCGAAGCAAAATACTATGGACATTTTTCAAAATATTTACTCCCCCATCCCCGCACACACACCCTCGGGTACCTCAATATAAAAAGCTTTTTTTTTTCTGATAACACGTCATAATTACTTTTATATTAAGCATTAATATAAAACAGTAGTCCATATGATGATTATCAGATAATTGTTAAGTTTACTTTTATTTAGAAATGTCATGAAAGCTATGCTTATGCCATGTGTTAACCAGGTAACACATGTCAAGAAAGCTATGCTTATGCCATGTGTTAACCAGGTAACACATGTCATGAAAGCTATGCTTATGCCATGTGTTAACCAGGTAACACGCACCCGGCCAACCTGGTGAAGTAAAAGAAAACGTGATTCATCAGACCAGGCCAGTTTCTTCCATTGCTCCGTGGCCCAGTTCTGATGCTCACGTGTTGGCGCTTTCGGCTGTGGACAGGGGTCAGCATGGGCAAACATTAGCATAACTGCAAAAAAATTATATACAAAAAAATGCCCATTCAAAATATTAAAACAACTAAAATTAGACAATCCTGAGTATAAAATCTAATATCAATTTTAAAGTTCATGATAATTCTGGATTTAACTCAATAGATGCTGAGACCTTATGCTCTTATAGTTATTTTCTTATTATATGATGGAAAGTAATGAGGGCCGAGCTGGTGGGCTGAATGAAGTTACTGTCACTTCAGGACCTTTACAATCTCAATGCATCTTTAACTTGTTCATAATATTGCACTGCTGGCGTTAATTATTTGAGAACTTTTAACAAAGGGTTGTTTTGCTCTATAAATCTTCTCATTTTCAGTCATTTAAACAAAGGACAGGCAGATGGCCTGCCTCTGGTCTGGAAGAATACGCCACAGAATATATTAAATGAACATGTGGTTGCCAGATTGCAGAATAACCTTATGAAATTAGATATGCAGTATACAATTTAGGATATATTTTTGTTAGAATGGTTACATACAATTTCTAACTCAAATTATAATTAAAAAAAAAAGTAAAATAATTTTAAAGATTATTTTATTATATTTTAAAACAGACTGTGCACCACACAAAAACGACAGGGTGGACCTTTAAACAGATCAAATCAAGCCACTGGTTCACTGTGGGTTTGCAGAGTAACTATTCATGTTATTTATAATAGCCAATATCCTACAGTGGCATTTCATAATTAAGTCATTTTAATATGATTAAATATAGCTACTCTTGATGGAAGGTATGGAGTGATTTAATAGACTAAAAACCATCAAGAAATAATAATTAAAAGTACAATTAAATAAGCATTAATAAGGTGTGAAATGCAGATATTTATATTTATTTTAATATATTCATTATATATATATAATATATATATTTTTTAATTAATTTAATAGACCTTAGAAAAAGTTAGATTGTGGATGTTTTATAAGAGAATGGTTTTGCTAAATCATAATGTAATATTTTACTATATATAAATGCTATGTTTCTATTTTTCAAAACAATAAATAATTTGTTTTCGTAATTCTAGCTTCCGACAGACCGCCGTATGCATTGCTTTACGGCAAAAGAGTAACCCCTGACCTGACTTTTTATTTTTATTTAATAATCTTTTTTTTTTTTTTTTTTTTTTAAATTAAAAAAAAAAAAACCATCACGTTGAAGGCCTTTAACAACCCCCTGGAATCGTACACAGTAAAACATGAATTGTCAAATTAACAGTTACTTACTGGCAACAATTATCCAGTAGTTGCTGTATTTTATTCCATATATGGACCACTTTTATGATGGATTGATGCACTTTTCAGTATATATTTTTATATATATAACTCTGATTGTGTTCGTCTGAAAGAAGATGAAGATGGCTAAAGTATGAGTTAAGGGTGAGTAAATCGTGGGATTACGGATGAACGGTCCCTTTAAATCAAAGAAGGGGGGTATTGTTAACGACCTACCTGGCAACCCATGGGCGCAATCTGTAACACCGGCAGGATTTGTGCTTTACGGGAGTGATCTTTTGATAATGCGATTTATTTCAACACCAAGACTTCCTTGTATCCGTAAACTTTAAGGCTAGATAGTGTTTAGTTGTTTGTTTGTCAGCATCCTTTCAGTGGCCTTAAATCCCTCACGTTATTTCTGTCGTTTCAATGGCAAGACGGCTATTAAAGGTACAGACGCCTATCGATTATTATTGTCCAGCCAGCTAGGTAAGACACTTTGTGAATAATACGTCTGCATTTTAATTTGCATGAGAATGCTTAGAATATTCACTAGGTTGCTAAAAAGGGGATTTTCAGGTTAATCATTTTCGGTACAATTTAATATCCCGGCTCAATCATACATGAAATCTTTAATAATTCAGAATGCGCGCTAACAAGTCAATTTAGTGAAATATATTGCGATTTGTGTTGAACACTTGACGGTCGCGACAGGTTGGTCGTGTATCTAAGTGAAACGCAAAGGCCAGAGGCGGATTGAGTGCTCAAGGTGGCCGAGAGAGGAAAGAGAAGATGGGCTCGGGCTTTCGGAGTGAGGAGATGTGCTTGGCGCAGCTGTTCCTGCAGTCCGGTTCGGCGTACGACTGCATCAGCGAACTGGGAGAAATGGGACTGGTCGAATTTCGAGATGTAAGTTTGGCCTGTGTATCAAAAACTAGTGAGCTGCCTACCTAGACAGCATTTCTGGTGAATTATATGCGCGTTCCGAGTCAGATGATGCTGCTGCAGGCAATGCCCCGAGAAAATGCTGTCTAGGTAGATTCTGAGCCAAACCTTAAGTCTCAGAACAGACAGAGAGTAAATTAATTGACCCTAAATTATCGGTGGTAACCGGTATTTTATATGCGTTTTGAACTGCATGTTAGTGTGCACATTTTGGCCTGGTCAGACAGGAAGGCCGATGTGTGTCAGCCAGGTTAATGTCCTGGTTAAGGCTGATGAGCTTGATCAATTACTTGCTAAAAAAACAGAGCAAGTCTGGTTAAAAGCCTGTGTTTTCTATAAACCCCGAGGGTGTTTGACACTCATTAACAACTTCATGTAGGCCCTGTTTTGGTCATATATGTCTGTGTGTGACCTACTGCTGTTTTGTTGGAATCAGTAAGGGTATAGTTTGTATAAAATTATTATTTGACTGATTTTTTTTTTTTAAAATAAATTGTGCTAATTAGTTAATTATGCCTCCAGTTTATGTATTAAATAAATTGTTATTTGTTACATTTAAAAATAAGTGTGTTGTTATTTCTAAAATTCATTTTCAATAATTTAAATAATGTAATTAAAATAAAAGCTGAAAATATGAAAATAAGACCTTATTTAAAATAAGTGACTTGTGACTTGCACTTTCTCATTTATGCATTTTAATGAATTTTAATCTGAATTGTGGATGTTGATAGTCCAACCACTTATTAATTTAATTGTTTTTTCATCCTTATAATGAGTTATTTAGCCTACTTATCTTCATGTTGTTCCAAAATTATATGACTTATTTTCCTCTGTATGTACAATACGATCATTTTTCATTAAAAATGAGTGAAGATTGGGGCTGTAAAGCTCCTAAATGACAATAAATATATAATTCAAAAGAACATTCATTTCAAAGGCTTGATAGCTTTGTGTGAGGAACAAACCATGTAAGATATCATAAAATGTTCATCTTATAATCTCATCTAATATGTAAATGAATCATTCCTTGGAATCAAAACCACTCAGTGAATCTATTGACCCATCTCATAACCAGTCTAAAAGATTCATTATTCAGATATTCACCCATATCTGTCTGATTCTGTTCTTGAGTTCAACTCACTGACTCAGTGGATCTGGTTGGTTAACGGCTCGCTAGAGTGTAACACAAAACGTATCATATGTCTTTGGAAGACTTGAAATATAGTGCATGAGTTGTATAAACCATTCCTCATTCATTACATCAATGCCATCAGTCGATTTTGGAAATTACACATAAACATCTGTTAATCAGCAAAGCGGACCTGATTATCACCCAATGCTGCAATCTCTAAATGACCAAATATAATTTGATTAATGTAGCCTAATGCTCACAGCCTTGCATCTAGATTGTAATGTCAAACACATAAATCATAATTTGATGACCTGTTTCAGCTCAACCCCAGCGTCAGCTCCTTCCAGCGCCGCTTTGTCAGTGAGATCAAGAGATGTGAGGAGATGGAGAGGATTCTGGGTAAGGGATCTTTATTGAGCCTCAACCTCTCCTGCAGAGGGGATTTGAACATCAAAATATATCTTTTAGAATGCTTATTAGGCTAAAATGACTTTTCTATGTTTCACAATACATTTACTTCCATCTTAGTTTTAAAGGGATAGTTCACCCAAAAGTGAAAATTAGCCCATGATTTACTCACCCTCAAGCCTTCCTAGGTGTATATGACATTATTCTTTCAGACGAATACAAATTATAAAATCAGAATTATATTACAAAATGTCCTGTCTCTTCCAAGCTTTATAATGGCGGCAAATCTTTTCTGTTTTCAAGTCCATAAAATTGCATCTATCCATCATAAAAGGGCTCCACAAGGCTCTGTGAGGTTAAAAAAGGCTTTCTGAAGCAAAGCCATGGGTTTATGTGAGAAAATATTCATATTTAAACTGAAATTTTGCTTCTGTAACTGTAACTCGAACTTCAGCTATGCGTGTTCATGAGAGATTGGCATTCCAGCATAAATTCTTACCAAAGCGTCATACACTGGAACGCAGTCTCTCGTGAATGCGCGTACAACAGCTAGCTGAAGTTAGAGATTACTGTTTGTAAAGTTTTAAATATGGACACTTTGCTTGTGCCCGGAGCTGTGTGGAGCACTTTTATGATGGATAGATGCACTTTTATGGACTTAAATAGAAACAGCCATTGACTGCCATTATAAAGCTTGGAAAAGCAAGGACATTTTTAAGAAGAATGTGTGTGTATATATATATATATATATATATATATATATATATATATATATATATAGTACAGGACAGGACAGGACAAATGTTTGGACACATTACTATTGTTTCACATTACTAAACTATGTTTTTGAAGGAAGTTTCTTCTGCTCATCAAGCCTACATTTATTTGTTCAAAAATACAGTTTTTTAAAAAAAATATTGTGATATATTATTACAATTTAAAATATTTGGTTTTAAATTTATTATACTTTTAATATCTTTTTATTTATCTATTTATTTCTGTGATGCAAAGCTGAATTTTCAGGATCGTTACTCCAGTCTTCAGTGTCACATTATCCTTCAGAAATCATTATAATATTCTGATTTATTATGAGTGTTGGAAAGAGTTCTGCTGCCTAATATATTTGATTATTAAAAGGTTTAAAATAACTATTTATTCAAAATAAAAACATATTTTCAAATAATATAAATCTCCTTTACTATCATTTTTTTAAATCAATTTAACACATCCTTGCTGAATAAAAATTATTGATTTATTTAAAAAAGAAAAGAAAAAAAAATGACACCCCAAATTACTGACCAGTAGTGTATATTGTTGTGTATAAAAACAAAAGATTTCTATTTTTGAAAAACATTTGCTTATTTTTATTTTATTTTAATTTTTTAAAACTTTTTATTCATCAAGGTATTATAAAAAAAAAAGTATCACAGGTTATGAAAAAATATTAAGCAGCAGAACTGTTTCCAACTTTGAAAATGAATCAGAATATTAGAATGATTTCTGAAGGATCATGTGACACTGAAGACTGGAGGAATGATACTGAAAATTCAGCTTTGCATCACAGAAATAAATTATCATTTAAACTATAATAAATGAAAAAACAATTATTTTAAATTGTAATATAACACAATAGTACTCTCTCTCTCTCTCTCTCTCTCTCTCTCTCTCTCTCTATATATATATATATATATATATATATATATATATATATATATATATATATATATATATATATCAGATATATATTGGATGATTTGAGGGTGAGTAAATCATAGGCTAATTTTATTTTTTGCGTGAACTATCCCTTTAAAGGTATGTTGCACAGACATATAAAGTTCAAATCTAAAATAGTATAATTGCTCTGTAGTTTTGCTGGAGTAACACGAGAAACAGGCACAGAACAGATGTATTTTTCTACATCAGAAAAGACTTCTCAATTTAACTTTTTTGATATGACTGAATGGTTGTGCTCTTATAAAAATTGTGCTTTTTTGTTGTTGTAAAATGGCATTTCTTTGTTTCCGTCGCCTATAGGGTATCTGCTGAGAGAAATTAAGAAGGCTAATATTGCCGTGCCAGAGGCTGAAGTCCCTCCTGTTGCTCCTGCACCCAAAAATGTCTTGGAGATCATGGTAGGTGCTGAGATATACAGAAGTTGACTGTTTTAGTAGACAAGGTGAGTGCTTTTTCTAGTCCTCATAAATACAATCTTAGGCCTTCATTCAGTTAATTCTGTTAAGTTGAATTTTCACTGGCGAAATCCATGAATTTCGCATGAGGACGAAAGGTTTCCTCATGCAGATTTCGCAACGGCCAGATTTCGTCACGCTCACCAACAGAAATCTGCTTGGTTTGAAAGTGTCTTCTACGTGAGCGGTGCTTCATACATTACTAGACTATAGATTGGTGCAGGGATGATGTCAAAACCTGGAAGACTAATTCACCGCTGGTTCCCTTGAGAATTTTAGGCTTTGTAATGGGATTTTTAAATTTATGAGTAAAATAATGGTTGTGGTAAACATGTAGATACTTGAACATTTTGCTCTACAACATAAATTGCACACACCATGACATTTTTATTTTTTGAACATATATTTCTAATCAGTAGCGAGATAAGAAGTGTGTGCAGTGTACATTGTAGAACAAAACATGGAAGTTATGTTTTCCACAGGCTTTATTTACATACCATTATAAAAACCCTCAAAGGAATCACTGGTACCTCTTTTTTGTTGTACCTTGTTTGTTATTGCGAGTTAGAGCTGCACGTTTAATCGTAAAATGATACAATCTCAATTCAAACAACCATGTAATCTCAGTCCTAAATGACAGTGATTCTCCTGTCTACTAAACTTTGACAAACTCACACCGGATCATTCACATTTGTGTTTGCGCTGCCTCTGAATCAGAGAGGGGGCGGTTGTCATGTATATGTCTTTTCAACCACACAGTGTCATTATTTCTGTGTTACAAATATTCATATTATCACAGAAGAACTGGGATAAAGTTTATAGTCCGGATATAAACATTGAACCTATGGTAGTGATCAAAATAGCGTAAATCACCTTTTGAAAGTTAACATCGCGCTTCAAATAACACTATAAAATAACAATTGAAAAGTGACATCTTCATTGTTAAAAAATATATTTGTCCATGAATCATAAATTCAAGAGATTTCAAAAACACAGATTCATGCAGTGATCCGTAATTGAGGGGACAGCCATTAGTAGTGGTGTCCCAAACCATTGTGGATGTTATCGAGTGCACTCATTCAATCACATAATTCACCGCAACTGATGTACACTCAACGGCTACAGAATACTCATTCTGCACTGTGACGGTCGGCTGAATGAATTCCCGCGACTGACCTGAAGATGGGGTTTATCCATCCATCCATTTTCCAAAACCAAAAATACAGCGTAATATCATACAGGTATCAATTCCTTTTTAATGGATTATTAAATTGTTTAATTAAGGTTTATACATGCTAGTTTCCATGAGTTCAAGATACATTATTTTATTACTTCTGGACCTGTGCCAGTTTGATAAGTTTCAAATGATTATTAAGTGGTAATCACAAATTATGCAAGTGGCAGACCTGCCGGCCCACTCACTGTCCGAATTTATTTGTTTTCAATCAATACTTCAAGTGATCTACATTAATGGACCAATGTGGGGAAGAGTGAATGAGGGTATAGGGGGTGATTTCAAACACAGCAGTGGTCTTTGAGTCATTGAATCATTCATTCAAGAAATTCATTGTATAAAAACGCTGATTCATCCAGTAAATGAAACAAATGCTGAATTCGAAATCCCCCCCCCCCCAAAAACCTCCATTCACTATTTCCATTAGTCCACTAATACAGTTTACTTGAAGGAGTGAATGAAAACGAGTATGTGAATTTGGACAGCCGTTGTGAACACCAGCTGTACACTCGTTATTGCGGTGCAATGTGGGATTGAATAAGTGCACTCAATAAAGTCCACTATGGTTTTGGACACCACTACAAATGGCTGTCCCTTCAAATAGTGCCCTATTTAAGAGGGGGCAATTTCGGATTCAGCCAAAGTATTTATGAGGGAGTCATTGAATCATTCATTCAAACTGATTTTTTAAACAATTCATTCAAATGAATTAAACATTTTAATTAGCAATAAAGACTTTGTCAAAACCTCTATTATTTTGTTTAGTTGTCTGTTCCGTATCTTGAGAGAATCAGGATCTCTGTTTGAAACAAAAAAGTTGTGATTCTCAATTTATCCAGAATCGTGCAGCTCTACTGTGTGTATCACTTGCATTTTGCTACTTTTTATTGGTGTAAATTTCAATGTTGTGATGCTGCCTGGGTTATAGAACCCTAAAAGGAAATGCTATCCCATGTAGTTTTGTTCAATTACAGTGCAAATATTTTTGGTTTAATGGCCATGTGGTCAGTGGTTTGTGGTAATTGATTGTATATGAAAGTGTCAAGACCCAGTGCTGGTAATTGTCCGTGTCAAGTTGCCTAGAGTGATTGATTATGTACGATGTGGTGAGAGAAAGCTTCCTGTGAATGGAGGGAATTGATTATGCATAGCAGATGCATCATGTCTGGCTTTCTGCTGTGTGTTTATTTATAGTAAGATACCCCTGACTTTTTACCATGGCCTGTTTAGTGTGTTAAGTATTGTTTTGGGGTAATTGTGAGTGGAATTTTATTGATTGGGGTGTCTGGTTTTGGAGACCTTTATAAATATTGAATGTGTAAGTATGATATGTTTTAACATCACTGACAGAAAGTCTTTGGCTGTTGTCAGGAGCAACTGCAGAGGCTGGAGGTGGAGCTCAGCGAGGTGGCCAAGAATAAAGAAAAGCTCCAGCGGAACCTGCTGGAGCTGACGGAGTACACGCACATGCTGAGAATTACACGTACATTCATACACAGCCGCTCCAGGGTGCGTCCCATTCACTTGTTTAACACTAGTGTGGCCTATTCAACGTGTTTATTGACTTCTGTTCTTGAAGTCCTGTTGTTGTGAGTAGGCTATACGGTGAGCAAAAACTGTCAAAGCTTTGGCACG
Source organism: Pseudorasbora parva (assembly GCF_024679245.1). NCBI lineage: Eukaryota > Metazoa > Chordata > Actinopteri > Cypriniformes > Gobionidae > Pseudorasbora > Pseudorasbora parva. The sequence goes on along the minus strand of NC_090194.1, from coordinate 14,036,952 downwards.
CTGAGAGTAACGTGATGTTTTTGATATTTAAATGTCGGAAAAACATACAAGCCCAATTTTCTGTGTGAAGATCAGCTTGTATTAAAAGTGAAGTGAATGAAAAATGAAGTGCTTACAAATATGCATTACAGGTTTTCTTTAATATTTTACAGTTTTCACTGTAAAATATTAAAGTGATAGAATTTAAAAGCAAATTAGTTTTTATTATAATTTTTTTAAATTTAAATATTTGTTATTTATTGAAACAAGAAAATTTATTATTATGTTAATGTATTGAGGTTTTTTTTAAAGGCAAATGAGATTAACAAAAATTACATAATGCATTTTAATTATTACTTTTTTATTATTGTTTAAATGTATTAAAACAAATATCATTACAAGAAAATTAAATAATAATCCATTTTCTTTTAATAATATTATAGGATTATTGTATGATAGTTTTTGTTAAAAGCAAATGAGATTAACAAAAATTACCTAATGCATTTTAATAAGTTTTAATAAACACAATATTTTCTGTAATATTTTACAGAAAAAAAATGTATATGATATACAGATAATAATAAGATAATACAATTTAAAAGCAAATGAGTTGAACAAAAATGCTGAATGCTGAGTTTTTTTAATGATATTTTAGTTTATGTATTAATGAGTGCTGTCAAATTGATTAATCATAAATAATTGCCTCCTATATATATATATATATATATATATATATATATATATATATATATATATATATATATATTAACTCATATTTACAATACTTCTGAGGGCATGTGAAGGGAGCATTAGTTAAGTGTTAATGTTTATCAGGCAATGCTAATCATTTTAAATTGGCTGATTAATTTGTTTAACTATATTGGTCGATCACATTTGAAGTAATATTAAAATAAGCCTTTTATTTGTGGAAGATGATTTATTATCTGCAGCTGTCAGATTTTATTTGAATGTGTGAATGTGTATGTATGTGTTTAGCATGAAGCCCTGGGCCCTCAGTATGAAGAGTTCCCTTCTCTGGACGCTGAATCAGTGACAGGCTGCACCAGTATGCAGAGACTGGGTGCCAAACTCGGGTGAGTCACAAATAGAGCCTTACTCGTCATAGTACACACACTTAAATCTTTTAAACAGATCATTGTGTTTCAGTTTAGATCCACACAGCTGCCTGTGTTTTACGTGTATGTGACATTTGTGTGCTGCAGGTTCATCTCAGGACTGATTCAGCGGGTGAAGGTGGAGGCGTTTGAGCGTATGCTCTGGCGGGTCTGTAAAGGTTACACCATCCTCAGCTATGCAGAGGTGGACGAGAGCCTGGCTGATCTTGACACGGTACGCAAACTTTGTGTGTGAACTAGAATGCTAAGATCCAGCAACAAAGTGCATCTAAATGGCTGTAGTTCTATCCGAATTGTTTGGTTTAACAGAATAAGCTGGATGGTGCAAACATGCCTGTGTTTGTATCACAGTTATTTAGATCATACCCGTCTGCCGCAGCCAAAGCGTGCTAATTCATTCAGAGTGATGATTCAGTTTGTTTAGTGAGACTCTGTCTTGTGTTTATGTGGTTCAGGGGGAGATCAATAAGAATGTAGTGTTCCTCATCTCCTTTTGGGGCGACCAGATTGGGCAGAAGGTTCAAAAGATTTGCGACTGGTGAGTGAAGACTAAGATGGAGACTTCATTCATCTTTTTTCATCTTTTTAGGGGTCATTCAAACATGACATGTTCTTGGATTTTATCATCTGGACTATCATTAATTGTTGGTCTTTTTCATTTTTGGGTGAAAATGAATTTTAAAAAGGCATTACAATTTAAGGGGTCTTCAGTAATTTTTTTTATTAAATCAGACATTTAAAAAAACTAAAAACACATGTGCCAAGTTCTTATAAATTAACAACTTGTATTCATGATAGTTTTATAAGATTGCGAACACTGTCCCAATTTGTCACTGACCTAAAAATTGTACTGTTTTTAACTTGACCTACCATCTTAAAACATGGCACACACCACTGAAAAAAGTGAAAGGCTACACTTCAGTCAAAGACATCCATTTGAAGTATGTGTCTGACCATTAGTGAAAAAAATTCAAGTATTTTGCAGATATAAGAGAGCATATTCTGCTCTTAAGCCTGTCTTGGTCATGTTGGATTTTGCTATATGATTTTGCTTGTTTATCAGTTACCACTGCCATCTCTACCCCCACCCTGAAACGGACGAGGAAAGAGCCGATGTGATGGACAGCTTGAGGACACGCATCCAAGACTTACAAAACGTAGGTCTTCTGCTTTCCCGAGTGCCTTCAGTGTCTTCTTGGGGGGAGGGTTGATTATTGTACACTGTTACTGGTTTGTCCTCTGCAAAATAATACTAATGTTATCGCATTCACAAGAGGATTAGCATAATTATATTAACCTACTATATAATTTAAACATTAATGAAGCGATTGTTTCATCATTAGGTTTTGCACCGCACTGAGGATTACTTGAAGCAGGTCTTGCATAAGGCGTCTGAGTCGGCTCACTCATGGGTGCTGCAAGTGAAGAAGATGAAAGCAATCTATCACATCCTCAACCTCTGCAGCTTTGACGTCACCAACAAGTGTCTCATTGCTGAGGTGTGGTGTCCGGTCAGTGACCTGGCCAACCTGAGGCGGGCTCTGGAAGAGGGCTCAGTGAGTAAAATCATTCTCATGTGACAGTCGTCTGATTTTCTACAACCTTCAGGGCTTGACATTAAGTCTTGTCATGTGCTTGTCCTTCAGACAAGTAAATTGGTCATTTATTTGTCTGAGTAAAAAAGTTGCTTGTCCGGAATTAAAAATCTTTTCCCCCTTTTTTTGTGGTGTAAATATATTAAATTCTAAACCAATATTCTAATCAGTGTTTTATTAGCTTTGACATATTTAAATCTGCATATTTGTGATATTTACACAAATATTTACGAGTGCATTTTTTTAACCTTTATAAAGGGCATTTTCTTATTAAATGTATGCTTCATCTTTTATTTTAAATTACTACATTTAAAAGACACTACAGGGCTGTCACCAAACAAATAAAATCATTTTCACTGAAAAATTACAACTGCATTAAATAAAGTCATGATAATTGTTGTTTAAATATTTTTTTGAAAATACAAATAAGAAATGTTAATGACTGCTAATAACCTAATAATTAAGGTTAGTCTTAAAGGGTTAGTTCCCCCCAAAATGAAATTTATGTCATTAATGACTCACCCTAATGTAGTTCCACACCTGTAAGACCTCCGTTCATCTTTGGAACACAGTCTAAGATATGTTATATTTAGTCCGAGAGATTCTGCCTTTCCTTTGAAAATGCATAAACAGTCTAATCCTCAAAAAACGATTAGAATAGTTATGAATCAGCGTATTGATTCATGATTCGGATCGCACATGTCACATAATTTCAGCAGTTTGATACGCGATCTGAATCATGAATCAATACGCTGAGTCATAACCGTTCAAACCTTTGTTTGAGGATTGAAAACAAACACGAAAGAGAAGAAAATGCTGAATAAAGTCGTAGTTTTTGTTATTTTGGGACCAAAATGTATTTTCGATGCTTCAAGAGATTCTAATTAACTAACTGATGTCACATATGGACTACTTTGATGATGTTTTTATTACCTTTTTGGTCCTTCTGGAAAGGGAAAGTATAATGTGCATACATTTTTAATGAAGAGGCAAAATCTCTCGGACTAAACATAAGATATCTTAAACTGTGTTCTGAAGATGAACAGAGGTCTTACGGTGTGGAACGACATTAGGGTGAGTCATTAATGACAGAAATGTCATTTTTGGGTGAAATAACCCTTTGATGAGTGAGTCATTGGTTGCTATCATACTCCTGGCACAATGCGACACCAGTGTTTTTTGCTTTTATCATTCGAAGTTATCATTTTCACGTCCAGCACCCAGGTTGTTTGAATAGCAAATGCACTCTCGCCCATCTGTTCGTCCATGGATGTGCTGGTCTAAAAACGAGGTGTGTTCAGGCACATTGTTGGCTTTTTGCTATTTTGAGGCAACTGGATTCGACTGCACCATTTATCAACTAAAACCTGGTCTAAAGTCAGTGGTGCAGTATTTACAATTTTTATTTTTATTTTTATTTTAAGGACATGTTAGTAATATGCGCCTATAGGCGGGTGCACAATGCGCATACACTCTGCTTGTTACACACACAGGGCCGCGCAGCAGCACATAAGCATGCCAAATATTAAAAATGAAAGTATTACAATGTAAAAGATTATTAATGTGTACATAAAAATAAAAAAGGTCTACATAATGGATAGTCATTGCATTTGCATTATTGACGAATGAAATTTTCTTATTATTTAAACATGTATTTAAAGACTTGTCTGGTTGAGGGTGTCTAAATTCCACCATATAAACTGCAATCCCACATGGTGCAAGCGCTCATGGCTTTTAAAGGGAATGGGAGATGACACTCTGATTGTTTTATTGCCTGTTATGCCAAAACATACCCATGACTTATTAGGAGACTAGGTACAACCCTCTTTGACCATGCTCCTGGCACCTGGCCATTTTTTCCATCATTAAACTAGCAAAAGTGGATCCGGACATGTCCTAATTCCACCTGTGCCATGCAATTCAGACCATGCACTTAGATTGTTAAAATATCATTCATTCAAACGATTTGTTCAAACGGCTGATTCAAGAATGTAATGAATTGATTTCTCCTCGAGATGCTGTGCTCAGAAAATTATACATTATATATTATTATCCAGTATCGAATACCAATTACACTAACTGTAATAAAGTAATTCTCGTGTTTTGGTGATTCCCTAGTTATTTTTGTTGTTGACATTTTAATGAGGCTACTTGTTCGGTTGGGCAAAAAAAAAATTCTCTTATTTTAACTTGCCCCTTCACAAAATCCACTTGTCCCGGACAAACGGACAAGCGTTAATGTCGAGCCCAGCTATTGATGTAGACGTTTTAATGTGGCTTCTAGACATTTCTACAGATAAGTATTATAACTGCAGCCATTTAACTTTCTTAACAGAGAAAAGGCGACGCCACCGTTCCGTCTTTCGTGAACCGTATCCCGAGCAGCGACACCCCGCCGACACTTTTGAGGAGCAACAAGTTTACCTCAGGCTTTCAGAGTATAGTGGAAGCTTATGGAGTGGGCGACTACAGGGAGGCCAGCCCGGGTGAGTGCAGTCCACATTTATCAGCTTGATTGAGAAAGCTTAAACTGGGATTCGTTCACCCTAGAATTCAGAATTCATCATATTTTTGATGAACCTGATTCATTCATTTTTTAAGAATGTTAATGCTGCTCTTTTCCATACAATGAAAGTATTTTTTTTAGCGTAAAGAATATTTTTAATAATATGAAGCACCTTTTTCCATTTTTTTTGTAATGCAAAGGTCCCAAGGATGTTAAAGGTTCTGTCAATATCCATTAAGAACCTTTATTTGTAAGAATGTAGTGCTATAGTTCAGGTAATTAATGAATTTTGTTTTTTATCTCTTGTTCTTTTCCTCACAGCTCCTTATACCATTATCACCTTTCCCTTCCTGTTTGCGGTGATGTTTGGAGATGTTGGTCATGGTACAGTAATGACACTTTTTGCTTTGTGGATGGTGTTGACTGAGAAGGACCACACACGGAGACGACCAGGAAATGAGGTCAGCGTTGTAACTAAATTTAATTCAACTAATTGCAATTAGCCTTGGTGTAGCTCAACATGCATTGAACTGTTGTAATTATACATGGCCATGTTCTCTTATTCTTTTTTTAAATACAT